>NC_138953.1:0-730000 GCF_965226115.1 Aulonocara stuartgranti | reverse complement strand
CACATTGTGTGGCCGTGTTACGACAACCTGACCAAGGTGGTGCCCGACGCCATCACCAAGCTGCTGCAGGACCTGCAGAGCCTGGAGGCCGAGCTCGGCCAGGCGACAGACAAGTGGAAGGACACGTGGGATAAAATCAAGACCACGCAGAGGACGGAGACCAAGCTGGAGAGCAAGGTGGGCCAACAAGCACAAGAGCCGGTGTGGACCCTGCAGGGTGCTAACACTCACTGCTCTCACAAACCTGCAGGGTGCTAACACTCACTGCAGCTTTAACCCTGCTGTATGTGGTTGAGCCAGGCTTTCATCCTACACAGACAGACACACAGACACAGACACACACAGACACACACACAGACACACGCACAGACACAGACACGCACAGACACACACACGCACAGACACAGACACGCACAGACACACACACACACACAGACGCACGCACACACACACACAGACGCACACGCACACACAGACGCGCACGCACACAGACGCGCACGCACACAGACGCACAGACGCGCACACACAGACATGCACACACACACAGACACGCACACAGACGCACGCACACACAGACACACGCACACAGACACACGCACACAGACGCACACACAGACACACGCACAGACACACGCACACACAGACACACACACACACACACACACACACGCACACAGACACACGCACACAGACGCACACACAGACACACGCACACAGACACGCGCACACAGACACACACACACACACACACGCGCACACAGACACACACACACACACACACACACAGGTAGCTCAGTGTGTGTGCACTGATGTTTTCTGCCTCTGCAGCCTTCCTTCTCCAGCTCCCTGCTGATGTCATCCAACCTGAGCCATCAGCGGCGTTCTCAGGGCGTTTACCTGCAGGAGAGCGGTGTAGGATCCTCCATCAACCTGGCTCTGGACTGCGAAGCCAGCGCCACGTCTACGCCCGTCCCCGGTCGGCCGAGCACCAGCACCCTCTACAGCCAGTTCCAGAGCAGCGAGAGCGAGAACAGGTCTGTACCTGCCAGCGGGGCGTCGTACTGAACAGCGACTCCTCCCAGCTCTGCTGCCGTGTCACAGGCCTGTAGATAAACTGTGCAGCGTAGTGGTGGCAGAGAACAGCTCAAGCATGTCTCTACTTGTGTTTTGGCCTCCAGGAGTTTTGAAGGCATTCTCTTCAAGAGAGGGGCGTTGTTGAAACCATGGAAACCGCGGTGGTTTGTGCTGGATAAGACCAAACACCAGGTAAGACGGAGCAGAGGAGGCTTTGTCTCCAGGAGACCGTTGCTGGTTTAATGGCGCCTCTCTCCCTCCCTCTGCAGCTCAGATACTACGAGAGCAGGCAGGACAAGGAGTGCAAAGGAGTGATCGATCTGGCTGAGGTGGAGTCTGTCACCGCGGGAACGCCCACCATGGGAGCGCCAAAAAACATTGACGAGAAAGCCTTCTTTGATGTGAGTGAGCTCCCTCGCCGCGTTGCTCCAGGATCGTTTCTGACAGGAAGTGAGCCTGGATTGGCTGAAGCTCCCCCGTAGCGTTCATGGGGAGGCAGAGACCACACCCTCCCTAAGCGCTGGTGCACGCACAGTAGTTTAAACAGACACACACTCCTCCCAGGAGGCTTTCAAGGCTAAAGAGTCAGAGACGATTCTCTTCTTGGCCTTAGTTTCAGCATTACATGAAACTGTAGGTTATAGCAGCGAGCTGAGCGCCGACTGCAGAGAGCCCCTCCCCCTGCTCCTGCAGCCTTTCTGAGTCCGTGCACGAACGAGACCCCGCTGTTATCAGTCTATGTTTAACGATCCTGATTCGTCTCTCTGCTTCTTTCAGCTCAAGACGACCAAACGAGTGTACAACTTCTGTGCCCAGGACAGCCTGAACGCACAGCTGTGGATGGACAGTGTTCAGAGCTGCCTGTCAGACGCGTAGAGGCGAGCGGCGAAGGGAGGAGCCTGTGACCACCGTGCTCTGTTCTGTGTTGAACTAATGACTTTGCGTCACGTTTCCATGTTTTTGTTATGAAAAGAAAAAACCACAAAGTCGCTGTCGTAGCTGCAGCATGAAGATCCTTCCAGCCCTGTAAACCGCCCTCCTCCCCTCCTACTAACCTCACTGCCCGGCCGCACACTCGGGGGAGGAATGACGGAGGAGCTGCAGTCGGCCCAGCCTCGTTCAGACTTCGAGGGTCCGACGGCTCGTCGGTCGGCAGACGTTCTTCCTCTTTGCCTTCCACTGCCCGACGCAGCGCTCACGGCGCGTTCAAAGGAAGTTCAAGAGGAAGCGGCTGCAACGAGGGGGCTCGTCAGCGGTTCATGAAGGATTTCCTTTCAGTTTTTTTTGTTTTTGCTTTTTAAAAATCTCAAATTTGTTCCAGGAGGAGGTCAGCGCTCCTCCACGTGTGGCAACGACACACTGCGAACGCCATGAACCGCTCGCAGAGATCAAAGAGCCCAGCAGGTGTTGAGAGTGTCGGTGGACTCGTCGCCGACAGTGTTTACAGAGGACCCTCACTACGCTGTGCGCTAACATTCACACTCTGAAGGACAGGCACTGCTGTATGAAACGGGGAGGAGACCCCGGTGTGTAGAGGCACACCGAGTGTGGGAGAGGAAAACTCCGTATTTCTTTAACCGCTCAAATGGTCTCGTTTCGCCATGAGTCGCTTTGTTCTCTGATTCCCATCCTAGTTTACGTATCGAGCTTCCTCCGCTACGACTGAGCGAAGCAGGTAAATGCAGACGCGGTGACATCGCCGCCTGCAGGTGCAGGCTTTGAAATGACTCGTGTGGCGTACGCCAGGACCGATTCAACTGAACATTGTTAAAAGACCACAACTTTTTCTCCATGTTGTTGTTGGCAGAAGTTCCAAATTTAAAACGTCAGCAGACACGAGACCGTAAGAGCTGTAAGTGAAATACTGTCGTTTCCTCCGACGACGGCGGGGTGGTGAAGGTCACACAGGCGTGTGTGAGCGCTGCTCGCGAGTTTCCACGCTGTTGTGTTTAGACGTGAACGATGCAGCACGAGCGGCGTGGCCCTGGGAGCGCGGGCGGAGGTTTCAAACATCTGTGTCTGTCCTCCACGAGCACCCGAACCCTGCTCTGTAAAATATGTCCTCCTGCTGTCTTTGAACACAGGCTTTTGTGCTGATAACTCTTTTGTACATACTACTCCAGATTTGTATGTAATGTTTATGCTAGTAATTTATTTAACTTGTCTCCTCAGTAAAGTTCCTCAAGCACCACTTTATTTTGAAATTAGGAATTCAACGTGCCATTTGTTTCTGTATTAATGTGACTAATGCTTCTTGCAAATGTACACCCTTAGTGTCTTTTTTCTTTGTGTAAACACAGTTGTCCTTAAACATGAACCATTAACAGTAGAGTGGAAGGGGAAGCCTCTTCACCGCGCTGCTCGCCCACAGCGACGGGACGATGTGGACTAACAAAGGTCAGAGGTCAGGTGTTCCTGGTGCATCGTTGTGAGATTGACGATAACAAACACGTAGAAATATTCATACTGATTGACGCTGATCCTGTGAATAAATTATTCTAATAAAATCCTTTTTTTTTTTTTTTCGTATCCAGTCTGTTTGGTTGCCGTCTTCTTGCTTAATATTCTGATGCTCAGTTCATTTCAGTAGGATTTGCTGGTATTAGCGGTGCGAGCATGATGAAACCTATAAACGTCTGCAGGCTCCTCACGGTCAAAGGTCAAACAACCTGATGGTTTGGGTGAGGAACAGAACGCTCGCCCCGGCTCACCTTTTTCACTCTCGTTTACTCATCTCTCAACGGCTGCATCGCCCCAACAATATGACATAATCACTTTTATTTATTTGTTGTTTTTTATTAAATTAGAAACGACCTTCTGAGCCGGGTTATGTTGTCAATCATGTCGATATCGAGTTTTTAGAATCCAAATAAAAAACTGTGGGTTTAAAGGTTCACGTGTCCGTGTCTGTCTGCAAACTGCTGCACCACAGTCAACAGCTGCTCTGCAGCGCTCAACCTGCATCACCTGCATCACCTGTTTTCCTATAAGAAGAGCAAACCAAATACCTGCTGTTACCCTTGTGTTGTCCTTGGGACATTTTTGTCCTCTAAAGAAATCTTCTGCTATCAAAAATGTGTTTTTATTAATCAAATGGTCTGAAAACAAGTTGTTCAGTACTATGCTGTGCATGATTGGAATAAGTTTGAAGTAATTTGATGTATTTATGGGGTTTTATTGGACTTTATAACGTCTGTTGTCCTCGGGGACAAAAACGTCCACAAAGTGTTGCAAAGGGCCACATTTTCACACACTGCTGTCAAACATCTCAGATCACTGATGTGTGGGGTCAAGCAACGGTCATAACCACCACAACAGGCAGCACAAAGAGGAGGCAGGCGCTCCACATTCAACGGTATTTACACAGCGCCGAATCACAACAGTCGCATCAAGGTGCTTCGTATTGTAAGGTCGACCCTACGTACACAGAAAGCAGCTCACAGGCCTCCACTGCTCTGGAGGCTTGTGAGCTAATTTTTTTACCATGTTGTGCAAAGCAATGAGCAGTAGGACAAAGCACATATTGTCCTCTAGGTCAGCGCTCTCCAACCTCTTTTGCGCTACAGGCCGGTTTATGGCCGACAATATTTTCACGGCCCGGCCTCTAAGGTGTCGCGGATAAATACAACAAAATAAAACCAGTACCGGTACCGAAAAAAAGATTTATTCATAACACACGTGAAAAGACCCAGGAAAACCGCGTAAACGATAAAAACGATAACAAAATCACGCTGGAAACTGATAAAAACCCTGAAAACCAGACATTTCACACCTGAGCCTCAACTCTCACAGCCCGGTACCGGTCCGAGGCCCGGGGGTTGGGGACCGCTGTCCTAGTATAATGAGGAGGGAGAATCAATGTTCAGGAAGATCCAGGGTTAGAAGATATAGAAAATATTGTCAATATTTAGAGCACATGCTACCCTTTCTCTGAAAAAGCACATCAGCCACCTGCAGAAGTGGAAGAAGGCTATGAAGTGAAGAAAAGTGATGAAGAATCTGAACTATGTTCAAGTAGGTTCTCAGGCATCCAGGACATGGTAGTCTGAGGAGCTTGGAGAGAAAGTGACTGGGCTTCTTGAAGTTTCTTGAATTTTCAGAATGTGAAACTGAAATAGAAGATGTGTCAGAGGACTACACATCATCCATTTCAATTATGATGAAGACAAAGAATCAAGCAGGAAAGAGGAATCAGCTGAGACAGAGGAATATTTGCAGTAACGTGAGGAAACACTGATCTGGTCTTCTAACCTTCCCAGTGACAGACGATGCCTGACTCTCTCATGTGCCTCAGAGAAAGATGATCTACCACAGTCCAAGCACATGTGCCAGGTCCCATACTCCTTCAGTGGCTTTTCTACTCGAGTACTGAAAGCATTATACACAGTGTATTCTGCTTGTATTCTGCTTTTTAACGTTCACATGCCAATGGATGCATCAGAGACCAAGTTGGGGTTCAGTAACTTGCCCAAGGACACCTTGGTAAGAACTCCAGACTAGAGCACACAGAGATTGAACCAACAACCATCCAATTAGCAGATGACCTGCTCTACAGCCAACTCAATGATGAACAAGGAGGGACAACAAGAGAGGAAGAAAAATGGACCGAATGCAGCTGTAGGCATATGTGGGTGTGTTGATTCTTACTGCCGTGCATCCAGTAGAGTCGCTACGGCCAGTTTATGACATCCTGAGTCTGGTAGAGAAGTTTTCATGCTGACACAAGATTAATCATAGAAGCACAAAAAGGACATAATTTCTTGATAAAGACACAATAGATGATCGTTGTTCATGACACAAACGTGCTCCTGTGAGGTGTATGGAACAAGTGGGTGTTCCTCCTGCTGTGATGTAAGATCCTGGTACTGATGTGACTGTATGAGCACCAAGTCCCCTTCAGAGGACTCTGTCCCCTCCAACAGAACATCCAAGTAAACCAGGGAACTTTGAGACAAAAACATGGGCAGCATGTGATGCAGGTCCAGCTGTACATGGAACATGCTCGTGTGCGATGGCAAACCGTCTGTCCTGCAGTCAGGACACGAGTTGTCCCTAACATTGCAGGTTTCCAAAAGAAAACAATCACCTGTAACAGCTTGTTTACTGTATATGCCCCTTGGCCTGCAACTGCAGAAAGAATGCTGTCCATGATGGGACCAGTGCAGAGGAATAAACCTGAGCTTCCTCCTGCACTTGGGTCAAATATGGACACGCCTTTGTCCTCATGAAAGTTTGCCTTCACTCAGACTCATGCCCTGGTGTTCCTACCATGCCAAAATATAGAAAACTGTCAGGTAATGATAAATATAAACACTCAAACGAGACGGGGTCATTTTGGACCCCTGAGGACAACAGGTGTGATTATGTGCTGCCAGTAAAAAACT
The DNA here is from genome assembly GCF_965226115.1 of Aulonocara stuartgranti. Lineage (NCBI taxonomy): Eukaryota > Metazoa > Chordata > Actinopteri > Cichliformes > Cichlidae > Aulonocara > Aulonocara stuartgranti. Next base: position 723,542 of record NC_138953.1, on the reverse strand, counting down.
TGAAGTAGTTTAAAAACAGCTTTCTAAATTAACGTTGACATAAACCCGTCCGTGATCATCTGTTAAAGCAGCCGACTCTGGTTGAGAAACGATCCTCACGATAACTGATGATTTAATTTATTTTTTACCCGAAAACAAAGAAAAAATTCATTTTTATGAGGTTTTATCAGACTTAAATTTGAAATGGAAAAAAGAAATTGTGTCAAAATGTTTGAATTAAGTTTTAATTAAAAGTGGGGAAAAATCCACTTCATATTAATTAACAATCAAACCAGATGGGGACATTTTTGACCCCTGAGGACCACGGGTGTGATTATGTGCTGCCATTTAAAATTTATAAACGCTTGAAAACAAACAAAACAAAAAAAATTCTCACTAAAGTTCAACATACAGCACTCTGCAGTCAGATAGTCAAAATAATCTAAACATTTAAATATTTTATTGTCTCATTTTATTTCCGCTCAAAAACAGAGTGTACTTTATGTAAACAAGGGCTGGTGAAAGGTAGATTTTGTGGTAATATGCTAGTCTCAAGTAAACGTGGTGTAACACTGGATTGATGAAGAGTCGCAGCAGAACTCTGCACACATCAGAAGCCTGAACGAGGCTGTGAACTATTACTGAGCAAATACAGGGCCGTGTGCCGCGGTCTGAGGTGATCGTGGATTCACTGAATCACAATCCATCTTCATGACCACCTGTGATGGTTGATTTCCACTGAAGGTTAACCGAACATAACGAACATTTCTTGACAGGGCTGTCCTGGTTGACACGCCTCTGCAATGTTGCGTGGAGATCAGGGGCAGTACCTGTGGCCTGGCAGACCGGGGTGGTGGTCCCCATCTTTAAGAAGGGGGACCGGAGGGTGTGTTCCAACTACAGGGGGATCACACTCCTCAGCCTCCCTGGGAAAGTCTATGCCAGGGTGCTGGAAAGGAGAGTTCGTCCGTTAGTCGAACCTCGGATACAGGAGGAACAAAGCGGTTTTCGTCCTGGTCGCGGAACACTGGACCAGCTCTTTATCCTCTCCAGGATACTTGAGGGTGCATGGGAGTTTGCCCAACCAGTCTACATGTGTTTTGTGGACTCGGAGAAGGCATTCGACCGTGTCCCTCGGGGTGTCCTGTGGAAGGTGTTGCGGGAGTATGGGGTGTCTGGCCCATTGCTACGGGCCATTCGATCCCTATATAACCGTTGCAAGAGCTTGGTTCGCATTGCCGGCAATAAGTCGGACTCGTTCCTGGTGGGTGATGGGCTCCGCCAGGGCTGCCCTTTGTCTCCGGTTCTGTTCATAATTTTTATGGACAGGATTTCTAGGCGCAGCCAAGTGGCAGAGGGCTTTCGCTTTGGTGGCCTCAGAATCTCATCTCTGATTTTCGCGGATGATGTGGTTCTGTTGGCTTCATCGGGTGAGGGCCTCCAGCTCGCACTGGAACGGTTCGCAGGCGAGTGTGAAGCAGCGGGAATGAGGATCAGCACCTCCAAATCTGAGGCCATGGTTCTCAGCCGGAAAAGGGTGGAGTGCCCACTCCGGGTCAGGGACGAGACCCTGTCCCAAGTGGAGGAGTTTAAGTATCTCGGGGTCTTGTTCGCGAGTGATGGGAGGAGGGAGCCAGAGATCAACAGACGATCTACATCCCTGCCCTCACCTATGGCCACGAGCTGTGGGTAGTGACCGAAAGAACGAGATCGTGGATACAAGCGGCGGAAATTAACTTCCTCCAAAGGGTGGCTGGCCTCTCCCTTAGAGATAGGGTGAGAAGTTCGAAAGGAGCCTCACCCAGGAGGCGCCCCCTGGGTGAGGGGGGTCTGGGCTTCTCTGCTTGGGCTGCTGAAGCTGAAGAAGATGGACGGATGGAGAGTTCCTGACATTTTGAAAGCACAGCCGGGCTTTCTAAGCATTAGCTGGTTGGACTAAACCTGCAGCCCTCAGAGACGCCCTCTCTGCTCACCAACCAAACTATTCTGGCCCGAACAACACAGATGAACGTTGCCTACTCCAAACAGAGATGACGAAAAAAAAAGATAAAATGCATTGTTTGGAAAATCATTTTCATGCAGAGTAACCTCAGTGCTGCTGTTGATTTCTAACATCACAGCTGCACATTAGAACCCTCAGAGTGGATCTGTCCCAGTGGGGCAACACTGCACTTTACATGCTGAAAAGAATGAATGAAAATCTTAAACCAACACACCTCTCATGACCAGGTTATTTAGGAAGGAAAAGACCAACAAAACCAAGCAGAGGGGGAGGAGCAAAGTGTGCACGCCACATGTGCAGCAGTGGTGTTTGCACAGACATGTCGGCGGGAAAACTGAAACCGAACGTGTTCAGGCCCTGAGTGGCTGCGGACTCCGAAGCAATTTTGGCCACATTGATGAGCTGATCACATGATTTCTGAACATCCCCTCATTGGAGGGAGTTTGTGCTCCCCCCATAAAGTCACGCTAGTGTTTCTACACCACTCTGCATTAGTTATTATTCATCTCTGGCTCTCTCCCACAGCGTGTCTTTTGTCCCGCGTCCTTCCCTTCAAACCCAACCGGTCGCAGCAGATGGCCCCGCCCCTCCCTGAGCCTGGTTCTGCCGGAGGTTACTTCCTGGTAAAAGAGTTTTTCCGTCCCACTGTCGCTTGCTCATAGAGGTTGGTCTTTTTGTGGGGTCTTAACCCTGCACTATAAAACATCATGAGGTGTCGTGTGGAACTGCGTGTGGACGAGGTCTCTGAAAACAAAACGTACTGCACCAGTGCAAAGATGACACCAGACCAGCAAAGCAGAGCCTTTGGTATTAATGTGGTCAGCCAGACACTTTTAATTTGAATTTTTTAACAATAATCATAGAACCTGATCGCTGTCAAATGATTTAAGTACACCAAAGAGGCCTGTAGCTCTGCAGAACTCACACCTGCTCTCCCTCCAATTCTGCTGCTCAGAAACAAAATAAAATTAACCTTAAAAAAAAAATTAATAATAATAATAATAATAGGGGGGTGGGGGGCATACAGCGTCACTCTTACCAAATGTCACTCTCCCCCTGTGAGTAAGTGCTTGGTGGAAAGAGAGAAAAGGAACAGACAAAAATAGTAATCTCAAGGTTGCTTGTAAAATTACTTATAAATGTAGATAATATTTGTATATAGGTAGATAAAGTTTGGTTGATTTAAGGGGGATAGCAAGAACGTAAAGGTCAATACAATCAGAAGGTCTTAGCTCACTAGCTAGGTCAACAGAGAACCGGTTATACATGCACTAAAGTAAAAGAAGAGAAAATTGAGATCATATCCAAATCTGAAACTACCCAATGAGTCTCTGATGCCAGATTTTTTCTTTTTAAATAAAATGGCTAATTGACATTATTGCACATGAGCAAAAGACAGTAATACTATTAGAGCTCTGTTCATTGACCCGCTTCTCCTCCTCTTCAACAGAGCGTCCTGAAGCACTTCAAAACATTCAGAAACCTGGTGACGTACGATGGTGAGGATGTTTCATCAACAGCGACCAAAACCAAAAAAACCCAAACACTGGATAAAACCTTGATGTGAGGACAGAGGAGACAACCAGCAGAGATGAAGGTACAACACTTACATCATTGTGCTATAATGTACAGTAAATGGCTGCATAAGTGCTTTTTCTTAAGCTTGAAGGAAAAACAACGTATTTATTGTTGAGGCATCATTTAAAGTTGGCCTGTGCTATCCATTCGGGGTGCCCATGTAAAATCCCAAAGGGTGGGAAGCGGGAGAGTAATGTTTGAGGACATAAAAAAATAGCGGTGACGATGTTACCCCTCGGACTCTGTCGTTTCAAAGATCGCTGCTACATTAAAACTGCACGGGATCATGTGCAACATCAGGAAAAGGCTTTGAAGAAGATTCCTCTGCACTCTGCTCCGTCTCGCTTTTTCTTTTTTTGTGTGGGGGGGTTGTTTTTTTACATGTCCTGCCGCCTCGTTATTGGTGTCGATTGGCAGTGTCCAGGTCCAATAACATGGCAGAGTGATTCAGTAAAAACACCGTAGTTGCAGTGAGGTTATTTAGGGGAGTCACTCTGGAGGAGGCTGACAGTCTGCGTCTCTCAGGGGCTGCGGCGCCCATCGCGCTCACACGGGCCCGTTGACCGACACTTCCTGGGGTGGTGGCGTTTCCTCTCTGTTGGGACGACAAAGGAAACAGTCAGCTGTGTGCAGGAGACACGATGCACGTCCAGCACTACATGCTGTTAGACTGCAGTCTGTCTGCTGCCTCCGTATGGAACAGGCTGCTGCTGCTCCAAGTACAAAGTTTTGCCTCATTGTGTGAGTAGCATTTCCTCGTTTCCCATTTCAACCACAAAGCTGAACCGATAACCCCGAGCTCCACTTCTGAGAGTGGCGTCTCCCATTATTCCCCCAAATGCACAAACTTTGACACATTCACCTCCACTAACATGAATGCAGTGCTTTACATTTAGTGTGAATGCAGCAACTAAATATTCTCCTGGTATACAAACATACTTTAACAACTAAACGTACTTAACAAAGATGTGTTTTTAAATCAGAAAGTGTAACCCGAGTTAACTGATTTCATGATTCTATGAAGGCTATGTGTCTGCTTTAGACAACAACATGTTACAAGCAGCAGCAGTGGCCTCTGCAGGCACTCAGCAGACTCCTCCCCCCCGCTGGAGTCTACATGATTCAAAGTGTGCAGCCCACTGCTGAACAGCGTCAGCTTGTCTGTGAGCGTGTATGAGCGACTTGGCTTTCACATATACAATCATGCTGTGTGCTAAAGCATTATTTACTATTGCATATAGCACCATATTTACTGCATTTCTTTGCATTACATGCAAAGAAATGCACTAGGAGCCGTTTCATCTTTCTACCCCTCCTTGAATCGCTACCTTATCGTGGTGGAGGGGTTTGTGTGTCACAGGGATCCCAGGGGCTATGTTGTCTGGGGGCTTTTGCCCCCTGGTAGGGTCTCCCATGGCAAATTGGCCCTGGGTGAGGGACCAGACAAAGAGCGATTCATAAGACCCTTATGAAAAGGACATCGAGGGAACAGTTTACCCTGCCCGGGATAGGGTTACCGGGGCTCCGCCCTGGAGCCAGGCCCGGGGAGGGTGCCCGAGGGCGAGCGTCTGGTGGCCGGGCCTTAGTCCATGGGGCCCGGCCGGGCACAGCCCGAAGAGGAGACATGGGCCCATCCTCCCGCAGGCCCACCACCCGCAGGAGGCGCCATAGGGGTCGGGTGCATTGTGTGCCGGGTGGCGGCCAGGAGCGGAGGCCCTGGCGGACTGACCCCCGGCTGCCAAGACTGGCAATAGGGACATGGAATGTCACCTCTCTGGTGGGGAAGGAGCCTGAGTTAGTGCGTGAGGTTGAGAGGTACCGGCTAGATATAGTCGGGCTCACCTCTACACATGGCTTGGGCTCTGGAACCTGTCTCAGTCTGGAGTTGCCCCTGGTGAGAGGCGGCGGGCTGGGGTGGGTATTCTAATATCCCCTCGGCTTGCTGCCGGTACGTTGGGGTTTTTCCCGGTGGACGAGAGGGTTTGTTCCCTGAACGGGTCCTGACTGTCATCTGCGCTTATGCGCCGAGTGGCAGTTCAGAGTACCCAGCCTTCTTAGAGTCCCTGGGGGGGGGGGGGGGGTGCTGGAGGCTGCTCCACCTGGAGACTCTGTTGTCCTGCTGGGAGACTTCAATGCTCACGTGGGTAATGACAGCGAGACCTGGAGGGGCGTGATTGGGAGGAACGGCCTCCCTGATCTGAACCCGAGCGGTGCTTTGTTATTGGACTTCTGTGCTAATCACAGTTTGGCCATAACGAACACCCTGTTCGAACATAAGAGTGTCCATAAGTGCACGTGGCACCAGGACGCTCTAGGCCGTAGGTCGATGATCGATTTTGTAATCGTATCAGCAGACCTGCGACCATATGTTCTGGACACTCGGGTAAAGAGAGGGGCTGAGCTGTCAACTGATCACCACCTGGTGGTGAGTTGGATCAGGTGGTGGGAGAGGACGCTGGACAGACCTGGTGCACCTAAACGCGTAGTGAGGGTGTGCTGGGAACGTCTAGCAGAGGCCCCAGTCCGCGAGATCTTCAACGCACACCTCCGGCAGAGCTTCAACAGCATTCCGAGGGAGACTGGGGACATTGAGTCCGAATGGACCATGTTCAGCGTCTCCATTGCCGAAGCTGCTGCATTGAGCTGCGGCCGCAAGGTGGTTGGTGCCTGCCGTGGTGGTAATCCCCGAACCAAATGGTGGACACCAGAGGTGAAGGGAGCCACCAGGCTGAAGAAGGAGTCCTATCGGGCTTGGTTAGCCTGTGGGACTCCGGAGGCAGCCGACAGGTATCGACAGGCCAAGCGGAATGCGGCTCGGGCAGTGGCTGAAGCAAAAACTCGGGTGTGGGAGGAGTTCGGAGAGGCCATGGAAAAAGACTTTCGGACTGCCTCGAAGAGATTCTAGCAAACCGTCAGACGTCTCAGGAGGAGAAAGCGGTGCTCTACCTGCACTGTGTATAGTGCTGGCGGAGCGCTGCTGACGTCGACTGAGAAAATTGTCGGGCGGTGGAAGGAATACTTCGAGGACCTCCTTAATCCCACTGACACGTCTTCCGAGGAGGAAGCAGAGTCTGGGGATGAGGGGAATGACCCGCCAATTTCCGGGGGCGAGGTCACTGAGGCAGTTAAACAACTCCTTGGTGGCAGAGCCCCTGGTGTTGATGAGGTCCGCCCCGAGTTCCTGAAGGCTCTGGACGTTGTAGGGCTGTCCTGGTTGACACGCCTCTGAAATGTTGCGTGGAGATCAGGGGCAGTACCTGTGGCCTGGCAGACCGGGGTGGTGGTCCCCATCTTTAAGAAAGGGGACCGGAGGGTGTGTTCCAACTACAGGGGGATCACACTCCTCAGCCTCCCTGGGAAAGTCTATGCCAGGGTGCTGGAAAGGAGAGTTCGTCCGTTAGTCGAACCTCGGATACAGGAGGAACAATGCGGTTTTCGTCCTGGTCGCGGAACACTGGACCAGCTCTTTATCCTCTCCAGGATACTTGAGGGTGCATGGGAGTTTGCCCAACCAGTCTACATGTGTTTTGTGGACTCGGAGAAGGCATTCGACCGTGTCGCTCGGGGTGTCCTGTGGGAGGTGTTGCGGGAATATGGGGTGTCTGGCCCATTGCTACGGGCCATTCGATCCCTATATAACCGTTGCAAGAGCTTGGTTCACATTGCCGGCAATAAGTCGGACTCGTTCCCGGTGGGTGATGGGCTCCGCCAGGGCTGCCCTTTGTCTCCGGTTCTGTTCATAATTTTTATGGACAGGATTTCTAGGCGCAGCCAAGTGGCGGAGGGCTTTTGTTTTGGTGGCCTCAGAATCTCATCTCTGCTTTTTGCAGATGATGTGGTTCTGTTGGCTTCATCGGGTGAGGGCCTCCAGCTCGCACTGGAACGGTTCGCAGGCGAGTGTGAAGCAGCGGGAATGAGGATCAGCACCTCCAAATCTGAGGCCATGGTTCTCAGCCGGAAAAGGGTGGAGTGCCCACTCCGGGTCGGGGATGAGTTCCTGCCCCAAGTGGAGGAGTTCGAGTATCTCGGGGTCTTGTTCGCGAGTGATGGGAGAAGGGGGCCGGAGATCGACAGACGGATTGGGGCTGCAGCTGCAGTAATGCGGACGCTGCACCGGTCCGTCGTGGTGAAGAGGGAGCTGAGTGTAAAAGCGAAGCTCTCAATTTACCGGTCGATCTACGTCCCTACCCTCACCTATGGCCACGAGCTGTGGGTAGTGACCGAAAGAACGAGATCGCGGATACAAGCGGCAGAAATGAGCTTCCTCCAAAGGGTGGCTGGCCTCTCCCTTAGAGATAGGGTGAGAAGTAGAGCAGCTGCTGCTCCACATTGAAAGGAGCCAGCTGAGGTGGTTCGGGCATCTGACAAGGATGCCCCCTGGGCGCCTCCTGGGTGAGGTGTTCCAGGCATGTCCCACCGGGAGGAGGCCCCGGGGCAGACCCAGGACACGCTGGAGAGATTATATCTCTCGGCTGGCCTGGGAACGCCTTGGTATTCCCCCGGATAAGCTGGAGGAGGTGGCTGGGGAGAGGGAGGTCTGGGCCTCTTTGCTTAGGCTGCTGCCCCCGCGACCCGGCCCCGGATAAAGCGGATGAAGATGGATGGGTGGACCATATTTACTGACCTGCTTTACTTCGTGACTACTGTTGTGCAGCGTCACATTTTCTTAGCAAACCCATGATGCATTGCACTGCAAATGCAGGATAATTGTGCAGTTTTACATGCAAAGAAATGCACTAGGAGCCGTTTCATCTTTCTACCAAACTACATCTGCTAACACTGTGCAGAAGGAAGTGTGACGAGAGGCTGATGCTCGAGGCAGCAGGAAGGATGGAAATACTCATGTCTCTCCAGCTGAGCTGACATGCTTATTAATCTGTCTCTCTTCAACAGCATGTCTTTATCCTGTCTTCCTTCTCTCACCCCAACCAATCACAGCAGATGGCCCCGCCCCTCCCTGAGCCTGGTTCTGCTGGAGGTTTCTTCCTGTTAAAAGGGAGTTTTTCCTTCCCACTGTCACCAAAGTGCTGCTCACAGGGGGTCATATGATTGTTGTCTGCATGCATTATTGTAGGGTCTACCTTACAACATAAAGCACCTCGAGGTGCTTTACTTCCTGGCTACTTACTTCCTGTCAGTCTGCGTGTTTACAGGTAGATCCTCAGCAGGCTGCTGCTCTGAAGCTGTAGGAGGATCTGACAGGGAGAGCTTCTCCAGAGACACCGGACACTCCTCACTGCAGAACACACACACACGTATAAATGTAACATTTATTATGCTTTTAGTTGTAAAACCAACCTGGGAGACCAGCAGAGGGAAACAAGCTCAGAACAGCTACGCTCATGGACACTCGTGCAGAATGCATCATTTTTGAACGTGAAGACGGCCAGCTGTCCATTTAGTTTGGAGCATGTGGAAATGAAGGCTGAGTGGTCAGATCCACTAGTGGCATACAAAATGCTCATGATCTGTGTGGAGCTCAGCTGGCTCCGTGTTAACATGACAAACTTTAGCTCCGGGGTGAACTGTACTTAGAAAGGCGAAGCTCAACTGAATGCATGCAGCAATTTCAAATTCCAGCGCGCTCTATAATTACATCAATGTGGTAATTATGTTTCAAATATAGATGTTTGCACACACACAGAGGTTGTGTGTGTGCAGCGTGGACAGTCTCAGGACGTTACCCCAAAGTGACGTTTGTTTTTCGGCGCTCATGCTTTACTCGCCGGATACGTTTCACTGAGCTTTAAACGCCCAACTGCTTTCACTGATATGACACATTCTGAAAGACGTGACGACGCACACCTTTTGAGGTCCGCCGTCTTGTTGCCCGGGGCACTGGCTGTTTCTAAGGTGGGAGGAGCACCAGCATTTTTGTCATCCTCCTCGCTGTCAGAGCCTCCGGAGGAGCTGCTGTCTGAGGCCACGAGTGGAGCCTTTCTCCCTTCTCCTGCTGGACCAGGGGAGGTACTAACATCTGCTGACAGACACGTGCAGAAAAATACTGTTATTACACTTTTCTTCATTTATTGCTCCAATTAAGAACCGGTGTTCCTGAGTTGGACATGAGTTTAGGAGAGGATCTGCCGGCCGGAGCGGTGACGTGCGACTCACCGCTCTTCTCGTGGTTTTGTTTGGCTTGTTTATCGACATCACTGCTGCCCGTTTCCACAGGAGAGCTGCACCTGGGATCTGTCTTTGTACTGTGGGAAACCAGGAAGAGAGCATTGAGCATTGCGTTCCTATGAAAACCGTCACCAGTGCGGTCTGTGTGACTGCTCACCCAGAGAAAGGCTGGAACTCAGTGAAGTTAGCCCAGCCAGTCTGCTGTGTCTCGGTCGCGCTCCCTGCTGAGCTCTCCCACCCGGGGGAGGTTTGGGATGCTGCGTTCTCTCCAGAATCCCTGAAATTTGCTGTCCAGCCAGGACCTGGAGATGACACCAAACACTTTTAAGACCTGAGAGGCTGTTCACAGGTCAGTGCGACATTTGGCTGCATTCCCATCTACCCGAATCTGACGTGTTCTGCTCAGAGTCTTCGTCCTCATCCGATTCAGATGCACGGTCCCGCTCCCGACCTCCGTTTTCCATGCTGCTCCTGGAGCTTCCCTCTGAGGTTTGAGAGACCCCGAACCTGGAAGAAAGGGAGAAGCTCATTAAGTTAAAGGTTTAATGAAACAAATCCACGGCATGCAACAAAGTGCAGTGAGGATGAAACACGGCATCAGCTTGACCTTGTTCTGGATTTAGCTTGAGTTGCATAGTTGATCTCCTTATCGTCCCAGATATCCTCCTCCTCTTCAGCATCATCAAACTGGCGTATCCTCTCTTTGCAGCAGGCTTCAAATGCAGCTGCGTTGGCCTGTGAACAATGAAAGGAGAGCTTTCAGTGGGTTAAACATCGTAACATCGTGGACATATTTATGAAGGAGCGTGTTGTGACTAATTAGCAGTGATGCGGTCCTTTCACTGCACAGCAGAAACACGCAGCTCACGCCCATCACTGGACGAGTTTTAAAGAATCACACACACTTACACTGTTATCATCAGCATCTAGATTGAAGTTTATTTCGGCGATTCTGTCAAACGTAGCGCTGAGGAGGGAGAACACACACAGAAGCAACAACACACACATTACATGTTTGGGACATTTCGATAAACTCTGCGACAGCTCGAGCCGCCTCCTCCGGTGACACCTGGAGGGCCAAACTATCTGAACAAAGACACCAAAGCTATCCTATGTCGCTGTAAGCCAGCAGTCAAACATGCTGGCCGCTGTTGCACTACACACATGATGCCAAAAGAATCCCTGGGAACTACAGATCAGGATGAAAACTCTGAACTCCTTTCCTTAGAAGACTTACTTGATATTTTCATCATGTTCGCTAAACTCCTCGTCGTTGAAGCCAAACTGATCCACAAAGCTGGCAGTCATCTGTTGGATCTGATAGTCTGAGAAAGCCTGTGAAGTTCAAGCACAACTGGTGAGCTCATACTTTTGTTCCTGGTGTCATCGTGAGTGGTGCGGCAGCGTGTTAAGATTTGCTTCTGAGCGCGGCTGCGATACCTGTTGGAGCGACAGGTCGTTGGGGAAGGGGCTCTCCATGTCATCGTCCTCACTGGACGAGTGCATATTGTGAGTGCTTACCTGCAGGACAGAGTGCAGAACAAGCTCAGTGTAACAGCGCTATGAGGTGTGTCAGTGTATTGAATGTACATAGGTCATGTAGGTCAAGACACTTCGGAGTTGTTGCTGCTGATATTTTTTATTTATTCGATAAATCATCTCAAAGCCCAAATTTGCTGAAAAGGTTGTCTGCTCTGCTGTGGGCTGCACGCTCCTGTCCTGATTAACTGCTGCTGCAGGACGCAGAGCTGGACTTAACGTGGGGGAAGAAGAGGAAGAAGAGGAAATGAGACTTACAGCACTGTGCAAAAGTTTTAGGCGGGTGTGGAAAAATGCTGCAAACACAGAAAGTTTCAGAAATATAAATGACTGTTTATTGGCCCCTAATGTATTCTGCAGCAGGACAACCAGACCAGACAGCCAAAGTGATGAAGAACTATCCTCAGCATAAAGAAGAACAAGTACTGAAGTGATGGTCCGGCCCCCACAGAGCCCTGATCAACATCGAGTGTGTCTGAGATTACATGAAGAGACAGAAGGATGTGCTTAGTTCACTGAGATGTTTGGAACGAGCTACCAGCCGAGTTCCTTCAACAACTGTGTGCACGTGTACGTAGCAGAAGGCAACGGCTGCTCACACCTAGCGATGGGCACCGGTATCGGTTCTGACATAAACGGTAGTAACGGTAGCTTTATTTTCCTGAGATGTCAGACACTTTGGATTCTAGCCAATCATTTTACCTTTGCGAGCGTAGTAGGCGGGGCCAGGTACGTAAGTTCTTTTAGAGCAGAGCTACAGATTAAAAATGCCCAAGGAGGACCGGTCAAATTCTTCACAGCAAAAGATGCAAACTCAGCAGCAACAAGTGCTTTAAGCTGATACTGTGATACTGTCAAAGGAGGTAACACCTCGAATCCGATGAAACACCTGGCGACGCATAGCGGGGGTTTTTTAAAGCCGAAAAATGCGCCGTATTTGATAGCTTGCTGCGAGACCTCACACCGAGCACATCTACTGCGGGTGTGGTGCCTGTTATCGGACCCGGAGCAACATCCCCCAAAAACCCGAAGAGGAGAGTCCTGGCCCCTAGCCCTGCCAGTGTAGCAGAAATGATGAGGATGATGATGCAGCAGCAGCCGTTCTTCTCTGCGTGAGTAGCTTAATGTTGTTCGTGTGTAATTTACGTTGAGTAGGCTAACCACGTTATTACATTAATGCATGTAAGGTGAACTAGCAAACATCATCATAGCTACATGCGGCTGCCTTCTTGTTTGATGGCAGATACTCCCTTCACCCTGGCCACAAAGGCTAAAATGACCAAAGAAAAAGTGGAAAACAGCTAAACATGAGAGGTTTAGGACAAAGTTTGTGTTTTCCGTTCTTTAAGCACTGGTTCGAGCACCGTTTAAGCACCAGTTTGGTACTGGTATCGGATAAAACCTAAACGATACCCATCCCTACTCACACCAAACGTTGATGTGATTTAGATTTCTCTTTTGTTCACTCACTGCATTTTGTTGACTGATGAGAATAAATGGTTAACACTCCCAGTTTTGAAAGCATCCCTTGTTTACAGCATTTTCTCACCTGCCTCAGACTTCTGCACAGTGCTGTACCTGCCAGGTATTTGGTGGGAGGGACTCACCAGTTCTACGGTATTCCTCCTGTTAGTTTCTCTCAGGGTCTCGTCCACAAAGCTCTCCCAGCGACCTCTGCAGTCTTCTGGCAGCTCTGCAAAAGCAAACACTGGTCAGTGATTTTCAGTTAAAATGGAAGATTTAATAGTCACACTGGACAACTGTATAAATACCTCTGATGAGGTCAGAGATCTGGGTCTGTACTGGTCCTTTCTCCAGGTTCTGGACCACCATGTTGGCTATTCTAGTCAGGTGACCCATGTTGCCTCTCCTGGTACCACCATCAGCCCTGACAGTCACAGACACAGTTATTACCTTCAACTCAAAGCACTGATTGTAAGAAAAAAAACACAGGAACCTACAGAAGGAAGACTTACTGTATTCTATCGTTCTCCTCCCAGGCATCAAGGATCCTTTGAAGCAGTCGACACTTCTGGAAGAGCTAAGAGTTTAAAACAGCAACATGTGAGCGCTGTGATTCTGTGGAAATGTTTCAATGTCGTGTGATGAGGGCGGGACGTGCATAACCACTTACATGTGCCACGAGCGCACCGTGGATGCAGGTCTGTGGGTCGCTCGTCCCATCCGTTGTCGCGTCCTCCTCTTGCGCCTGAGGGCTGGACGCTGTAGCGCTCTCTTCGTGGTTCTGCAGGCCTAGGCCTGGCCGCTCCTCTGAGGAAGGATGGTTCAGGATAGAGGCCACACACAGCTCCACTTGGAAGTGCAAAAAGTTATTCCAGGAGTATTTGAAGAACAGATCCTACAGGAGGCAGACACAGGATTTCCAGTACGTGCATTTCATTTTAAACATTTTAGCAAGTTACTGAGAAAAAACATGAACAGCTGATTCTGTGCCCTTTAACACGTGCTGGTAATATTGGAGCCTTACCAGTGACCGTGAACCAGTACAGCAGGGCAGGGTTATTTGAACCTGCTTTCACAGATGGGTAAAGAGTGCTTCCCAACCTTTTGACTAACGTCGTACAAATCCCATGCAATTTCCCAAAACACTGTACAATATACAAACGGCATCTTCTAGAAAGGTTAGCCTTACCAGTAGCAGGTCCATGGTGGCCAGGTTACAGAGCTCCTGGCAGATATTGGGTGCATTGGTCTGGAGCAGGGCAGCCACCAGCCGGGCCACATGAAGGCGAGCATTCCCCAGTGGCTGATCTAGAAGGCCAAAGGTCGTCAATATTGCACTTTTCTGAGGAAAGAGTGAAAGTAGCATATGGACATTGTTTTTTAATAATAATAATAATAATAATAATAATAATAATAATGATGTATACTTTATTGATCCCCGTGGGGAAATTACTCTCTGCATTTGACCCATTCACTCAGTGAAGCAGTGGGCAGCCACTAAGCAGGCGCACCGGGGAGCAGTGTGTAGGGACGGTACCTCGCTCAGGCGTACCAGGGGGTAGCCGTTCGGTAGATTCGAACCCCCAACCTTCCGATCACGGGGCAACCACTCTACCTACTGAGCTATCCCTGCCCCAAATCAAGTCAAAACTATAACATGACATTTAACAGCAGCGTCAGCTGTACAATACTGGAAAATGAGACCAGCGCTGAAAAGTGCAGTACCATTACAAACATGCAGCTGAGTGACTCCAGTGTTCAAAGGCTGCACCATGCTCATGCTTACACTCCGACTACACTGCAGTCTTTACCTTGGGGGGATCCTGAAGAAGCTGCTGGAAGTCCTTTAAATGGGGCTCAATGGCATTTAAAATACTGCTGTTGACAGTGTAAGACCTTTCATAACCCTGAGAATACAGATCCATCAGCCCTTCCAACCTGACAGACACAAGCAGAGACAATCAGCATATCAGCTCAGTGACTGTGACGGGTTTTTTCTACTGTCTCGACTGAGAGGCGAATAAAATACAAATTTACTACATGACGTCACTTAAGAGTCAGGAAGACACCAAAATTTACATCCTGAATGATTAAGAACTGGAGGGACTCACCCAGACCTCCTGGTCTCCAGTAAGGTAAGTAGCACTTGAGTTCCATTAACGATGGAGGCCTCGCTCCTCTCCCCCTCAAACATGTTCTTGAGAAGCCCCGCCACGCTCTCCTGCCTGGAACACATTTATGCACCATTAACAGGCCAGCTAGCAACAATGTTTTAGCTTCTGATGCAAAAGGAAGCATTTTCAAAAGGCACAAAGTCAACCTCACACACACCCACACAAAATCAAAGCTGCAGTCAAACAGGCTCTGCCAGCAGGTCTGTGTGTACACATGCTACAACCTGAGGTTTTTAATGCCTCTCCATTTCAGGTCAAGAACTAAGCAAACAACAGTCAACAATGACGCTGGTGTGTGGTGTGGACAGAGCAGGAAGAGCAGGCATGAGTGATGTGGGAAAGCTATCCCCAGTTCCTACAGAGAGTTGTACGTTACTACAAACATACAAGCGCTCCGCAGACTTACGATTCTAGCACAGCCAATAGTGGGTCGGCTTCTACGTTCTCCTGCATCTGACTGGCCTGATCTCGGCTAAGGCGGATGATGTCACACAGCGTTTGGGACGCATTTGATTGTCTCTGAAAAATAAATAATCCAATTAAATTATTGGAACCCATCAATAAAAATGATTAGGAAACATCGAGACGACACTCGGCCAGCACAGCGAGCGCTGCACCCACTCACCTCCTCATCTTTGCCAGCATGGATGAGCTCTGTGAGTCTCTGAACCAACGTTTCCTCGTTTAACCACTAGGATTCAAAAGAAACAGATCACTTAAAAGCATGCGACAGGTTCGAGCTTACTCACAGGACATACGAGCCATTTCGGTCGCTTACATGCAGAACATCCTGTCTCAAAGGGGCAGGCTCCACACAACTGATGAGGCGAAGCAGCAGGTCCATCATGGCAGAGGCGTCAATGTGTTTCAGCACCAGACCAATAAAGCCTTCTTTTTTCTTTAAAAAGGTAATAACCTGGAAAATGACACAATGTGAAAGACTGTGGATTTTAACAGACAGCTAATGTCAATCTTAGATTTTCACATTTGAGGGTTTTTATGCTCTCTAGGCATGTTTTCACTGGACTCTTCCTCCGGGACTAGGAACCTTTGGAGGAACAGACTGACTTTCCAAAGTGGGGACGAGCATTTCTATTGAGTCCCAGGAAACTCAGCAGACCCCACAAAATGCCCTGCTCCAGTTGCTATTACTCTCTGAAACTTTGGTGTGTGGAAATGTTCCTAAATGATTCGCTTAATCTGAGAGGAATTCATATCTTGTTTACTAGTTACCTGTTCGGTTTTCCTGGCAATGAGATTGCCGATGGTTTTGCTGAAGAAGCTGGCTAGTAGAGGATTGAGAGGTGGGTCCTGTTCCAGGAAGTGGTAGAGCATCTCGAGGAGAGACTCGTCTCCACCCAGCTTATCGTTTATAATGGAAACATCTGAGGTCAGAAGCTCACAAGCAACATTGGGAAACCTTGCAGAGGGAAAAACACAACAGACTGACGTTAAGATCAGATCTCTGTGTCAAACTAAAGATTTCAAAGTATCACTGCAAGTATGAGTGAAGGAAAAATGAAGGTGATGGGGTTACAGGTTCAACGTGTGTGAGGATTTAATCACAGCAGCAAAACGTGGATATATGCAAAAAGCTGGAAGTTTCTTTTTGCTGCGTTCCTTTCAAACAACAGTGCATATAAACTTCAGCATTTAATCTAAAAATACCAGCGCGTGCATATCAAACAACAACAGCATTTTCCTGGTAAAGTTCATAAATCCTAAATAAATCCTGTGTATGTGGAGAGAGTTAGATTTCTTTATTATGTGACCCATGAGCTGAATTATTAACTGAACAAGTGAGTTAACTGTGGTGCTTGTATCTAATTGACATCAAGGCAAATCAATTCAACTCAGGCTCAACATCTGTCTTTGGAAATAGGTGCATGTTCCACTTCGTGTTCGTCTTGCTCCCAGTCTTCTAATCTAACTCTTAAGTAATGTCTCCACTCTCCCAGCAGTCTCTAAGAATCAGTGTGGGCTCTCACTTAAAGCGGCTTCGCTCCTCCAGATCAGCAGGTGGCTCTGTGGTGATGAGGCTGACCAGCTCCTGCATGCAGTGGTCCTGGGAAAGGAAGAGGAGCAGCCGACGGTTTTGGGCCTTGCACTCCTGCAGGACGTCATCCTCCTCCATCAGCTCTCTCAGCGTCACGTCCTCCCTGTCCAGCAGCTGGTCAATGTGGGAGGTGGTGTGCAGGTCAAACTTCCAAAACATGGTGGCCGCTGGGAGGGGGGACACAGCCCTGGGCCGACAGAGCGAGGAGAGAGGAGTAGGACAGTTAAGAGTGAAAGGTTGGGATGAGGAAGCAGGGGCTCCAAGCTGACGTAAACAAACAAGAGGATTAGTACAGCACTAGTACTTCTATCCTTTTATACCAAAGACAATGTTCACAGCAACGGTAATATTCTGGGATTAACTTTAATCTGTCCTGTAAACAGCATTCTCTCACGGGCCTAATGTGACTCGGGTGATCAAAGTAAGATCTGGCCAACTGTAGTCACAATGTTGCAATAATGTAGAGCACATCATACAGCCTGCACTGAATTTTTCATAGGTTTATGAGACAGAAACATATGGTCTTGTCAGTGTTCGTGCTAAGCTGCGAGACATCAGGCAGTGTCGATGGCTGCAGAAGTTCAAACCTGGACCGTAACTGACGCTCTAACGTAACATGGAGGTGATATCAGTTAAGACAGAAAACGTTGTCATGATTTAAACGCACATTGGTCCAAGTAAACACAGTCATAGTGTAACTAGAAAAAGACACAAATGCCTGACAGTAAAGTGTTCACACATACCAGTGGATGAAATGTGGATATCTTTAATCAGACCTCCCCCACGGGCAGGCAGGCATTTGTGTTTGTGCAGACGACAGAGAGTGTGGCGAGGCCTGGCATTTATCAGCATGGGTCTCCTTTTAAAACGCGGGCCTCTTTAGGAGACGGGTCGCTGAGAGGCTCACCATACCCTGCACAACATGAAGGTTGATTATTAACTGACAAAAGGTACCAGGAGTCAATTCTTTTAGTAATCAGGTAACCTATTGCTTATTACATCCATTAATTGGATAAGAAATACTTTTGTCTTATTAATGAGAAATAATACATAATAATAATTTACATCATGTATCGTGTTCAAAAGACAAAAAACCCCACTGTAGTTTTTTATAATGGAAACCAAAGTTTTTAATATTCTGACTGCACACAACGTCTGCGCAGGCAGGTAAGCGCTCGCACTGCACGCACCTGCCATAAAAAACTTATTCTCTTTAAAGAATAAATAATCAAAAGTACAGTAAGTAAGTCACACAAACTACTGAAACCTAAGGCACGAAGTAAAACTGCCTCTACCCTTCTTGGAGGGCATTTTGTGTAAGTGGGCTAGTGAATGAGTGTGCATGTGTGAAAGAAACACATGCAATGAAGAAAAGCAAGAATATCAGGATTCTCTGAGGTTTGCCCCGACGTTGGATGCAACATTTCCTGCTCTAAAAAAACAGACGTTCTGATGGCGTTTTCGCACCTTGAGCAACTGTTGTTGGCTCTATATAAATAAAATACAACTGAACGGTAAAAATGTTAATGACTGATGTTAACACATCATAGAACATATTAACTTCAGTGTCCTGCCTAAAAGACCCAAGTCAGTCACCCATGTGTACTTTTACTGTCTTAGAAAAAAACAAATATATATGTAATACAATATGTTTCACTGAAGCCTTGACATAAATATGGTCTAGTACACCCCTTGCCCCCCTTTATACTCACTCCTTCTTGTTACAGGTATCACTGCCATATAAAGCAGGGCGGTTGGTAACAAGCTGCCTGAATTAAACATCATATCAGACTAATTTAACGGTTCATCTGCATATTTTATTTTGACTGCGTAAAACAAATTGTGGCGTCTGGCAGCAGCTACAAAGTTAGCCTTTCTTCACGTTGGAGCTTCCTGAAAGTGTTTTTTCACTCAAAACTGACTTTTTCCAAGTAAAGACGTTTCTCAATATAAACATGAGACATTATTTATTTGAACTGAAGAAGTGAGTTACCGTATCTCTTTTGCTTTTGACCAGTGAGAATTACAATTAAGTTTATTAGATACTTATGTTAGCTAAAATATTGCTGTATAAAGTTGTTATTACGTTCAACTTCTGAGAGAAAATGACTAATATTTAAACTAAAATGAATCCTATATTATCACCAAGAGTAAAAAGAAGGCTTTAAGCTTTACGTTGAGCATAAATAGTGATTTATATCAATACCAACTGACAGGGAACAGCGTGAGATATTGTTATAAGATTATTTTCCATCTCGCCCAGCTCTACTTGTACCACAGTTGACCTCGTTATTTGAAGACTTCTCCATGGCTATCTGGCAATCCACCACTTTGACTTTCTATATATGACAGGGTAACACCTTGTACAAATGCTATGTGCAAGCTCATTACTCTACACATTGACTGCTTAGGTCAACTTCCCCCTCTTCTCTGGTGTAACAGCTCAATGTAACATATTGTTAGAATCCGTTAAAAAAGAGAAAAGTAATAATAAAGTACAAAATGCTTTTGTGACCAGGCTATTTGTTTTGTTTTTCCCCCATGCAGTTACTGTGGTAGCTAATCTAGACAACCTAACACACCAGCAGAGACACGAAACAGCTACATCTGCTGACTTTGTCAAAGCCAAAGTGTCTCAGCGGGCAGTGCAACAGATCTAACTGTTGACCATGGAAGTAAAACTACAGGAGGAAATCAAAGTGCTTCCCCTTTTTTCTTTTCCCATTTTCCTGAGGAGGATCTTTGCACATGCAGCAGCAGCGTCCATCTGGCATGCATTTACAGAGTACACAAGCGCAATAATAACCCGCTGAATGCTCCCTGTGGACACCGAGCAGGAAAGCAAATGCTTGACTTTACATCCAAAATAGAACAAACCAGAGGCAACCTCAACAAAAACAGTCTTCTGGCACATGTAAGAGATGATGGAAAAAAAAGGAACAATGGCACACAAAGGGCACACATGTGGATAATGCGAGCCAACAGCAGCCTGTAATTAGGAGAGTTAAAAAAAGCTGTACAATCAAGCGAAAGGGAATCCCACCTGTCTGTTGCCATGAACTCTCCTTTTACTCACTGTGAATGTAAATAACAGTCCAGCTGATAGCGAACCAGTGTTCACTGGGTTGTACTAGAAACCTTGTGACACCAGCTACCAAATGATTAACCAATCCGCACACTTCAGAGGGCAAACAGAAGCTGCAGTTTTTGCAGTTTGCTGCTTAATTGCATTTTAAAGCACTGAAGCTGTAAAAAATGTTTTACGTTGACCAGACATATCTAAGACAGGCGATGGTCCCAAAATATTTTAAGTTAACATTATGGAGTACCTTTGTCAGCCATCAACCATGATATGGCTTCAGACTTTGATCACATGATGGGGATGTGGTAACGCGTCACACTTTATAAACTGTTGTAACTGAAGTGATTTCTTAAGATTGTTTGACAATAAGAGACACTGGTGTGTAACTGAAGACATGTAAGCTGAGCTTCCACAGCACTGGCATGATCAACATGCACATCAACTGACTGACGGTGGGGGCTCAGATTTCTGTTTACTTTAACTCCAGAGGAGGGCACAAATGCCCAAATGATACCAGACTAACATGGGATCGATGCTACAGCACATACACTGCTGAAGTCACCAGTAACTCCAACATGAAAGATAAAACTACCACTTCACCTACAGAGTGTGTAGTTACTTCCAGCTCAGTAAGTCTGCGTTGCTGGCCTCAGCCGACTCCGAACACCCCTAAAGTAACGTTGGCTCTTTAGTTACCGAGCTATAAAAAACACATGCAGCATTTAAAGAGACGTATCGGTCAGAAAATGAGTTCTGTTAACGTCGACGGGACTAAACATTAACAGTTAACGACTATGTTACATTAACATCGATTAAGTAATCCAACAGCCATTACTGAGTCCTTGTGCGAAGTTAGCCGATAGACCAGCACTGGTATCTCGATCAGTGTTAATTCACGATATTTAGACACCAACTTCTAAAGTTGGGGAACAACTCAGCTAAGGTTAGTTCCTCCTTTTCTCTGATTAGCACATAAGCTAATTAGCTACCAACGGTTAACGTGTACTGAGCGGCCAACTTAAATAGCTCTCTAACTTGGGTTTAACTTTGTCGCTGCTGCAGCAGCAGGGTTAAGATTAGCTCTACGCTCAAACTCACGATAAGAATTCCCGGTTAAAACGTACCTTTGGTTGAATGTCCGCTGCGAGTAATTCCGTGTGATCCGAGTTGTTGCTGTTTTTCGTTAAGCAGCCAGCTACTAAATCACTAGCTGTCCAGCTACTGTTAGCTAGCCGTATGAGCTAACATACGTTAGCCTGTGAGCGAATAGTGATTTGTTTTGAAGAAGGGGTCAGTCTGCGACAGCACAGACCGCCGTTAGCTAGCTCAACTTAGCTAACGATAGTCAAATGTGGCTAAGAAGACTACAAAATAAACTGTTCCCCCGCGTGAATGACTACGTGGTGTTAATAACAATCCGAGTTATTTCAAATGCAAAGTGTATGATACGTACTCGCACACAAAGTAATTCAAACGCGGGGCTAAGTTTAGCACGCAAAGCAGGAAAAACTCAGTCATATTTTTCGAATCAAAATGGCGACATGGTTGCGGGCACGCGCGTCGGGGACGTGCCTCGACTTGAGACCGTGCACCGAGCTCTCCAAAACATCTTAAAGCGCTGAGTGATGCAACGCTGTTATCACACATCAAACTGTCCTCGTTTTCACATGAGATACATATTATTTCAAAACCTGCAGCTATAAACCTGCTGTCTGAAGAGTGCCGTTTATATTTAATTGCATTTTAACTAATAAACATTTACAGGCAAGATCATTCTGTAATTTTAAAACAATCGGTGGAAAATGCACAATAAAGACTTGACACCAGTCGGGTTTTCTGCTTTGGAGTGTACCATGGCTGCAGTTCGGAGTCTCACTTCGTTTATTTACGTTTTGCTTCCAGTGCACCTGAGACATGCACAATGGCACTGTTAGATTTACCTCCCAAGAAATCAACATTATCGAAGCAGCCTGAGACTATCTTGTTAGAGAATGGAACAAAAAGTGGCCAACATTCACAGAAGAGTGCTTTTCCTTTATTTTAATGACATGGACTAATTATGTCTGAAATAAAATAAGATCCATGATCTTCCTGGACAAGAAAACTGCTTAAAAGAGCAACAGCCTGTGCTGAAGAAGGTGCTCATACCTGATACTGACTTGCAAGGTTTTCAGAATTGTACAATCTGTACTCTCTACTACTTTCATTTTACACAGCATGTGTCTGGCCCCACACATGCCAAAGGACACACACCTCGTTTTTTCTTTAGGCTTAACCATTGACTTTATCTGAGTGTCCTTACCTGAGCTGGTCAAATTAGTTGATTCAATGAACCCGTCCTCCTGCCCTCTTGATGTTTTATCTGGACCTTTGTTTAGAAAGGTCTTTCAGTCCACTGGTCCTAGTGTGCTTACAATCATCAACGCCTCTCTGCTTTCTGGTCAGGTGCCTGTTTTTTGTAAAACTTGATGCTTCTCTGTTTATCAACTATAGACCTATCTCAAAATTACCATTTATCGCCAAGATTTTAGAGAATGTTGTGGCCAAGCAACTCACAGCGGTTCTTGATCAACATAACATTCTTGATCATTTCCAATCTGGTTTACGTAGAGCTCATTCCACTGAAACTGCACTTCTTAGAGTGTCCAGTGATATACTGATGAATTATGATGCTGAGTGCACTGCTCTACTGTTGTTGGACCCGACCTCTGCCTTCGATACTGTCGACCATCATATTCTGTTAGATAGACTAAAACACTGGGTGGGTATATCAGGAACGGCCTTGGAGTGGTTTAAATCTATGTGATCCTTCTCTGTGGCTTCCTCCAAGCTCAGGTCCTCTCTCACCTCTCTTGGTGTGCCACAGGTTCTGTCCTGGGACCTGTACTGTTTTTGTTATATTTACTCCCTCTTCAGGAACTTCTCAGCACTTTTAAGGACATTTCGTATCATTGCTATGCAGATGATTTTCAGCTATATATCTGCTTTAAGCCACATGATGTTTCTAAACTTCTAATCTTGCAGAGATGCTTAGATTCTATCAGAGGTTGGAATGCAGAAGATTATCTTCAACTTAATGCTGAGAAATCTGAAGTCCTTGTCTTTGCTCCTGATAAATTTGTACCTTTGGTATTAAAACATTTAGGCCCCCTCGCTTTTGTTTAATCTTCTATTAGGAAGATTGGTGTTACAGCTCTGTCCTTGGATATTCATGTTAAGCAGATTCATGCCTCCTTGGAACGTGTGCAGGGTGTTCAAAATGCTGCTGCAAGGCTGTTGACCAAGGCTTCCAGTCTCCCCATAATATAATCCTGACCCTCAGGACTGCATGGACTGGCTCCAATTTACAGCAGTGATCTTCCTCATCCTGATATTCCCAGCAGGTCCCTGAGGGCTTGCTGGTTGTCCAGCACACTAGATTAAAAACAAAAGGTGACAGAGCTTTTGTTTCTGTGGCTCCCAGACTCTGGGACTCTCTTCCACTCAGATCTGTAGACTCTGTCAGTTCTTTTAAAAAACAGTTAAAACCCTTCTTTTTAAACTTGCCTTTGGTTGATGTTGTTTTATGTTCTAGCTTCTGTGAAACACTTTGTGATTTTATCTTGAAAGGTGCTATACAAATACAATTTTACTTACTTTTATTTTACTTACTAGCAAAATAAAACCCATATGGGCAGACTCAGGACTTTTGCCTGAGTGTGCAGCAGTTTACAATGAAAGTCAAAATGCAACCTTCTTTCTGTGTTTGATGACATTCATTTTAGACAAAGTATGTATTAGAAACTCTATGAAACAATGTGAATTAGTTCAGCTGTGAAACAAGCTTCATTCTAAGTAAATATGCATGGATAGCACATGTTGGATGATCTAACAAGTGTTTAAACTATGGCAGCAGATATTTTTTTATTAAGGATACATCCATCCATCCATCCATCCATCTTCATCCGCTTTGTCCGGGGCCGGGTCGCGGGGGCAGCAGCCTAAGCAAAGGATACAATTAGCTTTTTTTCTGCTAAAACAATGTAAATAGTGGATAAATAATAACCTGAACTTTACAGCAACATGTTTATGAAATATGATAGAAAGTCCAAGCCTTCAGATTTTCCAGTCACTCTCATGACTGACAGGATGTGACCTGTGGCAGGTAGTAGCGTAAAACGTAAAGGAGGAACTGCGTCGATACAGAAAACAAATGGACGATCGTTTCTGTTAAATATCACAACGACGTCCTGTCTTTACTTTCAGTATTGTTACCCAGCCATTTAGGCCAACTGTACACGGGCATAATAAACGCGCGGCTGTTTTTCTTTGTTGGTTTTAACGTGAACTAACTACAGTTTATTTTTAGCTCTTAATTTTTTAACCCTGTTTGCGTCGTCCTTCTTTCGCTTCCTTCTTTCCTATCCTCATTCCTTCTCTTTCACTTCACCTCCTCTCCTCGTCAGTTTCTCGTATCCCACAATGCATTGCGATCACTCGTTGGATCATGGACCAAAGCGGTAAGCAAAATGCAAAGTAGGGCCGAGACGTTAGCAAAACTTGTTATTCATGCTATATATTTTTTAACCTGCGTAGCCGTTTTCATACCAGCTCTAAGAGCTAACGTGACTACAAAGCCCCCTCGTGGAAAGTGGTTTTGCTAAGCTAACCCGTAATCTTCCAGGGGAACATTAAAGCTTGAATGGTGCGGGCTAGCCAAAAAAGGCTTGAGTACTTCTCGCCAAAAGTTAACGTTACGCCCTAAGTTGGTCTGGAGGGTTACACGAAATGTTCCACCAGAGTTTATGCAATTATTAAACTCAACTGCAAACTATATATTCTCACATGTTAGTGGGTTTACGGCTAGCTGCGATTTAGTTGGGGCGCGAATGCGGCTTGATTGTTAGCATATGCTAACCACTTAGCTGTATAAAGAAACTATCTTATAACGAGTCTCTTGACTGTTAACCCACATACACGAGCCCTTTTTTGCTGATAGTATTAAGGGCGAAACGCTAACGTTGTTAATCTAATTTCCAATTGTTTATATTACTGAAGTGTCACTAAAGTGATAAACCATTGCCAACTATAAATATCTGCGGCTCTGAGCTCCTCCTCGCTTGTTGTGGCTTTGCTAAGGGACAGGTACAAGTTTCTGTGTCGTAGGCGACATTGTGAGAGTGGGTGCAGGTGGAAGGTATCACGCCTGGAAAGGTTGTGTGTGAATGAAGCGTGTGGAAAGGTGAAGATGAGTATACGTAATGAAGGTGGATGAGTTGTATATTTGGGGTCAGCCATCCAAAGCAACGGGCAATACACAAGAATGGCAAAGAGTCCATGCAGGGTAGAGATGAGTGTCAAAGATGATTTGTTACTGAATAATAATGGCGCGAGTGAAAGGAAGAGTTACAAGATGGTAGTCCACTAAAGATGTTAACATTTTCATTGGGAGTGACCAACACGTACAGCATTAGATGTCTCATATTGAGCAGTTTGGAGACAAAGGCAAGGCTGGGACAGAAGATGGAGCTGCCAGGCAGAGGTTGGTGTGATAGAAGATGGGGATTGGATGAGACGGAGGCAGATGATCTACTGTGGAACCCAAAAAGAAGCATCCTGTTTAACCTATGAGTCACTGAGTTTCACCATAAAGTCTAATTCCAGAATGAAATTATTTGTAATCTATGTAACCAATGTAAACAGGCAAGGGACTCTGTTACAAGCACTGTCACAATCCAGTGACGTCCTAAAGGCTTTAAAAACAACTCTTTGTAGATGGATATGTGTAACTGTTAAATTTTGGTGTGGCTCTTGAGTCCACCACATGAGGTATCCCTCACTAACTCTGTAACTGTCCAATGTACAGCGCAGAACATATAGCAGTCTGTTTCAGTTGATATACTCTTTTTCTTCCACAGACAATGATCTTCAAGGAAGCGATGGCTCTGGGAGTTTGGGAGGCCCGGATGTTCGCAGACGAATCCCCATCAAACTTCTGTCCAAGCAGCCAATAAGGAGCAAACCTCAGCAGCGCCCCCAGAGACCTGTCAGCAGAACTTGTAAAAGTGAGCCTGGAGAAGATGGTAGGCACACTATGTGGTACAAAATGCTCATTAGCACTAATGTTTTTATGATGTCACACTGTATAGGCAAAAGTATTGGGCCACACCTCTTAATCAAAACTTTTTCAATCCTATTGCCACTGTATATAAATTTGAATAGCTGGCTGCCTTTACAAACATGGGTCATTCACTGAATTCAAGAGTGGAGCTGTAAAATATTGTGGCAGTTGAAATAAGTCAATTCATGAAATGTTTCTTACATTTGCAGCCCACATAAAGCTACAAAGCAGTGCCAAGGTGCATGGTTTGTAAAAATTGCCAATGCAGAGTTCCATTCACACCAGCACAAACTCTGCACTGTGG
Organism: Aulonocara stuartgranti; assembly: GCF_965226115.1. Lineage (NCBI taxonomy): Eukaryota > Metazoa > Chordata > Actinopteri > Cichliformes > Cichlidae > Aulonocara > Aulonocara stuartgranti. The sequence goes on along the minus strand of NC_138953.1, from coordinate 697,138 downwards.
GTTTTGTGGCTGAGCAGCTATAATATGTAGGTAGCCTAGTACGTTTGCCTGTAAAGTATATAAACATAGCATGCTTAATGATATTCAACTCTTTGTTGGTTAGTTTTTAAAGTAGCTAATGCATTGTTGTTGGTGTCTTTCAGCTGGTGTTTGTAAAGGTCAACCTTTCCTCTTTTCAAAATAATGGAGTTCCTTTTCTGCAATATAAGTTTTGAGATAGGGCTGTTTGATATAACGATATATATGACGATATATAAACATCTATTGTTTCATTTTACGCTGTCGTTTGTTTCGTGGTGTCGCAAAATAAACTGTTTACAGCAATATTTTTTCATGGTTCTGATGGTCGCTGTAGTTATTATTAATTTCTTAAAGTTCTCTATTTCTCTTATATTTAATATAACCACACTACGGATGGACAAGCGCCTGTTTTTATATGCGTGTCCGCTTGTTTATGTTCCACATAAACCTTTCACAATAAAGCTCAAGATCCTGTTGAGACTTTTCAAAATAAACTGAATCACGTGAAAGATGCAGAGTATTTACGGATGAGAAGTAAAAAAGAGCCGCCAAAGTGCTAAAAAATAAACCTTAGACTCAAACGTTAGAACAGGCAGGAAACACTTCACCAAGTCGAGCTGCCCGAGATTCACAGACTTTACAGAAAATGTAACATTTTTGTGATTTATATCGTTATCGGACGATAGATGTCTTATATCGGGAGATGAGATTTTGGTCATATCGCACAGCCCTATTTTGAGATGTTCCTTTTTCATATCATTGTCACATTTCACTGGGATATATGTGCAGGATATGGAGTAGACGTTTCTTTCATCCCCACTCCAGTGGGTTGGGCTGCACACTTGATTTGGCTGCCCACAGTGTGCTTTGTCTCTCCTCCTGGCCCTGAACCACGAATGTTTCACAAGTTAGGCAAATGTAAAAAACATTACACAACGGAGCCACCATGCAGTATATTAAGTATCTCTGTGGAGGGAGAAAAAATGTTCATTTTTTCTTCTGGTGGTAGGAGTCATTGTAGACTCGATGACGTGTTACACAGGTATCAGCGACGTACTCGTGGGCTGAACAGAGATGATGTGCCAGTGGTAGCAACAGACTTACAGGTTGACATGTGGGCATCTTTCTTTACCAGTTGTTGTGCAGTGACACTTGCAGTGGTAGTTTGAACGTTTCTTTGGGCAGATAGAGCTCACAGTTCATCCATATTTGCTGGCTCATCTTTGTTATTTGGACTTGATCCAAAATACTCAAAAAAAGGATCCCAAGCATTTTTGTATGTTGTTGTACTTTTGTACAGCTGTCTCTGTCGCTCACAGCCGTCATTTATTCTTGGCCTGACCTGTCGTGGCGTATCAATTACAATACATCATAACAGTATCAGTTTAACAGAAAGTGTAACACTTGTATTATTGATGCTTTTACAGTCATCCAGTCTGGAATCATAATACGTTGGCACACAGTAGCACTGTGACAGCCTACTGCCATATGTCATCATGCTGTTTAAGGATTAACTGCGGCACTTGCACACAGTACAGAAGATGGATGTCCTTTTTATTATTTTCCTCATAAATTCAGTTTAGATGTTATTAAATGTTATTTATGTGAAGTTTCTGTTGTTGCCATACCGATGCTGATTCTTTTTTCTTTTTTTAACAAAGTAATCATGAAGTCGATGATGAGGACAGCATCAAGTAAGCGTTTTAGATTTTATTTGTACCTTTCATTTTAGTTTCCATGTACATGTAATTGTCTTATACACACAGAATATTTTAAGCTCCTTTGGATAGTGACACTGTGCTATGTTCTTGCCCTCCTCTTTGGGAAAAGTGTCAGGTTTTTTTAAATACTGTTTTATTAATGCTACTCTTGTTTTTTTTCTTTCTACTACAGATAACTTTGGCTTTAAGCAAGAGGACAGGTTTGACTGTGGAACTAAAGCTGGTGATGTGTTTGCAAGTCAGAGGAGATTTCCACAACCGTTGTTCTGGGACTATAAGGTACGTCTGCTGTGTGAGGGGAAACAATATTAATGATTAAGTAGCATCATTACCAGCATCTGGCACACCAGTAAGACGTGTAGTATTGGAATTAAAGAAAAAGTATACAATGATCTGGTTTTAGTGGTCATTACATGCGTGTCATATTTTTGTGTCCTCTTATTTCAACAGTTAAACTTGATTGGAGAAAAGGATGACGTTCCGATTCACTTCTGTGACAAATGCGGTCTCCCTATTCAGCTGTATGGACGGATGGTACATGTCTTATTGCTGTGTCTCTGCACAACATCTCAGAGTCATGTTACTGTCTAACTCTTGCCAATTTGACTCCTCAGATTCCCTGCAAACATGTTTTCTGTTATGACTGTGCTCTACTTCATGAGAAGAAAGGAGAGAAGATGTGCCCAGGGTGAGACTATTTAACTTTGGTACATGGCAATGAGGGTAAAATAAGGATGGCTGGATGCCAGAAAAGTCGACTCCTGCAAGTACTTTGAGCAGCAGGGGCATAAAATCACTACAGTATAAAGCCACTAAGATGTCCCTGATTTAGGCTCCGGCCACACTAATGTGTTTTTGTTTGAAAACGCATCGTTTTCTTTCCGTTTTGGCCTCCCGTCAACACTGAAACGGCGGTTTTGCTCAAGGAAAACGCAGCGTATTCAAAACGCTTTCGAAAACGCACACATTTGAAAACGGTGCTTTTGCGTCGCAGTGTGGACAGCGAAAACAGACTTTCAAAAACGATGATGCGTGTTAGAGCTGGGCGATATGAGATTTTTTCATATCACGATATGTTTTTTTCATTTCAGGCAATAACGATATCTATCACGATATCAGCCAAATAACTATATTTGTAAGATTTAAATGTGCCGTTGCTCACAAGTAAAATGTGAAATAATCAGCAGCTTGTTTTTATTCAAATATTTATTTCCCATAATAAGTTCAACAGGGTAGATGTACTTAAGGAACATGAGACTTTTTCAGATAAATAAAGGCAAATATTGCAAACTACACAAAAGACAGCCGCTAAAGCGTTTAAGTTTCAAAATAGAACAAATGAAACAGACTAAACTGTCAATTCCACTTAGAAACAAAATATTAATTCTAAAAATAAATCTTAGTTTGTTTTACAGAAGAACAGACAAAACTGACTAACTTTTGTCAATATCAAATAAACTGAGAACTAAAAGGAAATTCTCGATCTCTCCTTGTTGTATAGCTGAGCTTTTCAAACAGTTGTAACAGTTACTTTAGTCTGACAAAAGCCGAATGACGAATTAGTGCTTCCAGTCAGAGACTGAGCTGCACCGCTTTATTGTATTTCCAGACTTGCTTTCGGCACATTTACAGTGCAGCTACTCTGTTTTTGTCAGACTTGAAATAGCAGAAATACCTTCACACTACGGAACTTCTCTGGCCTTTCCGTTCGACAATCTCTCCGGCGTTGGAACCATCATCTGTTTTCTCCTCGGTAACCTTCGGTCACGCTCGGTTGATTTTTCTAGTCGGCACACTCATTTCCTCCATTACCCGGGCGGCACGGCGGCTGGCTGCTTCCCAAACAAATACACATGTGCGGCTTGGCACTTGTGCTGTACGTAACAAGTCACGTGACGTGACGCTGCGGCTGTGATTGGTTCGGCTCTGCGCTACGTAATTTGGATTGGCTGTTCTTTTTTTTTTTTTTTTTTTTTTTAAGAGGACAAGAGCGGCGAGGTCTATCGCAATAGTTTAATTTTTCTATCGAGAAAAAGTTATTTCGCAACACATATCGTTATCGTTATATTTCCCAGCTGTAGTGTTAGTCATGTGATGCAGTCATGTGACCAATTAAACACAGATAGCGGAGGGTATTATACAGCAGCTGTTTTGTTTGACAGCCCTGTTAAAGATGAATATCAGTCTGTAGATGCTTCAGAGAGCTTTTCTTCAAATTCTTTAACTCTCACTCGCTTTTGCAACTTTGTACTTTTGTGTTACTCACAGCAACGACTCCACGTCATCGTTAGTCTATTTAAAGAACTCGCTGCTTTTCATCGACATTCTGCCGCCACGTTTCAAAGAGCCGGAGAGTAAATAAGCGGCAGACGGAAATGAGGCAGGTCGAATCTTCACGCATGCGCAGGACTGGAACGTAAGCGTTTTCAGACGTTTCAATGTGGACGCACAACTCTGTGAGAACGACTGAAAACACTAGTGTGGACGCGGAGCGTTTTCAAATCTATCCAGGCTAGTGTGGACGTAGCCTTAGTGACGTGAGGAATGGGACCTCAAGAAAATCTGAAGCCAACATCTGAAGTCTTTTGTCCTGTAAAAGTGAAACGGGAACCTGAATAATCTGTTAAAACCTGCAGTCGTGTAGATTGACACCCACGCTGCCAGGTGCACGAAGCACTCTGAATCATTCTCTCTGACAGTTAAAGTCTTTCCACCTACCTCCTCAACCAGATTGAAGACAGTTCTTTGTGTTAGGCCAATATTTTACTTGCTGAGCTCGTAGAAATACTGCCTACTGAGCATTCTGATAGCAAGGAAAACTAAAGGCAGCACTTACAGCATCCACTTCAGGATTGTAGGGAGGCTGGAGCCCATGCAGGCTGTGATAGGCTGAACAGAGTACACCCTGGACAGGGCTAATAGAGATGGTATCTACTCAGCTCCACTCAACTCGACTGTGTTTTGGTCTTTTTCTATTACAACCGAGTCGCACCTCAGTGTACATAGGGTTGTTGTAGCAATGTGTCCGAAACTCTGACTTTGTTTGTTTGAGACACAAATACAGCTCAGTAATTGCAATGGTATACCTCAGCCTGTGGCTTCTTGTCAGGCTTAAGGGCCATGAAGTCGGTTTTCACGAGCCTTCATAATGTTGGCAGGTTTCAAAAATGGCAGCTTTGATTTTTCTGATGGAGTTGCTCCTCTAACTCAGCGAGTGACGCCGTAGACTGGACAGTCAGTGGCATGCAATCTGCTGAGGTCACAGAGGTTTTTGCATTGACCCCGCTCACTGCAACCCCGGCTGAGCAGGGACTAAAAAAGCACCTGGTACAACCACCTAATGGAAAACCGAGTCGAGGTGAGTAGGTACCAGTGGAAAGGGCCACATTGACCAGTTGGGGCGGTATGGTGTTGGAGCTGTGGTCTCATGAAAAAAGGTCCTGCGGTTTAAGCCACGAACAGGCTGTGTGGAGTTTGCATATTGTCTGTGAGTACTGTGAAGTCCCCCAGTCCAAAAATAGGTTGATTAGATCAACAGCGAACTTGTCCAACTAAATAACTGAGCTGTTTGACTTTGTCTGTGTTTCTTCAGCCTGACCCTCTATAACTGCACAGACCCGGTTCAGCGCATTGAACAGTGCCAACGTGGTTCCCTCTACATGTGCAGCATTGTAGCAGGATGCAAGCGCACCTACCTGTCTCAGCGTGACCTCCAGGCCCACGTCAACCACCGCCACATGAGGGCTGCCAAGTCTTCTGCAGGCCGCCAGGAGCCCGTGCACCTGCCCCCTGCTTCTGATGTATCTGAGCGTTTCCGCCTGCCTCCACCTCACTTACCCAAGAACCATGTCCATCTCACCAACCCGCTCCAGCACGGGAGCCACGATCCTTACAGTCAGCCGCCACCTCCCTCCGCTCACGAAGGCCCGCCCCCGACTCCTTCTCTGGGTCCTGAGACATTCCGCATTGCCACGGTAACAACTCGTAAGCACAGTAATCTCATCACTGTGCCCATTCAAGACGACTCCTCTTCCTCTCGCGAGCCCCTCTCTGCTGGGCCAGGCCCTGGCCAGCCACCCCACCACCACCCCGGGGACTATCCTGGCCAGCCTCCCGTAGTGTCGCACTCTCACCATATGATGGCACCACCTCAACAGCATTTTGGTCCCCCACCTCCCCCGCCGCCTCCCATTACCCACCCAATGCAGCATCCTCCCCAGGCCTCTGGGACACCACACATGGTGTACAACCAGGCCCCTCCTCCCCCAATGTCCACAGCGCCCCCACCTATTACTCCTCCACCAACGCACATGATACCCCCTTACATGAATCACCCACCCCCAGGACCTCCACCACAGCATAGCGGCCCTCCTGTTAATGCCCCACCACCTCATCATTATAACCCGAACTCCATGCAGCAGTTCCCTGAGGACCAGGGTACCCTCAGTCCCCCCTTCACCCAGCCAGGAGGGCTCAGTCCTGGGATGTGGCCCGCCCCAAGAGGACCCCCACCTCCACGAATGCAGGGACCCCCTCCCCAGGGCCAAATGCCTGGTCCGCACCATCCGGATCAGGGCCGGTATCGGCCCTATTATCAGTAAACTACCACCGAAATGGGTCTGTCATTCTGTTCCATACTGCTTGTCTGAGTAATGTGATAGTAAACCTCAGGGTTCCAGGTTGTAGACATTGATTTCCATAAAACTGCCCAAAGCAAATGTGTATGTGGTGCACACTCAAGTTAACTGTGCTAAACCTTCCACTGAACATACTTTTGACTTGGAAGAGAGCAGGAGTGTCCTGTTTTTGAAACAACATATGGTAAACATGTCTGTATATATGTTAGCTGATGCCACACATGTACATTTAAAGATGTTGAGTCAATAAATTTTTAACAGCACATTTCTATCCTTTTGTTTGACATGATGTGATGTAGTACAATGTCAGCTGGTTTCTTTAACAGAAGTTACTGAAAACTACATTTATCACTTGGTCTGACTGACGAGGTCTTCAGTATTTCTCATTAAAAATATATTGTGGAAAAATGAAGCTATGCTTTGTCTGGTGATCTGTTTGGGTTTGGCCCCTTTTAGGAAGAACGATGTACCTGCAGTGTCACGTCATGAAAAGACCATACAGCAAGCTACTTTAAGCAAAGCGCTGTCATTTCCCCTGAAGGCTGTGATTAAGAGCAGGAGTTGCACTTTTAGTTGGAGGTTCTATAAATCTATTTCCATGCATGCTGGTGAAGGTGAAGAATTGGCTGTTGTCTCTTTGATGTCAGTGTGATTTATTGCAGTTTTTCAGATTCAAGAACTTTATTGTCAATACAACAATATACACAGTATACAGCGTATCGAGATGCTGTTTCTCCCCGAGTCCCCCTGGTGCATTTATAAGAGTATAAATGATATATCTCCAAGAGATAAAAACTAGGAATTACAAATGATTGATAAAAAGGTACTATTACTAACTTTATCCATGTAGAATAAACAGACAGGACAGAGACAATATGAAGTGGATTGTGCAGCAGGTACTAAATACCAGGTTGAAGTTATGAGTCAGGATATTTTAGACGAGAACGGACGAAGACGTGCAAGAGACAAAATGTGCAAATATATTTGAGATGTGTTCAGTACAGTGGGGCAAAAAAGTATTTAGTGAGCCACCGATTGTGCATGTTCCCCCACCTAAAATGATGACAGAGGTCAGTAATTTGCACCAGAGGTACACTTCAACTGTGAGAGACAGAATGTGAAAGAAAAATCCATGAATTCACATGGTAGGATTTGTAAAGAATTTATTCATAAATCAGGGTGGAAAATAAGTATTTGGTCACCTCAAACAAGGAAAATCTCTGGCTCTCACAGACCTGTAACGTCTTCTGTAAGAAGCTTTTCTGTCCCCCACTCGTTACCTGTATGAATGGCACCTGTTTGAACTCATCATCTGTATAAAAGACACCTGTCCACAGCCTCAAACAGTCAGACTCCAAACTCCGCCATGGCCAAGACCAAAGAGCTTTCGAAGGACACCAGGAAAAGTATTGTAGACCTGCACCAGACTGGGAAGAGTGAATCTACAATAGGCAAGCAGCTTGGTGTGAAAAAATCAACTGTGGGAGCAATCATCAGAAAATGGAAGACATACAAGACCACTGATGATCTCCCTCGATCTGGGGCTCCACGCAAGATCTCATCCCGTGGGGTCAAAATGATCATGAGAACGGTGAGCAAAGATCCCAGAACCACACGGGGGGACCTGGTGAATGACCTGCAGAGAGCTGGGACCAAAGTAACAAAGGTCACCATCAGTAACACACTACAACGGCAGGGAATCAAATCCCGCAGTGCCAGACGTGTTCCGCTGCTGAAGCCAGTGCATGTCCAGGCCCGTCTGAAGTTTGCCAGAGAGCACATGGATGATACAGCAGAGGATTGGGAGAATGTCATGTGGTCAGATGAAACCAAAGTAGAACTTTTTGGTATAAACTCAACTCGTCGTGTTTGGAGGAAGAAGAATACTGAGTTGCATCCCAAGAACACCATACCTACTGTGAAGCATGGGGGTGGAAACATCATGCTATGGGGCTGTTTTTCTGCCAAGGGGACAGGACGACTGATCCGTGTTAAGGACAGAATGAATGGGGCCATGTATCGTGAGATTTTGAGCCAAAACCTCCTTCCATCAGTGAGAACTTTGAAGATGAAACGAGGCTGGGTCTTCCAACATGACAATGATCCAAAACACACCGCCCGGGCAACAAAGGAGTGGCTCCGTAAGAAGCATTTGAAAGTCCTGGAGTGGCCTAGCCAGTCTCCAGACCTCAACCTCATAGAAAATCTGTGGCGGGAGTTGAAAGTCCGTGTTGCTCGGCGACAGCCCCAAAACATCACTGCTCTCGAGAAGATCTGCATGGAGGAATGGGCCAAAATACCAGCTACTGTGTGTGCAAACCTGGTAAAGACCTATAGTAAACGTTTGACCTCTGTTATTGCCAACAAAGGTTATGTTACAAAGTATTGAGTTGTATTTTTGTTATTGACCAAATACTTATTTTCCACCCTGATTTACCAATAAATTCTTTACAAATCCTACCATGTGGATTCATGGATTTTTTTTTCACATTCTGTCTCTCACAGTTGAAGTGTACCTCTGGTGCAAATTACTGACCTCTGTCATCATTTTAAGTGGGGGAACTTGCACAATCGGTGGCTGACTAAATACTTTTTTGCCCCACTGTAACTATGTGACTGAGTGTGCAAATAAGCAGATTGTTCCCAGGTCCAGTTTGTAGTGCATTTGTGGAAGTTTGTGTTGTGTTTGAGTCTTTTGGTGAGTACTGTAAGGTGTTTGTGTTTATCAGTCTGGTGGTAGTGAGTTGAGGGCTCTGACTGCTTGGGGGGAAAAGCTCTTGCAGTGTCTGGTCGTTACAGTTTTGAAGGCGTCCTTCACTATGCTGCATTTGCAAGGGGATACCGCAGCAGCGCAACAAGGCCTGTAACAACAAACGTGATAAACGGGGTTTCATGTAATTTGATTGGATGATCCAGGAGACGGTCTTCTAGAGCCAAGTTTCCTGTATTTGCTAAACAAATAACCGAAGCATTAAAGCATCATCACCAAGCTTATTGTCACAGACCCTCTCTGGGGCTATACTGGTGGTCAAATTAGAGTGGCTAGTTGAGTTATAGTCATCTTTTGACACCTACTGATTGTACAGGATGTACATTTTTTATGACTATTTTCCAACCTCTGCTTGTATTGTCTGTGCTTTTCAAGTACGTGTAGCGTGGCATCATGGAGGGTTGGGCCTGTGCACCTGCCCCTTGCGAACATACAGCTGTGCAGCTTTTCCAACATGTAAGCTGTAAACAGCATGATGTATATATATTTGTATTTGTGCTTCTCAATAACCTGTGTACAATTACTGGCCTTTAGTTTCTAGCTCAAATTTACAGTTTACTTGAAGATGCGGACACCGTTGTCCACCTCCATGACGTGCTTTTTAAAAGGATGCTGTATATGCTATTTGTCAATATGAATAAACTCTTTGAGTGCTTGTGGACACAAGCAGCAGTAAACAATAGGTTAATGAGTGCATGGATATATATTCTCAGCCATAAGCTTTTGGTTATTTAGTGACTCCTCCCACTGATGGACATGATCAATATCACAGTGTAGAAAGAAGTAAAAGTTCTTCATGTAAAAGGTTAGCTGACTAGTGGGGCTGGATAATTGGAAACACTAACTTGCCCATAGTTGTGAATGGTTGTCTGTGTCTGTGTGTTGGCCCTGTGACAGACTGGCGACCTGTCCAGGGTGGACCCCGCCTCTCGCCCTAAGACAGCTGGGATAGGCTCCACGCCCCCTGCGACCCTGAAAAGGAGAAGCAGAAGCGAATGGATAGATGGATAAAGCAAGAAATGCTGAAATGATCAAAAGGACTAGTTAGAAGAATTTCCTATTTAAGAACTGTGAAAATTACATTATTAATTTCATATTTTGGATGCATGACTTTGAAAGGTCATTGGCTTGTCTGTGGACAGCATATTTTCTCTCAAAGATACTTTTATTAAATTAAAACAAAGAAAAACAGATACACACAGAATTGTTCAACAACATCAGTTTATCAGTTTACCCCCTACCCATACCACATAGTAGCCCTTTCCCTCAGGCCAGGTAGAGAAATAAACAAACAAAAAACAGAAAAAACCCAACAAAAAAATCCCATTGCAAATACAACAGGACAAAGCAGAACAAAATAAAACAAACACAAAGAACTAAAGAAAGAAGAAAAAAAGAAGGGGGAGGATTTACTGAGTAATGCTGGAAGTTAGGCTTGCAACCTGAAGGCTGGAAAAGTATTTCAGGAATTGCCCCCTACAAGGGAGGCGAAAGAGAGCGTGCAACGGTCAGGCGTGCATCAGCCTCCCCAGTGGTGCCAAAAAGCACAAATAATGGATTAGGATCCATATAATATCCAAGAATTAGGGACAAGGTTTGAAATATATCTCTCCAGAATCCTTCAAGGCTAGGGCGCGTCCAGAACATATGGATAGGGAAGCCTCCGCACTCCCACACTTATCACAAGTGGGGTCCACATTCAGATACATACGAGATAGTTTGACTTTGGAGAGATGGACCCGGTGCACAACCTTAAATTGTAAAAGACAGTGGCAGGAACATAGGGATGTGCAGTTAACTGTACCATGTGGGCGATCGTGGCTCAAGAGTTGGGAGTTCGCCTTGTAATCGGAAGGTTGCCGGTTCGAGCCCCGGCTTGGACAGTCTCAGTCGTTGTGTCCTTGGGCAAGACACTTCACCCGTTGCCTACTGGTGGTGGTCAGAGGGCCCGGTGGCGCCAGTGTCCGGCAGCCTCGCCTCTGTCAGTGCGCCCCAGGGTGGCTGTGGCTACAATGTAGCTGCCATCACCAGTGTGTGAATGGGTGGATGACTGGATATGTAAAGCGCTTTGGAGTCCTTAGGGACTAGTAAAGCGCTATTTACCATGTATCCATAGACAATGACTGATTTAAATCTTGTTCCCAGCCTGTTTTAATCAAATCTATTGAAGATCGTACGGTTACGGTGAAACCTTGGTTCTCTTCGTGAGAGACTATCTCTCCACACCGTTACATATTCCATATGTACGCGGTACGACCCCCTTTGGTCATGGCGTGTGGAGATTTCTTTAAGACACTCCGGCACGCCCGGCTACGCCCCACAGCTCACGTATAAAACAGCTGTGCAGACGGGACACCGGTGATCGTTTGATCGGAACGCGTCGCTGAGCGGCCTGATGGTGGAGCGATAGTCTCTCACTAAGAGAATCAGAGGTGGGTCGAGTATCCAAAAATTGTACTCAAGTAAGAGTAGCATTACTTTAAAACATTATTACTCAAGTAAAAGTGAAAAGTAGTCGTCAAAAAAGTTACTCAAGTAAGAGTAAAAAAGTACTACTACTCAAGTAGCGAGTAACTGTTTGAAATGTCCAATTTATTTTTTAAATAACTGCTATCAAACAAAAATAAATAAATACACAAATTTTAGTATTTTCAAAAGGAATATATGTAAAAACAACAAAATAAGGCACAACAATTCTAATTTCCAGGTTTCAGTTTTTCACAACATGAAGCTTTTTTCACCAATACCTGCAGTAAATAATATAAATATATAAACAGTGCAAACAATTTCCAGTGACAAGATATGCTGTAAACTTTATATTCATCTTTGCTCCAAATGGCACAGCAGCCTCAGAGAAAACAGAACGAGGCATCTTCAATGTATGTTCATACAAGGCAGCTCAGTTTACCATAAGTTGTATGGGTGTGCATCTGTTTCTGCATATTCAGCAAAAATGTGCCATTTCTTCACTCAGTGAGGTGATGGTTAAGCTTCAGCAGCAGTTTGCTCTCAAGGTTCTTTCTGTGAAGCTGTGACTGTTCAGCAGTGAACAGGAGTCCTGCATGACTGAGAAGTCCTTCACAAGCTCCAGATGCAGGAAGAGCTGTACTGACTTTGATCGCAGCTTCTTGATGTGAGGAACGCCATGCAATAGAGCCACACCTCCAGTGAATGGACATGAAAGGTACCTCTCCAGCCCTGCTTCTGGCTTTCCTGACCCCATGGATCCATCATCTTCGTCGGTTAGGCTGCTGTTTGTGCTGGTCTCATCCAGCTCTGTGTCTATGTGATGTCTGATGAAGTGGAGACCTGTGGAAAGATGTAAGGTTTTCAAAAGAATCAGGTCTGATCATTATAGTGCTGTATACACTGCCAAGCTGTGGGTGTTTGCTTGGAGCTAGCCTCCAAAAGCTGCCCATACACTGTGTGATTTTTGGCCCATTTTGAGCCGATTTTTCAGTCGCGCAACCGTTTTGGGGATCGGCCGTGTTTTGCCTTAATCGTGTGTGCATCGTGTCGTATACATGGGGTAACGAAAAGCAGTTAACGACCAGCTCCCAATCATCAATCGTTTGGTCGCATGATAATCAAACCTGTTTGAAATCCTGTCGCCCCTCAACGCAGCCTCTCACACTGCGCACGCACAAACACAGAAATGAAAGAAAAGGAGGAGCAGCACAGCAGTGCAGCGTGTGATCTGCACAGAAGAGATGGAGGCACAACTTGTAGGATGAAGCAAGCTCATCTGAGTACGTAAGTGTAGAGCTGCCACCCAGGCAAAAGAAAAATAGAGCTATGTCACGTTATAACGTGAAACGTTTATTGTTCTAACAATATACCTTTCATGTTTGAACAATATAATATCACGTTCGTACAATATAATATTTATATTGTACGAACGTGATATTATATTGTTCAAACGTGAAAGGTATATTGTACCAACATGAAAGGTATATTGTTAGAACAATAAACTTTTCAGCTCTATTTTTCTTTTGCCTGGGTGGCAGCTCTACACTTCCGTATCCGAGGCTTTTCAATGTGGCCTCACAAAATTATCACGACTACAGCAACCATGAAAAGAGTTGGATGGACATTCCTGCTCAATCACAGCTGCCTGGTCAATGTTTGTCATTAGCAATTTAGCAAAGTTGATGGTGGTGTGTGTGTGTGTCTGTAAGACAGAGAGAGGGAGAGCGAGGGACAGATTTTGTATGATAAGCTTCATGTTATAAACGCACAGTTTGAGCATCAGGTCGCATCAGAGCATCAGGCCGTATAGTGTGAGACCCTGTACAGTTTGAGCAGGAGCTGAATAACGTGACTGAAAAAAATCGCACAGTGTTTGCCCAGCTTAATGCAGACTGTTTAAACTGAACAAGCTTCACATAATAAACCCTGCCAGCCGCAGTATTGCCTCTGTTTTAACAGTTAAAGCAGTAGAGACGAGCTGTTTGCATGTGCGTGGAACTCTAGCGTCATTAACCAGGCTAGCTGTTAGCTTATAGGCTAACCAGAGAGCAGTTAACAGGACAGCCGAAGCTGCACAAAACACCCACAAACTTATCTCACTACAACGTAGTGCCGAAAATATGACTTGCAGCTCGACCTCGACACAGCGTCTGTAACATAAGACTGACATCCAGCTAACCACAGCTAAAAGATATTTAGAGACCGTTTCCTCAGGTTACACGAGCTGAGTTTTTTCACACTGAAAAGTTGTTGTTTTGGCTCTCACTGAAGACACCGACACTGCAGACATAGCTGTTCTTTTGTACTGCTTTTAAGCGAGCAGCCTAGCCTGCGTAAGTGGAGGGCAAAGCAAGGCGATGACCCAAAGGTCCACCCCCAGCACCGTCATCACGTGCCTGTTCATAGACAGAGGAGCCTCAAGAGTGAACTCGCAACAAGACACTCGAGGTGAGACACAAAGTCCCGGCTACTGGGCGTCCCCATGCTGGCCGTGTAAGTCTGTGACACACAGGCAAAGCACCAACAGGGAGCCAGCATCGCAGGCTGGGGACCTCTCACTCATTGGCCGAATTGTCAGACACAGCAAGGTCTGATAAGCTCATGCGGTTGGAGCAACGGAATGCCAGAAGCACGGGCGGTCGGCTAGGACGAGCCCGTGCGTACGCTCCCCAAGGATCTCCAGCTGGAGCCTCCGGTTTCAGGACCCGAACCTGAAATCCCAGGAACAGAGAGAGGAGAGGAAGCGTAGCTCACTGAGCCGCTGAGAGGAGACCCTACTCGTTATCTGCAAGAAGCGGGCAACGCCAGACAGGGACCCATCGCTGCAGGCTGGGGAAAACTCACTCGCTGGTTGAGGCATCAGACACAGCGAGGACCAACTGGGGAACACAGCAAGCAGCTGTAGTGAAGCCGCTGGAGAGGAGCTCCAAGCCAGGGATGCGACCCACAGGTCGTCCCAGGGCCAAGCGGCACAACACACTCGCTGGCTGGCTTATCAGACACAGCAAGGCCCGGCTAATGTGTAATGGGTGAACCACCTGCAGGGAGCCTGGCGCTGCAGGCTGGAGAACATCACTCGCTGGCTGAGCATCAGACACAGCGAGGTCCAGCTGGTGCGTAAACCGGCGAAACGCGGGCAATACGCCAGGGGAACACAGTCTGCAGCTGCAGCAGCAGCAGCGGCGGGGGCTTAAGCCGCAGTCAGAGCCGAGAAGCCGCCCTACTCGAGCAATGACAGGAGCCCTGCTGGCCGTGTGAACCACGCACTGCGGGCAACACGCCAGACAAAACAGGCTACACTAGACTGGAGAACACTCACTCGCTGGCTGAGCATCAGACACAGCAAGGTCCAGCTGGCGCGTAAACCGGCAAAGCGCGGGCAATACACCAGGGAAACAGCCTGCAGCTGCAGCAGCAGCAGCAGCAGCAGCCGGCCACCCGCAACATTTGGGCAATGTGCCAGACAGAGAGCCAGCGCCGCAGACCGGAGAACTGTCAACCGCTGACCGAGCGGTCAGATGCAGCGAGGTCCGACTGGCGTATGAAACCGGCGAAGCGCGGGCAACAGGCCAGGGGAACACAGCCTGCAGCAGAGCTGGCCACCAGGCCCAACTCAAGAGTGTCAGGAGGGAGGAGGGCGGCTGGAGGACAGCTGAGCCTAGGCTCCGAGTCCTCCCAACCTCAACTGAACACGGCCGTCTCCGCACGCCGGCATAGATCCCTCAGTTCTTCTCAGGGTAGACAGGCAGTTCCATCAGGCAACCCTGGTCGTCTGTCCGGAGCCAAGCATCATAAACATCAACCTCCTGACAATCAAACCTCCACCAGCCCAGGCCTCAAGGAGGCGGAGCCATGGGAGGGAATGCTGTGGGAGGGGCCCGGAATCAGGTGAACCAGACATGGGTTCACCCGTCCGGGCCCCACTCCAGTGGTAGCCAGAGGGGATGGAAGTTCTTCAACATCCACCGCACGATAAGCAACATCCACCGGCCCGGGCCTCACAGAGGCGGGGCCATGGGAGGGAATGCTGTGGGAGGGTCCCAGAACCAGGGAACCCAGACATGGGTTCACCCGTTCGGACCCTACCCCAGTGACAGCCAGAGGGGATGGAAGCTTCTTCAACATCCACCTCACGATAATCAACCTCCACCGGCCCAGGCCTTGCAGAGGCGGGGCCCTGGGAGGGAACGCTGCAGCCATCATCCTCATTTAGCCTGAGAGGCACAGGATTGGGTAGGCTCTCCATGCCCAGCCCGCCTGCAGCTGTCGTGTCAAGCTCCATCCATAGAGGGAGTGACAAAATGGCCACCAGCAGGGCATAAGTAACCCTCACGCCCCTGTCAGGGCATGCCGCCCTGCAAAGGGAAGGCCTGAAGAGGCAACTAGGGACCGGGGGGCTAACGGGGGAGGGGCCAAAGGCAACTACTCCCGCCATGCACGGCAGCAACCAACTGCGGGCAGGGGACCATAAATGCTGGGAGGCAGGGCACTCACTGCCTGCAACCAGTCCAACCAGGCAGCAACGGCACCTTAGGCAGTAGGTGCTGAGGCTGCGTGATAGCAACAACCTTGAGGTCCACTCTGCTAGATGGGACCTCAGGAAGGGCTAATTCCCACACCCGGAATGCTCCAATCAAGAGCTGAAGGGACCCATCTCGCCCGACACTGTGCCCGGGGACCAGCAGGGGGCAGTCCAGGGACAGGTGGGCAACACTGGAGGAGAGGATGGAAGCTTCTTCAACATCTGCCACCTGACAGTCAACCTCCACAAGCCCAGGCCTCACAGAGGTGGAGCCATGGGAGGGATACTGTGGGAGGGGCCAGCAGTAAATCAGCAACAGGTGTGGGAGGGGACCCAGCCCATGGCCTGCCCAACTGGAGTCACAGCAGTGGCAGCCATGTACCTCATAGTAGCCTGCTCTCCTATTTTTGGAGGCAGGAGAAGGTGGAGGGGCGGGCCATTTAATGCTTTCAGAAACCAAGCACGGTCTGCCTAGTCCACGCTGGCAACAAAGCAGTGGATGCAAGCATCAGCTACTTTAGCCAGCACAGCATGCTCTAGGCTGCTTTTATGTAGTCATATATCTTTCCTTTTTCACCCAGGCACAGCCACACTGCTCGTGCCTATCATAAAAAGGCAAAAATGCCATACACACAGATGTTTGGGACATGTGGGCTGCCATACTTCTGCTACCAAGCAAGGGGGCGGGGGCACACGCTAACCAGGAAGTGCTAACAGGTAGCCGGCGCTAGCCGCAACTTGAATTCCCCTTCACATTTTATTCTGACAGGTAAAAGTATATGCTTGGAACACATTTCCCCAATGTAGCCGAGCTACGAGCGGCGCCCTGCTGGTCGCGTTAACCCGCAAGCTGCGGGCGACACGCCAGACAGGCCAACCAGCTGGAATGCTACTCGCAGGCCGGCTAACGATTAGCTGGCACGAACCGTAGCATAATTCCCCGCTGTTTATTCCCCACAGTGTTAAGCAGGCCAACAGCGAACGCCTGGGACGCTGAAGCCGTATCCCCTCTGTGTTAACACACATAGCAGCCGAGCTGCACAGCTATATACACGTATATAATAACCTTATCCATGAAATAAATTTCGATCCAAAATTGAATTTATCTAGAATTGTGAATAAGTATTTCCACTCGACCCGATCGAACGCCCTCTCCGCGTCTAAGGAGAGAATGCACTCAGGACTCTGGCCGGAAGGGGTGTATAATGTATCCAATAGTCGGCGGATATTGGAATAAGAGTAACGTTTCTTAATGAAGCCTGTTTGATCTTCGGATATAATTGAGGGCAAAATATTTTCCAGTCTGCATTGCCAAAACATCGAGCCAAAATTTGAGCATTGACATTTACCCTCCTTAGACCCGAACTCTTTCATGGCACGCATTTTGAAATTTTCTTTGCTATTTGGGCTGATTGGGACCTGATGAATTTGTTTTGTTTTTACCTAATTTTTGTTTCTGAGAAAAATGAGATCCACATATGAGGACATTCGTTTTAAATTTTGATAGAACAGTGGCAGCATAATGTCCTTGTAAGTGGATATCAGGCACTTGTAGAGAAAAATTTACTATTTTGGTCTAGACATCCCAAAATGTGATGTCCACATATGTGGATGCCAGGTCCTAGGAGGTTAATAGAGAGATTGGCCTGTAGGATGAGCATTCCACTGGATCCTTACCTTTCTTTCGGACAAGAGCGATACTTGCCCCGTAAAAGGATGGCGGAAGTTTACCACGCTTCCATGAGTAGGAGAGGGTTAAATGTAATTGAGATAAAAGCAAGGGGGAAAATGCTTTGAAAAATTCTACAGGAAAGCCGTCAGGACCAGGGGATTTTCCAGGCTGCAGTGAAGAAATGGCTGCACCCAGCTCCTCTGGCGTGATGGGTTTGTCTAATCTGTTTTTACTATCAGAGGAAAGCATAGGTACATTCAAAGGCTTTAAAAAGTTATCCATTAAGGTGCTTTCCTGCGGTGATTCAGAGGTGTAAAGTTGAGAGTAAAAAAGTCCTAAACGTATCATTAATTTTGGAAGGATCCGAAGTGATATTACCATTAGCCATTCTAACCTTTGTGATGTGTTGTTTTGCCTGGAAGCCCCTTAACTGGCTGGCAAGCATCCTACCCGCTTTGTCACTATGAATATAAAACAAACTCTTACTCTTCAGGAGCTGACGTTCAGTTGAGTGCGTTGAGAGGAGATCGAATTTAGTCTGAAGCTCCACGCGCTTATTGTATAAATCTGGGCTTTTTACCTTAGCATAGAGCAGGTCTGCTTCTTTGATTCGGTTGACTAAATCGAGTCGTTCTATACGGGCCATTTTCTTCATATTAGCAGTGTAGGAAATAACTTGCCCCCTGAGAAAGGCTTTCAAGATTCAAGAAGTGTTTATTGTCATGTGTCACAAGGGAAAAGGCATTTCTCTGTGCAATGAAATCTTTCTTTGCTGTCCACCCACAGATGCCGATTAATATATACAATAGAAATAGAACATATAAATACAGTGTATAGAATTTCAGTATAAACCCAAATTATTAAGCTAGAAGTTTCTCCTGTGGTATTTGTTTTAAGAAACAAGGTTATTTGTTCTTTCATGAATTCCAGGAAGTTTACATCTGCCAGGAGAGTCGAATTAAAACACCCGTGTCGTCTGGATTGAGGGACGTCTGGGAAACTCATTGATAGCACAACAGGGCTTTGGTCTGATATTACTATGGTCTGATATTCACAGGATTGGACCCATGGAGTCAGCTGATTATCAACGAGAAAATAATCAATCCTAGAATAAGTGTGGTGTACCTGTGGAAAAAAAGAGTGCTCTCTTCTGTGGGGGCGTAAACAGCGCCAAACATCAGAGACACCACAGTTAGATAAAAAGGATCGAATGAAACGAGCAGATTTACTGACAGTGCAGGGATTCAGGGAGGATCGGTCGAACACAGGGTCCAGCCAGCAGTTGAGGTCACCACCAAGTATGAGAGAGTATGAGCTCAGATCAGGCAGCAATGAGAAAGCATGCTGAAAGAAATCTACATTATCAATATTGGGGCATATATGTTGGCCAACACTACTTTTAAATGATAAAGTTTACCCGAAACAAAAACATACCGGCCACTCGTATCAGAAATTACATTATGTTTCTCAAAGGGAACATTTTGGTCAATTAGAATAGAAACACCTCTGGCCTTAGCCTGAAAAGTGGAATGAAAATGCTGCCCTGCCCATCAGGATATAAGATGAGAGTTTTCCGAATCACGGAGATGTGTAGATGGAGACGTGTAGAAAGACAACAGCTGCTTTATACTGCTTTATGTGTGAGAGCCAGGGCTGCACATAAGTGGTCCGCAGGTGCGCATTCGCTGTCAAAATAAAAGACGCACCAGATAAGAAGTTGCAACGCGTGTTTGCGTACATAAGACTTTCTGGAGGAGGACAGACGTTTGTTCAGAACTCTTAAAGATGCCGAAGAAGCTCCTTTACTTTGGTGTTCCTCCACCTCCAAAGAAATGTCAGGAGGAGTCCGAACCACAAAAGAAGCACGTGTTCTCAGAAACGTGGTTGCAGGAGCTGAGCTGGCTTCAAACAAATGGCAAACGGCACATTCTGCACCACATCTCTGTGCGTTCGTCATTTGTTTGAAGCCAGCTCACCTCCTGCAACCACTTTTCCAAGAATACTGAACTTTACTGAACTATGTTCTATGTGCTGTTGGGTAACTTTTGAATGTTATTTAATAAATTACAGTTTGCATTATTAATCCGACTCTTAACTAAATCTTTAAAATAAACTGTAGAAAAGTGTGATGACGAGATGAAGTTAGTTAAATGAGGGCTGGGCCACAATGTTGTACCACAAGATGGGGTAGCAAGTCAGCGTAGCCACCACCAGTCTGTCCAACACTAGAGGAGCAGAAGTAAAGACACTGCATTAGGTGGTACTCTAATAAACTTGTTAAGCACTGTTTCCTCCTTCCTGGCAGCTCCACGTTCAACACTCTTTCCCCAGTACATCCCCTTTCCCCCTCTGAACCTGTCCAGACCATCTCAGCTGACACAGTATGACCCTCATTTTATTGTTTTAATGTCATGTGCTGATTTTATTGTTTTAAATGTAATTCTAATTATCATTTTATACTATTTTATTTTTTGCTATTTGTGCTAATTTATTATTTTAAATGTCATTTTAATTAGCATCTTATTTATTTTTATCTTTATCTTTATTTTATTTATTTATTTATTTTAACTTATTTAATGTATCATTTCTGGCGTGTCCAGTGTCCAGCACTTTGTGTTCAGCTGAGAGTTGTTCTGAAAGTGCTATATAAATAAATTGCCTGCTTGCTTGCAAATCACAATTGCCGTACAATAATACAAAGGAAACAGAGAAAGCCCAATAATCTTATGACCCCCACCCCATGAACAAGTGCCTTGGCGACAGCGGGAAGGAAAAACTCCCTTTAAACAGGAAGAAACCTCCAGCAGAACCAGGCTCAATGAGGGGCGGGCAGACCTCTATGCAAACCGATAGACCTAAAGTTAAATAACTTGCTATGAAGACACCTCCATAAACCTGCAACATTACTTACATAGCTCATAATCTATTAGAGAGTGATATTATACCCCTTTCGTCAAAAAAAGTGACAGGTTGCTTCCGGAGCTCATTAATTATTCATGAGCTCCGGAAGTCCGGAAGTAGGAAGTAATTAAATTATCCCCTAATTAAATTATCCTCTAATTAAATTAGCTCCGGAAGTCCGGAAGTAGGAAGTAATTAAATAATAAAAATATGATATTCATAAAAATATGATATTCATAAAAATATGATATTCATAAAAATATGATATTCATAAAAAATATAATTGATTATTTAGAAAGTTTCTTATATATCAAAATAGCATTCTTTTATTTCTTTAAGCAATTAAAAAATTTATTTATTTTTTTATGCTCAAAAAACGCCATCTGGTGGTGGGTCAGTGTGTGCGCGCGCCCGCGCGCGCCCGAGGCTGTGTGTCTGGGCGCGCGGGGGCGCGCCCGTGTCTCCGGACCGTGCTCTCTCGGGCTCCGTGCTCATGTGTTTAAAAATGTATTAAACCATATTAAAATTGTTTAGTTAAACTTGTGCTTTTGTAACGTTCAGTATGGCCACAAACACATGCTGCATGCCTTGGGGGAAAACTTTATTTCGATTTATATGCATTTGTAGATTTAGAATAAAACTCATACTCGCGATCCCCTAACCCTCCTTAGATACATAAGCAGGGAAAACTCCTTAAAAAACCCTCCGCGATTTCTCCAAAACCCTACAATAACTTGTTAGGGTACCCCCTCTATTCCCAAAACCTTATATTCGATAACAGGGGAAATCCTGAAAAAATCCTTAGTCTTTTTTCTCAAATTCAGCGCCCCGCGGCTCCCTTCATGCTCAGCCAAACAAAGCCAAAACTCCTTTTAAAAATTTCTCCGCGATTTCTCCAAAACCCCTAGAATAACTTGTTAGCTACCCCTCTATTCCCAAAAACCTTATATTCGATAACAGGGGAAATCCTGAAAAAATCCTTAGTCTTTTTTCTCAAATTCAGCGCCCCGCGGCTCCCTTCATGCTCAGCCAAACAAAGCCAAAACTCCTTTTAAAAATTTCTCCGCGATTTCTCCAAAACCCCTAGAATAACTTGTTAGCTACCCCTCTATTCCCAAAAACCTTATATTCGATAACAGGGAAAATCCTTATTCTTTTTTCCTTCAAAAACTTCCCTCTTACTAGCAAGCTCTAAAATTCAACGCACACTCTAAGTTCTACCTCGCTCTTAATCTCCGATCCACAACTTCTTGCAGAGCACAATTTTTTCCTGCTTGTTCGCTCCCCGCTCTGCTCCCTAATGCGCTGCTTACCTCGTTTGAAAATTCCCCCCTTAGACCAACTCCGCCTCACTGCGCCCCGCTGCCAATCACATAACCCTTGCACCGCTCCCTTCGCACCCCGGTTAGCCAATCCGCTCCAGGTCTGATTTTACGATCTCCCGCTGAGGTTAAGACTATCTTCGAACCCCCAGAAGACATCTGACTTCAGACGTATCAACAACTGGCGCCGCTCAGACTGCTTGCGAGTTCGCATAGGGAGCGGCCGATTTCAACAGCAACTACCTTCGCGTGCCCTATGTGCATATCACTCGGTAAGTGTTAATCTTCCTCTCTAACTACATTTTTGCATTTTCCTTTTTACCATTCTGTCAATCCTTTCATTTAAAAAAATAAATAAATATCACAATGGTTTGTAACAGGTACAATACACCATCCATCCATCCATTCGCCTCCACTTATCCTTTTCTTAGGCTCGCGCGGTGCGCTGGAGCCTATCCCACGTACAATACACTTTAAAATATATATAAGCTCCACTTTTAACTCCCGTAAAAGTTTATACATTACATGTCTACATCACCTATCATGGCCTCATCAGGTATCTCATATCATCTTGTTATTGTTATGTTATTTGATATTTTGCTAGTTTGCGTGTTTTAAAACTCTTTTTGTTTTTCTTTATATTTTTAGACCCAGATGTGTTAACCTGATCCCTGCGAAACACCAGCTCTGCGTGGATTTTGACCGCGAGTGACCGGATGTTGTTTCCGGCCTGAGGTTGCCTGAAATGCCGTGAGGCTCGTTTGAAAGATTGCGCCCGAGACCAACTCCGCCTCCAAGGCATGCCTACCTTTAGCTGCCACCAGTGAGATATCAGAGCCGGGCTCCACATATCCAATCAGGAGCACGAGCAAGACAGCTTTTGCAGACTCTCCAGAAATATACAAGTCCTTACCAACTGCTCTGCAACCCAGTGTTTCTGGTCCCCTCACTAACATCGCTTTTTGAGATATTTTTTATGAACCACCAAAAAAGCAATTTTACCCCACAGTACAGAAGACTGGGTCTGAGGGCAGCAGCGGGGACAAATGATTGTAATGAAGCGACGGACATTTCATGGCTGGTCTTGCATAATCGTGAGTTATTATGTCATATGGTGATAAGTACATAGTTTTGCAAGAGGCATACAAGCACTGTGGAAAAAGTAATCATAAAACTGTTTTTGTGAACACCCTACGTTATGCTTTAAAAAATGTGATACATGTAATGTGATCATCAAAGAACATGATTTTTTAAAAAAAACTTTTATTCTTATGCTTTTAAAGTATGTCAGATTATCTTAAAACACTTATTTGTATGTTATAATGTTTTTCTTACACCATGTGTAATTTTTATAGACACCTTATTCATTGTATCAATGTGTAATTATGTATCTTTTGATAAATAAATAAAATATTTAATCTTGTATTTGTGTACTTTCTGGTGATTCAATAAAAAATTAGTCACATATCGCTCTGATAAACACAGATGGCTGAAAGAAATGTTTGATGGAACAAAGGAAACAAGTGTCTTGCTGCTAAACTTTTAAGTCATCATGGTTTAAATGAGAAAGTCTGTATGTAAAACATGAAAAACTCCATATCAGTGATATCTACAAAGGTGTACTCATTTCTTTGTAATGGTACTTTACTGTTCCAATGAAACAAAAAGAAAATCTCATTTTTAAAGTACATTTTTCGGCCATCCTGACCTATTTTCAGGGGCAAGAATGTTGATGTTAGACTGTGTTTTAAATCAGGTTGTGATCTTAAACTAACTATCACAGCACTGATTTCAGTTGTAATCTCAATTAGAATCCCAATTTGGCTTTTCTCCAGTCAGTGTTATGGTGAAATTTAACTTGTTCTTTTGTGTAATTGCACATGGCCCAGCAAAGGACCCCTTAGTAAGCTGTACAGCATAAGTTTTCAATTCACTTTTGTCAGAAAACTTCACAGTATGAGAAGTTACAGCACAGTTTCTCCAAACGTGTGGTTCTTTTTCAGCCAGCGTGCTTTTAGAGCATCTACATTAGCTCATGTAGTAAAAGTACAATCAGTAAGTGTACTTTAACATTTGAGATTCCGAGTCACTCTTGCTTAGATCATGTGAACTATATCATGAACCTTTTTTTGTATAATGCATCAAACGTGTTCAAATCCGTTTATTTTCAATTTATTTTAACTAATCTAGAGACAAGCAACTCCTTTTTAGCTTCTGTTATGTATTTACCTCTCACACCTTAATCTAGATGTTAGTGTTCTCAGAGTTAACATGTC
The DNA here is from genome assembly GCF_965226115.1 of Aulonocara stuartgranti. NCBI lineage: Eukaryota > Metazoa > Chordata > Actinopteri > Cichliformes > Cichlidae > Aulonocara > Aulonocara stuartgranti. Next base: position 672,827 of record NC_138953.1, on the reverse strand, counting down.
TCATGTTGCCATGTTGTATTTCTAATACCCAGCCTCAGTGTTCGCCCTGTTGACCCTCAAATCCAAACACCAATGATCTAGATATTCACAACATTCATAAGGAGATTCTTAAGGTCTTAAGTTTTGTTGTTTTTATGTTTTACAAAAAAAAACCTTCACATTTTTTATATTTTTAAACGAAAGTGACATGCAAGGATATTTTTCTTTAGTGATGTTGCTTCAGCAATCTCAAATACTAATTATTCTGGGAATTTTTATGGTCAAACTATGTGATTTTCCAAATGTGTGTGTGTGTGGAGTAAAATGACCTTGTTCTTATGATGTTGTCCCCGTGAATCATTTAGGATTAACAACACAAATTGTATCGATAGCAGAAACAGTCTTATAACTTATAATTCTCACACGTTACCGCTAGTTTTACAAACGCAGTCTTCTTCAGCTCTGTTTATGTAGCTTTTATGAAACTGATTTTCCATAGTACAAGTAGAATTTAATTTTTCTTTGCTCTCCAGTATAAATGCAATAATTTGCAGGCTTTTTACTGAAACTCTCACAATGCAACACTCAATGCTCAGAGCTTCATATATCAACAGCTCTGAAAATATCTTCTTTTTTAAAGTAATGTAGGACAGGATCTCTCACTCTCTGTGTCTCAAAAAAAACCCAACTAAACTGGCAATCACCACTAAACAAATGAAAGTAGTTTATGGCTTTTTTATCAGCTGCATTTCTTTCATTTATGTATTGATCCCATTGTTTATTGGTAATGCTTTTAGGTCACTGTTTTAGCATGTCTGCCTCACACTCCATTTAAACAGTTTAACAGATAGTGGGGTCTGGTAAGGAAGTTGGGGGGAAGCAGACAACTCCACAGGAAGAGTCTTTTTGTCTTTTCTCCACTGTAAAAGATAGCAAGGCAGTGTGAAACTTTCTTTGCGGGAAAGACAAAACTGAGAGCCATGCTAGGCTCAGTGAGAGACTCTGCTCACCCTCTGCCCCAGCGATGGCAGTCCCTCACCAAGCTTGATTTCTGTTCTTTGTCTTGATTAAAGAATGGTAGCTACCGCTCATCGCTTGTCTGCAGGCTTTATTAAACGGAAAACTTCCACAACAACCTCTAAACAGTGGTTTATGGCTTTTTGTCACCTGCAACACCATGTAACACTTGGATGTTAGATTCTTTTACCAGTCAGTGTTGTTAGCCCCAACCCCCAGGCTCCAGCTGTCTGAGCTCTAACCCTGGCTGCCAAATGTCCCCCTGAGGCCTTTGTGCCTTTTACCACCAGACTAAGTTTGTAGTCCTATCTACTAATATTATTTTATTTTTTTATTATAGCACAAGGTTCAGTTAGGTTACTACTTTGACTTCCTCAATTTGAGCACATTTCTGACCCGATACTTTATCAAGCTTTTACTCGAGTGTTTTTGACACTAGCAGCTGTACTTCTACTTAAGTGAAAATTGCCTGCAATTTTGCCACCTCAGTTGCCACTTTTCTGGAGTTTGTACACTTTTTATATTGAAACGTTCAACGTTTTACGTGTTATCCTTGATCACAGTTCTAAACAAGTTAACTTTCTTCACTTCAAAGTAACCCAAAAAAGAAACTATATGTCCAGTTCTCTTTACTCCAAACCTGGTTTAAGGCTATGCTGTTGTTGTGATATGGCCATACAAATAATATTAAGTTTAATTAATCTTTTAAAAAAATGGCTGCTTCATGGCTACCTGTTCAGAGAATTTGCAGACTTTTATGGAAACTGTCACAATGTAACACTCTCACTGTCAAAACATGGTTGATCCATGTTTCTATGAACACTGATTAATATATCAACAGCTCTGAAAATCCTTTTTTTTTTAAAGTAAAGCAGAACAGGATCTCTGTATCTCTAAAAATCCCAACAAAACTGGCAATAACCTCTAAACAAATGGAAGTAGTTTATGGATCTTTATCACCTACAACACCATGTAACACCTAGATGTTAGACTCTTTTACCATCACATTTGCAAGGGTTTATGTGTTATCCTTGATCACAGTTCTAAATAAGTTAACTTTCTTCACTTCAAAGTAACCCAAAAAAGAAACTATATGTCCAGTTCTCTTTACTCCAAACCTGGTTTAAGGCTATGCTGTTGTTGTTATATGGCCATACAAATAATATTAAGTTTAATTAATCTTAAAAAAAAAAATGGCTGCTTCATGGCTACCTGTTCAGAGAATTTGCAGACTTTTATGGAAACTGTCACAATGTAACACTCTCACTGTCAAAACATGGTTGATCCATGTTTCTATGAACACTGATTAATATATCAACAGCTCTGAAAATCCTTTTTTTTTTTTAAGTAAAGCAGAACAGGATCTCTGTATCTCTAAAAATCCCAACAAAACTGGCAATCACCTCTAAACAAATGGAAGTAGTTTATGGATCTTTATCACCTGCAACACCATGTAACACCTAGATGTTAGACTCTTTTACCATCACATTTGCAAGGGTTTATGTGTTATCCTTGATCACAGTTCTAAATAAGTTAACTTTGCTTCACATAAAAGTAGCCCAAAGAAGACAAATATATGTCCAGTTCTTTTTTACTCCAAACCTACTGATCGGAAAACATTATGTGATGCTGGAAGTTTTCATCCTATCCATCTGCAAAACAAGTTTACCTGTAAGCCAACACATTAGACGTAAGCAAACTTGTGAAATTCCTGAACAATGTGCTTTGTGGAGTAGCAGTAGTACTAGAACTAGTACTAGTAGTCCTAGTATTCTGCAGCAACCAGGCTTCAAGAGTGATCACTCTTCTGGCTTTCAAATGGTGAAAACATGTCACAGTCTTAACCGCAAATCAGAAATGTTGGTAAATTTAAAAAGGAATTTAAACGTCAGCTTTGACATAGACACAGACTTTATTAATGCCACACTCAGGAAATTCACATGTTACACATGATTTAGCTCACCTGCTAAATCCCCAGAGCAATAACCACATCAGCATCATTAGCCTGAGTGTTGATCCTCCAGGTGAGTGAGTGGAGTTGAGTGTGTGTGTGTGTGTGTGTGTGTGTGTGTGTGTGTGTGTGTGTGTGTGTGTGTGTGTGTGTGTGTGTGATCAGAGGTGAAGCTGCTTTCTGCAAAGTCTCATCAACAACATCTTTAGAAACAAACATCAACAACCAGGAAGAGTCTAAAAGCACTAAATATGAAACAGACCATTTACCATACCCAACACTGAGCTCCTGCACAGTCAGATGGAGTGAAACATAATGTCCCAGTGGTGTTCTGTTGGATTTAGCAGGTGAGCGTTGTTGCCAGTCAAAACCTTTTTGGAAACTCTTTACAAGAATCAATGTAATTATTTGTTTTACTTGAATCAAATGTATTGGTTTATATACCTGAAATAAAACTTTTTTTTGGAAACCCGTTACATCAAATAAAACTTTCTTGGAAAAGCATTGCAAGAATCAATCGAGTTATTTGTTTTACCCCATTCAAATCTATTGGTTTCATTACATCAAATTAAATAATTTTGGAAACCCGTTACATCAAATAAAACTTTCTTGGAAAAACTTTACAAGAATCAATGTAATTATTTGTTTTACTTGAATCAAATGTAATGGTTTATATACCTGAAATAAAACTTTTTTGGAAACCCTGTACATGAAGTAAAAGGTTTTTGATCTTGTAAGTTCTGGCTTTAATATTTTCAGCTGATAAAGTGAACTTCATACAAACTCTGTGTTAGAAAAATCAAACTGTGTCTCGTGCGGGTGTATTGTGACTGCTCCATCACAATGTATAATTTGACTTGTGAGGTACACACAACAAGGCCAACAAGAAAAAGTGAATTAGAGATTCATTACAAAATACAAAAAATAAAAATAAATAGTGCACAAATTTAAAACAAGCAAAACACCTATGCAAGAGTAACTACTAATGATTTACAAATACTTGTCATATACAACCAATACACTCAGAGAATTTTACCATATCAGTATAAAGCTCTCTGTAATTTAATTTAATTATTTTTTACATTGTGACAGTTTCCATAAAAGTCTGCAAATTCTCTGAACAGGTAGCCATGAAGCAGCCATTTTTTTAAAAGATTAATTAAACTTAATATTATTTGTATGGCCATATCACAACAACAGCATAGCCTTAAACCAGGTTTGGAGTAAAGAGAACTGGACATATAGTTTCTTTTTTGGGTTACTTTGAAGTGAAGAAAGTTAACTTGTTTAGAACTGTGATCAAGGATAACACGTAAAACGTTGAACGTTTCAATATAAAAAGTGTACAAACTCCAGAAAAGTGGCAACTGAGGTGGCAAAATTGCAGGCAATTTTCACTTAAGTAGAAGTACAGCTGCTAGTGTCAAAAACACTCGAGTAAAAGCTTGATAAAGTATCGGGTCAGAAATGTGCTCAAATTGAGGAAGTCAAAGTAGTAACCTAACTGAACCTTGTGCTATAATAAAAAAATAAAATAATATTAGTAGATAGGACTACAAACTTAGTCTGGTGGTAAAAGGCACAAAGGCCTCAGGGGGACATTTGGCAGCCAGGGTTAGAGCTCAGACAGCTGGAGCCTGGGGGTTGGGGCTAACAACACTGACTGGTAAAAGAATCTAACATCCAAGTGTTACATGGTGTTGCAGGTGACAAAAAGCCATAAACCACTGTTTAGAGGTTGTTGTGGAAGTTTTCCGTTTAATAAAGCCTGCAGACAAGCGATGAGCGGTAGCTACCATTCTTTAATCAAGACAAAGAACAGAAATCAAGCTTGGTGAGGGACTGCCATCGCTGGGGCAGAGGGTGAGCAGAGTCTCTCACTGAGCCTAGCATGGCTCTCAGTTTTGTCTTTCCCGCAAAGAAAGTTTCACACTGCCTTGCTATCTTTTACAGTGGAGAAAAGACAAAAAGACTCTTCCTGTGGAGTTGTCTGCTTCCCCCCAACTTCCTTACCAGACCCCACTATCTGTTAAACTGTTTAAATGGAGTGTGAGGCAGACATGCTAAAACAGTGACCTAAAAGCATTACCAATAAACAATGGGATCAATACATAAATGAAAGAAATGCAGCTGATAAAAAAGCCATAAACTACTTTCATTTGTTTAGTGGTGGTTGCCAGTTTAGTTGGGTTTTTTTTGAGACACAGAGAGTGAGAGATCCTGTCCTACATTACTTTAAAAAAGAAGATATTTTCAGAGCTGTTGATATATGAAGCTCTGAGCATTGAGTGTTGCATTGTGAGAGTTTCAGTAAAAAGCCTGCAAATTATTGCATTTATACTGGAGAGCAAAGAAAAATTAAATTCTACTTGTACTATGGAAAATCAGTTTCATAAAAGCTACATAAACAGAGCTGAAGAAGACTGCGTTTGTAAAACTAGCGGTAACGTGTGAGAATTATAAGTTATAAGACTGTTTCTGCTATCGATACAATTTGTGTTGTTAATCCTAAATGATTCACGGTGACAACATCATAAGAACAAGGTCATTTTACTCCACACACACACATTTGGAAAATCACATAGTTTGACCATAAAAATTCCCAGAATAATTAGTATTTGAGATTGCTGAAGCAACATCACTAAAGAAAAATATCCTTGCATGTCACTTTCGTTTAAAAATATAAAAAATGTGAAGGTTTTTTTTTGTAAAACATAAAAACAACAAAACTTAAGACCTTAAGAATCTCCTTATGAATGTTGTGAATATCTAGATCATTGGTGTTTGGATTTGAGGGTCAACAGGGCGAACACTGAGGCTGGGTATTAGAAATACAACATGGCAACATGAGACATGTTAACTCTGAGAACACTAACATCTAGATTAAGGTGTGAGAGGTAAATACATAACAGAAGCTAAAAAGGAGTTGCTTGTCTCTAGATTAGTTAAAATAAATTGAAAATAAACGGATTTGAACACGTTTGATGCATTATACAAAAAAAGGTTCATGATATAGTTCACATGATCTAAGCAAGAGTGACTCGGAATCTCAAATGTTAAAGTACACTTACTGATTGTACTTTTACTACATGAGCTAATGTAGATGCTCTAAAAGCACGCTGGCTGAAAAAGAACCACACGTTTGGAGAAACTGTGCTGTAACTTCTCATACTGTGAAGTTTTCTGACAAAAGTGAATTGAAAACTTATGCTGTACAGCTTACTAAGGGGTCCTTTGCTGGGCCATGTGCAATTACACAAAAGAACAAGTTAAATTTCACCATAACACTGACTGGAGAAGAGCCAAATTGGGATTCTAATTGAGATTACAACTGAAATCAGTGCTGTGATAGTTAGTTTAAGATCACAACCTGATTTAAAACACAGTCTAACATCAACATTCTTGCCCCTGAAAATAGGTCAGGATGGCCGAAAAATGTACTTTAAAAATGAGATTTTCTTTTTGTTTCATTGGAACAGTAAAGTACCATTACAAAGAAATGAGTACACCTTTGTAGATATCACTGATATGGAGTTTTTCATGTTTTACATACAGACTTTCTCATTTAAACCATGATGACTTAAAAGTTTAGCAGCAAGACACTTGTTTCCTTTGTTCCATCAAACATTTCTTTCAGCCATCTGTGTTTATCAGAGCGATATGTGACTAATTTTTTATTGAATCACCAGAAAGTACACAAATACAAGATTAAATATTTTATTTATTTATCAAAAGATACATAATTACACATTGATACAATGAATAAGGTGTCTATAAAAATTACACATGGTGTAAGAAAAACATTATAACATACAAATAAGTGTTTTAAGATAATCTGACATACTTTAAAAGCATAAGAATAAAAGTTTTTTTTAAAAAATCATGTTCTTTGATGATCACATTACATGTATCACATTTTTTAAAGCATAACGTAGGGTGTTCACAAAAACAGTTTTATGATTACTTTTTCCACAGTGCTTGTATGCCTCTTGCAAAACTATGTACTTATCACCATATGACATAATAACTCACGATTATGCAAGACCAGCCATGAAATGTCCGTCGCTTCATTACAATCATTTGTCCCCGCTGCTGCCCTCAGACCCAGTCTTCTGTACTGTGGGGTAAAATTGCTTTTTTGGTGGTTCATAAAAAATATCTCAAAAAGCGATGTTAGTGAGGGGACCAGAAACACTGGGTTGCAGAGCAGTTGGTAAGGACTTGTATATTTCTGGAGAGTCTGCAAAAGCTGTCTTGCTCGTGCTCCTGATTGGATATGTGGAGCCCGGCTCTGATATCTCACTGGTGGCAGCTAAAGGTAGGCATGCCTTGGAGGCGGAGTTGGTCTCGGGCGCAATCTTTCAAACGAGCCTCACGGCATTTCAGGCAACCTCAGGCCGGAAACAACATCCGGTCACTCGCGGTCAAAATCCACGCAGAGCTGGTGTTTCGCAGGGATCAGGTTAACACATCTGGGTCTAAAAATATAAAGAAAAACAAAAAGAGTTTTAAAACACGCAAACTAGCAAAATATCAAATAACATAACAATAACAAGATGATATGAGATACCTGATGAGGCCATGATAGGTGATGTAGACATGTAATGTATAAACTTTTACGGGAGTTAAAAGTGGAGCTTATATATATTTTAAAGTGTATTGTACGTGGGATAGGCTCCAGCGCACCGCGCGAGCCTGAGAAAAGGATAAGTGGAGGCGAATGGATGGATGGATGGTGTATTGTACCTGTTACAAACCATTGTGATATTTATTTATTTTTTTAAATGAAAGGATTGACAGAATGGTAAAAAGGAAAATGCAAAAATGTAGTTAGAGAGGAAGATTAACACTTACCGAATGATATGCGGATAAGGAAAGAGACGCAAGTTGCTGTTGAAATCGGCCGCTCCCTATGCGAACTCGCAAGCAGTCTGAGCGGCGCCAGTTGTTGATACGTCTGAAGTCAGATGTCTTCTGGGGGTTCGAAGATAGTCTTAACCTCAGCGGGAGATCGTAAAATCAGACCTGGAGCGGATTGGCTAACCGGGGTGCGAAGGGAGCGGTGCAAGGGTTATGTGATTGGCAGCGGGGCGCAGTGAGGCGGAGTTGGTCTAAGGGGGGAATTTTCAAACGAGGTAAGCAGCGCATTAGGGAGCAGAGCGGGGAGCGAACAAGCAGGAAAAAATTGTGCTCTGCAAGAAGTTGTGGATCGGAGATTAAGAGCGAGGTAGAACTTAGAGTGTGCGTTGAATTTTAGAGCTTGCTAGTAAGAGGGAAGTTTTTGAAGGAAAAAAGAATAAGGATTTTCCCTGTTATCGAATATAAGGTTTTTGGGAATAGAGGGGTAGCTAACAAGTTATTCTAGGGGTTTTGGAGAAATCGCGGAGAAATTTTTAAAAGGAGTTTTGGCTTTGTTTGGCTGAGCATGAAGGGAGCCGCGGGGCGCTGAATTTGAGAAAAAAGACTAAGGATTTTTTCAGGATTTCCCCTGTTATCGAATATAAGGTTTTGGGAATAGAGGGGGTACCCTAACAAGTTATTGTAGGGTTTTGGAGAAATCGCGGAGGGTTTTTTAAGGAGTTTTCCCTGCTTATGTATCTAAGGAGGGTTAGGGGATCGCGAGTATGAGTTTTATTCTAAATCTACAAATGCATATAAATCGAAATAAAGTTTTCCCCCAAGGCATGCAGCATGTGTTTGTGGCCATACTGAACGTTACAAAAGCACAAGTTTAACTAAACAATTTTAATATGGTTTAATACATTTTTAAACACATGAGCACGGAGCCCGAGAGAGCACGGTCCGGAGACACGGGCGCGCCCCCGCGCGCCCAGACACACAGCCTCGGGCGCGCGCGGGCGCGCGCACACACTGACCCACCACCAGATGGCGTTTTTTGAGCATAAAAAAATAAATAAATTTTTTAATTGCTTAAAGAAATAAAAGAATGCTATTTTGATATATAAGAAACTTTCTAAATAATCAATTATATTTTTATGAATATCATATTTTTATGAATATCATATTTTTATGAATATCATATTTTTATTACTTAATTACTTCCTACTTCCGGAGCTCATGAATAATTTAATTACTTCCGGACTTCCGGAGCTCATGAATAATTAATGAGCTCCGGAAGTAACCTGTCACTTTTTTTGACGAAAGGGGTATAATATCACTCTCTTCTATTAAAAAAGTCCCCATGAGGAATGTCACAGAGGAGGCCACTGGGACTCTTTTGTGGTCATCACTAAGACCCTCAGGATCTGTGACCAGGCCCATCGCCACAGCCATCAGGCTCAAGACAGGAAGAAACCTGCAGAGAGTGGGTGGAAAGAAACTGTTAAGCTATATAACATTCAATCTTATCTCTGCTTGTGAAAATGATAAGATCCACATACCTACACTGATATGTCTTCATGCACCCAGAAAGCGGTACGTTAGCATAGGGGGAAAAGCTGTGTAGAGGTCATTCAATTCAATTCAATTCAATTTTATTTATATAGCGCCAAATCACAACAAAAATCGCCTCAAGGCGCTTCATAGGTTGGAGGAAGCTCTGCCAGCTGAGCGAAGGCACGTCCTAAATAAGGACGCAGGTTTCAGAATGAGATTATGAAAAACACACTGCACTAGTGAAGTGCTAAGTTTAATTTAGATATGAATGCTGTGTGTAAGTTAGCCAGAACTTGCTAATGTGAGCCAAACTTTAAGACTGCCATGTTAGCCTATTAGCATGCTAGCATCTGCTCAGAGGTTAGACTATAGCTGAGAGGCATGTGTAGGTTTCTCCTACATCTGTCTCATTGTCCATACATTGTTTAGTAGATGCTTATGTCATCCTTTATCAAAGTAAGTTCTATTATGCTGACGCACATTTTCTTGTTGCTTGTTGTTATGACTCTTATGTATGATCAATAACTTTAAAAAGTCTTATCTAGTGCCAGATTACAACAGGACAATTAGAGATTTTATTTGATGTGGCAAGAAGCCATTCCAGGATTTTCTGGTTAAACTGTGAAAAGACCGGCGAGGTGAAGGTCAGCGAGTCGGTCTGTATTATCTTTTATGAGTCATCATTATTATCATTATCATTTTTTATGATTGACAACACTTTCCATTATGTTGAGTAAAAACAAGATTCATACCTTTTTACAATACCTCAGTGCGTCTGTGTCACAGAGACTCCCAGGTGCTCCCCTGTCAACTCAGCTTAACACTCTGTTATACTACACGACTTTAATGTCATCTGATATTAGCTGTGCTGATTTGTCTCAATGTGGGAAGGTATTTTAATTGTTTTTTGTTTGATTTGTTGAACATTTTTCTCATGGGTTATTCCATCTCAAATCAGCCAGTTCGTACAACAATTACTGCTTGACTGTCAATAGTTTGCATAAAAGTTTTATGGTGCAAAATTTCAACATTTATAACTGCCATGAAATTTTAGTTTTATATATCAAATACTTAAAACTGATATTTTTATTGGTCTTTTTTGCCATCAGAATCTTTAATTTGGGACAAATGCATTCGAAATGTCAAACAACGGAATAATTAAAATATTTTGAGCATACATAAATTATAATCAGATTGAAAACGGCGGCTATGATTTCATTACATAATACTGTAAAATAAATAATGTAAAAGAACCTTTGATGTGAGACTCAAAGTCACAAAATGAAAAACAAAACAGATTCTTCAAACAACCTTTGTCTGCTGTATCTAATCTGAGATCAGTCTCATCACTCTGTTGGTTTTATCTTTGTTCAAATCAATCATTAACACAAACAGATTTTTATTCACCTGCAGTTATTGCAGGATGACAGGCACGAGGATTTCTCACATGTTTGCTCATTCAGCGACACACCCATACAAACCTTTGCTGCATGTGCTGAAATTCACTTTTCACAGTTATTCTAGAAACGATGAATGAGAGAAATATTTCTTACATTTCCTATTTTAGAACTCAATTTAACATCAACAACGTGAAACAGCTAAAAGGACCAACGTGAACCTTTGATAGTCCTTAGAGGATAAAGTATAGAAATAATTGGAGACAATATATATAAATAATTGAATTTTCTGTGATGTGTTTTGTTACAATATGAAGAATTTACAGCTAAATTATAGAGTTTGTTTATTGAGGCAAAGTATGCAGTAGTCATGGTAACAAAAGTAGCATGTTGTCCAGAGCAATACTGTGGCTTTAATCATTTCTGGATAACAGTAAAGCTAACAGTAACAGTTAAGATACTTATAACCATGCCCACTGCACTTTTAATGCATGTTATCTTTTGATGTTAACATGTAACAAAGTTAATGGATTAAAAAAGGCAACAAACAGCATTATTTAGAGAGTAAAAAATTTATTCCAGCATTTCAGTCAGTTTTAACTCTTGAAAGTAATGTTACCATTGCAAAGACATTCATCCTCACCATCATGAAAATGAAAATAAACATGTCAAATAAATTATACAGTAATTGTCTACAAATCTATATGATGTATACGATAAAAAAGCAATAGAATCAATGCAGTTTCATGCATTGCATTAAAAGCCACACACACACACACACACACACACACACGGTTGATAGGTTCATCTTCCTCGTCTTTGGTCGTCCTCATCATCGTCACTCTGAAGTTATAACTTTGTTTGTGTGGGTGAAGCCTGTGGGAGAAGAAGGAGCTGACGTTCAGTCACGTTCAGTCAATCTCATCTGTCATCAAAGCGACTTCCTGTCACAGTCCTGGGCCATTGTGACCCAGTGTTTTGAGTTTATTTTTATGTTTAAGTCCTTTAATTTTTCGAAGTTTATTTCTATCATTAGGTTGTCATTCTAGTTCTTTGTTATTAGATTCCCTTTGTGTCTTCACCCCTCTGTTATGTCTCCCTTGCCCGTCATGTGTTTCGTGTCTGCATGTCTTGTGTTGTCAAGTTCATGTTGTCATCTCTGTGTCTCATTATGTTTCCTGTTTTATTTTGGAGAGGTCTTGTGTTCCTGTGTTCATTGTGTTTAGTTTTTCTCTTCCACTGTGACGTCATTATGTTCATTGGTGTCAGCTGTTTCCCCATGTGTTTCCACTGACAGATCACATGACCGTTGTCCTCCATGATTTTTCTTCTTTATCTTGCAGCATCAAATTGAGGACCCCTATTATTTCGGGCTGTGTATTAGTTTTGGGGCGTACTTAGTTTTTCACAGTAGTTGTATAGTCCTGTGGAAACTTTCTTTTTCATGGGACTGCATGTGTTAGAAAGCTTATCAGTTATTAAATCAAAGACTTGTCTTGGTCATCAGGCTGCTGAAATGAGTTTTTATATATATATTTTTTAAATGACCAAGTTTAACTCATTCACTGCCATTGACGTCTATAGCCGTCAATTGCAGTGAATGAGTCAATGGGTTTAACTCATTCACTGCCAATGGCTGGCAGTGAATGAGTTAAAGAAATAATAAAATTCTGTGGGGGTTTTTTCGTTTCAGAAGTTGGAAATAAATCATCGGATTTTATTTTTCTGCTTTTGGCTTCTGTATTGTAACCAGTAAAATAGATGAAAGTTATTTCTCAAAAACCACAAACACTGAAAAGCACAGTTTGAGACTGATACCTACATTTCTGTCTCTGCTCCTCAAATTGCCGGGCAGATGATGAATAGTGACTCCTGTCATTATCTGTAAAACAACATAAAGAACGTCAGATTCAATTTAGTTTCTTTTTTAAAATGTATTTATGGTCACAGCACAGTCGCCTCAAGGTGCTTTATGCTGTAAAAACCCTACATGTGTGTAATAGTATTGTGTACATATATTTCCAACAGTAAGATGTCAAATACTCCCTGAATATTGTGTTTGTTGCTCTTCTTTACCTTCTCATAATCAGACTTTTTTGGAATAGGCTCCGGATGTTTCTCCAGGATGTGCAGCATGGCGTCATGCAGTGTCAGGTAGAACATTGAAGACTGAACTTCATCATCAAAGAAGCTACAATCATGGAGTTTCTCCAGGATGTAAGCTGCAGCAGAAGGTCCAAATATGGTAGACAAACATACAGCTGAGTATGTGGCAGGTGTTTAGGTTAGCATGGTAGGCTAACATGATTACTAAACTAATACAGACAATACGCTAGTACTTACGGTCACAGGCCACAATGTAGACCTCAACCTCAACTCGGATCAGCTCTTTCAGCAGCTGCAAAGAGAAATGAATTAAACAGAGCCAGAGCGAAACATCTGCTACTGCTGCATGAATACAAACGCACTGCTCTGAGTCCCTTCAGTCCAGAGATGTCTAAGAAGGAGACGGCGGCAAAGTCCAGGACCAGGCTGTGAATCTCAACTCTGGGAACCGCAATGTTGGCCGGAAGCTCGGCGTTCCAGTCGATCCGGGCAGGAAAGTCTTTGAAGTCAGTCGGTTGGTCCAGCTCTTCCATGTTGCTCTCGTCCTCTGATTCATTTATGGGTCCACACGAGGTATTCAGGAGGCCGATCTGTAACAGCGAAATATGTTTTCTATGTCAGACTTCACCACACGGGAACACATTCCAGATGATGAATCCATAATGAGCCTTTCTGCTCTCGCACAAGACTCTCATGTTGTGACTGATCGAGCGAAGTTGTAGACGCGCTTTAAACCAGAGACAAACTCACACATTACAAAGCCGTATAAATATTAAACACGCTGTGTCCACTGGGCTGTTTCGTTTGTTAATGCTGTTTGTCGAGTTTTCGTTAACAATTTTTGTCGTCGTTTTATCTTTCGTTCGCACTCCTACGTATAGTGTGTAGCAAGAGCATGTGCTGCTGTCAGCTCCTCCTCCTATGCTCCTTCCAACCACACGATTGGTTCAGTATAATTGTTGTTGCCTTTCATGTTGTCCGTCGAAACATGGATGCAATGAGCTTACTGACTTTATATTGAACATATTTTATATCACAGTCGAGGAACGTTTTTGCACAATATTCATTTTTATTGTTTTATCACCAGGCTCTACCTCGTATCATATTCATGCAATCGCTCATGTCTCAGATAAGTGATGCTGGACCTTGTACTGTTTGTTGTACAAATGACACTGTCATTTTTCTCCACCAATTTTATATCATACCACTGCCAATACAACAGTCCTTTAATACCTCAGTGTGTGAAGAGGACTCTCCATTTACATGCACAAACTGGAGTCTATTAGATAGATATGATACAAACCACTGCAGCACAGTACCTGTAATACCTACAGCATGTTCTAATCGCTCTAATAGGATATTATGGTCGACAGTATCGAACGCTGCACTGAGGTCTAGCAGGACAAGCACAGAGATGAGTCCACTGTCAGAGGCCATAAGAAGATCATTTGTAACCTTCACTAAAGCTTTTTCTGTGCTGTGATGAGCTCTGAAACCTGACTGAAACTCTTCAAATAAACCTCTGCAGATGATCTGTTAGCTGTTTGACAACTACTCTTTCAAGGATGTTTGATATAAAGGAAGGTTGGAGATTGGCCTATAATTAGCTAAGACTGCTGGGTCTAGAGATGCTTTTTGAGTAAAGGTTTAACTACAGCCAGCTTGAAGGCCTGTGGTACATAGCCGATCATTAGAGATAGGTTGATCATATTTAAGATCGAAGAATTAATTAATGGCAGGACTTCTTTGAGCAGTTTTGTAGGAATGGGGTCTAAAAGACACGTTGATGGTTTGGAGGAAGTAATTATTGAAGTTAACTCAGAAAGATCAATTAGAGAAAAAGAGTCTAACTTAACATCAATGGTACTAAGAGTAGCTGTAGATAATATTACATCTGTGGGATGATTACTGGTAATTTTTTCTCTAATGATAAAAATTTTATTTGTGAAGAAGTTCATGAAGTCATTACTAGTTAATGTTAAAGGGATGGTTGGCTCAACAGAGCTCTGACTGTTTGTCAGCCTGGCTACAGTGCTGAAGAGAAACCTGGGGTTGTTCTTATTTTCTTCAATCAGTGATGAATAGTAAGATGTTCTGGCTTTGCGGAGGGCTTTCTTATAAAGCAGCAAACTATTTCTCCAGGCTAAATGATGATCCTCTAAATTTGTGACACGCCATTTCCTCTCCAGATTACGAGTCATCTGCTTTAGGCTACGTGTTTGGGAATTATACCACGGAGTCAGGTAGATGATAACAAGTAAGACTGGTTTCTGAGTTTTACAGCTGGGGTGGACGAGGCTAAGTATCAGGCTTTCAAATGAATTAAAAGTCTGTCTGGGTCTTTGGTTGATTAATAGGCTGGTGTGAAAAATTGCTGCCACACCTCCCCCTCGGCCTGTGCTTCGAGGTTTCTGGTAGTTAGAATGACTCGGGGGTGTTGATTCATTTAAACTAACATAATCATCCTGCTGCAACCAGGTTTCTGTAAGGCAGAGTAAACGATTTGTTGATCAATTATTAAGTCATGTACTAACAGAGACTTGGAGGAGAGAGACATAATATTTAATAATCCACATTTCACTGTTTTACTCTGTGGTTCAGATGTGGATGCTGTATTGTAGGGCTGGGTATCGTCACTGATTTCTAGAATCGATTTGATTACGATTAGATTTGAATCGGGGAAATTTTTGCCTCAGACAGTCAGAAATATTATAATTCTGATCACTTATCAGTACATATATCTATATTTTTATATCTATTAAAGAAACCTGACACTTGTGAGACTTTATCAAAGGTGTGAGCATCACAGCAGGTGCCTTTGTGTCAAAGTAGCTGAAGATAAAACACAGAAAAATGTGACGGTGATTTTCCTGGTCTGGGTTTTTATAGCAGATGACCTTAAAAATATTGTGCAGTCAAAAACGAAGTGAAGCAGAGCAAAGTTACTGAGCTTTGATTAGAGACACAGCATTTTGCAATTTTGCATAATTTCAAAAAGTTTAAATTTGTTCAGTATTGAACAGCAGAAATGAGGCTTTCTTGTCAGAAGTAAGTAAAAAAAAAAACTAAAAACAAAAACAGCGGCCGACACCGTAGACTGCTGGGTAATAAGCAGGGGTGGGTTTTGATTATTGATTTAGAGAGAGCTCTACATGAAGTGTGATTTTTATCGTGGTGGAAGCAAAACAGCAAAAGTCAGAGGAAATTCGTGACAATGTTCATGTGAAGCGAAATGTGAAGCTAGTTTGGATCGTCTTTGGCTGCTGGTTCGCTCAATATTGTTTGGAAAGAGCTCAAACCTGCAGCTTCAGAATCAGCGCAAAAAGGACGTAAACACAAAGCGCCCACTGACGCTTCAGAATCAGCGAGCTGTCGGCTTTCAGCCCCGACCGTGTCCGTGCCGTCGGGTGAGCTCGCTGATTCGGATGCGTTGGCTCCGCACTTTGTGTTTACGTCTTTGTGCAGAATCCGTGTTCCTGCTCTAAATCGTTTTGTTGCTGGTTTTTAGTTTGTTTTTTGTCTGTTTGGAAGCTGACACAGTCTCTATGGAGATGGATTTTTGGGGGGGTAGCAGGAGGAGAGAAGCTGCAGAGAGGCGTGTAAGACTGCAACTCTGCTTCCTGGTCCCAACTCTGGATAGTCATATTTTGGGGGGTTTAATAAATGTGTCTATATTTCTAGAAATGAGAGCTGCTGTTTTCTGTACATTTCTAAACATGCAGATTTACAGTGTTTACCTAAATTGAGTTGAAAGAGATGAGCAAGAAGCAAATGTTAATATTAAAAATGAGTAAATGAGGCTTCGTTGCCTTGTTAATGTGTCGACACAGGCAACATTTGTGCCGTTACTATCAAACCAAGCTCAGATACTCACAGATGTCCACTGCAACTTGCCCTTCTTCAGAAGTTTCCGTATCATCCTCACTGCTTTATTTCTCTTTCTCAACACCCGTAATGGGTTAAAGCCGACCTGGGAAGACATACAGTAAGTGTGTCATTTATCACAAGTAATCATAGGAGATAGTATCAGAGATGAGATTTTACTCCATCTATTTTATTGTCCTGTGAAGAATATGATGCTTTTTAAAAACTAAATTATCCAAACTGATGCTTTTATTCTTTAACAGCTCCATTAAAGGCAGATGTGACTTACAGCTTCCACCAGCTTGTTCCTGAAGAACTCAATGTTGGCAAAGAAGATTGGAGATGGGATCCTGAAGATCTTCACTCCTTCTGGCTCGTATATCTGCAAAGAGTTTTAAAGTACTGCAAAATCAAAATCAATGACTAGTTGTTCAAATCTCAATTTGAAAATCAGCTGGTAAACTGTCAGGTACATTTAGTATCAAAGCATCCACAAAAAGACCTTGCTTCTGCATTATTGGAGGACATAAATATCCAAACTTGGAAATACTCAAGAGCAAGAGCAGATGAAGGGGGACTTCATGGATTTTTCGATCGGGGCGCTCTGCACTCGGTCAGGTGGGTCCCAGCATCTTTGAGTTTATTTGGTGAGGTTGCTTTCCTATGTTAAACTCATGTTAAACTCATGTGTCATTTTAAAGTTAAGGGTGTAGTTGACTTATTTTGTATTACTTGTGAGATGTGTTAAGTTCTAGTATGATTATTAGTTTCTCTTGGTTGAGTTTTTAGTCAGGTTTGTGTTTCCTTTATGGGTCATTACTGTCTATGTAGGTTCTCCTGGTGCTCCGTGTTGTCAGGTGTACGTCCTTTCCTTGTTCCTGTTTTATTTAGTCTTGTGTTCCATGTTCAGTGTGTTTAGTTTAGTCTTCCTGTGGCGTTCAGCTGTGTTTCCAGGTGTTTCTACTTCCCTCATTACCCTTCTGTGTATTTAAGTCCTCTGTCTCTCTGTGTTCATTGTCGGGTCGTCTGTTTATCTCGTCAGGTCAGGTGTTTCATTGAGTTTAGTTTTGCTTTGCCTTGTTTTCTGTTTTGGCTATCAGCCTCAATAAAAGCCTCGCCTTTTGTTACAGCTCGTTCTCTCTCCCGTGCCTGCTTTTGGCTCCACACCGCAAACACGCCGGCCTGCCTGGCCCTGACACACTCTGAGGGAATGTAACTGCAATGTCTCCTAGCAGGCTGGCTATGAGATAATAAGGCATAAGCACTTCCTGTGAAAAGTTTGTTGTTTTTTAGTTGTAATTAGTAATACCGCTGCTTTTGTATTGGTCATTTTCAAGACAGTCAAGTGCTTAGTTATTACGTATCCTTTACGTTATATTTAAAAACAACACTCATTCACAGATACAGTGTAAATGAGGGTAAAGTCTCTCTCAGCACCTTTAATCGCCACTGCTTTCTCTGACTCTTATAGATCTTGAAATCACATGAAACTTGCTGAGTATGTACATTTTGTAAGTGAGCTGATTGCTCTACGTGCATCATAGCCTCTAATAAAAGCCTTTGCACATTACAAATGTGCATTTGTCCTTTACATAAACATTCATTCAGAGTAAGGAAGGACTCACTGTGTTCATCATAAAATCATGACCCTCTGTATTTTATTCTTTAATAGCCTACTTAAAAGACTTGGTCACAGGTTTTCACCTCTAGTTTGATCATTATTTTAATTTGTATAATTACAAAACCATACATTTTGTTGTGGCCTGTAGAACTAATCCAAATGCCTGAGATAATATCCCAACAGCTGTGTAAATATTTGAAAGGTAAACTGAAGCCACCTGAGGGGCCACACGCTAACTCACGCTGATGTAGTCCTTTCGGTCTTTGTAGATATCGGTGCCCCTGATGTTGGCCAGCAGACTGCAGCGAGGACTGAAGCAAACAAGCAAACATGACATGCTAACACGCTCACAATGATGATGATACAACGATGACAGGTTTGATGTAAACTACTGTATCATTTACAAGAATCAGCGTCACGTGTTTGTACTCGCTGTCGGGGTCATTTATCTAACAGCTGACAGAAGAAAAGCCATCACTTTGAACCTCGTGACAATAGCGTGATGAAAGAACAACAGTAATCAGTTACATGATCACATTGTACACCAAATACTCACAACTGAGTCCTGAGGATGACACTGATCAGCTCCACACCGAGGCCGACAGCCAGTCCCAGATCCAGCCCCAGCAAGAAGGCACCGATGCAGCTAGCCAGCCACACCACCTTGTTGTGGTAAGAAACATGTTGTTTACTAACAAGGAGGCCACGTGTCCTTTCTTACAACATATAAACATGGTCTTTAAGAGTACTGAAAGTTTGTGAGGTCTTACACAGTCGGCTTTGTCCCTCCTCCACAGATATGGGATCTCTCTGAACTGCATCAGACTGCCCTTCAGGTTGACGATGATCACGGCGCCCAGCACGGACTGTTAAAGCAGAGGGCCAGAGATCGGCTTTCAGAGTATAGACAGCATGTCAGAGGCACAGGGAGGGGTACATACCTTTGGTAGGGGCTCCAGTAGGAATCCAATAGCCAATGTGACGATCATCACTATGACAGCTGACAGTAAACCAGCTACCTGGAAACAACAGAAGAGGCAGAGGATTGAAAAACCAACATGATGGAAATCAGATTCTGTTTGTGCTGATTTAAAAAGGACTTTATCAGATCAGTTGATTGATACACTTTCTCCTCTAAACACTAGAGGTCACTGTTGGCTGGCCTTTCTATTGGTCACTCGCTGTGAATTTAATGCATTTGTGCGACTGTATGTCAGAGCGACGAGCCGCAGTGTCACAGGAACTGCTGTCAATTCATTTGCAGTTAATCACAGAGTCTCTATGAACGTGTATAAACAGAAGAGAATGACAGATTCTGTGACCTGATCTCATGCAGTTGGTCATATTTAAATGTTTTCCAGGGATTCAACAAATGAATTGTAGTGAAAAAGCAAAGATTTCATTATAAAGATTTTCATTGTAAAGATACTTCAAACGTTTGTGTCACGAAACTGGACTTCAGTTTCAATATTATTCAATACAGCTTTATTTATACAGCACCAAATCACAACAACAGTCACCTCACGGTGCTTTGTACTGTAAGGTCGACCCTACAATAATACAGAAAACCCTGCCTGACATGGACAGATCCGGGATCAGCTTAGTTTACCTGAGTTTTCCCTCCTGTGCTCTCCTGAACTGCACTCCTAGAAAGAGCTGTACTCGCTGCAAAAGACCTGAAGGAAGCTCCAAAGATGTTGCTGACTCCAAAGGCTATCAGCTCCTGTAGCCGGGTCACAGAGATAAGAAATCACACTGACGTCCTGACGCGACGTTAACCTACATGTGGCTGAGTTGTTACCCACCTGGTTTCCATCTATGGTGTAATCGTGTTTTATAGAATAAACCTTGGCCACAGAGAAGGCCACAGCAAAACCCACGATGGCTATAGGAAACGCTTCCACTGCCGTTTCTTGGAAGATCTGCGGGTTTGGGGCGACTGGCGCCTCGTACCTGAAACGGTACAAGTCTGTCAGATCATTGTGCCTCTAAACATGGACACGCTCAGGTGGATCAGCCACAAGTGATAAGAGGAACAATTCAGAGCCAGAACCCTTAGCTAAAGCGTAACATTATGTTACTGTTTCAAAATACAGGCTGATGGTTCTGGGTCACTGTGACCCAGCATTTTGACCTTCTTGTATTCTGGTAATATTTTGTATTATGGCTGATGTTCAGGGTCATTCATGGTCGTAGTTATTCTGAGTGTTCTTGTTTAGTTCTCGGACTATTCGGTTCCCCTTGTGTCTTTGTCCTCTGTGTCTCTCTCTCGTGTTCATGTCTGACTTGTCTCGGCTGTGTTCACTGTGTGTTTTCTCTTCTCTGGACGTTGTGCTGTGTGTTTAAGCCTGTTTAGTTCCATTACAAGTTTAGTTATTTTTGTATTTTCTGATGTTCAGCAATAAAGCTACCTGTTGAGTTTCTGTCTCGCCTCCACGAGTCTGCGTTTGGGTCCTCAAATCAAAAACATATTTAACTTTGGCCAAAGCAGAAAGAGACATAACACGTGTAAAGTTTGCATGTTGCATTTTAGAACTATGATGTTGTGGAAGTGGTTTGACCTCTCTTTGACTGCCTTTCTGATTTCACACTTTTACAGGCTCCAAAACAAACTGTTAGCTTTTAGCTATTATCACCTTATAAACGTCTTATGTACTTGTGAGTTATGCACAGTGTCAGGATATTAAAACCACAGTATAATATTACAGGGGAAGTTTGTCATTGATAACTCCTGCTGCTGATGTTCTGACTCTTTTCCAGCAAAGATAAAACAATCGACAGGTTTCACTGTGAGCTTGATGTATTCTTACCCTTTTGGTATATAACCAACAACATCAATGCCATATCTTGTCTTAAAGTCGAATGCATATGAAACTCCACATGCAATAACAGTCTGTGAAAGAAATGACAAATGATTATTCACAGCTATTTACTCTTTTAAATACAAAAGTCAGAGAGCATTTATTAACTGCAGGTGTCAACCTGTGACCGGTATCTCTCGCTGAAATCTTTTTCCGGCCCATAAATGAACATTACTCACTTTAATGAGTGTTATTCACCTGCTGAGTGCAGTCGTTACAGTGAAGAGCCAAAACCAGCCTAATAAATATCAGTGTTGTTGTTTGTGGAACCAACAAGCCTTCAAAGAGATGCAAAAATGTCAGGAGTCGTGCAGTGTTGCTCACCATGACGACCTCTATGGGGATCGGCACAGGCAGCTTGGATTTAAATCGCTCATTTATCTCCTTTACGATGAACACCACCACCATGATCACGATGGAGATCACCACATCACACACATTGGTGGAGGTGATCTTGTTAAAGATGATCTCCAAGGTCTGAAGAATGAAACCAGCAGATGAACAACCTGTTGGATGAACAGAGCAAGCTTCAAGCTGGCCTGTACTTACATATATGAGTGACAGAGGCCCGCTGATCCCTGGAACTTCCAGCCCCAACACAAACTTGAGCTGCGACACCAGAATGTGGATCGCAGCAGCTGTGGTGAAACCTGACACAAGTGTGTCGGAAAGGTACATGACAACGAAGCCCACCTGCAGAACGCCCATCGCAAGCTGCCAGAGACAGGAGTCACAAACAGATTCAGTCATTGAGGCTGAAAAACCCAACATGATAAACAAAATAGTGTATTATTAAACTGCGAGTTACCAGAAAAAGAAAAACGGTTTTTTGAATTTCTTTTAGGAATGAAAACCCTGTGACGTCCCTCTGTGTACGACTACATCAAGGTTAACAACAGCTGTTCATCTGAATGTGCTGCTTTGATTAGCAGACAGCAGCATATATGTCATGATCTGGTTTTCACATCCGTAACATAAATAGCTAAACACAGTAAAAGTACCTCTCTGTGTGATTAGTATTACAAAAATACCCTTAAAGTACCGATAAGAGTCCACGTGGGACCAATGAATGTTTACATTGTCAACTGCAGTCCTCTCAACAGTTATAAAAGCAACTGCCAGTTTTCTGTAAATCACATAATTGATGAAGTGATCTACTAAGCATCATACTTTACATATAACTTTCCCTAAAGCACAGCTGTCAGAGCACACAGCAGGAAACAGCGAGGGAGTGCGAGCCTCTGCCTGCTCACTCTCTGGGCAGTTTGCTTTCAAGAGAATAATGCTGTATTTTTCATTTATAACTGTAGTTTGTAGTGCAGTGAAAAATCTGATTTTGTGTAGCATGACAGATCCTGTCTTTGATTACACAATTGTTGCGCAGGAGTAACATGAATAACTTGAGTTTATTACATAACTACTTTCTAACTACTGTAACTGGGCTGCTTATTGTTCCTGCCATCACTTTCTCTAAAGACTTGAAAGAAAGGCGGACGTGAAATGTAAGAGTGAGATTCTAGGTCAAATATGACATGATCATATATCCTCATTGCTCTGTGACTCTCGCTGCAGGTAATAACTGCTCTTGTATGGAGCTCATCTTATCCCACCTCAGTCCAAAGCTAACAAACCCAAACGTAGTAAGTCCATCTATGACCTCATGCTCACTGACTGGGATTTAGGTTTGTTTCACCTATTCCAAAAAAAGAGCACAGCCTTCTTGGTGCGTCCAGCTAACCTTCGCCTTAAACGGATAAATGTGAGAGTACAGTCAATATTCTCATGACTTTTAAAATGTCAAATTACTTTTCAGTCCGTCAGTGTTTTCATGCTAACACTATTATGCTACATTTGCTGCTCAATAGTATTTTTTGATGGAAAGATGGAGCGAAGTGTGCTCCTTTGAAAGCCAGAGCTCACAAATGAAGTTGTGATGAACGGCTCTCAAGGAGCCTTATTAAGAAGGACGAAACACAACATCTGTTTTCTGTCAAGGACACAAAGCTTTTTGTTGTTTCCACATCACAAACGTATGTTTGAGATCCTACAGGTTTGTGTTTGATCCTCAGAAAGCATGCTTGTTGACAAGGTGACTCAGTGTCGACTAGAGCAACTTATTGGCTGTGGCGAGCCGATTCACCTGCATGATGCCGGCAAGGAAGGTGACAGAAGAGGCCACCAGCACTCTCTGCTCGTCTCTGGTCAGGCCTTCAAACCCCGTGATGTTGAACGCCGGCCCCTCGTCTGGGACCAGCCTGGTGACCGCCGAGCCAATCATCAGACAGAGCACTGGAAACGGACCTTCGGGGAGACAGGAGGATGGCAGATATACTTACACTCTAACATTTAGAGAGCAGCTACATAGAAATGGACGATGGCCTTACCCACTGAGATGTGTCTGGAGGTGCCGAGGAAAAAGTAGATGATAACAGGGAAGAAGGCGGAGAAGAGCCCATACCAGGGTGGCAGAGAGGCCAACAAACAGTAGGCCAGCCCTGCAAGACAGAAACACCAGTTGAGTAAATCTCTGGGCTCTCAATAAGTAAGTAAAGTACACAAAGGTTAAAGAACCCGTCCTCCTAATTTCTTTTTACATCTATACTGTTACGATGTCACCTCCACTCACCTGCTGCTGAGGAGCAGCCAATTAAAAGAAAGCTGCTAAAGGTTTCAAAGGGCTGCACCAACATGCAAATTGATCTATAAATTTAATGTTTTCCTTTTTCTGAATGTTTTAGATGATATTGTGTCTCCATTAAAATGAGCAAAATCATCAAGCGATGAAATGGTTATTTCCTCATTTCCAAGCTGCTGTTAAGCACACTCACTATCGTTTAAACAGCTCAGATAAGAGCGCAGAGGTTCTCACAGCTGTCTGTTATCACAGGTTATCACAGTTAGTCAGATAGGGCCCAAGCTGCACAGTCATTATTGTTATCATTACTTCACAGAGTTCAGAGGCTGTAACTTTCTGTGATACTCACCTTGCAGCACAGCCACCAGTCCAGTGCTGACACCGGACACGATGTCACCCAGCAGCCATTCTTTGAATCGGTACGCTTTCATCCAGCCGATGACTGGGAGAAGAGACAGAGCCGTGCTCTTGGCTCGTTTCGCGTCACATCTGAAACGATAATGAACCAAAACCAGAGTAACCACTTTTTACATTTATGCTTCACAAGATTATTTAAACTGATTAAAGTGTACAAACATCGATCAGTTTAAGTCCTGCGTTTGTTTGTTCTTTTTAAAGATATGAAAAATATATTCTGCACAGCAGGAGAAACGTCTTCAATGAGCTCCACCCTGCCCAATTACGACTTTTGAATTAGTTAATATCACAGAAATACTAATAACTATATAAAGTGAACACATTATTTTTATTTAGATCTGCGCTGTCTTAAGATAAATCCATCCACATAGTTACACCCACATTATCCTGTAGAAAGCACAGGCCTGCCAGCGTTTCACCAAAACACCCGCTACATCTCATTTTTAACGTTTTAGACATCAGTGACAATCTTAATGTCAGACGAGTGCTGATCTGCGTCGCGGCTGGACTGGGACAAAAACATCGACCGTGACATATTTGGTCCGACTGGCCCGACGTGATCACCCAATAAACACATAATGTATTTCTATATAAAGGGAGAGAGAGACTGTCATGGATGCATCATGTACGGATGTAACTCTGTTTAAAACTCGTGCTGTCAACCAGAGGCTGCGAGGGCTGCGTGTTGCTGGTGCAGCAGCACCGACAGCTGACATGTCCGGTAATCTCACACATTCTGCTTTATCTATTTTTACTTAGTTTTTCTCTCTTTGCTTTTCTGCTCAACTTTCTCGCCTCTCGTGTGTGCGCACAGAGGGGAGGGCCCGGCTGCGGTAAGAGGCTCGATTAGCCAATCCGGTGTCGGTGATGAAACTGGACTAACGCTGCCTGTGCGTGTGCGTGTAGGGTCAAAATAATAAGAATCTGGATTTTTCAAAAATGTTCAGACTTGAAACTACAGTAAAATTGATATTGTGTACCTGTGTAGTCTAACGTCACGCTGAGTATCAAAGCATTAAAGCACCATTAATATAAAGATAGACAAACACAGCAAACAGCAGGATTAGGGCCACATTGAGAAAAAAGATTAGTGATCATTTCGAGTTTAAAGATGAAAATCTATTTTGAGATAAAATGGTGAAATGTGGTTGTTTCAAGACAAGCTGCCCTCCACCCTCGGCAAAATGTATACTGTAGACAGTATCACTGAGAGTGAAATCGCACGTCTCTGTTAGCACATGAACACTGTGTGGTGATGGCGCAGGAAAAAGCTCGGAAGGGAAAAACACACAAACTTGGAAGAAAACGAAACAGGTGACAGTGGACCGATGATAGCGGTGGTTACACCCTCGTGCAATAAAGAAGATGCATGTTGTAACACAAGACACGATAAGACAGCTGATCAAGTTCTTTCACAAGACATTTTGTAGATGTTAGAGGAGCTGCGAGTCTCCACATTCCCACCGTTTCCCTCAAAATACTATTTCATGTTTAATCTCAAAATGTTGACTTTAATCTAATAGAGATGAAGCGCCTTGAGGCGACTGTTGTTGCTGTGCTATACAAATACATTTGAATTGAATTCAATCTCAAAATTAAACTTAATACTTGTCTTACATAACACATAATGTTTTTGTATCAGGTAAAGTGTCTCGTCAGACCTTAATCACTATAAACGTAACCTGTGTAAACTGAGCCAAACAAGCTTGAACCTTTGTTGATGGAAATGAGAGCAGCTGCTGCTGAATCACCACAGTTCATCAAACCTTTGCAGAGTCGTCGTTTGGAACGTAGGTTTGCATCCAGTGATCACAGGAACCAAACAGAAAACACAGCAAACAGTCTGACATGTTGCTTACGTGAAATATTGCTTGATGTGGTCCAGCATAGTTTTGCGGTGCCTGTAGATCTTTTCATGGTCCTGAGCGAAGGACTCCTCCGAGTACAGCGGCCTGGTCACTACGTACTGCTGAGCTGCCGGGCGCATCATCATCTCCTTTGCTGCTTCCTCTCTGTGTGGCTCTGAGGTCCATTAATCACATCAGGTTAGCAAAAGGATCCCGTCCTTCCTTTGAACATCACTTATCAAAGCACATTAACAGAAAACAGCAAAGGTCCAGACCCCCAAATACAAGACAGAGCACATAAGGCAGGTCAGAGCGTGCGTCGTCCCAGAGGGTGAGATTGTCAGGTTGAAGAAACACCAGAGAAGTTTGGTTTGAGTGTTAGCAGTCCTCACTTCCCCACAGCTCCCTCTTTACTTTCCAACACGTACGTATATGCAGAGCAGCTCGTCCTACATACCTGAGAGCGTCCCAGTCTGTGTCGAAGCTTCCGCCATCTCTTCCTCCTGCTCCAGATCCTGGAAATCAACTGGGGTCTCAGACGCTCGTGCCACCAATAAATACCATCTCTCCCACTTATCACAACTGTAATTATTAACAGCAGTGACGATGATGTCATTCTTTCAAGTAGGATTACAAATGCTGGATGTCTGACGTACCCTTGACCTTTGTTCTCACTGATAACCTGCAACTTTTAGTAGCTCGAGGATGTGGACAGCACAAACAGGATAGGATAAATCTCAAGTAGCATGTTAGGAGGGGACACGGCTTTAAAGGTTGTTTGTGCCGTTGTGCACCTGGTGTGTGTGCTGCAGGAAGCAGGTTTGTCAGTATCTAAAAAGTTAAACCACGCCCACACTGTGGCATTAAAGTTAAACATGTTCACATGTGTGCAGCTTTAAGTCAGCAGGGATGGAGAGTCATTATAAACTGGGTTAGAAATTACAATGAAACCGTTTTTCTTCATGAATGTGTGCATGACCAACATGGCTCAGTCCAGTCTTTGTTATGCCACATCATGCTGAATGATCAGCCACAGTGCAGTGGTCAAAACCCTCTGAATTACAATCACTTTCCACTCTTTGGGCCTTATTTCTATCAGGAGACAAAACTGAAGAGTCGCCGTTGGTTGTTTAAGTTCACAACCAATGACCACATCGGTTGTGAACATTATAAATTCACATAACGGGTGCAAAGAGTTTTAAGGCGATATTTTAGAAAGTACGACACAGCTGATGTACATGAGTAAAAAACACCACAAAACCTTTCTGCACCTGTTTCTTGTTTTTCAGTCATTAAAGACGCTGAATATTCGTCCCACCACGTAGAAAGAAATCATTGCACTTCATGCTCCTGATTGGTGCATTTCAGCAGGACAATGTGAACTGGGCCTCACAGCAGAAGGGCCTGTGTGCTGATCTGAATCAGACTCATCAAATCAGTTCACAGATGTTTCCTGACTGCTGTTAAAAGAACGCTACGCACTGGTAAACGTGGCCTTGTAACAACTTTTAAAGATGTTTTCCTTCCAGCAAATTCCAAATGACCCTGTGATCTTGTTAAAATGGGACATAAACATTCGACATGTCTTCCATTGTAAATAAAACGGGTTTATTTTTCATTTCCATTTCACACAGCATGTGAACGTCTGTGGAATCGGCGTTGTGGTTTGTTTTAATCGTCAAGTCAAGAAGGTTTGATTTCCTCACACATGTGTCCACGGTATTTCTCAAACTGTGCTAAGCAGTGATGTGTTCTGCTTGTTTCAAATGTCGTTGAATGTCCAGTCATTTATATCATAATTGTGCTGAAAGACAAGCTGTTTCTAATGATGATAAACTAGATTTGTAACTTGTGAAAGAAGAACGTGGTGGAAAAAGTCATAAATGGCCTGCCTGCTGCTTTATGTGCTCCTTATCTGTTGCTTATCACTCATAAGATAACAGCAGCGACAAATAAGGTGTAAATGTTGTGTCAGTCCGGTCTTTGTTGCAGACTCATAGTATTGTCCCACAATAAACAAACACCAGTGAATAAAACACTGTGTGCTTGATTTAGTGCTGCTGATAAAAGATGGAGACGATGTTCATGCAGAGAAAAGGCCTCTGTACTGATTGAAATACTATCATTTTATTTCCTTCATTTAAAAGTCGTATTGATGAGGCCTGACATGCTGCTCTGTGTACAGCTAATGAGCCCTTCTGACTGCAGCTGGCCTCTCTGATGATCTGATCAGGGTCTCTGCACTGAGCCACTGTCTTGTTTTAAACCAGAGGTGATCACGCTCCAGAGGCTGTCGTGTCTAAACTTTGGAGCAGCTTGCTGCAGCTTCAAAACTCATTTCCATGGTTCAGCTTCTCTTGAATCTTTTGCCCATCGGCCTTGTATGTGTGCAGGAGTGTGTAGTAATGAATGAAGGTTTGCATCTGCACATATAAATATGCACTTTTTAAAATCCAAACTGTTAAACATTGTGTAAAAAAGTGCTACATGAATAGTTAATTTTACTACCACCCGAGACATCTCCAGTAGGACAAGATGATGTACCTGGAGCAGTAAAAGCAAAGAGTTTGGATACTGTAGTCGACGCGAGGTCTGTATCTGACAAGCCAAAAGCTGAACTGAGCGTTCTTTATCTCAGTTTCATTTTCTCTGGAAAGGGTTCAATCAAAATTAAACAAATAAGCCTGAAGATGTCGACATAACAATCTGGTGTGTGCTTGTAAAATCAGAGTCCTAGCACCTAATCTTCTAAGGTGCGTGAAAAACAGAAAACCTGAAAAGTTAGATATGTGCTGACACCAGTCCAATGTTTGGAACATGTCATGGTACGAATAAAGTCTTACTGTCAGGGCTGTGTGTGCGGGCAGGTGCAGATGTGGATCCAAATGCAGGACTCTGAGGGAAATGTGACTGAAAACCACAGCTTTTATTGCTGCCACGAAACAGAAACAGGAGCACACAGGCAGGATCTGAGGAAAACACAGGGCCAATATACACAGGCTGGTAATCAGGGAGTGAGCAACAGGAGGGAGACACAGCTGGGAGAAACTGGACTAACGAGACAGGGGAGCAGCAGAGCTGAATCACATGAGACACAGACCTTCACAATAAAACAGGAAACAAGAAACCACTAAACAAGGACGCAGACAGAATATAACACATGAAACTCGAACTATAAAAACATGAGACACAACCAAGGAACAAATCCTTAAACGTGAATAAGCAGAAACCTGTAATAATGGTCAACAATGCATCCGAATAAGAATACAATCAACATTAAACCAAACACGAGAACTCAAAACACTGACCCAGAGCCGTGACTCTTATTGTCACATTTTAGTGAGCAGGTATCTCCTGTATGTTTCTGTCCAGTAGACTTTGAGTCCTGCAGTGTTTGGGCAACAGTGTCTGCTCTGACACTGCAAAGCCACAGGTTTGTTGTGGGACTTACTGCTAAACCTAATCAAGTACTGCTGGTGCTGTAAGTTAACCAGAGAGCTGAAATTACAAACATGAAACTAAAACAACAGGAAACTCGGCTCTCTTTCGTCACATTTTGTCAAAATGTGCATCGAAAGAGTCCAGAGTCGGGAAAAGTCCCAGTTTCTCAGTTTTAATAAACACTTTAAAGTGAGTAGAATAAAATACCTAATACTTACACGACACTTTCATTTCAGAAGGAACAGTGAGCCCTCCATCTTTGGTTTAGATTTGAGTATTAGGAGACGCAGACATACAGACACCTTTGTGCTTTCAGTTTGTCCTGGATTAATTAAATGCATTGTGGGAGCGCAGCGGCATTTTCGGGGTCTACGAGTCAAAACAAACACACTGTGTTGGAACGACGATTACAAGATGCTTAAAAGCAGCTCAAAAGAGAACGGACTGCATAGAGACCGATTTCGTTCAGAGGCGAAGCGGCGGTACTTGCAGAAAATAGCCTGCATTGGAAATGTGGACCCGTATGAAATACGGCCGTGGAGTAAAAACCCTGAAGACCAACCGCTATTGACGTAGCCTGACATATTCTCGTACCTTATCTGTGGAGTCAGCGCGTACAAGTCGTCATTCAAACAAAGGTAAGTCAGCTCGAGTACTGCGAGTGAAATGCGTTTGATTTCCATCCGAACATTCACATTAGTGCAGCATAAATTCATTCATGAGGGGAAATTACAGTGAGAACATGTGGAGGCTGTTAGAGGGATAACATAGTGAGTTCAGTGCATTGATGAGACACTGTCCTGAAGGATTTAGTTATTCTTTATGGTTAAAGAAATTGCAATGATTTATTAATGTTTATTATAAATAATTCTAATTATACATCTTGCGTCAATATTTGTATCTTGAGTCACTAAAAATACATTTTATTTTAGTTTTATACTTTGATTAATGACCTGCAGAATCTCCTTATCATATTAAGTGGTTCATAATTGTCACTTTATGCTTTCTCCATCTCTACAGTGATGGCATCCTTGCATTACATACTTTAGGTTCATTTTCTGCAGGCAGGTTTCTGACAGAGAACAGGCAGGTTTACACTATAACCTGCAGCGATGGACACATAAAGAAATGAAAAATGACATGTATGTGCTAACTTTCTAAACACTTTGTTACATTTATGATAAAGTAGATTAAACACATTTGTGTCGGCCTTGGCTCATAGTTCTTGTCTTTAAATGAACTTTGTCTGTGTGTGTTTCAGGTCCTGCACTCTCAAAGACTGAATGAACCAGCATTGCAGCCATGGGTCACTGTGAGCATCACAGGGAAGGTTGAAGCCGCCCGCTGCACCTGCAAGGCCGGAGTCGCGGAGACCTGGACCCACGTCACTGCTCTTCTGTTTAAAGTAGAAGCAACAGTGTTGATCGTGGCACAAGGACTGTTACAGATGAACCTGCATACTGGGTTTTGCTGGGTAATGTGACCAAGATACAGTCAGAGGTTGGCCATAAGATAGACTTCTCCTCTTCAGCTGCCCAAAAAAGGCTCTTGATCAAAACATTCACAGACCATCTGTAGTGACAGGTAAAAGGAGCCGTCCTCAAAAAAGAAAAACCCCACCTGCTGCTGTGGAGGAGTCGTCACTGCTATAATGCCATCATGTTTTATCTAGGGGTCTAGATTTATGCCTGTAGTGCACTGCCGTGTAAATAATTTGCATTTACTGAATATGTACTGACTGAGTCCCGCTGTTCAAAAGTTGAATAAAGAAACAAAGTAATTTTTGCCTCTTTTTTTAAAATTAAAACCACTTTATAGAACATCACATCAGTTACAATGATGATGTCATTTATAGTTTACAAATGACAAAATGTTTGCACAAAATCATGACAGTGTTTACATGATATCACCCACTACTAACATTACTTTATTTACTGTGTCTTTTGAAAAAATACAGCTATTTATACAGCAAAAGACTAAAGAATATTTAACAGGAGCAGGTTTCATTTTCCCTGGTTTTATTATCACACTGTTCACTAAACGCAGCAAACCTTCACCATCTTATCCAGAAGGGTCACCTCTTCACCCTCACATGGAAGAAGTAATCTGATTGGCATGGTGGTATGTTTGAAGCAGGTCCCTCGTGTAGCGCTGGAACTCAGTCACGATGTTTCATCCATTTCATGGGCTGGTTTGCTGCAATAATGCCAAATAATTAGCATCTCTATAGATAGAAGGTAGTTCTGCAAAATCACTCAGTAGGATGTTTGTTCTAATTTGCTATGACCTCAGAGCGCATAGAAAATAAAACTAATAGGCTATAAAGATATGAACATATTTAGAACTTACCGGAATGAAAATGTCCGGAGCACCAACAGATATTTGGAGATGGAAGAGAACTGCACTTCAGCTCGTCTCACAGCTGCTATCCAGGCTGGACACCTTCGTTTGGTAACATCGATACACGAGCTGCCTCGTGTTGCTTCCAGGTTGGGGAAGAATGAAAAGACAAACCCTTTTCGAGCTTATTCTCTTGCCGGTCGTGCGATCGAACATTGCAGCCGACCACACAGCAAGAACGAACCATGGCTGTTCTGTGTGCCTTCGCTCCTTTTTCGCTTGCGCTTTGTTTCGACCCCCAAAATGGCGGATCGGGCCAAAATCATGGGACTAAAGTCATCTCACTGTGGTAATGTAAATATAATATGGCCAATATTATATGTATTGTCAGATTATTATGATATATATATATATATATATATATTACAGCAGTGAGCTTGAACTCTGGGTCAGAGATTCAAGTTGCAGTTATTTATATTTCCTATCACCTTAAATCTTCACTCAAAGACAAGTATCTGTGACAGTGTATCTACAGATGTATTATACATAAGAGACAAATATTGTTTGTTTAATATGTTAGAACTATTACATTTGGCTCAATGCTTACATATATGAGTACATGATGACAATAATCACGACCCCACAGAGCGGGACATTCGCTTCAGCCGAAAATCTTAGAGGCGACCCAGAAAGCTGCAGGAAGAGCAATGACACATCCGGCAGCAGTTAAACCTACTTTAAGGAGGTTTAGACCCCACGAACCAGGCGATTCTCTTTCTGTTGTCTCTTGTTCATGTACCGCTGGGCGCTGAAGATTTTCCACGGTTTGTCTGAGTTCTGCCATCTCTTGCCTCAATTGTGCGTTTCCTTGCCCGAGTTGTGTGTTTTCTTGATAGAGTTGTATGTAGTTTTCACTGAGTTGTGCGTTTGCTTGACTGAGTTGTGTGTTTTCTCCACTGACTTGTCCGATATATTGACTGAATTCTATGAACGTTTCACTGAGTTGTACGTGTTCTTCCCTGAGTTCCTCTATCGTACGCTGCAGTGGGTCTAACTGATCACCGTTTCCCTGTGACATTTCTTTAAAGGTTTAAAGCTCAAAAGTGTCAAAAAAGTTAAATCTCTGAATGATTTAAATGCAAAGGTCAGCTTTGTCTAAACTGTTAAAGGACCTCCTCTATTTAAGGACTTAGTGAGTGTAGCAGAGAATGTGATGTCGCCGTGACGTCACAATGACCGTTCATTGATCTGAGCATGCTCAGAATGATCCACAGCGCTCCTTTGATCCTTTGATCTTCTCGAACGATCATTGTGACGTCACGGTGACATCACAATGAACACACATGCATCAACATTACAATGAGCGGGTGGAGGGAGGTTTGGAGTCTTCTCTCACCCCCGTTCTCTGCGACCTGCTGGAGCAGGGGGGCTAGGACTAGGAGGAGGAGTTGGCCGTCCGACTGCGGTCTGGAGTGTGGAGCCTTCCTGCTGCTGCGGAGTCGGGGCGATCTGCCTCCCCCCACCGCAGGGAAAAGGGAAACACCACCTGGGTCTGGGTGCAGTTCCCCCCTCCAGGGGCGGGGGCACCTAGACCCGGTTTCTAGAGTACGCTTGGGGAGTGTGATCGTGTGTACAACGTCTCTTTATGTCTGTCTCCACGTTGGTTGAGTGTGGAGTAAGTGCATATGAGAGCATGAGGGTGGGAATGGATGTTTGTATCTGTGTGTGCCTGTATGTCTGTGTCTATATGTCAGGTTGGGTGTCAGGCGCCACCTCTCTGGGGACATCTCAGGCCCTCCAAGGTTTGGAGGCCTATCTCCACCCACCACCACTTCCCCTGCCGGTGGCGGACCCCCTCAGACATCGGTGCGTTGGTGGTTCTTTGTGTCTGGGGGTGGGCGTCCGGGTACACACCGGCTCACTCCTTGGCGGCCGCTTATCGGGGCCTGGAGCCTGGGGCTCGCTCGGGCCACTTCGGAGGTGGGGTGCCCCCGGCCTCTTGGCCTGGGGCTCGGTCACTCAGGCGCAGCTGGCTGCCGGCGGAGCTCACGGGCGCGTCACTGCAACTCCCCTGGCTTCTGCTCCGCGGCTGCTGAGTGAGCCCTCATCTGGGACTCTCCTCAGCTCTTTCCGGGACAGTGGCGCGGCTGCCCCTCTGTTGGTCTTCCTTGGTCTTTTGTGTTCTGGGGGCCTCTGGATTTCTGGAGTTTTGATCTCCTCCACACCTGCTTCACGCCCTGGAGGACGGGGCTGTGGCCCCCCCACACCCTCTAGCAGATTATTACATGAAGGAACCTTTTAAAAAACAAAAAACAAGCACGTCCATGCTCACAGGTGTACACACGGGCAATCACACCCACAAACTACACCCTTTTTGGCTCCTACCTCAAAGCACACTATGTTCTGTTGATCTTATGTGCTGCACAATAATGTTTAATATTTAGTATTTACTGTCATATTCCCATATATCATTGTGATGTTGTTTATTCTATTACTCTTGTTCTCTTCTGCTTGCTTTCTTTTTTCTTTCTCAGCAGGTGATCCAGGTGATTGATATATGCATTTTTTTTCTCTGCCCGTTCTGTTGGTTTTTGTCTTTTGCCCTTCTCCCCCGTCCCTCTTCTCAGCTGTTTCTCTTTCCCTCTTTCTTTCTCCCCTTCTTTCCCCCAGTCAAGTCTGTCCCATATTCATTAAGTGAAAATAAAATAAACAATAAAAGGTGAATCAAATGGACCATTACGGCAAGGCTGGGATGGTCAGTTTGGTAAAGTAAATCCGTTGGGCATCTTTCTTTGGCTTTAGACAACAATTCTGATGCAAAAGAGCCAAACGGGACAGGCCAAAAAAAAAAAAAAAAAAAAGAAGATCAAAGGATCATCGTGATGTCACAGGGACATCACATTCTCTGCCACACCCACCAAGTCTATAAATAGAGGAGGTCGTTTAACAGTTTACATCAGAAAGAGCCAGTTGTTTTAGACAAAGCTGACCTTAGACAAAGCTGACCTTTGCATTTAAATCATTCAGAGATTTAACTTTTTTGAGCTTTAAACCTCCAAAGAAATGTCACAGGGAACGTCGAATAATCCATCTGGAAGCAGAGATCAGTCAGACCCAGTGCAGCGTACGGCAGTTGAAATTCTACAAATTGTTGTTAGTCAAAACTTAGACATCGCTGCATTAAACACACGCCTCACGGAAGAAAACAGACATCACAGGCAAGAGATCATTCAAATCAATCAAGAAAACGCACAAGTCAATCGAGAAAACATAGAACTTGGGCAAGTGATCACACGCCTCACGGAAGAAAACAGACATCACAGGCAAGAGATCATTCAACTCAATAGAGACAACGCACAAGTCAATCGAGAATACATGGAACTTGGGCAAGTGATCACACGCCTCAGGCAACAGAACGAAGAACTGAGGCAAGAGAGCAGACGACTCTGTGAAGAGATCAGACAACTCAGGGAAAGGAACGAAGAACTCACAAATGTCGGAGGGTTCATTGTTCTTTCTGCAGCTGCTTTCTGGGTCGCCTCTAAGATTTTCGGCTGAAGCGAATGTCCCGCTCTGTGGGGTCATGATTATTGTCATGACCCCACAGATCGGGGATGGCTTGCGTGTGCTTGCATGCACACGTCCCATCGACAATTGTGGACTGTGGTCCACATCTACAATTACAGCTGTAATTGTGGATGTGGACCAGTTACCCTTTAAAAACAGTAATGATGTTTTCCAGCCACAGTCCACCTTCATCCTGGCGTTGTTCCCGCTGGTGCAGGGTCCGCTCCTCAGCAAAGGTTTCTCCGTTTGGTTCTGTCCAAGGCGTCCTCAGGTGACGCGTTGATGGTCTTAATGTCTTCCTTGATTTTGTCCATCCACCGTTTTTTCGGTCTGCCTCGAGGCCGGCGCCGTCTGGGTCGATGCTTAATAGTCGTTTTTGCTGAGTTCTCATCGCTTCGAATCACGTGTCCATACCACCTCAGGCGGGATTCGAGCATCTTTTAAACTTGAGCCACAGTCCACCGACCTGTCATAAATACGCTGTGCTCTCCTTTATGTTTGATTTTATTTTGCCCCTCACCTCCCAACCAGTCATGGCAGAAGACCGCCCCTCCCTGAGCCTGCCAGAGGTTTCTTCCTGTTAAGCGCTTTTACTTGTCCTTAATGGGGAGAAGCATAACATCTTTAGCTAGCAGGTAGAACTGGGTTAATTTACTGTCATTGTCTTTGGCAAAAATAATTAAAAGTTAATTACTAAACTCTTACTGCCTATATTCTACTCAATAAAGTTCATCTTTTCTTATTCTGTTTTCATTCCTCCATTCTCTCTCTACAGTTTTTGAATTTACATACTGTAACGTACACGGCAGTTTTTTTCTGTACTTCTGCAACCTTTTCTTAGGTTTTCCTATAAGGTATTTGTAATTAATTAACATGAAATTTCCCCTTGTGGGACTAATAAAGGTACCTTATCTTTAAAAAAATTATTCTTTATTTGGCTTTACTGGATTCCCACTCAGGTAACTCGGCCATTATGCACTACCCAGTAAACAAAATGGCTGAACAGTATCTTAAATGTTTGAACATGAGCTAGTCATGCCATGTCACGTAATATTCATGTGCAGTGTAACAAGCTCACCTTATAGGGGTGTAAAGCATGAGGCGTATGAGGTGATTGTTTAAATTACAGCAGTAGATGCCTGCAGCTGAAACGGTTTTCTGATCTGAACCTGACCCTACTGGTCACGTTTACGGTAATGTTACCAGATATGCCTTGTACTATAGGAAAACGGTGGTGGATCAGTGTGCAAAAAGCCCCCAAAAGAAACACACAGCTTCTTTAGCTCAAACACTGTCTGATCTCTCTCTTAGATACTGTGCTGTTCCATCTAGTTATTGGTTACTGAGAAATGTTTGGTTATTAATTTCTTAAGACAGTGCAGCTGTTCAGTGAGTAGGAAAATGCAAAACATGTTACTATAGCTGAATGCTGTGTAAAATACTAGTAATAAATCGAACTCCCATTTATGGCTTTTACTACTGTGGGGCTAAATAAAAAATTACAGACATAATGAAATCTGCTACAATTACAAAGCTTAAGTTTCAAACAATTGTTATTTATTAAGCATTTGTTTTGCTCTTTTTAAAATTCTTTTTGCTAATAATGGACTCAATTTTATTATCAAGTTCAAAGATCTATTAAACTTTTAAATCATTAAATCCAGGAAATTAAATGCTCGTAAATGTACGAGACCCTCTTTATTTCGTGCTAACAATGAAGGTTTCATAGAAGATTCCATAGGAACTGCTTGGGGTCATTTTCGACCCCACTTGTGGAAGAGTGGGATAGTGATACAAAAACTGCTTTTTTTTTTAATTAATGAAAAAATAAATAAAAATAGAAATGGCTTCATGTTACAAACATATTTTATGAGGAGTACCTGGAATATGAATATATTACAACTTTTCATTTTAAATATTTTGAAGAAAAACAACCCGTGGGGTCATTTTTGACAAGAAAGATCGTGATGACACTCAGGCTGTAGGAGAGGGAATGGGGTCTTTCAAGCAGTCACACTTCAACTGTGTAACTCCCTTGTGGTGCATTGACACTATTGAAACTTTTCAAAAGCAGTCTAATGTTAGAAGAGCTTTTAGGTAAACTGTTTCTGTTGTTATTATTATTATTCTTATCATCATTATTATATATTTTATTAATTATATTTTATTATGATGTTGATTCGGGTGACAATTATTTGACAAATATTATATATTAATTTTCTAAACATATTAACCATCCCTATGCTTAAAAAAAACTCTTAAAAATAATTTTTTTCTTTTAAACGTGTGTATTGTTTGACTTTTAAAATGTTTGTATCAGGTGTAAAATTACTTTTTAAATAAAGTTTTTAATGTGAGCAGCTCCTATTTGCTCGTTTAAAAAGAGGGAGGAGCAGATTGCACCGCCTAGCGTCTAGTCTTCGCGGTCTTTCGTCAGTTGCGGCCTTTTCTCTCCCTGGTGTTTGAGAACGTGGAGGACAAAAGGATACCAAAGAATCGAAAACTATGACAAAGCTAAATACTGAAAGTTTGATAATTTTTCATCAATGATTATTTTAGTAACTTTCTATAGTTGCCCTAAACGGTATAAATGGTAAATGGCCTGTATTTGTATAGCGCTTTTACTTGTCCTTAGTGGGGAGAAGCATAACATCTTTAGCTAGCAGGTAGAACTGGGTTAATTTACTGTCATTGTCTTTGGCAAAAATAATTAAAAGTTAATTACTAAACTCTTACTGCCTATATTCTACTCAATAAAGTTCATCTTTTCTTATTCTGTTTTCATTCCTCCATTCTCTCTCTACAGTTTTTGAATTTACATACTGTAACGTACACGGCAGTTTTTTTCTGTACTTCTGCAACCTTTTCTTAGGTTTTCCTATAAGGTATTTGTAATTAATTAACATGAAATTTCCCCTTGTGGGACTATTAAAGATAGCTTATCTTTAAAAAAATTATTCTTTATTTGGCTTTACTGGATTCCCACTCAGGTAACTCGGCCATTATGCACTACCCAGTAAACAAAATGGCTGAACAGTATCTTAAATGTTTGAACATGAGCTAGTCATGCCATGTCACGTAATATTCATGTGCAGTGTAACAAGCTCACCTTATAGGGGTGTAAAGCATGAGGCGTATGAGGTGATTGTTTAAATTACAGCAGTAGATGCCTGCAGCTGAAACGGTTTTCTGATCTGAACCTGACCCTACTGGTCACGTTTACGGTAATGTTACCAGATATGCCTTGTACTATAGGAAAACGGTGGTGGATCAGTGTGCAAAAAGCCCCCAAAAGAAAGACAGCTTCTTTAGCTCAAACACTGTCTGATCTCTCTCTTAGATACTGTGCTGTTCCATCTAGTTATTGGTTACTGAGAAATGTTTGGTTATTAATTTCTTAAGACAGTGCAGCTGTTCAGTGAGTAGGAAAATGCAAAACATGTTACTATAGCTGAATGCTGTGTAAAATACTAGTAATAAATCGAACTCCCATTTATGGCTTTTACTACTGTGGGGCTAAATAAAAAATTACAGACATAATGAAATCTGCTACAATTACAAAGCTTAAGTTTCAAACAATTGTTATTTATTAAGCATTTGTTTTGCTCTTTTTAAAATTCTTTTTGCTAATAATGGACTCAATTTTATTATCAAGTTCAAAGACCTATTAAACTTTTAAATCATTAAATCCAGGAAATTAAATGCTCGAAATGTACGAGACCCTCTTTATTTCGTGCTAACAATGAAGGTTTCATAGAAGATTCCATAGGAACTGCTTGGGGTCATTTTCGACCCCACTTGTGGAAGAGTGAGGTAGTGATACAAAAACTGCATTTTTTTTTTAATTAATGAAAAAATAAATAAAAATAGAAATGGCTTCATGTTACAAACATATTTTTTGAGGAGTACCTGGAATATGAATATATTACAACTTTTCATTTTAAAGATTTTGAAGAAAAACAACCCGTGGGGTCATTTATGACTCCACGTGTGCATCTAAGGGTTAAAAGGAAAAAGCTGAAAATTTAAATAGTTAAAAGTTGAAATGTAAATAGTTGGCTTTTGTATTATATGATTTATTTATTAGATTTTATGTGGAGTGAATAAATAAAAGTTTATTTATGGTGCCTGCTAGAGACAAAGCACGTAAAAATTCCAAAACACGTAAAAACTCCATAGCACGTACAAAGGCTGTGTAATTTTTAAAAGTTTACGCACTTTGGAGTGCAGTTACGTAAAGTCACAGTTGTTGTACAAAATAAATGTGAAAAATGTTGTTTTGTGTACCCTCGTGATTTTTGAAATGGTTTTATTTACAAACTTGTTTTTGTTTGCGGTCAGCTTTAATATATTTGGTGTCGTATTGGCCGTCTGATAAATTGATTTTGTGACTGTTTTGCTACATTGGGCCCACCCAGTGCCAGAAATTAGCCAATTCAAACTAGAAGTAAGATGCAACTACAGAACCCACTGATAATGCATTTCCAACTTTTTAGCTCATGTTGTACCCACAAAAAACTTGAAAGATGGGGCCCGGGTGGATTTCTATGTACTTTGCCTAGTTGGGGCCCATTTAGTTCCCAGATTTTACCAACATAACACCTATAAGGTGTCGGGATGAAATATTATTTTATATTCATAATCTATGTTACTATTCATAATCAGTATTATTACTGTGGCATCACTTATGATTCATCATTATTACTATTTCATTGACACATTTATTGAAACCGATGATGTTATATTAAAGTCTGTATTTCAGGTGTTGGTATAACTACACTATAATCTTATATACACATATATATTGCTTTTTGTGCTGAGTAAAGGGTTGAAGTTAATTAAGATAAGATAAGATAACCTTTATTAGTCCCACACGTGGGAAATTTGTTTTGTCACAGCAGGAAGTGGACAGTGCAAAAGTTATGACGCAAAAATTAGAATACAATAAGAATAAATACAGTACACAGCTGTACAGAATAGAATAAAATAATATACTATATACAGTAGAATAAAATAGAATAAAAATATACAATAAGATAAAAATAGAATACAAATGCTATATACAACTGAGTAAAAATACAACGATGACAGAAAGGATTATTGCACTTAGTATTATTGCACATGTGTGGATGTGTGTGCTTGATCAGTTAAAGTCTTTGTTGTGGAGTCTGACAGCAGTGGGGAGGAAAGACCTGCGAAATCTCTCCGTCCCACACCGTGGGTGCCGCAGTCTCCCACTGAAGGAGCTGCTCAGTGCTGTCACAGTCTGCTGCATGGGGTGGGAGATGTTGTCCATCAGGGATGACAGCTTAGCCGCCGTTCTCCTGTCACTCACCACCTCCACTGGGTCCAGAGGGCATCCTAGAACAGAGCTGGCCCTTCGGATCACCCTGTTCAGTCTCTTCCTGTCCCCAGCAGAGATGCTGCCGCCCCAGCAGACCACACCATAAAAGATAGCAGAAGCCACAACAGAGTCATAGAAGGTCTTCAGGAGTGGGCCCTCCACCCCAAACGACCTGAGTCTCCGCAGCAGGTACAGCCTGCTCTAAGGGTTTGAAGCTACAGTCGGCGCGAGTCCGACTGATCAATGGAGCAAAGTTCAAGCTGGAAGGATTGCTTATATATATACAATTTAACACATATTTTACATGATTGTTTAAGAAAGGAAATAAAGGCCGTGTGCCCTGTGCTATGGATGTTTGCCTGGTAACAAATGTGGATGATGATAATAATGATAATAATCATGACCCCACAGAGCGGGACATTCTCTTCAGCCAAAAATCTTAGAGGCCAACCAGAAAGCAGCTGTAGAGAACAATGAACCCTCCGACATTTGTGAGTTCTTCGTTCCTTTCCCTGAGTCGTCTGATCTCTTCACAGAGTCGTCTGCTCTCTTGCCTGAGTTCTTCGTTCTGTTGCCTGAGTCGTGTGATCACTTGCCCAAGTTCCATGTATTCTCGATTGACTTGTGCGTTGTCTCGATTGCCTGTGATGTCTGTTTTCTTCCCTGAGGCGTGTGTTAAATGCAGCGATGTCTAAGTTTTGACTAACAACAATATGTAGAATTTCAACTGCCGTACGCTGCACTGGGTCTGACTGAGTGAGTTCTCTTGATGTAGTTGTATGATTTCTTGCCTGAGTTGTATGATTTCTTCACTGGGTTGTATGGGCTCTTGCCTGGGTTGTGTATTCTCTCGCTGGAGTTGTGTGTTTTCATGCATGAGTTTTTTGTTTTCTTTCCTGAGTTTTGCGTTATATTCAAGGAGTTCTCTGTGTAGTCTCCTAAGTACTATGTAGAGATTCAACTGTTGGCTGCACTGGGTCTGACTGATCTCTGCTTCCAGATGGATTATTCGACGTTCCCTGTGACATTTCTTTGGAGGTTTAAAGCTCAAAAAAGTTAAATTTCTGAATGATTTAAATGCAAAGGTCAGCTTTGTCTTTCATAGTGTGTACCTTGAAGGCCCTGAGTACTTTCTCCCACACTGGAAACACTGGGATGATAACATTATTTGAACATTACCTAATAAGACTGATTCAGGACATAAATAACTACAACTTGAATCTCTGACCCAGAGTTCAAGCTCACTGCTGTAATATATCCTGTAATATATATATATATATATATCATAATAATCTGACAATAACTTTAATATTGGCCATATTATATTTACATTGCCACAGTGAGATGACTTTAGTCTCATAAACAACATCAGCTAATTGTTATTTACTAACTAATCTTAAATGACTGTTCAGCACAGAAATGAAGCCCAACAATCATGTTTACAGTCCTTTGGTCTCAGATGAACAAAATATGTTCTCCTTCATTTCTGTCACACAAAGCCGTATGACACGTTTCTCACGGTTAGTATCATGGTTGCTAGGCAACCTGAACAGCGCGACGAAGGCTAGACCGTCCCATTTCACAAGCCTCTCACTTTCGCACTTCTCGTACTTATAGTACGCGCCGTACGTAGTACGCGTGCGGTCGCTGGATTGGGACACAGCCTGGGCCTGCCAGAGTCAGAAATGAGGATAAAACAGGAAGTTTGACAGCAGTGAGTTCCTGCAGCGACCTCTCGTTTCTCTC
The DNA here is from genome assembly GCF_965226115.1 of Aulonocara stuartgranti. NCBI lineage: Eukaryota > Metazoa > Chordata > Actinopteri > Cichliformes > Cichlidae > Aulonocara > Aulonocara stuartgranti. Next base: position 630,298 of record NC_138953.1, on the reverse strand, counting down.
CTCAGTGCTGCATGTTCATGAGCTTTAAATATGTCATGTCCAAAATGAGCAAATTTTTGGACATGACCATAATATGTGTGAATGGGTTCCTAAGTGAGGACCACAATTTCGCCAACAAGTGTCAGGAGTTGTTGGGTTCGATTTAGCAATTATCTCGGGGGTTCTAAAATATCCTCCTGAGACCCAGGAAAAAAAAAGTATTTTGATTTTGATTTTTTTAATATAAATCAAGTATTGGCTTGGTAAAAAACACATTGCAAAAACAATTTTGTTTTTAACAGATTTTATTTAAATTTTACAACATGTGCACTGCAGTGCACAAGGGGAGTTCATTGATCACGAATGTGAAACTAACAAAATTCAAGAGCTGATTAAAAAAATTGTTTGTAAAGCATTCCTGCGTTAAGCTTAACAACTGATATATGGAGTGACTGCCTCTTCTTGCTGCTTCTTCAATCATGAAACTGATCAATGATCAGCTGATCGGCTTTTCTGTCGCGAGTCCGTCTCTCTTGTTTGTTTTTGGCCCACTTTGCACCAGAAAGAGGAAACCAGCGGCTGAACAACAGCAGCACGTTTAAGCTTGATCAGCTGTTGTTAGAATTTATTTAATATTACTTTCTACTCGAGGATCTTTTTCTACAGCTGACGGCTGGTAACTGTGCAGGGGCGGATCTAGCAAAGTTTAGCCAGGGGGGCTGATAGGGCATTAACTGGGGAAAAGGGGGCACAAAGACATACTTTTCTTTCTTATTCTCATTTAAAATGTCGAGCTTTTAATAAATAATTATCTGACACCCAAAGTTTTAATTTGATGTAAAATGAATAGAAGTCCATTACTGTATATAGTGACTATTAAGTCTAATATACCCTAGTAAGCTATAGTACTTTTTCCTTTGGGAAGGTACCATCTGTGCAGTCTGCAATTTTGTTGAAGAAAGATGTTGAATCTATTTAATATTTTAATATATTGAAAAATAATTTATTTCTGTGCATTTTTTTTCACACTGCATCAAATTAAGGTTGATTACGTCGATTAAGCATCATGAGGTGGAGCGTGAGGGGTGGTTCCCTATTTTTTATTTATTTATTTTTGTTGTTGCTAGGAGTTGGAACCCTATTAGTTAGGTTGCTTAATATTTACGCTAAGTACTCTTTAAAATACCAGAATAGGGAGGATGGTGTAGGTTTAAGTTTATTAGATTGATCAGTATTGCTGAACTATGAAATTTTTTTTTTGCATACAGGTATAACAGAATAGCTTTAGTGTAGTTGTTGTTTTAAACTTGAGCATGAACTTATACAAAATGCAGCAAGATATTTAAAAAACAGTTTTGTTGATTAAAACACACTATATCGGATTCATATCGGTATCGGCAGATATCCAAATTTATGATATCAGTATCGGACATAAAAAAGTGGTATCGTGCCATCTCTAATAAAAACATCACAAAACAGTAGATCATGGGTCAACTTAGAAGTCACTGACATTTCACTGGCTGTAGGCCATTCGTCTAGGAAAAACTGATTGCACTGGGTTTTTTTAAATTTATTTCACAAACGTCCATTCATTTATGATATCTAAGAAAGCACTATGATTTTTTGGATACACAGAGGAACATTTGGCACTTCACACATCTCACATATGTTTTACTGTTGCACCCAAGCATTCTGCACCTGAAAGGCCTTGGGCTGTTAACCATTTCAGGCAAGTGGAGTGCACCATATTTTCTTACACTCTCATCTGGTTGGGGCTTCCTTTTCTTGATTTCTGGAGAGAACTCTTCCTCACTGGTATTATTTAGGTCTTGTTCCCATGTTTGTCCCTTGTTTATCAGTTCTTCAGCCAAGAGGAGCTTGAACTCCAGGTACTGTGTATTCTTTTCAGCTTGTTGCATGGCCTCGCTGTCTTGTCGATAATGAAACCATCAGTTGGTGATGGCTAGATCAATGAAATGAAGTATGGTGCGAACAGTCCACTTCTTGGTCCGGCTAGATATTCTGGAGAAGCTGAGCATGCGTGTCAAAGATTTTGGAAAAAATAGCTGCAGAACAACTTATAAACTTTTTGGAAAAGAACAATGTTCTGGACATTTTCCAGTCTGGTTTCCGCAAATTGCACTCCACTGAAACCGCTTTGCTTAAAGTGTCTAGTGACATTCTGATGGCAGCAGACTCTGGAGAGTACACTGTTCTGGTTATGTTGGATCTCAGCTCTGCTTTTGATACTGTTGATCACAGCATCATGATAAATAGGCTGAAGGACTTGTTTGGGATTACTGGCGTTGTTTTAAAATGGTTTATGTCGTATCTATCTGAGAGATCCTTTACTGTCTGTATAAATCATGTGCTGTCGGAAACATCAGTTCTGTCTTCTGGGGTACCTCAAGGATCTGTTTTAGGTCCTATTCTCTTTTTGCTGTATATCCTCCCTCTAGGCCACATTATCAGACGTTACAATAACATTTCTTATCATCTCTATGCTGATGACATTCAGTTGTACTGTTCTTTCAAAGCTTCTGAGTTGTATAAATTGTCTTGTTTAAATAATTGTCTGTCAGAAATCAAACAATGGTTAAATGACAATTTCCTTCAGTTAAATGCAGATAAAACAGAAACTTTGATTATTGCACCTGATCACATGCTCTCAGAAATTAGGCAGCATATCAGTTTTTTAGACCCTTCATTTCAGTCGAGTCTCAGAAACTTAGGTGTTATATTTGACAGTTCGATGTCTCTTGAGAAACACTCTAAACAACTTGTCCGGAACTGTTTTTATCATCTAAGAAACATTTCTAAACTCAGGCTACTGGTGTCAAAGGCAGAACTTGAGATGATTATTCATGCTTTTATCTCTTCTCGTTTGGATTATTGTAACGGTCTTTTTACGTGTCTTAACAAACCAGCTCTGGATCGCCTTCAGTCTGTTCAGAATGCAGCGGCAAGACTTTTAACTGGTACAAACAAGAGGTCACACATTACTCCAGTTTTGGCTTCTCTTCATTGGTTGCCTGTAAATTTTAGGGTTCATTTTAAAATTTTAGTTGTAACTTTTAGAGCTCTGCATGGTGAAGCTCCCCAGTATATCTCTGACCTGTTGAAACCTCATGCTTCATCCCGAGCACTTAGGTCTTCAGGTCAGAGGCTACTGGTGGTCCCACGTACTAGATTTAAAACACGTGGGGATCGGGCTTTTCAGGCACTGGCACCTAGGCTGTGGAACTCTCTGCCGTTGTCTTTACGCTGTCTAGACTCTACTGACTCCTTTAAAAAGCAGCTGAAGACATTTTTATACAAACGGGCTTTTAACTAATTTAATTAATTTTAACTTGTATGTCTGATCTTACTGTAAAGCACTTTGTGATTTTTATCTGTGAAATGTGCTATATAAATAAATTTTACTTACTTACTTACTTACATGCCATCACATAGGTCATCCCCTCCCATGTTGATATTATATTCTGCAACCACTGCAGGTCTTGGGACTTGGATTTGTCTCTGTTCTTTCTTTGACCATCTGGAACAGGTATCCTGGGGCTCAATTCCATGAGCAGTTGATGCCATGACAACAGGCTTGTTGTCCATCCACTTGGTGACTGCTATTTCATCAGGTCTCCGTACAATCATTTCTGACGAACCTCTTGGTTTTGAGCTCAGGATGTTGTCAGCCGTGAAGTGGCACTCTTTTGGGATTCGATTCTTTTGAATTGTTCCTGTACCTAGAAGGCCCCTTTCTTTAAGAGCATCCAGAAGACTGATGGTGGTAAAATACCGGTCAAAGTAGACTAGTGATTCTCTAGGAAGTGTCTCTGTTAAACGCAGGACTGCATTTCCACTTATTCCCATCTGTTGGACTTGAGTGAAGGTGTTCTTTCCCATGTAGGTTTCAAAATCAAGCACTAAACCACCTGGACTTGCAAGAACAAACACTTTTAATCCTGTTGGATTTGGCTTCCCAGGTACAAACTGACGAACTGGACAACGGCCAGTGAATGGAACGATCTGTTCATCAATACAGACCTTGGTTGGCCTGGGCAGATTGAGGCAACCTTGGAGGACCCTCTTTAGAACTGGTCTGACTTTCCACAGGGGATCCTTTTTCTTTTCGCTTTCTGGCACACTGAGATCGTCAACCACTTTCAGCGAGGACCTGATCTTGTAGAAACGATCACGTGTCATGGAATCAGCTATAATTGCGACTCTTGTTTTGGCAGCCCAGTACATTCTAATTCTCGGATATCCAAGGCATGCCATGTACACAGAGATTCCTAAAAAGGTATTGATCTCCTCTGGTGTTGTGTTTAAATTACACCCTGAATCCCGTACCATACGCTGGTTGGTGAAGAAGTCCTGAATTAGTTTTTTTATCAACATACTGCTGGAAATACCGCTGTGGGCTCCAATCATTACGTGTCATTAGTGTGCCATCATCTCGAATTCTGCATTCTTTCAACACAGGCATGAACCTAAGATAAAGAAAATTACTTAGCAAAACAAAAGTCAGAAAAATTATTTATACTCAAATATCCGATATAGTTCACTTAAAACACTTTTACACTATCTTTACAAGTTAAATTAATTTACTGTAAAACATTTCTGTATGTTACTGGTACTTTTGTACTCAAAATCAAAAATTCCAGATTCTCCTACATGTTGGTTTTGGACCAGATAGGACGACGGCAGATTTCAGCTGGCCCTGTGTCTTTCTCCATTACATCTGGCCCTGCATCTTGGTCATCTTGGTCTGGTCCCTCATCTGGGTTCTCACCCTCTCCTGTCTGGCTCACATGACTCTCATCTTCTGAAAGATCTATGTCTGAATCTCCCTCAATGATTCTGTTAAGAATTCTCTCTGCCTCTGTCAAAGAGCTGTCTACTAGAAAAATGTGAAATAAAAATAAGTACAAAGTCCTGACGTGCACTGGAGTACACATTAATAAATTAGTCATTTGCTCTGTGAAATTAAATAAGCTTAGTTCTGAAAACTTCCTCAAATTACTTACTAGATGTTTATTTTTGAAAATTTATCAAAATATGAGGTGCAAAAACACTTTAAATGTAAATATCATGCTTACCTTTCCTTCTTCCATAAAATGTGCTTGTAGGGATGCCAGCGATTTTGAAAAGGAGGGAAAAGGATAGTTGGCAAGGCCACACCCCCACACATGTGACATCATTTTAAAGGTACACTTGTCCTCTCTAAGAAACAACAGGACTTAGCAGAGTGGCATGTAGAGTATGAGAGATACAAGCAAAAACGAAATGTGTACTACAGTGCACAAAAATGAACTGCTGGGTCTCAGGAGGATATCTTATGACCACCTTCCATTTAAATTCTCTCCACAGCCCAGAATCAGCCAGAATAAGTCATCTTAAATTGCCCTCAATTTTCTTCGTTAATTAAACTATTAATCTCACTATGATCGGAAAGCAAATTGGCTGTTTGTGCTTTTTTGTGTTGTTGCTCTAGGTGCCTTATTTTGGCCTCCAATTCACACCGCCTGGCCTCCCTTTTTTTCCTGGCACTTGCAAATGATATTATGCAACCTCTCATATGCTACAATGACTGTAGCATATGTTTATGTTTTATGCCTTAGCGCAATCCCAGAGAGTTAAGGGCGATATGTTGAGTTATATTCAATTCTAAGTATTTAATTTGGTGTGTATGAACTCACAAAACTGGCTATCATTTAGGAATGAGGCATTTAATCGCCAAAGTTTTCATTTTGGTGTCAATCCTAAGTCCCATGAGAGTGACTTGGTTAAATTTCAATATTGTTAATTCTATGTTCTTCTGTTTTGGAGGTAAAAAAGAAATCTATCTTATAGATCCATCCTATAGGAACCGTGCTTCTGTAAGAACCTGTGCATTTGCTAGTTTTTAGTGTCGTTTTAAATATTTTGTATATGTTTGCATGTTACTTGTTTGTTTGTTTTTTGTTGGTATATTTATGTTAATTTGAATTTCTTTTATCTGTAAGCCAATTTCCCCACAGGGAGAAATAAATCTGTCTTTCTAAAAGACATTTTGTGAAAGTTTTACCATTGATAGTCTCCTTCTAGACAAATAAACCAGTCTCGAGACTTAAATATTGTCTTGAGCACTGTTAGTGACAACATATATAAATGGCAAAATAAAATAAAAATGCTTCATGAATATCTCATAATTGTATATATTTGTGCATTTGAGCTGAGCATTGAGCGGGGACTTTTCACTATCGATCGATTATGATCAATGACAGTGAACCTGAGCACCTCCCCTACCTTTGGTGTGCGCTCACGCAGCTTGTAGAAAAAGTTTAGTGTGGAAGAAGTTGTAGAATAAAAAGGGGATGTTTTTTCCTCTTCTAGTTTCATTATTTTAATGTGGCACTATTAGTTCATTAGAATCATATAACCAGCTTTGCATTAAATATATACTGAAGTTTTTGATCTTACATTAGCCTTTGTATTACAGTGATTGTTATAACTCTAGTTTGATTTTTTACTTACAGGTACCAGAATAATATGATCTTTCATTGCAGATGTGACCATGATCAACTTATACATATTGCAGTTTGTTGCTTATTATAGAGTTGTGCTCAAGTTAATTAAGGGTTAAAAGCTACAGTCAGCGTGAATGTCTGACTGATCTATGGAGGGGAAAGGCTTCGAGCATAGAGGGCCGCACGCGCTTACATACCACTGATATCATATTATTCTTTGTGGTCTTTTATTCAATTATGTTTTTTTGCTAAGTTTAAAGTGGTAGTTAATTAAACAACATTGATTAAAATATTAAATACCTGAGTCAGTTTCCGGGTTTTTTAGAGAATCAGTGAAAAGCATAAATCATCACTTTCATGTTTAATAATTAATGATTGAAATGAACTGAATAGCGTTTAGAAGATTTGTTAATTTGTTTGTCTTTTGTTAAAAAGAGTGGTTTCAATAATTTCAGACACACCTTGCAATTGTGCTTATGATGAGTTGGCACTTGGTCTTTTGAAGGTCATAAGCTTCGTTTGCCGTGATGGTCCGGACTGATATATTGCAGGTTTTGACTTTGAGTGCAGAGGGCTAAATGCAAACATGCTTACAAAGCACTTATACGATGTTATTCTTGGTGATCTTGTGCTCAGTTATTTTTTGTTATGTTTTAAGTAGTGGTAGCTGACCAAGCATTATTCATTTAGTATTATACACTTGTTTTAGAGCAATACACACTGATCATCTTAATCAATGTGGAAGTCCTTGTAGCTGCAATGTTGTGTCTCTGCAGGGGACGGATGGCTCCAGGAGACGGGGGGCAGTTAGCGTCTGCCCTCGGGAAGGAGACAATGTTATTTTTCTGTGTTAAATAAAACTGTCAACATTGATTGTATAACACCTGTCATTACGCATGAAGGGGCATTCTAATACCCTGATTTTTACAAAACTATGGAGATGTGTTTTTTGTGATGAGATCTGAGGCTGTCTGCATACGGTGTCCATCTCCCACGTGTGTGACCATTAAAATCATCGTTTGACTTGACCCGGCCGGACCAGTGTTGTTATTGTGGTGTTTCTCTTGTCTCCATCCCCAATATTTTGAACCATAACAAAGTGGAGAAGGTGGAGCTGAAAAGCTGACATAAAACAATTAAAACTAAAAATGGGTGCAGCAAAATGTGTCGATTTAACCGCCATGTTAGCTGTCAGTGCTGCTGCACCAGCAGCAAGCGGTAACAACTAGTGACAACCAGTGAGAACCAGCAACAACCGGTAACCAAGCCTCACAGTCTAATATTGTTTGAAACAGATACTTGGATTTCAAATAATTTAGAACTGATAGTACCATTTATGTGATGCTCCTCTTCTATCCAAATCACCTGAAAGGCAACAAAAAAGATTCTCTATCCCTGGTGATTGCTGCAACCAGCAGCACAGCAGTGAAAAAAAAAGCAGTGATCATTTGTATGTAAACAACACATGAGTTATTGGATGTGATCGCTACAGGTTATCACATCCAATATGGCAACAGCTCTTGAGCAATGTGTGCATGACATGACAAAGGTTAATAAGAGGCCTAACATTGTAGAGGGAAGCCAAAGTGTTTGAGGAGAACTCGGAAAGACACAGGCCATCACCATGGACTCAACCAAAAAGGATGAATGCATGTTGTGTGCATGCTGCATACCTATGTGTTCAAAGTAAAACGTGTGTACTGAACAGAGCATTTGCCATCCAGAAGCATTTATTGTATTTGTAATCATGCTTTTGTATCATATTTTATGAAGAAGACTAATCAGTTGGCAATATGGCGCCACCTGTTGTCATCTTCTCTCTGCTCTGATTCCCAAATGTGGTCAAACATTAATATATAGTTTTTTATACACAAGTACTTGGAGAAACAAAGGTTTCTGGGGCAATGTGCTCATTTAAAGGCACATATAGGGCTAAGGGCTCAGTTCAAACACAGTGGGTTGTGGGGATTAATCCAGCTCCGACAAGTCTCAGGCGGATCTTACCGCTAGCAGCCCAGGAATAAAGCCCCCGAAGATCTGCCTCTTTCCGAAGACGACGGAGCAGGACAACAAAGCCGGCTCTCTTCCCCCGCTTTCTCCGACGAGGCCTCTGAAGCAAAATTGAGCTGACCGGCAAGAGTGGAGGTGAACCGGGTGCTGCGTCGCGCTCAAGCGGCGGTGGGAAAACAACGTCGTATCGTTGACTCTGAAAGTTATCCATAGCAGATTTGATCGGCAGTAACGCATGGCGATCATAAATCCGAAGGGAGATGACATCGGACAAAGCTGTAGCAAGAACACTTGCATAACATATGAAGTAAACAAACACACGGACGGAGGCAGCGGCACAGCCAAACACAGGCGCCATCTTGCTTCTTGGGACAACAACAGTAATGAAAAAATCACACAAAATATGACTCTTTTTTTTTTTTTTTTAATAGTTTTTAACTTAAAATGGCACCAAATAGTACCCCCAAAGCAAACCTTTCGGTATGCCAACATTTCTTCAGCTATTTTCAGGGCAGGGTCGGATGATGATGAGCTACAATAAAATGCATCATGGCCTCAATTCAATTCAATTCAATTTTGTTTATATAGCGCCAAATCACAACAAAAGTCGCCTCAAGGCGCTTCATAGATACAGAGAAAAACCCAACAATCATATGACCCCCTTTGAGCAAGCACTTTGGCGACAGTGGGAAGGAAAAACTCCCTTTTAACAGGAAGAAACCTCCGGCAGAACCAGGCTCAGGGAGGGGCGGCCATCTGCTGCGACCGGTTGGGGTGAGAGAAGGAAGACAGGATAAAGACATGCTGTGGAAGAGAGACAGAGGTTAATAACAGATATACACTACATTTTCATCAATGACATTTTTCATAAAGCAAGCCTACAAAAGCCTATATGTCATGGTCCTGGGTCATTTTGACCCAGTGTTCTTAGTTTTCCTGTAGTTTTGTATTTTGTTCCTTATGTCCATTGGATTGGTTGGTTTGGTATTTGGATTCCCCCTGTGTCCATGTTTTTATTGTGGTGTTTGTTCTGGTACCGTGTTCCCATCCTTTGTGTTCTGTGTTCTCCTCATCCCCCCATATTCATCCTTCTTCTCTGCCTCTCTCTCTCTGTGCTCATCTCTGTGTACTGTGTTGTGTTTAAGGTCCACATCTTGGTGTCAGTATTTTCAGTTTCGTGTCCTCCCTGCTCGCTAATTGTCTTCAGCTGTGTTCCCCGTGTGTTCCCACTTCTCTCATTACCTTCTGTGTATTTATGTCAGAGTGTCCCTTTGTTCTGTGTTGCGTCGTCCCTCTAGGTTGTGTGCATTTACCGTGTCTTCCCAGCGCCTCAGCTTTAGTTGCTCCCAGGTTAGTTATTGTATGGCTTCTTATGTTCCTGTTAATAAAGACCTGCCTTTGAGGTCATCACCGTGTGTCTAGAGCTGTGCATTTGGGTCCTCTCTTGCCTTCACACAGCCGCCGCTTGACACTATATTTAGATGAAGGTCAGATGGAGGTCTCAGACTGCTTGCTGCTGGATTGGAAAAGAAAACACCAAAAAAGAGCCACGTGACAGCAACTGCAACATTGCTACTAAATTTGAAAAGTGACTTGTTGATGACTTGTGATGTGTTGGAGCTTTTGCTCCATAACCTTTTAGTTCATGGTGCGCAGAAATCATTTGAGCCACATGTGATTCCGAAGATCCTCCAGGGTGAAGCGGTCCTTGTAGTGCTTCCTCAGACACCCCGTCAAAAAATCCCTGCATTCTTTACAGAAATGAAATACTCTTGTTAAAGTTATCCACAAAGTTATTTCACCTTTCTTATATCAACAGCCCTTTTGGCAGAAATCTTACTGTTTGAAATGTCAGCTAAAATCGGTGGGTTTTGGTTGATGATCTTGTAGTCGCAGTCAAATGGTAACTTGTTGTCTAACAGCTGGTACATCACAACACCCAGCTGCCAGGCTGTAGTATATTCTGCAGAGCAGAAGCCGTACATGAACCACTCTGGACTATTGTAGATCCTGGTTCCTAAAACACAAAGATAAGAAGAATTAATGGGGAGGGAACATGATGTGGAGACAGTTCATGACAGCACAACGCTGTGGCTGAAAACATACCTGCATTCCTCCTGAACCTTTGTCCCGGAGTAAATGTGACTCCACAGCCAAAATCGATGTATCGCACTCGGGGTTCCTCCGAAGATGTTTCAATTAGAATGTTGTGTGGTTTAATATCTCGGTGGAAAACCCCCTTGTTATCCATCGTAATGGCTGCGTCAACTAGTTGCTTCATTATGACCTAAAAGAAAGGAAGCCATATTTGGAGCACAGGACATTCTCTATGAAAAACTGCTGTAAGCTCCAAATGCTCGTCACTTACCTTAACATGTGTCTCTGACAGAGGTTTATCTGTAGTTTTGAGGTAATTGTCTAAGTCCATGCAATTTTCTGGTTTCTCAAAAACCATAATAAGCTCATCTTCCAGATCAAACCAGTCAAGTAGAAGTGGGGTTATACTGCTTTCCGTATCGTGTGGTCCAGCCCCAACTTGTATCAGTAGCGCCACCTCCAGGGGAACATCAGTACTTTTCCCATTCCAATCCTTCAGAAGGAAAGTTACTTCAGGTCAGTATTCAGAATTTCAACAAAAGTAGCTATCAGCGTACAGACAGTTTTGAAATAGTCACAAAATGACCTGATCTTTAAAAAGCATTCTTTCCACTGAAACATGTCAGTTTAAACAATAAGGTGACCCACTGTTCATAGAATTCGACCATATTTCCTGACGATTTCACACACAACTGTGAGACCAGTCTGGTTCATGCACGGAGGAAATACGTGCCTTATGCTTGATGCCTGAGAAGGCCTGAAATAATATCAATACTAGGGCTGCCACAAACGATCATTTTGATAGTCGACTAGTCACCGATTATTTTTGCGATTAGTCGACTAATCAGATCATCATCCATTGGACGTAAAACTACAGCTTATTGCACCAGCAGTATCTGCTCTTATATAACTATCATTAGCTTACAGCTTTAAGTGTTTAAGGTCTGTGCTAACTAAAAATAAAGACAAGATGATAGTTTATTAAATTTTAATGAAATTTGCAGATTGTTTCGGTGAAGTTTAATAAACTCCTTGCTATCTAAAATATAACAGGACACTGGAGTATATTCTGGAGCATCTCACACTTCTGATAATCAGTTGTCTGCTTGATGTTTATTCAGCTGTGTAAAAACTATAACTTTAATCTCAGACAAACCGATTTACTCAGGAACAAATAAAATACTAAAAAAAAAGCCAAACAATAACATTTTAAGTTATCTAAGTGACTTATATATATTTAACCTGAGTAGCGAAAGACGGCGGTGGGTTTGAAAACGATTTGCGGGGAGTCCGGTGTTCTCACGGCGCTAGTGAGCCTAGCCCCCGGCTAGCTATCGAGCTAGTGGGTAACAGACGTCTCCGAAAACGTCGGAGCGCTTTTGAAAATATGCGGTGTCCTGATAAACTGAGCAGATATTTGAGGTTTACACAGCTACATTCTCGCCTGAAAATATGTTAAACGTTTATTTTGTGACCCAGAAAGAATAATAAGAGTAAAGTTAAAACTAACTAGCTGCCGCCATTGTTGGAAACTGCGCTGGGCCGCGCTATGAATTCTGGGACACAGCTGCTTCTTCTTCTTCTTCGGGGTTTAACGGTAGCTGACATCCTTGTACATGCAATGCTGCCATCTTCTGTTTCAGTCCGTTATTACACTCTTAAATCCTGCCACTTACTCCTGCGTCTTTTGTGATCTTACAAAGCTTCAAACGACGCGTCGACTATTAAATCAGTCGTCGACGATTTTGATAGTCGACGTAATCGTGACTAGTCGACAAATCGTGGCAGCCCTAATAAATACCTGCTGGAATAAGAAAAGACGCTTACCATTGTTGTGCGCGCAAGTCTGCGCTGTTGAACATGTTTGATTGCCACCTGCATTAAAGACATTTTCTGGGTTAGAGAAGTACAAACAGGAATAAACTGAAGATCTGTGAAATGCAAATGTAAGAAGCCATACTGGAAAACTGTCTTTTATGCGTATTCCAGAAAACACGGTGGCAAAGCCTCCATGACCCAGCACCTCCAGCTCTTGATATTTTTCCAGGAAGTCTTCTGCAGACACACAGGAAAAACATACAGGTTATGACTTGTTACACAGAAAACAGCTGGCACAGTCCTATAGAGCTTTGCTATAACATTTCTATTAATTGGTAAATAGCAGCTACATTTTAGCAGATTAGTAGGTAGGTAACGTCACTACTGCCCAGAGTGTCTCTTATTGTCGATTGGTCCCACAGGAATCAAACCCAATCTCAAACCCCAGGACAAATTCTAAAGGATCTTGTGATCCAGCTCAGAAATATTGCCATTATCTTACCTTTTCTGTCAGTGCCGGATATCCTCGGTGAGTCACATGTTTCAGAGGGTTCCTGGGTGGGACTCTCCTCTGGGCTCGTTGTCCTGCTTTTTTTGCTGGATGGTCCCTCAGATTCGTCACTAGTGCTCTTCCGTTTGTTGCTCCTCTTAATTATACTAGAGTCGCTTGAAGGCACTATGAGAAGGCCAACTAAAATGGAAAAAGTAGTTTGACTTTAAGCATTTTCAGTCCAACTCTGTGTGTCAACTGCTTTCTACTGACTTTCTAAGGTCTGGCAATCGTGCATTAAAGCAATAACTGCACACTGAAAATCAACACAAAGAAGGCTAAATGAACCAACTACAAAGTTAAAGACCGTTAAGTACACAGTTAAAGTCACAAAATAAACTACATAGCCAAGATAATGTCACAGCTAAAACAGGTCTTATCACTTACATTTCAAACTGGATTCCCCAGAAACAAAGTGGCTGGGACCCGGTTTTGGACCTCCACTGCTTTTGCTTTTTTTGGGGGATTTGTCCAGTCTTTCAGGTAAGTCCCTTCTCTTTCTTCCCTCTATTCTTCCATCTGGAGTCATCTTCACCAGTGTGGAGATGCAAGGCTCTGTTTGGTGTCCTGAAATCAACAAAAGATGATTTTGTTTAAGTCAAATTCAGTTGCCTCAAATAAAAACCCAGAAGCATGCATAATTACCATATGAATCCCATTTGACTTACCTAGAGGGTTATTCAGATCCACAGGACGTGGTGCAGTATAAGTTGGCCAAGACTTTGACATTGTGTGATTCATTTAGGTTAATTTAGTTTCAGGATTTCACTCTTCACTCTGCAAAGATGCAATGAGCTGTGTGTGAGAACTATGATCTTTAGTGTCTTATAACAATGTCTTATAACAACGAGGTGATGACATCACAAGATTTTGGAATTCTTGGTTTCCATAGCTACAGAACATCAGCCTGGGCTAGGCAGTAGTTTCTGGTGAAGGCAAAGTTCTGTAAAGATTTATTTAGGGGTGCAATATTGCAAAAACTGTAGCGCAGCTGCATAAATGCATGTTTATAGAGGGCTGCTTCAAGGTGGGAACTGTGCTTCTACAACAAAGGCCATAAAACTAGTTAGGAACAAGCAATGGATATTATAGATAATATTGTAGCTATTATACCAACAAGAAGGACTCTCTTTGGGCAGCATTTACTTGTAAGGCAGTAGTGAAGGCTAATGGATAGCTTTGCAGGCTAAAAGCTAGCAGCACAGGTTAAGTCAAAATTCACTTGATTTCAGTTTTATTTACAGCACCAAATCACAAAAACAGTTGCCTAAAGGTGCTGGAATGTGTTGACTGATCTATAAATCGTATCTGTGCGCATTATTGTGACTAGTTACTCACTAAATGTATGAGCAGTATTGGATGTAATGCATAATAAAATTATGCGTTACTGTGATGAGGTTATATTTTTCAAGGTTCAAAGGCTATAGAAAGAAAGCACGTGTAGCCCAGTGAATTTGAACTTCCACAGTTATTCTTTTTCCTTTCCTGCCTAATGTATTTTCTTATAATTTCTCAATAATTTATTTGCTCTGTTTTACCTAACCTCCGACTGTCTTGGTGAGTGTTGTGGAAGTTAGTATTGTTAGCTGATGTAACAAGCATGGTACCTGCTTCCCAACTCTATCGGTGTGGTTTTTTTTTTCTTTTTTTCTTTAACCGCTGGTTGTTCATATTTATGTTCCACTTGTATACCTCATCTGTTTGTATGTTGTATACTCACTGATTGTTCAATAAAGTTCTTGTTAAAATTACACACATATATATATATATTAGGGGTGCAACAATACACAAAATTCACGGTTCGGTTCGATACTTTGGTGTCACGGTTCGATATTTTTTCGATACAAAAAAAATGTTCATGCCTTTTTAATTTGTCATTTATTAAAATTATAAATATATATTTTAACTCAAAAGTACAGTTTTTAAATTTAACCCTAACCCTTGTGCGTGTTTTTTATTTTGACAGCGAATGCGCACCTGTGGACCACTTATGTGCAGCCCTGGTTATTTAGCTCATCATATCGCAGCCACAGAAATTCTTTTGTCCATGAAACCATAAAGCTGCACTTTCTTTTTGCCTTATAGTCTGATTTGTCATAACTTCTCCGTTTTGTGGTAAGCTTTTCTTTGGCTGTCACTTCTTCACCCTGACCGGTCTTATTTGGCTCAGCAGAACTAAAATATATATCCTGCTGCTTTTACACACGCACTCACATAAGCTCAGCGATTCTCTGCGCGATCAACCTCTCACATGTTTAAGCTGCAGGAGATTTCACTTGTCATGTTTGCGTAGTAAGCTAACGATTGATAAGACGATGTCAGAGGAATTGGTGCACAAATTATCATCACTCACCAATCAGTGCTGTCGCTCTCTATACACAGTTCGTGCGATTGCAAAGTGAAAGCAAAAAACAAGCGCAAATTCAAACGCGATTTCAATATGTCACATATTGACAGTATATAAGTATTGTCTTGAGCACTGTTAGTGCCAACATATATAAATGGCAAAATAAAATAAAAATACTTCATGAATATCTCATAATTGTATATATTTGTGCATTTGAGCTGAGCATTGAGCGGGGACTTTTCACTATCGATCGATTATGATCAATGACAGTGAACCTGAGCACCTCCCCTACCTTTGGTGTGCGCTCACGCAGCTTGTAGAAAAAGTTTAGTGTGGAAGAAGTGGAGAAGGTGGAGCTGAAAAGCTGACATAAAACAATTAAAACTAAAAATGGGTGCAGCAAAATGTGTCGATTTAACCGCCATGTTAGCTGTCAGTGCTGCTGCACCAGCAGCAAGCGGTAACAACTAGTGACAACCAGTGAGAACCAGCAACAACCGGTAACCAAGCCTCACAGTCAAATATTGTTTGAAACAGATACTTGGATTTCAAATAATATTTTCTTATAATTTCTCAATAATTTATTTGCTCTGTTTTACCTAACCTCCGACTGTCTTGGTGAGTGTTGTGGAAGTTAGTATTGTTAGCTGATGTAACAAGCATGGTACCTGCTTCCCAACTCTATCGGTGTGGGGTTTTTCTTTTTTTCTTTAACCGCTGGTTGTTCATATTTATGTTCCACTTGTATACCTCATCTGTTTGTATGTTGTATACTCACTGATTGTTCAATAAAGTTTTGTTAAAAATACATACATATATATACATTGGTGTGTGGGTGTCGGGCAGGCACCAATGACGTTTTTAAAACAGCATTTTTTAGTATTCAGTTGTTTTTATTAATATTGTTTGTTTTATGTTCAAGTTAACCGTGTGATAGACCTGCTTCAGCCAATGCTCTTCATTCGACTTTTATTCCTCTTTATGCACCTGCAAAGGTACAGTAACTGCTGCAGCAGCAGTGTGTAATATGTGATTAGAGTCCAGTAGCAGAATAAAGAGTGTTATGCAAATTGTTACCATTGTTTCAGAGGTTGACTAAAAAGAGATAAAAATATAGTTTTATACATGAAAAACATTATTCTAATGATAATTGCTGATTAACACTTATTGTAAGGTGAGTTCAAGTTGTTTCAGAAAAACTTGATCATTATCTGGTCAAAGATGATCAGACTTCATAAGCAATGGTTAAAACTTAATGAATTCTTTCATTTTCATTTTGGAAAAGAAAATTCCAACAACAACATTCCTCTGTTATGTGTTTTTCAATGCAGACTTGCACTGTTTTATTAGTTCAATAGTGTGTTTGCATTTTGCATAAGGATTGAAATAATGCCGTGTTCATATGTTAGGGTTAGGGTTGCCCTGGTTAAATGAGCCGAGCAGTCAGGCGTCAGTGTAGGAGAGCAGAGTGGAAGTGGAAGAAAGACAAATTGCAGGTTTCTTTGTTGGAAATTTGATCAGAATACAGTGAAAATGAGAGAAACAGATATTTTTCTCAGATCATTGTGTTAGATTGTCATAATCTCCGTGTTCTTTAAGACTATCAGCTCTACTCTAAACAACCCTGAAAGCCTCTGCTGACACATGTAATCAGTTCCTTTCTTTCTTTGTGAACAAGGTCGAGTCTGTCAGGTCAGCAATAGTTCTTCCTGTATGGAATCAGAACGATGCCACCTTGAAACGAAACCGAAAAAAATATTGAAACCGAAAAAAAATATTGTAACTGAAATAAATGTACTGAAAAATCTTGTATTGAAACCGGAAAAAAAAATTGATAGTGAAAAACAATTAATTGAAACTGTAATTTTTTTGTTTTCGGTTTCAAACCATTTTTCAGTTTCACTCTGCTGGCATTGTTTTGGCGTACGGGGGCGCGCTGGGGGGCGGGGATTCCGACCCGCATGTATTTGCATATATTATAATGCTGACCAATGACTGGAGAAAACACTGACGACGCGGCTGCGGTCACGGACAAACTCGCACGTGTCTGTTCGGGAATGGCAGATGCCGAGAGGTCCAGCGTTTACATTACCGACTATTTCAAAGTGACAGCCTGAGGTGTTCTTCAGTAAACTGGACTACCGGACAGGAGGACCTGAGGCCCCACCGCATTATTTTTGGTAAGTTAAATGTGTTTGTAAGCTAATCCGTAATTTAGGTCCTTAGCTAGCTTCCTAAGGACCTAGCTAGCTAAAATGAGCACTCGGCTGTCGGGGAAACTTGTTTTGTAAAGTTTGTTTAGCTAACCCGTGCAGGTGAATGAATTTACCCTGACTAAAGAAATCAAGAGAAACGCACCGGGCTGCTCAGTGACTAACCACGGTTACTGTACTTTTATTATGAGTATTATACTGTAAGAGCAACAGGCTGGACTCTGCTTCTGCTCCTGTGCAGAGCTGATTATTAAATATGTGCAAACAGCAGCATGTTTTCTGTCGCTTTCCACATGTGGAAGGACATTAAAGTCTAAATATGAAGTCCATTCCTTTTAAAAATATTTAATAAAGTCTTCATCTTTAAGCAGTGATGTATTAAATCTCCAGTTTTTACTTGGCGTAGTATTATTCTTGTGCATTAGTGTTAAAGATACAGGAGCATGATCGCTGACAGCTATAGGATGAATCTCAGTGTCTGAAATGTCGTTCAGCAGTGAGCTGCTGACCAGAAAATAATCCAGACGAGAGTAGGAGTGATGGACATGTGAGAAAAAAAAGTATATTCCTTACTGGTGGGGTGAAGGGAGCGCCATGCATCGCAAAGACCAAAGTCGCTCATATACTGTTTGATTATATTTGTGGACTGCCAATTACGCTGAGTTCCCGCTGTATTGAGCCTATCCGTGTCTTCATTTAGTCCAAGGTTGAGGTCACCTCCAAGAACAAGTGTGCCATCTAAGTGTTCAGAGAGTGCACTGAAAAAACCGTGAAAGAATGAGGGATCATCAACATTTGGACCATATACACTTGCAATACATAGCTTTTTATCAAGTATAGATTTTGTCACAACCCGGCTCATAGGAAGTGACAAACAAATGGGAGACCACACACAGGCTTTTAAAGACTGTAAGACACATTTAATGAAAATAAGGTAAAGCAACTTAAACACAAGTTAAAGGACATAACAGCCATAACTGAAACTTCCAAATAAACATAACACGTGCCAGAGGGAGCCAAAAGCCAGCCACCCTGGTTCAGTCAAGGTGTCTTTATATACACTGGGACTGGCCTCTCAGGTGTGCTGCATCAATAATTGGGTCAGCTCCACCTACCTGCAAGAAACAGGAAAAGGAAAAAGAAAAACACAAGGCCAGCCCACTGGCCGTCACACTTCCCCCCAAAGAACAGCGTCTCACCCTGAATTGGCAAACACATTTACATTATGAATTTGCAGCTAGAAGAACTAACATATTTTAAATTCATAACATATACACACACACACACACACGCACCCTCACTTTCAACACCTTTTGTATGCTCAAAAATCATCTTCAGCTCAACTCCAACCTCAGCAACCTTGGTACCTAGGAGCAATTTAAGAGGAAGGAAAACGATACTGGAGAGGACATACTTCAAGCATATGAGGAGTGAAGCTGCTGGTTACAAAGGGGCACGGGACAAAGCATCTGCCAAGACATTATCTTTGCCCTTAATGTGCTGGATATCCAAATTGTAAGGCTGCAGAAAGAGCCCACTGCATGAGCCTCTGATTTGGGTTCTGCAATGTGTTCAAGAAAGTGAGAGGGTTATGGTCAGAAAATACCTCAATTGGCCGAGCAGAATCTAAATATACCCTAAAATGCTGCAAGGCCAAGACTAATGCCAAAGCTTCCTTCTCAATGACCGAATAATTCAGCTGATGGGAGTTGAACTTCTTGGAATAGAAACTAACTGGATGTTCCGTACCTTGCTTGTCAGCTTGGACTAGAACAGCACCTGCACCAATGTGGCTTGCATCCACATACAGCTTGAAGGGCTGATCCAGACGAGGGGCTAAAAGCACAGGTTCAGAGCACAGTAAAGCTTTTACATCCCAAAAAGCTTGCTGGCATGCTGCAGACCAAATAAACTTTACCTTGGCCCTCAACAAATCAGTCAGAGGAGCAACCACTGTTGAGAAGTTTTGACAAAAACAGCGATAATACCCGACCGGACCCAAAAATCTCATGAGTTCTTTTTTTGTTACCGGAACAGGGAACTCTTTGATGGCCAACACCTTTGCATCAACTGGCCTCACATAACCTTGGCCCACAACCTTACCAAGATAGGTCACAGTTGCTTTTGCAAATTCACATTTTGCCAGGTTGATAGTCAGATTTCCCAGAACTAATCGTTCAAACAGAGTGCGAATGCGATCCAGATGATCCTCCCAGGTGTTACTATATACCACCACGTCATCTAGGTAAACAGCACAGCCTTCCAGCCCATTAACAACCATATTCATGAGTCGCTGAAATGTAGCTGGAGTATTGCGTAAACCAAAACCCATGACTGTATATGAATAAAGACCAGATGGCGTGATGAAAGCAGATATTTCCTGAGCTCTGGGAGTCAGCGGCACCTGCCAATATCCCTTCAACAGATCAAACTTGCTCACATATTCTGCTGCACCAACTTGGTCAATACAGTCGTCAATATGAGGCAAGGGGTAGGAATCGGGTTTGGTCACTGCATTTACCTTACGAAAGTCTGTGCAACAACGTGGTGATTTATCAGCTTTTTCAACCAACAAGCATGGGGAAGCCCAGCTTGATGACGACGGCACTGCAATGTTGTTTTCCAACATGTAATGAACTTCCTTATCGATTATTTTCCTCTTTTCCTCAGAGACCCTGTAGAACCTCTGCCGAATTGGTTTTGTATCACCCACATCAATATCATGCTCTATCAAAGTTGTTTTAGAAGGTGTGTCTCCAAACAAGGTTGGATACCTTGTAATTAATGCAGACAATTCTGCACATTTGTCAGCAATAAGCAATAAGGGATCATCAGGTGCTGCCACATCCTCCCCCCCACAAACTGACTTCGCCACTGTACAAGCCGACAACCCTGGACTCGATGTAGAAGGAGAAACGAAAGAGCCCGACAGATAAGGGACGAACATGATAGGGTTTCAACAAATTAATATGGCAAAGTTGATTTCTTTTCCGGCGATCCGGGGTATCAATCAGATAATTCTGTTCAGACAGTTTTTGTACCACAGTGTAAGGCCCAGCAAACCGTGCCTGGAACGGTGACCCTGCAATCGGCAGTAAAGCCAAAACCTGGTCACCTGTACTAAACTGCTGCTCTTCAGAACGCCGGTCATAAAAATATTTCATCTTGACCTGAGCCTTTTCAAGGTTTTGTTTGGCCAACTGACCTGCCACATACAGTCTGTGCCGAAAACCATTAACATAATCTATCAAGTTCACTGGTGGTTCACCTGACAACCACTTATCGCACAGCGCTGTCAACGGTCCCCGAACTTTGTGGCCAAAGACCAAGTCATTTGGGCTAAACCCAGTACTCTCCTGGCACACTTCACGCGCTGCCAACAGAAGCCACGGTAAACCTTCCTCCCAGTCACTCCTCATTTCGGTGCAATAGGCACGTAACAAGGACTTCAGTGTTTGGTGGAAGCGCTCTAAAGCACCTTGGCTCTGTGGATGATAAGGAGAGGCTTTATTATGCACAATATTCAACAGCTTAAGAACTTGTGCAAAAAGATGTGACGAAAAGTTTGATCTCTGGTCACTCTGAATAATCTTCGGTATGCCAAATACAGAAATAAACTGTGTCAAAGCCTTCACCACAGACTTAGCTGTGATGGTACGCAACGGATATGCAGCAGGATAACGCGTAACATGGCACATTACAGTTAACAGATACTCCGAACCAGATTTTGATCGAGGAAGAGGGCCCACACAGTCAATGATCAAATGTTCAAATGGGTTACTCACAGCAGGGATGGGACAAAGTGGAACAGGTTTAATAGACTGATTTGGCTTACCTACAATTTGGCAAGTATGGCAGGTCTTAATGTAAGCTGAAACATCACGCTTAAGACGTGGCCAAAAGAAGTAGCGCAAGATGTAATTATAAGTCTTCGTCACTCCCAAATGCCCAGATTTGTCATGAGAACACTTCAACACCTCGTCACGGTATTTAGTTGGAACCACAATCTGGACAACTGGACTCCCAACACAGTCCAACCCTTGCGGAATCCACCTACGGACTAGTACCTCCTTCTGCAGAAAATAACCAGAGGCCGCACTTCTAGCGTCATCACTAGGTTGCACTTTGTGAAACAGCTCAGTCAGTGAAGCATCAGCACGCTGTGCCTGAATTAACTCTTGCTGGGAAACTGACAAATGTTCAGGAACAATCAAATCTGGTTCAACCTGACACTCTTCTGCTTGAGTTACAGGCTCTGCATCCCTTTTAGCTGCAGCCCTCGTAACAGCACAAGCTGCAAAGTCAGAAAAACCCTGTTCACACTCATGGGACTCATTCCGAACTCTAGATTTAACAGGTAAAGAATTGTCAGCCCAGACTCGATTTCCAGCCAAATCATTCCCCAAAATCACATGTACGCCCTCAAGTGGCAAAGCAGGACGAACACCAAGGCAGATATAATCATCCACAAAACTGCATGACAGCCTGACCTTATGCAATGGGGCACAGATAGTGGTTAAACCCATGCCTTGAACAAGCACACACTCACCAGTATCAGTAACCTGTGAAAATGGCAACACGGAGGCTAAGATAAAAGAATCCTTCGCGCCTGTGTCACGCAAAATCTTTACAGGAACTTTATGATCATCACCCGGGAGTGATACAAACCCATCTGACACAAAATCCTCAAACCCCGAATAGCTCTCTGAGTCAGACTTAGTCGAAACTGGCGTCTCCCGAGAGACTACTGAAATTTCCCGAGCAGGAATGGTAAGAGCCGCAGGCTTAACCCGTTTACCTGTACGTGCCAACTTGCTTTTCAACAAGGGACATTCTGCTTTCCAGTGTCCATCGCCATGGCAGTAGTTGCATGCTTGACCAAACTTACTGGGCTTCACACCACCAATGGCCTTCGCAGGGTCCGATGACATAAACTTAGTTTGACCAAAAGCTCTAGCGGGAGCACCAACTGAAAAACAGTTTCTACCAACCTGCCCCTTATGTGCCAAGATATATTCATCTGCCAATTTAGCAGCGTCAGAAACGGTTGTCACTTCCCGTTCGGCAAAGTAAGTGGCAACCACAGGAGGAACACACTCTTTAAACTGCTCCAATACCATCAACTCACATAAATCCTGGAAAGTTGTCACTCCCAGTGCCGAACACCATCTGTTGAAGTGTTTAGTTAAATCCCTCGCAAACTCTATATGCGACTGCTTATCAGACTTCCTCCATGATTTGAAACGTTGACGGTAAGCTTCTGGTACCAACTCATATGCCTTCAGAACTGCATCTTTAACAGTAGCAAAACTCTGACAATCAACTGCACTGAGTGCTGAATAAGCTTCCTGAGCCTTTCCAGTCAACACAGACTGTAACATAATCACACAGTCAGCTGCTGGCCATCCTCTCAATTCAGCAATGCGTTCAAAAAGGGAGAAAAAGGCATCTGGCTCTCTTTCATCAAATTTCGGCACCAAGCGCAAATTACGCACGACATCAAAAGTTTCAACTCCTTGTGGAGAAGACTCTTTAGCCTCAACACCACCTGATAACTTGCCCGCTTTGATTAGGTCTAACCGATACTGCTCTAACTCCAACTTTTCCTTTTCTAAAGAATACCTTACACAGTCTTTCTCCATTTGTAAGAGTAACAACTCCTTTTGCTGCTCAAAAGACAAAGCAACGGCAGTTGAGACCACAGACTGATCAACCTCAGCCACTAAGGTCTGCATTTTACGTGACAACACGCCTTTCTTTACTAATGCAGCCTTCAACACTCCTTTAATCTCATCTTTCAACCGTTTATCTCCAATGTCGACATCGTAATGTTCAGCAAGTTTCAGGAGTTGTTCTTTAGTACAACTATTCAAGAGTTCCTCCGATGGAGACTGAACAAAAGCATCAACAGTAGCCATAACAGCAAAGTATTGATTCTCGACATGCAATTTAAAACAGCACTTTCCCACTAACTGCCTAACCAAAATCTACTTAACTAAAGCCTAGTCTTCATGCAGTTACTTACGGTGGGTACTTATGCACTAAAAACCGCCAGGAAGAGAAAGGCAACTGCACAAACAGCGACCCCCTCAATCCTGGGGACGTGCTCCCGAGACAACTGCTCTAACCGTGTTCACCGCAACAGAAATTTCAATGAATGTTTCTCGAGGGAGAAACACTCCTTCAACCTAACAGGGAAAGCACTGATTTTAACTTTGCATATTCAATAATCAACACAGCTCATACGCTCCAAAGTTGACACAAGACAGCACATCAACACTAGCTCAAGTCTACAGTAAACAGTATTAACATGACTGCCTCCACTCAATCTGCCTAACCCAAATGGCCTCCCAAACACAATACACAGCAGACCCAAAATATCAAAGCACCACAAATAACCAAACTGATCAGCAATCAACTCAACAATTGCCTACAAGGCAAGACCTAGCCAAGACAAGCAGCTGCAAACAGACCAGCTCTCAATCAAATGTTAGAAAGCTTACCAAACCAGGACGATCCCAAACGAGCCCCCATTTGTCACAACCCGGCTCATAGGAAGTGACAAAGAAATGGGAGACCACACACAGGCTTTTAAAGACTGTAAGACACATTTAATGAAAATAAGGTAAAGCAACTTAAACACAAGTTAAAGGACATAACAGCCATAACTGAACCTTCCAAATAAACATAACACGTGCCAGAGGGAGCCAAAAGCCAGCCACCCTGGTTCAGTCAAGGTGTCTTTATATACACTGGGACTGGCCTCTCAGGTGTGCTGCATCAATAATTGGGTCAGCTCCACCTACCTGCAAGAAACAGGAAAAGGAAAAAGAAAAACACAAGGCCAGCCCACTGGCCGTCACAATAGTAAATAATAAAATTATGCGTTACTGCGAATTCTGCCCATCTGACCTCAGGAAATCGCATGATAAGGTGGGGCCAGGTTTCACAATGAACACACCCGAAACTCTGGCTGATTGGGACCCACACCCAGTTACACACCTTGGCTCAGGCGATTAGAGGATCATCAGGGGGTCCTTTTGTCCCTCTGTGGGGGGATTCTCCCACTAGGTTTATATCTGGGACTCTCCACCATTTGACCTTAGAACTGAAGAAGCTTCTCGGATGAGAGGTGAAACGTCTTCAAGCAACTTAAAGAAGTCCAGACGCTTTTCTTTGCAAGCTCCTTTGACCACCATGTAATCCATTTATTTCAACAAAGTAACTGTATTCTCAATATCACCTATTGAACGGTAACTGTAACGGATACATTTACTCATATTTTGTATTT
Source organism: Aulonocara stuartgranti (assembly GCF_965226115.1). Lineage (NCBI taxonomy): Eukaryota > Metazoa > Chordata > Actinopteri > Cichliformes > Cichlidae > Aulonocara > Aulonocara stuartgranti. Next base: position 605,487 of record NC_138953.1, on the reverse strand, counting down.
TAAATACGTAACGCCGGTGCATGTATTATGTTACTGCCCAACACTGCCTGTTGAGATCCTGAGATCCGCTCCTAGAACACCGGCCTCCAACTCTTGAAGAGACATGGGTGTCCCTAAATTTAGCAAATATTAGCTTCAGGCTAGCTTGCTACGACGAATAGGCTAATACCAGCATTTTACCACAACTTCACCAGATGTAGCTAAAAAAACTAAACTAATGTCCAGTCCAGTGGGACAGCAAGAAAAGATGACAAAAAATGATTACTTACTTGCGGTTTGGAGGTTCAAGCTGAAATTGAAGCAGCCATTGAGTGTACAACTTACATTTATTTCAGTTACAATATTTTTTTTCAGTTTCATTTCAAGGTGGCATCGTTCTGATTCCATATTCCTGCAGACGACCCATCGGTGTTTATTCCATGACTGTAAACACGTTTCCATTTGTCACTTCAGTCTTTACTCTGAAATACAGGAAATGACATCATGGCTCAAAATCTTTGTCGTTCAAACAATTCTTTATTTAACATTTTTTTTAACTTTATTTAAGAACTTTAATAAAATACATTCAATAAAAACTTGAACAACAGGAAACTGATTTTTCATCCAACCACTGAAAAAAAAGGTAACCACTGAACACAAACACTGCAGAAGAACAATTTATAAAGATTAACATGGAACTACAGGAACATTTTGATTCATTGCCTCATTAGAACGTTAAGGAGAGCCCATCTCTGTGGAGCCTGATCTCCAGGGTTTTAAGTTGGACTCTGACGCCAGAAGAGGATGTTTCTCTCTCTTCAGATTCGCTGTCGTCCTGTGATGGGAACGATTTCAGCGCTGCGTGATCGCGCTGATGTTTGCACAGAGCAGATAATGAAGTGAATGTTTTGGCACATTGGTAACAGTGAAACAGTTTATTAGTAACGTGGAATCGTTTGTGTGCAGAGTATGAACTGAGATTACTGAAGCTCTTGTCACACTGCTCACAGCTGTAGTTTCCTTCCATGTGTGCACGTTCATGCTCGTTACGATTACTTGAATGTGAGAAGCTTTTGTCACAGTGTCTGCACTTGTATGGTTTCTCTCCTGTGTGGACTCGTTTGTGTGTTTTAAGGTCACCTGCAGTGGTGAAGGATGACCCACACTGATCACAGAGGTGCTTTTTGACCCCACTGTGAAAGAGTTTGTGTCGTTTTAAGTCACCTGATGTGGGGAAGCTTCTCCCACATTCTTTGCAGTATTTCAGTTTGTCGCCAGTGTGTTTACGTTGATGTGTTTTTAGGCCGGCTTGCTGACTGAAAGTCTAAAATACTTAGTCATTTGTTTAATTGTAATTTAGCATTATATAACTCACATATAAAACTATCAATTGTAATTTTAAATGGTTTACAAGCATGTAGAAGAGCATATTTAGGCAAGTACATTTCTCCTTTTGTTATCAAGAAGCACAGACAAAAAGGGAAAAAAACTGAATCATTGGTCACTGGTCCCCACCAATGCCAGAACGAAATCTACGCCCACTGTCTCTTCCATTGCCGTTTCACTCCAAACGTAACAAATGTCCAACTCACACAGTGTTCTCAGTTTGCATTCACACACAGTGAAGTTGCAGCTTGTTGGAAACGCATCTCCATCCATCCAGTCATGATGATGGTGTTTTCTCCTTGCTGATGCCTTTTGCACATACTGCTGTTGCTGCTGGACCCCTCGCTGCTCAGGACACTGCTGTTGTCTCTTGACCTGCCATGTTGTTGCTTTTGGATCTGCATTTCGCGACAGTCAAGTGGAGCGTGCGTCTGTCCTCTCAGTAAGTGAGTGAGACAGTAGACAGTGGTGAGGAGGGCTGCGCGAAAGCAAAAACACATAAATATGCCTGACACCCGTAAACGAAGCAGCATCTGGCTGCAGTTTAAAGACTTTTTTGTCTGTCTTGGTCTCGTCCTCGTCTCGACTTTGTCTCGTCTCGACTTTGTCTCGTCTCGACTTGGTCTTAGTCTCGTCTTGGTCTTGGTCTCGTCTCGACTTGGTCTCGACTTGTTCTTAGTCTCGTCCTGGTCTCGATACCCTCTGGTCTTGGTTTAGGCGGTCTTGACTGCAAGTCTAGTTGCACCAGTGGTGCCATGAGCAGTATCTATCTGCTGCTTATCAGCTGCTATGCCGTGGTTATTGTCACAATGTGGTGTATTTGGATCACTCAATTCTAAGTGGATATGATCCAGGATTGGATGTTTTGTATAAAATTTGAAAGGAAGAAAGTGTGGTACTGTTTTACATCCACAGACACACACTGTAAAAAAAAAAAAAAACGTTGCGAAAACTTAAAAACTCAAGGCAACCCACTGCATTTATGTTTTTAGGTTCTGAGGGATAGCTTATAATTTCAAGTTTAGGAGAAAAGTTGCTTTAGCTAATGTTTTTGTGTTTACAAAATTAATAATTGTCCTTTTTCTTAACTCATATTTTATTGTTTCTGCAACGTATTTCCTAAAGTTTACACAACATTTTTTTTTTTTTTGCCAATCAATTTCCTAAAGTTTAGAAAAAGTATCTTTCATAGTTTTCATGAGGTGCTCCCTGTTGTACCAATGAATGTTTACACAGTTGATTTTCAAATAACTTTGTGTTCAAACACAACCGCACCACTGACAATGTTGACTTTTGAGATCTTTAAATTTTAAAGGTGGTGTTGTCAGACAGAATATCAAACCTATCTTGATAGATAGTGACTAACAAACAGATTCAAAACATCAGATGGCAGGATGTGAACAACTTCTATCTTGTTTCCATACAGCAAACAACTTTCAAACAAATTTTTCCACCACTTGTCTTTTAATAGTAATGGTATCAACACTCCAATTTCCTGTGAAGTTCAGTATCGCGCCACATTTGTTATAAAACTAGTACAAATGTACCTAAAACCAGATTATAAAAATTGTTTAAAACAGCTCAAGTTAGAATAAACCCTTTCAACATTTTATAAAAACTTGTTATACATGAAATCTGCAATCAGCCATTAAAGCTACATTAAGTAAAGTTAGAACAGAAGAGATTGATTCAGAACTTTCTGCACCTTACCGTTTTCTTAAAGCCAGAAATTAACTTTTTTCAGAACAACTTGCCACGAAACCCAAAAACTGTAAATCAAAACAAATTGCTGCATTCTGTTTTACACAAGTTGCATTTGAGTTGAACATGTTGTCAAATAGGTTAGACTTTGGTTAAGAGCTTGGTTTTGAAGCTTCTTATCCTCTGGGAACAGGTAGATGTCAACTCCATAAAAATGTGTTGCACAGCTTCAAATGTGTACTTGAGTTCTTTGGGAAACTCCATGTTGAGCCCATAAAGTAGGCCAAACAGGTAGGCAAAGGCAGTGGGAAGGTCTGGCAGATCATCAAGAATAATGTCCTCTTCCAAAACAATGGCAGTGTTGACCACTGTGGACTGCGAGTTGGGTCCCACGTAGTCCTCCAGAACAGTGAGGATGCCCACCGTAACACCTCGGGTTGCCCTCTCAACTGGATCTGTATCCTATGCAAAATAAAAAACAACAGTACATATAAGTCTCTGAAAACCAAAACTGAAGATTGAGTAGATTTGCATACTCACCAGACATGTTAAGAAGAGTTTGGTCTCGTCGTCGCGAACAAATATCGGTAACCCTTCCAAACTGATGGTTCGTCGATGCTGGACTATGTTTGAGACCTAAAACAAGGAAATCAAGACTCAGTCTCATTTATAAACCTACCATTTTGTTTTTAAAGCACATTAAGTGTTGTTGCTAAAAATACAGCCTTAAGAAATAAGATGTTGAAATGAGTTATTACAGATAATTGGTCATGTTTTTGTCAGCTTTTTTTATTTATTTATTTTTTAAGTAATTTTGATGTGCAACAAATGTAGCACACTTATTACAGCATTTATAACAAAAAGTGCCATGAGTGGGATGAGAGTTGAACTGTCTGTCATGACCTGCAATCTGCCAAACACAGCGCTGCTTGTTAGCTTATAATCCCATTCAGGACACACTTTTTGAAAACTAACAATTTTTACATCAATTTAGTAAATATTTAATAAAGTATCTTTCGTTACAGTGGGAACTTCAGGTTCCTCATAAACCACACACAAATAAATTTTTATATATTACCTGTTCATCAAACTTCTGCAACAGGGAATCCATGTCATTGCGGAAAGCAGCTTTTCTAATTCGATACAGCTTAATCAGCCGAAGTGAGTAAGTGTCGAGGGCAGTCATGAAGGTCCCCATGAGATCCTTGGTGGTAATGCGTGAGAATTCCGCACAAATCTACAAAGCAACAAAAAAAATATAGAAGAAAACTTTTAAAGGTACATTATATAAAAATCACATTGTTTTCAAATTTGGTTAAAAGAGCTTAATTTCAAAACATTTAGTTAGTCTCGGTTGATCTATTGGTCAGGCCTTGATTGGATTTTTTTTTCTTTTAGTGGTAGTGGTGGTACAAATTATAACTGACGTATTAAAAAAAAAAAACCCAAGAAAAATCTGATCGGCAGATTTTACAGTAAGTCTATAGAATACCTAATCAAATGTTGATAAGACAAAATAATGGTTTCAATTGTTACAGGATGCATTGCAGAAAAGAAATAAATCAATAAATTGTATTTTAAATTCATTGAAAAAATTCCATTAATTTTATAGTTATGTAGAAATGAAGTAAGAATAACATCCTGTGGTCAAATTTGTATACTTTCATAACACGTAAGTGACTTTCTCAATCCTGTTCTGTGAGTTTCATGGCTGTTGCCTGCTAAGGGTCAGCACCAAAAGATTCTAGATGCCCAGTGAAGACAAGTCATTGCGGCGACTGTGGTTCAGGGGGTTGGGAAGCTCATCTGTAACCGGAAGGATGCTGGTTCTATCCCCAGCTCTCTCTGTCCTGGTCGTTGTGTCCTTGGGCAAGACACTTTACCCTACCGCTTACTGGTGCTGGCCAGAGGGGCCAGTGGCGCGATATGGCAGCGTCACTTCTGTCAGTCTACCCCAGGGCAGCTGTGGCTACAACTGTGGTTTCCCTGCACCGATGTGTGAATGTGAGAGTGAGTGAGTGAGTAGTGGAATTGTAAAGCGCTTTGGGTGCCCAGAGAAGAGCGAAATAAAAGCAATCCGTTATTATACACAGTAAGTTGACAAATAAATAGATTTCACTTCAATAGAGTTGTTGGTAATACCAAAATTAGCTTCATATTTTTAGAGCCAAGTATTTTTTTATATTTTACCACTAACATTGTTAGCTCAACGGTAGCCTTCAACCTTTTCTACAAGATATTGGAGTGATACAAACAGATGCTTCTCAAGGGCACAAGAAATGGAGCTCACGTTAATTTACTCACCCAGACAAGTTTCGAGGCATTTGGAGTTGTTCAGAAGAAATTGTAAAGGTCCTATATCATGTAAAATCAACTTTTTGGAGCTTTTAAACACATTTTAATGTTATTTCCTTAGATTAAAAACCCTCCAGAGTGGTTTTTGGCTTAATTCAGGCATTTCTTAGTTGTCTCAGTGAATCCTTTCCCCATAACCGTGGCTCAGCTCTCTCTTGCAAAACGACTGACTCGTAACATTGGGATTAAAATTTCTTTCTAACAACTCCAAATGCCTTGAAATTTTTCTGGGTGAATAAATGAACGTTTTCCATTCTAGAAATAAGACCACACTGGGGAAAAAGGGAAGAAAAAAACCCAGAAGTTTTCCTTTAAATATTTAAGAGATTATCTTACCTGTTCTTTCAAGAAGAGAGCTGGCCATCTGAGCTGCATTTCCTTGACCAAGGGCTGCATCTCCACAACTTCTTTCCTCCTGAGAGAGAATGTGATGTCCATCTTTTGGGTGATGAGTGCCATGTTCTTATCCCTCTTCTTCATTTCATCTTCCAAAATGCATCTTTCATTTTCAAGAGACTCATCATTGTAGTTTTCTGGGCCATCAGGGATAAAGTTGACTTCACCTCGCTTTGGTTTCTTTAAGGAAAATCTATTTGAGCCACTGTCATCTTCTTCCCCTCATCTTCTTTATATGGAAATGATTTTATACGTTTGTTTAGTCCTTCAAATGTAATAAAACCCTTTCTGATTAAATCTTGAAGACACAAACACAATTCCACAGGGACAACACCTTCAAAGAAATCATGTAATATATCTGGAGGAAATCCAGTGACTGGATGAAAATAGGACAACGCACTTAAGGCACAGGAACCTTTGACACCACACACACTTTGTCTTTGACCATCCTCAAGCTCTTCTAGAAAAATGTTATGCTGTTCCACAGTTCTTAATGGAAATTGTTATGAGGTGGCTGTGTGCGGACAGGAATAGGACCCAAGGTGCAGACTCCAGAGACAAACTTAAACCGAAACAGCTTTAATTAGTGATGTGTCCTGTGTGTCGAAGCTTCGAATCGTGCGTCGGGTAATCGCGGGGGCGTTTTTCTGAAGCGCGTATCGAGGTTTGCTTTGATTACGTATGCAGTGACGTTCGAGGCCTCGCGGGCAGTCCGTACCACGTGACTGATTCAGGGACTGGTTCATCGGTTCGCGCCAGATTCGAAATAACATGGGCAGGAAAACAGCTGATTCCCCATCACACCGTGTTGTGGAATTGGATTACGTACGTGCTACATAGTTACTTGTGCATTTCTTCTTCGATGGAACCAGCAAGGAAGAGATGTTTTTTTTTTTTAAATTTTGTCTCTCCTAATAAAGTATGCACACAGTAATAAATATCACAAATGATAAACACCAAAATATAAATAAACAACACTACACATCCTATAATCTGATTTCTGTCTTTTAGTTTATTAAAAAGTGAAGCACCAAACACTAGTTTGTGTCATTATCCAGATGTACATAAGGTTTACACATCATTATAATCAAAGAGCCCGCTTCACTTGAATTGTCCACTTGATGGCGCAGTAGAGCAAATGAATCATCACAATGCTTCGAACCATGAGTCGACCAATTGGATGGAAAGCTTCAGTTCATCATGAGGCTTCATCTCACCATCACTAGCTTTAATGCTGAACTCAAACATAACATAACTGGAAAAACTCAAAATAAACTAACACCGGTGGACTGACAAAACACACAGCAAAATAAACGACACGGACACAGAGAAACACAGGGCTTAAATACACAGTGGGAGCAATCAGGGAATGAATAACAGGAGGGAAACACAGCTGGGGCAAATCAGGCCTAACGAGACAAGGGGAAGCAAAACCAGACACATTAACATCAGACATGGACTTTCAAAGTAAAACAGGAAACATAACACAGACTCACAGGCAGGCACTATAACAAAGGGAACAGAGACGTGGGACCAGGGCAGACACAGACACTGACTGGATGTGGGGATACAGCAGACAGGGGAGACAGCAACTACGGAACACAGACAGAAAACCAGAACACTAAAACTCTAACCAAACCCCACCCAGAGGACCCAAACTAAGAATGATCCTAAAACCCGTCAAGAAAAGCTAGAAAATAATGAAATAACAAAATCAAAGAACCAAAACACAAAACACTGGGTCAACGACCCAGGGACCCTAACAGAAATTCTCTAGGATCAAGAGCTGCAATCTGATGTTTATCAATACTACAAAATTGACAAAATTTGTCAACATTAAAGGACTCCAAAAAGCCTGCAAGGCTGTGAGCCCCAAGGTTATCTGCACAGACACAAAATACAGTTCCCTTTAAAAAACTATTTAAAGATTCAACATACACCCCTGTGCTTTCAAGACATTTTAAATCCTCAATGAGTGGATAAAGAAAAGCATCATACCCAAACTGTTTAACGTCTACACTTTTACCAAGAAGAGCAAGCTGTATTGAGTGTAATGTAGAACGAAACCTTGCAGATAAGTTGAGTACAATAGACAGCAGTTATTTTATGAATTTTTAGAGATGTTCCTAAAGGGTTGCATATTTCAAAGTCGTCAATATACAAAGCTAAACTAATGCAAGTATCTTGCAATCCTAAAAGCTTGTTGTTTTTGAAATACTGCCCATCTCTAAATGATCTGTAACCTTCACTAATTTCTTTATCAAATGCTAACTTTTCAAAGAAACTTTTCCCTTTCAATAAGTTCTCCAAGACCTGGTTTACTGAGACGTAAACAAATGTATTTCTAGTTCTCGCTTTGTAGATGTACTCTGTAGGCTCAATTACATGAAAATTATTCTTGAAATAAATATTTCTCTTGTAATCAGTAGATAATGCACCTTTTGGTTCTGTTGAGATAATTAATGGGTTGGTTTTGAAAAGTGCATCATTTATATTTTTAATTACATCATCATCTGCCTCAATGTTCTGTTCAGCAAGCACCTGTTTGATTCTTTGAAATGATTGAACCTGAGAAAATTTTAAAATGTCACTAATTTCCTCAATAATTCTCTGCAAAGCACTGTTAGAAACATGTAACAAAGTTTGCATGCATAGAAAAAGTCTAGCTATTTTATGTTCAAGACATTGGTAATCTACAAACTCATTGTCCTCTTTATCACTTGATGCTACACCTGAACCACTTGATAATGTCTCTGGCTCCTGAGAGGTATTTAAGGATTTATCAGGGGAGCTACTTTCACTAGGACATGCATTTGCATGAGAAATCAGTCTAATACAGTTTTTTATATCTTTTGAGTTTTTGTGCTTTCTGCTTGTGTGTGACGTAAAGGTTGTTAAATTGTTGGTAGCATAGTCACATTTTTGGAACGGACAGGATACAGTCTGATTTTTTTTTAAGTGCCTTAAAATATGTGAAATAAATGTATGCTGTGAGCAGTTTTCCTTAAATTCACAAAAAAAATGTTGAGATCTCCTGCCTTTTCTTAGCCCTGTTGTGTGATCTGCTGAGGTGAGACTTCAATGCCCCTCGTGTCCTAAACGAACAGACGCAGTCACTGTAAACACAGGGCAAATGAAATCCTCTTCTATGTCGTAGCTGGTGATGTCTTAAGAGTACTTCTTGGCTTGAACAGACAAAAGAGCAGAACTGGCACTGCATACAAAAGCTATAATGAGAAGAGAGGAGAGGACAGTGTCAACAATTCAAAAGAAACCTGAATTAATCTCAAATTACCAAAGTTACATTACCTGATAATGTGTTTGGGGCGGGGGGCAGGCACTCCTGTTCTGATTCCTCTCCTTACCAACTCCTCATCAGTCCCTCATAAATCAGGACAAGCAGTGGTCTGGAGTTGGCTTTTAATTCTCTAAATAAATAAAAATAGCAATTAGTTTTAAAATAAAATACCAGCTTCCTGACATTACTTAAGAATTTTTTTCTCCTGTCCTAATTTTTTTGGCTCACTAAAGTGAGCTGATTCTGCCTTGTAAAATGCCATGTGAAACACAGTAAAACAAATAATTTACAAAACATACATTACATCAAATGTTTAATTTATTTAATTTATTATTAACAAATTGTATTCTACATGGAATGCACCAACAGTATACTGGGATGTATTATGTAAGCCAAGGATAATTTTGTGTGATTGGTTTTACAACTTAGAATGACAAACATTGGATTGAGAGTATGAGTGGGATAAAACTCCTGAAGCATCTGTTTAAATTATCAGTGCATTTATTAATGGTGCTCCATAAATAAACCAAAACAATGTTGTTTTTGTGCATAACAAAAAGCTCACAATTGTGCAGTCAAAATGTAAAATAAAAGATGCTGAGCATAATAACAAAGACAGATTTTGCAGCTGCTCTGTTTCCAAGTTCTACTGCGTGACTGACAGCCTGGAGTTTGAAATCCTCTTTGTAACTGTTGTAACTTTATGCAGTGTTGCTCCAACTGCCCGTGTAGCGTGGGTTGTGGTCAACAATAACTTTAGACCAAGCACAGAGGACTGAGACGAGGCTATGGTGGAGGTCCAGACTTTTACTCCATAAGCTCAGAACACATACAATAACACAGTACCACCTACTGGTGGGAGGTAGTAATAGCTGCTGCTTATTACAATATACCACATCCCTCTTTTCCGAGATAAAGATACTACCTCTTAACTCCAATATTTTGTAACATAAATGCACCTTTTAAATCGTAGGAACATTAACAATATTATATTCTTGAGACATTAAGTAGAGCACACCTCAGATTGCTTGTCACTTGAGCAATGCAAATACACATCAGTGTAGTGTTTTGAAACAGATGAACACATGACAGATTAGATAAGACATGTCAAAATGAACATATGAAACATGACATATTTTCTCTCTTTTCCAACAAGACAGTTATCTAGCTTGTACAGAACAACGCAGGTACAGGATAGAGTGACTTTAAGTTTCCCAATCACTTAGTCTCTATACCTGGCAGGGCGTATTATTGCTCGGCCACTGCGTGTGTAACATGTGGGTGTGTTGTCCATACTTGCAGGACTAGAGTTTTGTGGGGTGTCATTTGCTGGTGGCTCCACTGGCTCTTGGGTGTGAACGGACAGTTCATCTGGGTCCATGGGTGTGTCCTTGAACAGACTTGGGTGTATTTTCCTCAGATGTCTCCTGTTCCTCCTGAGCACTTTACCATCTGGTGTTTGCACAGTGTAGGAGCGTGGTTCCTCTCGCCGATGAGTTACAACAGCTGGCTCCCAACCGCGCCTTGTTTGCATGTGCACAGTCTCGCCTGGGGTCAGAACAGGCAATGGTCTTGCGTGCTGATCATAGTGGCGTTTCCGCTTTGATTGCAACCTGCGCACTTTGTCGTGAATGTTCTGTGGGGTTGACTGCCTCAACACAGCACTGGTGCATGGCAGGGTGCTGCGGAGAACCCGTCCCATCAACATTTGTGCAGGTGACACACTAAGTCCTGTGACTGGAGTGTTCCTCAAAGACAACAGCACTAGATGTGGGTCTGTTCCAGTCCGTGCGGCTTTCTTAAGTGCATGTTTGACAGTCTTTATGGCTCGCTCCGCCATGCCATTCGAAGAAGGAAAGCCGGGACTGGAGAAAGTTAGCTTTATCTCCCAGGATGCTGCAAACGATCTCATCTCGTGGCTGGCGAATGGAACATGATCGCTCACTATCTCTTTGGGAATTCCGTGTCTTGCGAAGACTGATTTCATCTTCTGAATCACAGAGTGTGCCGTTTTGTCAGGTAAGTTAAGAACTTCTGGATATTTTGATAAATAATCCACTAACAAAAGATATGGATGATCGTTCAGTTCGAAGATGTCTGCTCCGATTTTCATCCATGGCAGCTCTGGAATCTGGTGTGGAATAAGCGGTTCAGCCTGGTTCTTTGGCTGCATTTGCTGGCATTGTTCACACTTTTCAAGCATGGTCTCTATGTCGCGTGACATGCCAGGCCAGTACAGCACTCTTCTTGCTTTGGCTTTTGTGTGCTGCACGCCTTGGTGGGCAAGGTGCAGCTTCTCCAGGATCACACGCCTGAAGCTTTGGGGTATTACGATCTTGTCCCCGATCATAATAATGTCATCGTGGAAACTGATATCGTGTCTCATAGGCCAGTAGCTGTGGAGTGTTTTGTCTAAACTCTTCCTTCTGGGCGGCCATCCGTTGAAGTGTCTTTCGCGCACGGCTTGTAGTACGCTGTCTGCTGCCACTGCTTTTTTCAGGTCACACAATGTTTTCTCGCTCAATGCTGCTGTGGCCTCCAGAGCATACACAACTCTTTCATCATTTGCGTTTTCACTCACGTTTCCGTCGTCACTGGTAGTTGTGGCACGTGAGAGTGCGTCGGCTATGAACATGTCTTTGCCGGGGGTGTATGTGACGGTGAGATTATATCTCTGTAGTTGCAGCAGCATTCCTTGTAGCCTCGCTGGTGCCTTGCATAGCGGTTTGCGCACTATCGCCTCCAGGGGTTTATGATCAGATTGCACTGTCACTGGTCTTCCATAGACATACTGGTGGAATCGTTTAGCGGCAAACACAATGGCTAGCAACTCTTTTTCTATTTGTGCATACCTTTTTTCTGTGTCTGTGAGTGCTCGTGACGCGTAACACACAGGTTGTCCGTCTTGTAATAGGCATGTGCCCAGCCCATCTTTTGAAGAATCGGCCTGCAGTGTTAGTGGTTTCTTGTGGTCATAAAATCTCAACACTGGAGCTTGTGTGAGCGTCGACTTGAGCGTCTGTAACGCTACTGTGTGATGTGGCTGCCACTGCCACACTGTGTCCTTCTTGAGTAGCTGTCTCAAAGGTGCTGTGAGCGATGCTTCATTTTGGATGTACTGTGCCAAAAACTTCGTCATTCCCAGCAGACGCTGAAGGCTTTGTTTGTCTTCTGGAGTCGGCATGTCGACAATAGCTTTGATCTTTGAAACATCTGCTTTCTGCCCTGCTGCCGTGATGATATGGCCCATGTATTTCACTGTGTCAACTTTGAACTGAATTTTGTCCTTGTTAAACTTCACGTTAGCTGCTCTTGCTTTCTCCATGACCTTCTGCAGGATTTCATCGTGTTCGTGCTCTGATGTAGCTGCAATTATCATATCATCTGCAATGATAAATACACCAGGAATGTTGCCGAAAGTCTCACAATTCTTTTGTTGAAAGACCTCGCTGGCTGATTTGATCCCGAATGGGAGTCGGAGGAAGCGATATCGGCCCCAAGGTGTATTGAAGGTACAGAGCTTTGATGACGGCTCGTCCAGCTTGATCTGCCAGTATCCATCTTTTTCATCCAATATGGTGAAGATGGATTTTCCTGCTAGCTTGCTGCGAACGTCCTCGTGTGTGGGAATGGAGTAGTGCTGGCGTTTAACTGCTTGGTTCAGATCACAAGGGTCCAAGCACACCCTTAGTGTTCCGTTCTTCTTCTGTGTGGCGACAAGACTGTTGACCCAATCTGTAGGCTCATTGACAGGCATTATGTTTTGTAAGTCCTGTAGCGTCTTCTTCAGCGCATCCATTATGGAGAGTGGCACGTTCCTGCATGCGTGAATCACAGGTGTTGCATTTGGGTCAATATGTATGTGGTGAAGTCCAGGGAACTCACCTAAGCCTGTGAACACATCAGCGTACATCTCCACAAGTTCTTCCGAGGTAGAAGGTGGTTTAGCTGATTTCGGTACAGAGGATGTCATGGCAAGGGTCTCAACTCGTTGCACCAGATGGAGCTCTTCACAAGCTTGTCCACCTAGGATCGGTTTATCTGCATGGCTTGATACAAGAAAGTCAAACACAGCCTTGTGCTGCCGTGCTTCACACTCGAGAGACACCACACCATCTGCACGTATGCGGGCTCCACCAAAAGCTATGAGTACAGTCTTTGTGGGCTGTAACCGAGGCATATCTGGTAACTCGTCATAAACTGATCTGGGGAGCACATTTGCGTCCGCACCTGTGTCTAGCTTGAAGGTGAGTGGTACGTCTCCGATTGTCACACTTTCATGCCATTTGCCAGTCTTGTGCTTGTCGCTGGATACCATGCCGATGTATAGTGAATCGCCATCAGTTTCAATGTTGTTAATAGTTTTTGTTTTCTTGAAGTGTCTACTCTTCTCTGCGCTAGCTCTGCACACTTTTGAGAAGTGGTTATTTTTCCCACACTTGTGACATGTTGCCCCATAGGCTGGACACTGTCGGAATGCGTGTTTGTTGCCGCATTTGTGACAAACTGTTTGTTTGTCGTTGCTCAGTTTGTTTTTACTGTGTCCTGATTTAATGTATCCTGGCATTTTTCTTAATGCGTCCACTGACGTGTCTTGGGCTGCAGTTATTGACTGCATGGCCTGAATCTGTGACTTGGCCACTTCTGCTGATCTGCATATTTCTATCGTCTTGCGCAGTGTGAGGTCGTTGTCACGAAGCAATCTCTCTTTTAGTCTTGCATCACTTATGCTGAACACCAATTTATCCCTGATCATGTCGTCCTCATTGATCCCAAATTCACAACTTTTACTTCTCTGACGGAGTTCCGTGACATATCTGTCCACTGTTATATCCGCCGACATTGGGTATGACCAGAACTTGTGGCGTTCAAAAACAACGTTCTTTCGTGGACTACAGTATTCCTTAAACGTTTTCAAAATGTCCGCCATTGTCAGTGCGTCTCCGGTCGGGGTCACTGTGAGCGTGTTGTACACTTCAAGCGCTTCTTCGCCGATAGTGTGGAGAAGAATGGCTATTTTAACCTTTTCATCCTTCTCCAACGCACCCGTAGCAGTCATATACAGTCCGAATCTTTGTTCCCATCTGTGCCAGGTCTCAGATAAATTGCCTGTGAGCAGTAGCGGTGATGGTGGCTTGAATTGCTCCATGCCGTTAGCAATGGCTACTGTTAGCTAATCTACGGCTAGCTTACTCACGTCGCGGTCCCTGTTCACACGGTCTTGCCGACTTCTGACACCATGTTGTAACTTTATGCAGTGTTGCTCCAACTGCCCGTGTAGCGTGGGTTGTGGTCAACAATAACTTTAGACCAAGCACAGAGGACTGAGACGAGGCTATGGTGGAGGTCCAGACTTTTACTCCATAAGCTCAGAACACATACAATAACACAGTACCACCTACTGGTGGGAGGTAGTAATAGCTGCTGCTTATTACAATATACCACAGTAACCGTGTCTCTTACAGATGCCATTTATGGTCCTTACACGCATAATATGGTAATATTACGTTGAAGCAGAGTACGTATCACTCTGCGAGGCTCCTCGGTAGCCGTAATGCTCCAACAATCCATCAAGCAGTGCTGCTTCATAGCTTACCAAAGTCGTACCAAAACATTTTTTGACATATTTTTTAAGCTGTGTACCACATAAAATTGGTTCGAGGTCAGTAAGCACAACCAGAATTCATACATAAGGCAGACTGTCGATTTTTGAGATGAAAGGATTTTAGGCCGTGCGTCAACGGTTAGCCCGGTTAGCTCGTTAGAGCCGCCCAGCTCCACGCACTGGGTGATCCGCGGTAACTAGTTAACGGAGATTTGCCCCATTAATGCAGTTATGGCATTAACTTTACGCTGACAGCACTAAAATAGTAATCTTCAAATGTTTTCTTTTTACCGACCAGCTCCTCTTTGATAGCTGCCGTGTCCATCTTGTCGTTGCCTGCAGGTGAAGCGATGGGGGAGGTGGAGTTGTGTTCAGTGAAGGAGAGAGGCGGAGAATAGGCTCCTCTGATTATTTACGAGCACGTGCAGAGGATGCCCAGCATTGTCCATAATGTCCATCAGTTTCTTTAATGTCCTTTTCTCTGCCACTGTCACCAAAGTGTCCAGCTTCATGCCGACCACAGAGCCAGCCTTCCTGATTCGTTTTTCCAGCCTGGATGAGTCCTTTGCTGTGCTGCTCCCCCAGCACACCACAGCATAGAACAGTACTCCTGCAACCACCGACTGATAAAACATCCTCAGGAGCTTCTGCAGATGTTGAAGGACCTCAGCCTTCTGAGGAAGTACAGTCGGCTTTGGCCTTTTATGTACAGGTGCTGCGTGTTGCATGACCAAACAAAACTTTCAGTGCACTGTGAAAGTAAAAAAACAAACAGACAGGAAGGCCTAGTTAGGACATATCTAAGCATGCTCTTCACCTTGGAAGGGTAATTCAAACCAAAACTAATTGGCAGGTTCAACTTGGTAACAAAAGAAAATGCCTCAGCCAGATAAATCCCCAAAACATTCATCCATCAGCCACACACACCACATAACACTGCTGTTCTATTAGATAATGAGTTTCTTCCCATGTAGCCAGGTGTGTGTCGAGGTAAAGCCTCCCCCACACATCAGAACCCAGAATCTATTAGTGCCACCCATTTTAAACCCTCTCTACAGCATTCTGTTTGCACCTGCTATCATTCAATCATCTTTCCTAACATAATACTAGTCCACTAGTTTACATATCACCTCTCATCCCACTAAGTGAACTGGACAAGATGATAAAACAGAAACGCATGCTTAAGATGTTATCTGGTCTTCATTGCATGTGTATATGTCTTAATAGGATTAATGCATTTTCTGTTTGTGTGTGTGATTTTTGTGTGTCTCTCCTCCTTGCAGTGTTTCAGACACTTTTCAATTCTCCACTCAAAGGCAGTCGGTTTTCCTCCCCAGGTTCCTTAGCCCAATTTGATCTCCCACACTAAACAACAGCGTTCTTCCATGTCTCCTCCCCCTCCTTCCACTGTACTCTCGTCTCCCCCCTTGCAGCAGTCCATTGCATCTCCATCCATCCAGTCATGATGATGGTGTTTTCTCCTTGCTGATGCCTTTTGCACATACTGCTGTTGCTGCTGGACCCCTCGCTGCTCAGGATACTGCTGTTGTCTCTTGACCTGCCATGTTGTTGCTTTTGGATCTGCATTTCTTGTTTTCAGGGAGACGTTAACATCCTTGGAGCTTGCTTTTCGGGATGAGGAACACATGGAAGTGAAGCTGTAAAACAATTCAGCCAAAACTCGTCCTGGGTGTTTCTAATGATGTTAACCTATTATTTTACTCCGACCGCCGCCTGTGGAGATTGATCCAGGTCTGCTTCCCACCTGCAACTGACACACTTAGACATTTTGATCATTCTCATCACTACTTAAATCACACATCTCCCCTCGCTTTTGTTTTTGAGCCAACAGAACCACGTCATCTGCAACAAGCAGAGATCAGATTCTGAGGTCCCGGGGCAGACCCAGGACACACTGGAGAGATTATATCTCTTAGCTGGCCTGGGAACGCCTTGGTGTTCCCCCAGACAAGCTGGAGGAGGTGGCAGGGGAGAGGGAAGTCTGGGCTTCTCTGCTTGAGCTGCTGCCCCCATGGTCCTGGACAAGCGGGAGAAGTTGGGTGGATGTTATATTTGAAGTGCTTACAACTCATAAACAATGATGTCTGGAGACCAGAGCTCCCTCACAGGTAGAGAAGTCTTAGTGACACCATCACACTCCTTGGGGTCCCAGACCAGGAACTAATTGTGCCAGTACTGCCACAAAAGTAAATCTCCAGTGTAACATTTAAATATGTGAGCAGCTTTTTACAGTGTCCATGGTTATTCCTGTTATAAATGTTACATTTAGTGAGTACTTACCAGTCTCAGCCACAAGAAAGTAGTGAGTATCTGTGTTTTGTCATTCTGAAATACAGTGAATATTAGTAATCCTGTTACAGACTGAATTGAAAACTCCAGAACACGTAAAAAAACCCTCTGAATCACGTACAAACTCCAAAATACGTAAAAACACAACAGAAGTGCTTCAGGATGCTCGGGGCAGTGTTGAGCTTTTGTTACCTTGTGGCTACACAAGCTAGGAAGTACCAACGACCGGATTTAGTGTGTGGTCGTAACAGGTAAATGAACATTCTTACAACATTATTTGTAATAATAATGCTTGTGTATAAATACACAAACACACATGCTTTCAATTGTGTAATTTAAGTGATCTAGGCAGCTCCGTTTTGGAAGTTCAGTTAACGCTAGAAATGTATTTTGGAATTTGTACGTGTTTTGTCTCTAGGGGCCACCGCATATATTTATATAAACATACATAAATAAAACCACAGGTTTTTGTTTTTTTTACATTACTAATTTTGTGCATAATTTTATATTGTTGTTAATAATAAATTAATTAAAGCAACGAAACAACCTGAAGAGCCGGTTGGGAGTTGAAAGAGCCGGCTCTCTAAAAAGAGCTGGAAATCCCATCACTAGAATGCAACACACAAAAATCAGTGATTCTTGAGATAAGGAACAAAACATGTCCGGCAGATAAAACCCAATTTTGTGGTTAAAAATATGCATACAAGTGTTACCCAACTGCCTAAAAGACAAACCAAGGCAATGTTTATACAACAAAAGTATGATTTAGCATTTTTTATACATATATATTTATTTTAAATGGTACAATACATTACCAGTACCTTAAAAATCCGCTGTCCACAAGCAGGTGTGATAATATTAAAATACAGAAAAAAAATTAAATGTAAAATTAAAAATCATGGCTCTCGTCACTAAGTATTTAAGTCAATACCTTATATAATATCAAAATATGCAATTGAAAATTTATTAATTTAAGTGATTAAAATCGTGTCCAGAGTTTTTGTGAACACCATCAGATTTTTTTAAAAGTACAAAAAAAATCAGGAATTATTGTGGGCAGCTTACACTCTGAGGACCCCTTTACCACTTCCTGTTTGCTACACATGCCATGAGGTCACTGCTGTGATAATTTTTTATTTTTTAAAGATGCAACAATTTCAAAAGCATTTTTATTTATTTAACTTCAGGTCTGCCAATAAGTGACAACATAGTGAAACAATAATCAGTGTGTATATGTATACTTTTTAATTCATTAGCTCAAATCAAACCCCACAAATTATTCATGCACCACAGTCACAAGACCCTTCTCAGATACAAATTAGCTAGTTCAGTGAATGGGAAAAAACTTCACTTTGGTTTTCCAAGCAATCTGCAATGTAAAAACAAAACAAGAAAGTGTGCACGGTATTTTCAAACAAGGAATTACAAAATTTTGCAAAATGAAGAAACAAATTGAAGGCTGGCAGTCAACTGTAATAACCAGCTAGATGGACAGTACTAGAGTTATGTTGATTGCTCACAGCCTGGGAAAGACTGACTGATGTAATTAGTCGACCTGCTCAAATATAATTACATAAAATCAAACTTAGAGACAGCATAATTTGTCAGGTGCTTCCTCTCTTAGGAAGACATTGGAATATGTCAGCTTTGCATCCCCCCCCTCATGTTTCAAATGAATTATTGTTGTCATAACAAAAAAGTTATTAAGATTATGTGCCACCATAGTCTGCTCCTATGAATTTGAAGCATACATATTATAGATAAGATGTGTCTGCATAGGCTGCTGAAACACATCTATCCAACCTTTTGAGGACATATGTAGGATAAAAGAACATTAATCATGTTCTTGATAATTGGAGGTTGTGGGTGCATGTTGTGTGGCAGGTGGTGCGCCAGAACCATCTCCCAGGCATCGACCAGATGGACATTGAAGCCTTTGAACACAGCCCTGAGTGCCTTTAGCCGCTGAAAAGTGTACCAGTCGCTGTTGACAAATGCACCAGAGGGTGTAAAAGATTTGGGATTTCCAGTCCGAATGACAACCACAGTGCCTGGAGCCCTGGACAGTAGCCTTACCACTGCCCTGCGAATGGACATCAGTCGACGGATGTAGAACTCAATAGGGAAATTGTCAAAGTGTGCCCAGATGCCAAAAACTACTACAGTGTTACTACCTCCAACCACATTGTCCAGCTCATTGGCAATATAATGCAGCTCCATGGATGGGACATTGACAGTACGCAGAGGAGGACCGTGGGCGCGGTGCGTCACAAAGATATTGTTTGCATAGTCCAGCGCCATTAAAGGTCCGATAGACTTGGGGCTATGCAGGTTAAACTCCTTTAGATCTAAAAGAATTCCAAAGGGAATAAGTTAAGCTACATGAATAAAATGGGGTGAACATCATAATGTTGGTTTACAGAAGGGTTTGCAGAGAAGCTACCTGGTAGTGATGCATTAAGGTACTCAAACCACTGCCTCATTGTGGAGTCTCCATACATATGGACCACCTTTCCTTTCAGACACTGAGTGATGGCTGAGGAAGTGTTGAACTGTTGAACTGTGGAACCATCTAGTGCTCGCCACACACCCTGGTAGTAATAGCCAGAGGGTTTAGACCCCCCACTGCTGCTGCTCACCTCTGACTGACCTGGTAAGCAGGAAAACAAATAATTGTGTGTGTTTTTAACTTAAAATGAAAAGACCAAAACAAAGCCTTTCTTTAACCTGTCTGTAGCATTCAAACCCAAGTCAAATTCTTACAAATGTATTGCTGTATTTTTCTAATTTTGATTTCATGAAACATCTGGTCGATGGCGTGTTCTAGAATGATGTTAAAGCTGACCCCAGCCCAGCAGCCAGAACCTGAACTTCAACTTGTAAGAAACTAATGAGCAGTCAGGTTGCCACCTCTGTTTCTCCCTGTCCATGTTTCTATAGCAGAATCACTGTGCTATTTTCAATTCCCATTACTAGTCATTGATTGGCTTCCAACGATCTGCCCTTCTACATGAGAGATCAATCTAATTTTAATGAGGTAAACCTCACTGCACTGCCCAATTCCCAGAAGTTTCTTTGTAATTTTATAAGAGACCCCTACGGTAAGTTAATTTCATCCACATCTTGAACTATGCTTTCATAAGAACACCCCCAGCTGTTAGTGTTATCAATAACGCATCAATAAAGTTCTCCAGATCTCCTGATCACTTACTCTTAAAATAACCTTGACACATCCTATAGGTGTCCAATATCAAGAAGATGCTAGTAAATGTTGTGGGAGTTTTAATTTATTTATTTATTAATGTTTGACCTGCCAACTGCTTATAATATATATCACAACCTTTTTTAAATATTTCATTATGGAGATATAGATGTTAGCGTACCTTTCTGTTTTGGCAAAATGGTGACGCTGGCTGGTCCTGAAGCCGGAATGGAGACTTTCATATTTACACCTCTGAAGGAAAGCATACACAATTAACATCTTCACAAAATTTGGAAAGAACATCTTTTTGAACTAGAAAATTAAATGTATTATGCACAGTATATACATTTTTAGTCACTCCAGAAATTTAACACCACAGATAACGCTCACCTCTGAAAAAGCTTCTCCATAGTTGTCAGGTTTTTTTTATATCCTCCATTGTAGTTGCTGATCCTGGCATTACAACTCAGATTTGTTGGCTTGTAGCAGAACCATGGCTCACCTGTATGGAGGTCAGTGTAGTTACACACAGGCTGCTCAGTTGGACGTAAACATACGTTACACGTGGTCGTTCTAGTGAACAAGCTTGAGCGGAACTGGCTCTTGAAGAAGATCCTGTCAGGTTCCTCTTTGTTCATCCTGCGCAGCTCTGTGACTGCCTCACTGGGATGAACCAATATCACCTGGTAGGACAAAGAATCAGAGTGTTGAAACAGTATCACATAAATATGTATAATGACGACAACCTTTTAGAACAGACTTTCTTTTTGATGGTAAGTAATTCATTCAGATTACATGCATGCAAGCATGAAGACAATGACAAAGTCAAATGTATTTATATATCACAATTATATCACAATTGCTGTACAATTAAGATAATTAAAAAATAAAAACATAGGGAGACATGATAAGAGTTAAGAAAAAGAATCATGAAATTGTACCAATTTAAGCGATCAGAAAGCTATGAGGGTGCTAATCTGTGCAAAGCCTTAAAAACAAATAATAAAATCTGAAAATTAATTCTAAAACTAACTGGCAGCCTGTGCAATGATGCCAGTGTGGTGTGAATAAGGCACGGCGGGTCCAGTGATCAGTGTTTTGAGACATTTTATTTACATCACAACACACCACACTCCAAACCCCTGAGTTCCCGTGTTTATAACTGGGCGGGAGTGATTAAGGATGCCGTGCAGCTGCGTCCGCCCTCCCTGCACGGCACCGCAGGCCACGCCCCACCACATACCCCCATCGCTCGACTGAGGCCGGGGAGCCATCCAGCCAAACCTACTCCACCCACCGCGAGCGGGAGAGGGGATCAGCCTGGACCGGCGGCGCCCCCGGGCCCTGGCCAAGCGACAGGGAGGTGTCTGTTCTGGTGGCCGCCCATGCATCCAGCGGCGCCGGTGATGAAGTGGGTCCAAGGGTCGCCCACGGAGCTGGACCGGAGGCCACCCATGTGGTTGTCACAGATTATTAGGCAGAGCACTCACTTGCAGGACTCTGAAGTTTAGAGAGAAGGTGAGGGTTTATTTTCAGTGCGGCACCAAGTGAGGATATCTACATATATACAGTGAGACAGATAACACCGGGCTCCGGGGGGTGGAGGGGGGTCTGAGGGGAAGGTCCAAGGCGGGGTACATATGCTCCTCTTCAACTTAATCCACAACTCACTCTGAATGTCCACTCCAAAACGCTCACTCACACACATCCACAGAAATCCAGACAGCAGGGAAGACGGGCAGGGAATCTAGAAGGCCTGTACACAGAGAAAAACAACGTGAGGAGGAACCTCTAGGTGATCACAAGAAATACTTCCAAAGGCTAGGCCACACTGACGCTAGGTAGTGTTACGCTCCAGCGAGGAAGCAGCCTCTCTTGCCATCTTAAGTAGTCTGCCAGGATCAGTGTGAATGAGCCACAGGTGTGTGTTCAGGGCAGGTTCAGAGGCGGGGACTCAAGGTCCAGTTCCGCCCTGGTGGGAGAGGCGAAGACAAAAAACACACACACCACGACCTCTCCAGATCTTGAGAACCATGACAGTGGCAAGCAGCGACACAGCCGGCGTGGCATTGAGCCGGGGCTCATGGACAGCTGGGCAGGCGTCCAGCACGCCGGACCACACCACACACCGGCCTCTCCGCCGCTGCCTCTCCCAGCTGGCGCAGCTCACGCACCGCCGCCGCTGCTGCTGCTGCTGCTGCCTCGAGAAGCCCCTCGCGCGGCTCCTTCGTCGCCGCCACTCCCGGCACGAGCAGCCTCTCGCGCGGTTCCTCCGCCACTCCTGGCTCGAGCAGCCTCTCCCGCGTCCTGGGTTTGGGCACCAGTGTGGTGGGAATGAGACATGGCGGGTCCAGGGATCATAGGTTTTGAGCCATTTTATTTAACATCACAACACACCACACTCCAAACCCCTGACTCCCCGTGTTTTTAACTGGGCGGGCGTGAATAGGGATGCCGTGCAGGTGCGTCCGCCCTCCCTGCACAGCACCACAGGCCACGCCCCACCACAGCCAGTATGGGAGATATGTGGTCTCGCTTGCGTGTGCCAGTTAGTAACCGTGCTGCAGCATTTTGGGCCAGCTGCAGGTGGCTAACTGATGACAGACTAACACCAGAGTAAAGACTATTACAGTAGTCGAGGCAAGATGAAATGAAGGCATGGATAGCTCTCTCAAAGTCTCCAAAACAGAAAAATGGCCTCACTTTGGCAAGTAGTCAAAGATGAAAGAAACTGGACTTGATTACAACATTAATCTGTTTGTCAAACATTAGAGTCGAAAAACACTCATAGGTTCCTAGCAAAGGTTTTTTTTTATATTTAAAGGGCCAAAGTCGCAGTGGACCAAACACAATCACCTCTGTTTTCTGTTGGGTTGGCTTTAGGAAGTTTAAAGCCATCCATGCCTTAACATCCTCCAAACAATCTAGCAAAACCTTCAGAGCACTCACAGATTTACATTTCAGTGGTAAATCTGTGAGTCGTCTGCATAACAATGGAATTGTTTTTTAAAAATTGAACCCATAGGGAGCATATAAATAGAAAAGAGAACTGGACCAAGAATGGACCCCTGGGGGACTTTTGTATGATATGTATAACTATGTAACTGTATACACTATTTATCATTGTGCACTGAGCATATATATATTTTAACTTTCACGTAGAGTCTTAAGCACAAGACATTTTGCGCACACACACACACACACACACACACACACACACACACACACACACACACACACACACACATTGCCTTGTCTTTGTAACCAAGGGGGGTTATGAGGGGAGGTACTATTGTTTTGTGTGAACTGTGTTCCCAATAAAAGGCAGCAATCGGAGGCCGGATTTGGGGTCATTCTCGTGGCGGACACAGACGAGGCCTCCCTTGCAAGTAATCGATCGATCGCTGACTGTCTTGTTTTCTTTCATGATGAATAAGTCTCTAAAACCAGCGGGGCTTGTGGAAACACAGACCCAACACCATTTTTATCTTGAAAGGTCTGGAGCTGAAGAAAGACAAGTTTCTCTAGGACTTTAGAAAGAAAAGGCAATTTAGAAATTGGTCTGTAGTTGGATAAAACTGCTGGATCCAGGTTAGGTCTTTTAATAGGTTCCACCACTGCATGTTTAAAGTCGGTAGGGACACACTCAGACTGAAGACTGCTATTGACAGTAGACAGTAAACTCATACCCACAGTGTCAAAAACATCTTTCAGTAAACGAGATGGGACCATATTCAGAATACATCTTGTGGGTTTCAAGTCGCACCGAACTGCAACAAGGGTTTTCCCTGTCACCCTGTCTCTTCAACCAAAGATCTGAAGAAGCTCTGGCCACACGTGTGTTACCAAAAGTCACAACCTTCAAGATTCAAGAGCTTTATTGTCAATACAGCAGTATACACAGTATACAGTGTGCCAAAATTCTGTTTCATCCTGTTCCCCCCACGGCGCCTTTGTAAGTATATGAAAGATATGTCTCCAAGAGATATAAAACTAGAAACAACAAATAAATAACGTGCTAAATCTTGGTAAAATTAAGGGATACAAAGGTACTAATTACTAACTATACAATACTAACTGTACGACAAACAAAGACAGGACAGAGACAATACAAAGTGGATTGTGCAGTGATATTGAATACCAGGTTGAGTCATTGTCAGGATATTACAGACGAGACACGACAAAGACATGTGCAAGATGTGCAAATGTAGTTTAGTTTAGATATGTGTTTAGTCCCTACGTGACTGAGTGTGCAAATAAGCATATTGTTCCCAGGTGGACTGTGTAAGTTTTTGTTGTTTTTGAGTTTTTTCACGAGTATTGTAAGGTGTTTGTAAAGGTGTATGTGTTTATCAGTCCTTTGGTGGTATCAAGTTGAGGGCTCTGACTGCTTGGGGGAAGAAGCTCTTGCAGTGTCTCCTGTTACAGTTTTGATCCTTCAAAACCGTCTGCTAGATGGAAAGAAGGAGAACGGTGCATGTGAGGGGTGGAAAGTGTCCTTCACTATGCTGTTCGCACGTCGGATGATGTGTCTGTCATAGAGTTGGGAGATGGGTGGGAGAGGGCCTCCAATGACCCTCTCTGCTGTCCTCACCATCCGCTACAGAGACTTCTTTTCAGCGAGGGTGCAGTTTCCTTACTAGATAGTGATGTAGCAGCAGAGGACTGATGTGAGGATGGGAGGAGGGAGACTGGCCTTCTTCAGTTTCCTAAGAAAGACACTGTTGGGCTTTCTTCATGATGCTGGTGGTGTTCAGGTTCCAAGAGAGGTCATCTGATATGTGCACACCCAGGAACTTCACACTGTTGACCATCTTAACAGCAGATGATGTGCAGTGGGTGTTGGTCATTGAGCTCTTCCTGACGTTAACAACCATCTCTTTAGTCGTCTGAACATTTAGAGACAGGTTGTTATTCTGACACCAGTCCACCAGGTGTTGTACCTCCTCTATGTATTCAGACTCATCGTTGTTGGTGATGAGACCCACCACTGTTGTGTCATCTGCAAACTTGATGATGTGATTTGAGCTGTACTGTGTAGTATTCTCATGTGTTAGCAGGGTGAACAGCAGTGGACCAAGCACACAGCCCTGCGGCGATCCTGTACTCAGTCTGAGGTTTTATCTCCTAGTTAGAAAGTCCAAGATCCAATTGCAGAGGGGGGTGTTTATCCTTGTCAGTCCAACTTCTTTACCAGCTCCTGGGGAACGACTGTGTTGAATGCTGAGCTGAAGTCAGAAAACGGTATTCTGACATAAGTGTCCTTTTTGTCAAGATGGGAGAGAGAAAGGTGAAGAGCAGACAAAATGGCACCGTCTGTGGAGGGGTTTGGGCTGTATGCAAACTGTAGTGGGTCCAGATTTGGTGGAAGTTGTGTATTAATGTGCCTCAATACCAGCCTCTTAAAGCACTTTGTGAAGATGGGCGTAAGTGGCACCGGCCGGTAGTCATTGAGTGCACTTCTTTGGCACCGGGATGATTTTCGTGGTTTTGAGGCATGCAGGTACCACAGCTGAGCTCAGTGATGTATTTAACACAAAGTGAAGTGCAGAGGGGGGGATAGAGGGGCTTGAGCACCCGTCCCTTTCCTGATGGGTGCCCACAGTGCCCTTTTGTTGAGACAACTTTTTAAAAAAAAAAAATTATTTTTTTTTATGTGTGTGTGTGTGCGGAGTCCTGTCTGTGCCCCTCAACAATAATATTTAACTATTAATCACAGTTTTGCTAAATAAAAGGATCTGGCTTGCATCAGTCACATGATCACATTTAACCAATGATCGCCCTTGACGGCAGAACGCGCTGGTTACGAGCCGGGAACGAGCTCACAAAGAGCACGCGCATTTTTTGCGGTTATAAGCTTGACCTTGAATTTAACCTTGATAAATTTTCCAGTGATTGAAAAAAGGACAGACAGTGAAAGAAAGAGGTCCCTACTCTAAGGAGCTTGGAAAGAAAAGCGTCTGGACTTCTTTAAGTTGCTTGAAGACGTTTCACCTCTCATCCAAGAAGCTTCTTCTGTTCCAGGGTCAAATGGTGGGGAGTCCCAGATTTAAACCCTGTGGGAGTATCTGCCCAAAGCGGGACAAAAGGATGGATGACCAATATGTCAATATTATGACCAATAAACAGGCAATATGTCTGTGACTGAGAACCTTCAGATGGTTTGAAAGAGGAGTGAAAGAAGCATCTATGTCCACTGTGAGCGACCATCTTTGAACAGAGGCGGGGTTTACGACACCAACTCTCTGCCATCTATAATCCAGTTTTGAGATCCTTCCCAGACGCCTTAACGCCCACTCACATCCTGGGCCATCTGACCTCAGGAAATCACATGATAAGTTGGGGCCAGGTTTCACAATGGGCTCACCCGAAACTCTGGCTGATTGTGACCCACACCCATTTTCACACCTTGGCTCATGTGATTAGATAGAGGATCATCAGGGGGTCCTTTTGTCCCTCTTTGGGCGGATACTCCCTCAAGGTTTAAATCTGGGACTCTCCACCATTTGACCCTGGAACTGAAGAAGCTTCTTGGATGAGAGGTGAAACGTCTTCAAGCAACTTAAAGAAGTCCAGACGCTTGTCTTTCCAAGCTCCTTAGACTACGATGACCTGGATGACTGAGAACCTTCACAGACATATTTGGTCCCTACAATCACATTCAAGATGAGTGTTAGCATTACCTGAACCTGTGCACTTCCTTCCCAGAGTAGAGAGAATACAGCAGAGTAGGTGCCATTGAGATAATCTGTTATATGCCCTGCAGCACCTGCACCAAGAGTCAAGTTGTGCAGCCGGGCTAGTAAGACATCTCCGCCGGACTTCTTTGGATAGCCTTGAAAGTCATACATTTTTATCATAACCTCCAGTTTATCACCTATGTACCACTGTTCTCCCCTCTTCCTTGGGAGAATGGTGAAGGTGCTATGGGCTGGATCACTGGTGTTGTTCAGAGAAAGAGGAGATGGTAATGGTGGAGTTTTAGGCCAAGCGATGGACTCTAGTACAAGGTGTTCTTCAAGAGCTTCCTCAGGGGACAGTGGTTTTAACTTGCAGAAGTTAGAATACATGTCAGCAGGTTGGGTGACAGTGGCAGCTCCTGGGATGATGATGGTGATGTCCAGTTTATCCCAAAACTGAAAAATTTGTGTGGCAAATACAAAAAATAGCAAATATACTCATTCATAATTCAGCTTTAGTTTTTAACATAATATGATGAAAGATTATTTTTGTGCAGGTATACCTTCTTTCATTGTTTTTCATAGGTTAATGCAGTTTGTCTGCCACCTTGTTTTTCAATAGAATAATCATGGAATGAATACATATAATACTGTTCTGTGTATTTTTAGCCTTGCTTGATCCATTGTCCAATTTCAAAAAGAGTAAAGACTGCTGCCTTAATCTATCACTTTGAGTTTTCCTCTTAACCAGCTGCCTAAAACCAAACAACAGCACAGCTAATGCCGAGCTACAGAAGAGAGAATTTATATCCTGTTCATAGCTTGTACTCACTACAGCCTGTTATAGTTATAGAATATTCACAACATACTTCATACCGTGTACATTATAACATACCATAATAGACCCATTTCTGTAATATACTCACATATCTATATTATTGCTAATATATATTGTAATATATCTATATCACTAAAGCACTTCTGGATGGATGCAAACTGCATTTCGTTGCCCTGTACCTGTGCATGTGCAATGACAATAAAGTTGAATTCTATTCAATTCTATTCTATATATTTGATTAATAACTTTTTTCAGCAGATATTTTTTATCAGTAAGGCAAGCATGCTGTACACTTACAAAGTAGTTATCAATTAAAAGTAAACAATCTAATTGTCACGTTTCTGGGTCAAAAGCATTTTCTGTTTCTGTTTTGGGTTTTTTCTAAATGATGATTTGATCGGATTTTTGAGTTGTGCTGGTCTGATTTTGTATTAAGGGTTATTCATGGTTGTGTTCTTTTGACGTTATTTGTTGTTCTGGCCTCTAGTTTAAGTCACTGTCTTCTCTGTTTCATGTGTTATATTCTTTCAGTCTGTCTCTCGGTGTCAAGTTTGCGTTTTTGTGATTTGTTTCGTATTTCCTGTTTTATTTTGCTAGTCCAAGTCCTATGTCTGTGTATTCAGTTTTACCTGCCCCTGTCTTGTTAGCCCTAATCTCTCCCAGCTGTACTCCTGTTTCCCATTCTCTGATAGTAATCAGAGAATGGGAAACAGGAGTACAGTGCATATAAGCCCTGTGTTTTCCTTTGTTCTCTGTCGTGTCGTACCCTCAACATGCTGTGTGTTTGTTATGTCGAGGCTTCCAGCGCCTCTGTTCTGAGTTTTGTTTTGTGTTGCTTTTGTGAGTTTATTTTACGAGGACGTTTTGCCAGCAATAAAGCTGCATTTTGAGTTCCAGTCCCGTTTTGAGAGTCCTGCATTTTGGGTCCTTTCTCCTGCCTGCCTGCCACACAGCACAGCCATAACAGTAATGTTTAAGTATATAGAATTATAGGTGGCTGCTCACTACAAATATACTTCAAAAAGTGATCAACAGATGTGTTTCAACCTCCCTTGATTTGATATGAATCATAGTATGGCTGCACATACAGTACATCATTACTTACAGTGCATTATTACAGAAACTTGAATCAACCTCAGAATTTGAACCTTGGGCAGAAGGTTAAAGCTTATAACAAACACATTATTTGCTTGTAAGTCTGTGGAAAAATTTGGGTGCTGTGCTTTAAATTGTTTACAAGTATTTTTTCAAGTCTCGGACCACAAATCCTGTGTCAGAGTCTGTGTTTGCAGACTGTGTGGAGGTTGGATTGTGGACCAAAAACAGACACATGGAAACAAAACATGAGCCATTTATTAAAAAAATTGGTGAGCAATAGAAACGGAAGGTACAGTAATTCTCTTCTCTATGGTCTACCTGATAAATCGCTCCATAAATTGCAGCCAGTTCAAAACACAGCTGCACTTGTTGTTTCCAGAATGAGATCCACTGAACGTATAACACCTGTTCATAAACAGCTCTACTGGCTTCCAGTTCACCTCCGTGTCAATTTCTCTCCTCCATATTTATCTGATCTTCTCCACACATACTCGCCTCCTCGTACACTCCGCTCTGCTTCAGCTTCCCTTCTGTCTGTTCCACCTGGTTGCCTGACTGCCATGGGACTCAGAGCCTTTAGCCGTTCTGCCCCGAGACTTTGGATGCACTTCCACCAGATCTCTGGACCACAAACTCTCTCATCACTTTTAAATCACATCTTAAAACCCACTGTTCATCTTTGTGAGCAGTTTTTAAATCACTTCACTGATAAAATTTCTACCTTAAAAGCTCCGGTGATGTGCCAAGCCCCTGATTTACGCTGCTCTATGACACTTGCTCAGTTCGAACCAGTGTCACTTCCTACCCTTAAGGGAATTATTGGCCGTTCACGACATTCTCCCATCTCACATTATTAAGGAGGGATTTAATGTAATTGGGCCTTGTATATTATCACTAATCAATCTTTCTTTGTCACTGGGTTGTGTTCCGGCTGCCTTTAAACATGCCGTAGTGAAACCTGGTCTTAAAAATCGTTCCCTAGATCACTCAAACCTCGCTAATTACAGACCTATCTCGCAACTTCCGTTCCTGTCAAAAATCCTCAAGAAGATAGTCCTATCACAACTTCAGACCTATCTGAATGTGAATAACATCTGGGATAAATTCCAGTCTGGGTTTAAACTACGGAAACGGCACTCTTGAGGGTCTTCAATGATCTTGTAATTACTGACTCTGGGTGCCCCGCGGTCTTCATTTTGTTGGACCTGTCCTCTGGTTTTGATGTGGTGGACCATAATATCCACTTAATGAGGCTTGAACATCTGGTTGGCATTACGGGTATGGCCCTTAGTTGGCTTAAATTCTACTTATCGGAGAGGTCCTTCTCTGTCACGATGGGTACCTACTCCTCTTCCACTGCCCCCGTTACCTGTGGTGTCCCTCAGGGGTCTGTGCTGTTTTCTCTATATATGTTACCCGTTGGTCGTATTATTGACAAGTACAAACTCTCTGATCATTGCTACGTGGATGACATTCATATTTATTTTGAATTGACTGAGGATGATACTTCATCGATGCTTCGCTTCTTCGATTGTATAAATGAAGTTAAAGACTGGCTGCTGAGCAATTCCCTTATCCTTAATAACAAGAAAGCGGAAATTGTAATCTTTGACAGTCACACCCCTGGAGCCCATCTAACTGGTGTCCTCGGGCCCTTTGCTGATTTCCGATTCCGCAAGTAATTTGGGTGTTTACCTGGACGGCTCCTTTAAGTTTGAGAAACATGTGTCCTCTGTTATTAAATCTTCTTTCTATCAACTTCGTTTAATTTCTAAGGCCAAGACATACTTACCACATGAGGATGTAGAAAAGCTTATCAATGCCTGTCACATCCAGGTTAGACTACTGCAACTCCCTATACACTGGGCTTCATTCTGCCCTTCTTCATAGATTGCAACTCGTCCAAAACGCCGCGGCTCGCCTTCTAACTGGTACTCGTAGGGTTTGAGTCTATCACCCCAATTCTCACTGGCCTCCACTGGCTTCCAATTAAATACCGCATTGATTTCAAAATCCTACTGCTTAATTATAAAATCATAAATAACATCACACCTAGCTACCTTATTGATCTCCTTAGCGTGTATACCCCCAGTAGAACGCTGAGATCGTCTGACCAATTGCTCTTGGTGCAACCTAGGTCACGGCTGAAAACCAGAGGTGACTGTGCCTTTGCTTCATTTGCACCTAACCTCTGGAATAACCTCCCTCATACCATTCACGTGTCTGGCTCGAGCAGGCCTTTTAAGTGTCCCTTCTCCCCTTTCCTCTCTTTTGCTTATATTGTTTTATTGTTTTAATCATTAAGTCTTGCTTGCTTATCTACGTACTTAATCGTTAATCAATGCCTCCCACCTGCTAGCTTATCTACCTTTGTACTTTACTACTATTTTATTGGATTATGTGAAGCACTTTGGCTACCTCTGGTTTTAAATGTGCTATACAAATAAAGTTGTATTGTATTGTATTGTATTGTATCTATTCAAAATTTCATACAGCTGATTCTGTCTTAGTCCATTTTTACCTTGCTCAGCTTTTATACTTTCATGCTTTTTAGTTTTTTGTTATTCACATTATGCCTAAATTTTATTTTGCCACGTTTTATTGTATTGTATTGCTGCTACTGTTCTGTACTATTGTAAGGTAACCTTGAGGGTCTTAAAGGTGCCTATAAATAAAATGTATTATTATTATTATTATTATTGAATTTTAAGTACTTTTTGTATTAACATCTAATGAATAATTTGTATATTTATTTAATTAACACAAATATTTAATTATGTATTAAGTTAATTCATTTTGGTACTCGAGGTCCTCCATAACTTCAGGGTTGAAGTCTTTAAAGCTTAAAGTTTCTACTTCAGTTATATTAACTAATGAAGCAAAGCTACAAAAGGAGTCTTTGTAAAATAAATTATGCACCCAACCCCCCCTTTTTTTAAAATTGTGCTAGTTGCTCTTTCTTTTCTCATTTCTGATTTTGAGAAAGTAAATAAAATTAAGAAAATTAACTAGTAAATTAATTACAAAAACAAATAATTAAAAAAAAAAACTCACATCCAGAATGTCCACGATGTATATAATCAGAATCAGGACAAACACAATGAGGAATACGAAGATGTAACCAGGCTTCGGAAGGCAGGTGGAGTGTTTATAAAGTAGGAACATCATGATTGGAAAACAGTCCTCATGTCTTGTTGCAGCGTTGTGCTGTGTGACCAGTTCACCTGGAGTGAATGTAGAAGTGAGAAAAATAATATATCCCAGTTTCTTGACTGTGCTCTGCATTATGTATGTGGAAACTGTCTTACTTTCACAGTTAAACATAGCAATGGTTAAGCGGAGAGTTATGTGGATCCTTCCAGGTTTTAATAATGGATCGGATTTTTATATCAGTTTCAGCAGACTCCTAGATGTTTTCTTTGCTTAATGAGTGACCATTCTCTGAAACAGAGTAAGACTTTTTCCAGTATTTTCACATTTCTTCTGACATCACCATTAAACAAATGAGAAGATATTCATTATCATTTTTTTTTCCAATGTTTGTTGAATAGTAGGAAGATCCTGACATAAGTTACAGTTAATTTATAAAGATTCCTGAGAGGTAAAGAGACAAACAAATACATAGAGTCTAGTGATTAGTTGTTTCCAACTATACAGTGGGGCAAAAAAGTATTTAGTCAGCCACCGATTGTGCAAGTTCCCCCACCTAAAATGATGACAGGGGTCAGTAATTTGCACCAGAGGTACACTTCAACTGTGAGAGACAGAATGTGAAAAAAAAATCCATGAATCCACATGGTAGGATTTGTAAAGAATTTATTGGTAAATCAGGGTGGAAAATAAGTATTTGGTCAATAACAAAAATACAACTCAATACTTTGTAACATAACCTTTGTTGGCAATAACAGAGGTCAAACGTTTACTATAGGTCTTTACCAGGTTTGCACACACAGTAGCTGGTATTTTGGCCCATTCCTCCATGCAGATCTTCTCGAGAGCAGTGATGTTTTGGGGCTGTCGCAGAGCAACACGGACTTTCATCTCCCGCCACAGATTTTCTATGGGGTTGAGGTCTGGAGACTGGCTAGGCCACTCCAGGACTTTCAAATGCTTCTTACGGAGCCACTCCTTTGTTGCCCGGGCGGTGTGTTTTGGATCATTGTCATGTTGGAAGACCCAGCCTCGTTTCATCTTCAAAGTTCTCACTGATGGAAGGAGGTTTTGGCTCAAAATCTCACGATACATGGCCCCATTCATTCTGTCCTTAACACGGATCAGTCGTCCTGTCCCCTTGGCAGAAAAACAGCCCCATAGCATGATGTTTCCACCCCCATGCTTCACAGTAGGTATGGTGTTCTTGGGATGCAACTCAGTATTCTTCTTCCTCCAAACACGACGAGTTGAGTTTATACCAAAAAGTTCTACTTTGGTTTCATCTGACCACATGACATTCTCCCAATCCTCTGCTGTATCATCCATGTGCTCTCTGGCAAACTTCAGACGGGCCTGGACATGCACTGGCTTCAGCAGCGGAACACGTCTGGCACTGCGGGATTTGATTCCCTGCCGTTGTAGTGTGTTACTGATGGTGACCTTTGTTACTTTGGTCCCAGCTCTCTGCAGGTCATTCACCAGGTCCCCCCGTGTGGTTCTGGGATCTTTGCTCACCGTTCTCATGATCATTTTGACCCCACGGGATGAGATCTTGCGTGGAGCCCCAGATCGAGGGAGATTATCAGTGGTCTTGTATGTCTTCCATTTTCTGATGATTGCTCCCACAGTTGATTTTTTCACACCAAGCTGCTTGCCTATTGTAGATTCACTCTTCCCAGTCTGGTGCAGGTCTACAATACTTTTCCTGGTGTCCTTCGAAAGCTCTTTGGTCTTGGCCATGGCGGAGTTTGGAGTCTGACTGTTTGAGGCTGTGGACAGGTGTCTTTTATACAGATGATGAGTTCAAACAGGTGCCATTCATACAGGTAACGAGTGGGGGACAGAAAAGCTTCTTACAGAAGACGTTACAGGTCTGTGAGAGCCAGAGATTTTCCTTGTTTGAGGTGACCAAATACTTATTTTCCACCCTGATTTACAAATAAATTCTTTACAAATCCTACCATGTGGATTCATGGATTTTTTTTTCACATTCTGTCTCTCACAGTTGAAGTGTACCTCTGGTGCAAATTACTGACCTCTGTCATCATTTTAAGTGGGGGAACTTGCACAATCGGTGGCTGACTAAATACTTTTTTGCCCCACTGTAAATGTTTGGAAGAATCTCTAAGAAATATTTGTAGTGAAAGAAAAGTTATGTGAATTGAAATAGCAAATGCTGTAGTGTACAGGGAGTGCACATGTGGACAAAACAGAATTTCCAATGCTTTCATCATTCTAACAACTTACTTTCTTTATAAGATATCAGGAAAACTGTCTAATGTCATGTGCTACATAATCTAATAAACATAAAATACTTTGTAAATAAATTTAAAATTTCAATCAGGAAAGAGGAACGTCAAAGGTATAGAAATATACAGTTCAATAAACAAGTAAGAGCAAAGTATGAGACACAGAAGTAATGAATATGTAATAACTGGAATATTTTCTGCAGGAAAATGTGGATAAACAGTGTAAAGTTACCCACAGAGTTTATCCAAGGAATTTGTGTTAAATAGTCTTCTTAATGTTTGAACAATGTCAGTAATACTCAGTAAATCAGAATCTGACATTTCTTACTTTAGTGGAGGAAATGATTTTACCGAGGATCCAGTTCTGATGCTGACTTGCAGTTCAGTCCTTTTTTCCTGTCTTTGCTTCAATCTTGTTGGCTTCCAGGTAATTATTGCCTTTGAGTGAAACCAACATATCTTGCTCATTTAATTTTTGGCATCATTGTCAGGAAGTGGGTGGAGAGAAAGGTCTTTGGATACTAATCTTTGCACAGAGGGTGTTCTTTTATTATGTCAACAAACCAGGCAGATGACTGAGAGAGATATCGTTCAGGTTAGTTGTGAAATTATTATCAGACTGCTGTAGTTCAGTTTACCTCTCCTCCAGGCACCTGCAAGAACTGACAATCCATCACGTTTTGGTTCATCATGATATCTACAGACTTCCAAACTTCATGTGGGCTTCAGATAAGCTCTAGAACAGTGCATAGCAAACTAGATGAAATAGGTTTCCATGGCTGCGCAGCTCGATCCAAATCCTACAGCATCAACTACAATGCAAAGCCTTAGATGAAATGGTGTAAGGCACACTGCCACAAGACTCGTGAGCAGTGGAAACGTGCTCTTTGGAGTGGCGATTCAAACTTCTGAATCTGACAATCCAATGGATGAGCTAGGAGAACAGTACTCGTCTGACTAGGTTGTACCAAATGTCAAGTTGGGTGCAGGGGAGTGTTTGGGGATGGCCCCTTTCTGTTCCAACATGACTGTAAACCACTGCACAAAGCCAGGCCCATCGATGAGTGAGTCTGGTACAGAAGAACCTGACTGGCCCACATAGAGTCCTGACATCAACCCGACAGACCACCTTTGGGATGAATTAGAGCAGCGGCTGTGAGCCAGGACTTCTTATCCAACTTCAGTTTCTGACCTCACAAATGCGCTTCTGTAGGAATGGTCAAAATTTCCCATAAACACTGTCCTAAACTTTGTGGAAAGCCTTCCCAGAAGACTTGAAATTGTTACAGCTGCAGAGCCGACATCAAAAGAATGGGATGTCACTTAAGTTCATATATGTGTGAAGGCAGGCGAGCAAATACTTTCGGCAGCATCACGTGAGTGTGAGTGTTATTTTGTTTCAAACTACTTCTGGGTGCTTTTTGGTTTCTTTGAGAACCAGCTCCTCTATGTGTCAAAGTTGTTTTAGCTAAGATTATAAAAAAGACACTGAGTGCATATAAAAGACAGACTTGGCCATTGGTTTGTGAACTAGACATCGCAAGTGTGAAACCAAGGGACACTCATATTTATGTGGTACCTAACTGTCAATCACAAGGTAGGTTCACTGCTAAGCACATCCTGTTTCAGCATCCTTAGAGATACTAAGGGAAACTCAAGTCTACGGGATAAAAATCTGAACTAATAGGATTTGAAACTAGAATTTAGAGAAATGTATTTCATACCATAATCATATATACAGAAATTTAACATTGCAGCATGGACAACAGGTGACATGAATTTCTCCATGAACTTATACATTTATAATGACAGCAGTATCCCATAGAGACAATCTAAGTTTAAGGCACATTCTTATTTCTTCATTTTTCAACTCAGAAGGTGCGGCCAGTTGTTTTATGCAGTCTATCGTCTAAACACATCTCTTTATAGACATACACTCTATAACTGTCTGGGAAATGATCTGCAAATATTTCCTTTCTGCCAGCTCTCTGTTTAGTTTAGTTATGGATATTGGCATTAAGGCTTTGTTTTTGTTATTTTGGTACCACAGATCCTGAAGCCAGAATGGAGACCTTTATGTTCATGTAATAAAATGCCTTAATAAAACAATTTAAGAGCTGATAACTGAGAAACAGCTGAGCATTGCAGTATTATCTTGGTTTGGTTTTATGACTTTACAGCTTCAGTTCAGTCACTCCTTGACAGATTGTACCTGACACAGCAGGTAGCTGTTTTAGCAAAATGGCCCTAATAACCACTGAAGAAACATCTATTAGACAAGGTGGTGAGCATAGTGGATCATTTTCAGCTTAAGAGGAATATATTTCTTTGTTTCATAGCTGGAGAGCAGAACACAGAGTGAAAAGTGGAGTTGGTGGGTGGTAACTAACGCAAGTACAAATGAAGAGCTGCTCTGAGTCTGCTAACTTTGAAAAGCACCTTAAAAACCCGAAGCCCTATTTTTACTTTAAGTCATTTATTGTGATTCAGACCAGTGTCAGGGTTTTACTTTTCAGATATTTTTCATCAATGTGGCTGTGATGATTTGTTGAAATCCTCACATCGAGTATTTAATCCAAGTATCTCAATTAGGTTCTTGTGGCTCGTAGAATCACATAAAAACACCTCTGTGGAGGTCAGTGTAGCTGCTTACAGGCTGCTGAGTCAGTTCCAAACAGACGGGTCATAAAGTGAATCCTCTTCTCTGGTTAGTCTCTGCAGCTGTTCACTGGGGTGAACTAGTGTCACCCGGTAGGAGAGAGAAGAGTTTTGCAACATGTTCTCACTGAAATGCATATAATGACCACAACCTTTTAATACATAAAATGAACAATACACAGGTGTAGACGATCAGGCAGAGACTAGAAGCAATAAAGAGAAAAACACACTGCAGTGGCATTCTGTCGGGGCAGGCAGAGCAGCACTGAAATCTAGAAAAAGGCGTCAATTCAAATGTACAAAAGGGAAAGTGCCTTGAGGCAACTGTTGTTGGATTTTGGCGATACATATACACACATATAAATATACAAACACACACACAAACACCTATACGGGTTTCTATGTATTGTAAGGACACTTTTTCCAAACCAGTCCAGGTGGTGGACTATGGGGACACCACTTTCCGCTTGCCCCTGAGAGATGCTGAATACCACAGAGCACAGGTCTCACTTCAAAGTTCCCATACACGCAACACAACTAGAGATATAAGAACCGTTTTTTTTTGCAACCTTATTAGGACATATACTATTGTTAAATCCTCCCAATTCTTTTAATCTCTGGGCTGAAGGAAGGACAATACTCGGTGTATAAATGCTCAATCAACAATCTTTTATTCCATACAATTCAACACTTTATGAGCACAAACCATCCGGATGGGGAGACATGCATGAAGAGGGTCACAGCAAATCTCAAAATGGTGGAGGGTTACTCAAGCTCTTATAGCCTCTAGTGGCCCCCACCTAGTCGTAAAAACCTAAACATCACATACTTTCTAACTCTCAGTGAGCCTGAGTTATGACCTTGGCTCCCTGTTTTTCTGCTTCCAACAAAGGTGGGGGTGAAGCTGAATGTGCTCTGTGCTCTCTGCACACAATATTCTCTTCTTACCTCAGCAGTATGAAATGTCATGAAACAGTAAATCAGCAGTATAGGATAATACAAACCTATCTAATAAATCTAATGATTTTCACACTTTAATTCAGAAGTATAATGCAAACTAAAACTACATACTGATTATACTCTTTATAATAAGTAGTATGATGTGGCTTACAGCAGTATCATGTTCCCTTTAAGTCCCTTTAGAGGCAAAAAAAATATCACAGCCAGCCTGCTGGTGAAAGGTCAAGTTTATTTCAAACACGTACTGCAAACTGGAGCAGGGCGATATGACTTAAAAATATTTATCACGATATACATTTGAACATTTGCGATAACGATATAACTGACAATATAATTGACACCAGACAAAATACTTTACAACACCTCAACTTTATTAGTGCAAAGATCCCCATCAATGTATTTTCACTGAAACAAGCAGCTGTTTTTTATGTGCATTAAAGTTATATAAAAATGTAACAGTGCAAATGCAAACTCCTCGCTGACAGTTTAACCAAAAGGCGTTTCCAGTGGAAACTGGCCGACACATCCTCAGCATAACCATGTATAACATCCACAACACTTAAAATACGGTAATATTATGTTGAAGCACAGTACGTATCACTCCGCGAGGCTCCGCCTACGATAGCCGTAATGCTCCAACAATCCATCAAGCGGTGCGGCTTCGTAGCTCAGCAAAGTTGTACTGAAACATCTGACAGATTTTCGTGTACCACATAAAATCGTTTCCAGGTCAGTAAACACAACCAGAGTTCGTACATAAGGACACGGGATTATAAGGGGCTCTGTCGATTTTCAGAAAAATCAAAGGATTGATTTTAAGTGCGCCGTATTTTCCAAACAACACGGTAACAACGACGGCCCGCTAGCATGCGCTACCAAAAATAGTGCTTTGTTGTGTATCTGACGGACGAAAGCCAAACCAGTTCCACACCACTGAAGCTGCAGCATTTTTACAAACCAGTTCTGGTTCATCGTTTCATTCAACGATCCACTATCACCGCCATGCTTTATCCGCCATGTGCTTCTGTAAACAAAGGCACCGCGCATGGGCGTTTTACCCATATTCTATCGCCATATTTCATTTTCCTATTGTTGCCCAAAATTATACCAGTATTACCGTGAACGGTATGATATGGCCCAGCACTAGTTTCATGTGTGTTTTCTTAATAATCTGTACTGTCATTTGGGGGCTGAGGGCGAAATTCCTTGTACATGTCATTAATACCATCTGGGGAACATGCATCATGCTTCCTACACATGTGAGAAGTAAATGATGACTTTTTTGTAAACACATGCGTACAACCACTTAGTGAACATGACACAGCCCGGCCCTCTGCAATATGATCAGTTAAGTGAGACACTAGCTCTTTCACTGTGTGAAAATGGCGGGCACATAATGAAACCGCACATTTTAAATCTGCAATAAGAGCTTTAGGAGCAGCTTGAAGTGCAGGTGCATTGGACACATGATAAAAAAATGCCCCTTGAAAGAAAAGTGGTGAATGTTTGACTACAATTACAACGCATTTGAAAAGACAACAAGGCTCATTCGTATGCACTCTGCAGTCTAGTACACAGCCTCTTAATGTGACCAATATCTTTTTACAAAAGATGCAGGTGATCATTTTTAGTATTTCAAAAGTTTGCCTGTGCTTTTCAGCTGAACTA
The DNA here is from genome assembly GCF_965226115.1 of Aulonocara stuartgranti. Taxonomy (NCBI): domain Eukaryota; kingdom Metazoa; phylum Chordata; class Actinopteri; order Cichliformes; family Cichlidae; genus Aulonocara; species Aulonocara stuartgranti. The sequence goes on along the minus strand of NC_138953.1, from coordinate 565,951 downwards.
GCTGCTAGCACCTAGTTATCAAGTATTAGTCTAAATATCAACTGGTGCTAGTGATGTTTTGGTTTAGAAAAAAAAGTAGCATAGATGTTAAACTTACCATGCAAACCTTCAGATGAACAACCACAAATCGTCAAAGATACACTTAAAATTGTATATTTGTGATTTGACCTAAACACGTCGTTGGTAAAAGTTCGTCTTCTGCTCCGTGTTCTCTCCACTCTGCAGATAGTGTGTGCTGCTGCTGGGTCGTTCACTGTACTGAACTAGGAGCTCATCTCCTAAATTTGATTATAATCACTAGTGATGTGCGATACCACTGATTTCCTTTCCGATCCGATACCAAGTAATATTCAGGCTTGGTATCGATGATACTGATCCGATACCGATACTTTGTACAAAAGCTTGTTTTATTTATTGTATCTCAAATTATAGCGTCATAATGATTACAGGACATCAGATTACTTGTTCTTATCACTTAATAATGCAGAGTTCATCATATAGAAATAAAAAACTGAAGTTGTGGCTATTTGAACACGTTGCCTGCCTGCAGGACTAAAGGACTCCGTGAGAGACGTCTGTCTTGCCCTAGCAGCACCTGTCCCTGTCCTCCTCTTCAGTTCGCCTCAACATACGCTCGTCATATCCTGTGATATGATTTACTCTGAGGTGTTTGACAAGGTTAGTGATGTTGCCACAACCATACATGCCAACCCCTCCCGAAACTCTCCTGATTTTCCACCCGGGCAACAAAAATGAAAACCATATCGCAGAATTCATAGCGCGGCCCAGCCAGTTCCAGTTTCCAACAATGACGGCAGCGACTTAGTTTTAATATCACTCTTATTTCTCTTTCTGGGTCACAAAAAAACTTTTGACATATGTTCAGGTGAGAATGTAGCTGTGTGAACTTCAAACATCTGAGCCGACCGACACATCGTTTTCAAACCCCCGCGGTCTTTCACTACTTGGGTTAAACATGATATATAAGTCACTTGTTATTGTTTGGCTCTTTCAGTGTTTTATTTGTTCTTGAGTAAATCGGTTTGGCTGAGATTAAAGTTATTAGATTAAATTAAATTAAATTAAACTTTATTAATCCCTCGGGAGGATTCCTCCGGGGTTTTCACACAGCTGAATAAACGTTAAACAGAAAACTAATTAAACAAAGTGTGAGACGGTGGAGAGTTTACGTCAGCGCCCGGTTATATTTTAGATAGCAAGGAGCAGACAGCAGAGTTTCACTCCACCGAGGAAGCGCATGACGTACTACCCGGCTTTCTTTAGACTGTGAAGGCCGGGTCCTCAGGTGGAAGCAGCCTCTGAATTTGGACACCACCGCTATTTCCGGACATTTAACGTATTTTATCTGATAAATCAACACTGTAAAATGTATTTAACACCGCCCCCAACAGCCTTTTTGAATGTCTCCCTAGTATGGCCACAACACCTCACCTTTTTTCCACATGTATTGCAAACCACGTCTCAGCTGTTTGTGGAGGTAAAATAAGTCCGCACATGACTCCAATTACACTCAGCCATTGTTGTGAGTGCGCACGCCAAGGGGCTGCGAGACATTTATACAGCCGTATTTCGCACATGACTATGAAAGGCAGAAGAGGAAGTAGTTCCTTTGAATGTAGACAATCCGAATGTTATAGTTTCTTTCCACTGTGTTCCTGTTAATGATAAACTACAAATTTACCCTAAATTACTAAAATATCGATATTTTGATGTGAGAATTTATTCTAGAACATAAATGATTGGTATCGGAGGAATCGATATTTCAGGATCGATCCACACATCACTAGCTTAAATTAAACAATTAAGCTTAAAGTTAAATTCATTAGTTCAAAAATCTGTCATTATTATTTATAGATAAACAAATATACTGTATGTTTATTTCTCAAATAAATGTTTGGGACTGAAAACAGGTTTTGATCTTTGGTTTCAAAACAAGAGAGAAAAGTGTGAAACTGTTCATGCCTGTCTGAGAAAAGTGCATAAAGTGTGTAGTGACGGGTTTTACAGCCTTAAAACATCTAAAAGTATTGTAAAAAATAAAGCTGGCTACTTCGCAGATTTCACCTCTCGCTGGTTATTTGTAGAACATAACACCCGCGATAAACGAGGGAACGCTATATACAAATACTGAGAATTTTCAATCCCTTTTCTCTTTTGCTCTGAGGGGCAAGGGAAAAATATCGACAAGTCGATGAACATCATCTACAGATATATTTGGTAAATGCCCAAGACATCTTGAGAAATGTAACTCGCTGCTTGATTTGTCCATTTGGTGGCCTTTTTTTGGAAAACCCGACCGTAAACAAGACGCGAATATCACACCGGAAACGAAGCGCCTACAGGAGTTTCCCCACCGGAAGTAGCATATGGTAAGGTGCATAGTCTATCGGCTTGTTTCTTCCCGTCTCCTGTATCCGGCCGTTCCTCTCGCTGTCGGAATTCGCGCCTCAGAGACGAAGTTATTTTTCAAAAAAAAAAAGAAAGAAAGAAACAGCAACAACTAATAAACAGAGTTTTTGCACGTTCATTGCACATTTGTGGGAATATTTAAATCTGTACTTTTTATTAATTACTTTTCATTTTATCTTTATTTTTAAAATCACCATGGTAATGCGCATGCGCATATCCTCCTGCACGCAAAGGGCTTTGGAGTTGACGTAACGGCGCAATGCATTGTGGGAGCGCAGCACCATCTTGGCAGGCCACGAATCAAAACAAGATTGTTACGAAGCATTCTGAAAAGTAGCTCAAAAGAAAAAGGACGGTATTGGGCTTTGGAGTTGACGTCACGCCGCAGTGCATTGTGGGATCGCGGCGCCATGACAGAAGGCCACAAATCAAAACACAGTAAGTGTTGGAAGCAGGACTGCCAGAACCATGCTTAAAATCAGCACAAAAGACAAAGGGCTGTATCGCGACCGATTGCGCCCAGACGCCAAGAGATGGTAGCGTGCATTGGTGATGTGGACCCGTCTGAAATAAGGCAGCGGAGCGGAAACCCAGACAGCCTACCGCCGTTGTCCTATCCCGATATTTTCGCGTACCTTGTCTGTGGAGTCAGCGCATACACGGTGAATCATTTTCGGAATTATAAATCGCTGGAGGCGCACACCTAATACCCAAACAGTTGGGTACAAGATTTGGCCGTTTTTAAGCCTCCACGTTGTGAGTACGTTCACCATATGACCAAGATACAGCCACAGGTTGCACATAACATTGACTTCTCCTCAGCAGCTGCCCCAAAAATTGCTCTAGATGAACGATTCACCATTGGTGCCAGCTGTGCGTTGCCATGTAAATAGTTTGCATTTCATGTGTAACCGCCAGAGATGGGCAGTAACGCGTTACTGTAATCTGATTACTTTTTTCAAGTAACGAGTAAAGTAAGGGATTACTATTGCAAAATCGGTAATTAGATTACCGTTACTTTCCCGTAGGAACGCTGCGTTACTGCGTTACTAAAACTGTGATTTTTTTGCAAGAATGTCTCATGACAGTGACGTAAGCGAGTGCGACGTTCGTGGCAACAGCTGTGTGCAGATCAACAATGGATCACATATCGATTGTGGGAGAGAGTATGAGCGTGCAGCGTTTAAAGTGTGGAAGTACTGACCTTACTTTGAGTTTGATTCCATAAAAAGTGACAAAAACATTAGTGTCCGCTGTGCGTGGGAAGAAAACTTTTTACAGCGAAAAAACCCCTAAACTTCCAACAAGCACCGAGTAGCTACGACGTAATGGGAAACTCACAGAGAAACTCGCGGATTCTTCCACTGACCGCGGCACACCTGCACCAGGGTAAACCTCCGCCTACCCCACTCCTGCTTTACAGGTGAAAATAGAGCAACAGGACCGCTGAGTCTTTGACTTTATTTATTTTCTGCTGTGTTTTACTTGCATCTATTTGAAAGACTGAGTGTAAACACAAAAAATATTTTATTTTATGTGCTGGAATGTGCAGAAAATAGGTTTAAATGTTAAACTAATTTCTTCAAGTCAGAGAATGTTGCATATAATTTAATGTTTGCTTGATGCATAAAGTTAAAAGATTAAAACTAATAAACAAGTTAAAAAAGAGACTTTTCCATTTGATTACATTTTGTATGATGGATTATGCAGGAAAAGTAGAATTGGGCTGAAAGATCTATCGCTTTATCACCTCTTCAGGTTGTAAATCGTGTTTTTAAAAAGTAACTAAGTAATTAATTACTTTTGAAAATAAGTAATCAGTAAAGTAACGGGATTACTTTTTTGGGGAAGTAATCAGTAATTAGTTACTGATTACTTTTTTCAAGTAACTTGACCAACACTGGTTATTATTGGGCGATAACATGTCAAAATGCTCCCTGACAGCTGATATTTTTTGGGGGTGGCTTCCTAATGTGCTCGTGGTGATCCTCAGAACCTCAGATCCAGTTCAAAATTTGAATTCCCGCGTTTTTTCTACAGCTTGAGTAACATAACAAGGCAGTTATGTCATTTATCTGTGGCCATGTGATATTCTTAAACCGATAAGGGTCTCGACACAGGATTCGTTTGGGCACGCCCACTTTCCTGGGCACAGGCCTTTGGGCATCACTACTGCATCTCTCATCTCCCAGTCCTGCATCTGGGTCCTACGCTGCTTGGCACACAGCTGGACTTGATGTAAATTTGTTTTTCACAATGGTTACAGTTAAAAAACCGGGCATTTTCTTTGAATTACCAAACCTTTTTTCTGTAATTTAACATATTTATTTTTTACAGTTTAAATCATGCTGACACATTTGTTTTCATTTACGACAGCAAATACTGTTGAATTTCACCAGACTCACATTCGGTAAAAATGGGCTGTATTTGGTAAATGACTCTGACATCCCCGCTGTAAGGTAATCATTTTACTTTAAGTCATCTTAGCTAAAGTAAATATGGATGTCCTCCAGTGCTGTCCCTCAGCCTCCTTGTAGAAACACCCATGGTATCGAGTTCACAAGACGCTCAGTAAACCTGACCTCTGACCTTCAGGTTGAGGTCACTCCGATTCCTCTGAGGTTTTTAGTAGATGCACCTATGGTGGAGATCCAAATCCCAGATCTAACCCAGATTGAAGGCCGGGTCCTCAGGTGGAAGCAGCCTCTGAATTTGGACACCCCCGCTGTTTCCGGGCTGGCCAATAATAACTGTCAGGGCTCTGTGTGCGGGCAGGCAGAGATGAGGATCCAAATGCAGGACTCGGAAAACGGAATGCAACTCAAAAACCTCAGCTTTATTGCTGGCAAGGCAAGAAAACAAAACATGAAGTGAGGACTGAACACTGAGACCAAAAAACACACAGGCATAATCTGATGGTACAACGCGACACAGAGCATGGGAAAACACAGGGCTTATATACACAGGGCAGTAATGAGGGAATGGGCAACAGGAGGGAGACACAGCTGGGGGAGATCAGGGCTAACGAGACCGGGGGAACAAAGCTGCACACACTGACCTAAGACAAAGACTTTCACAATAAAACAGGAAACTCTAATAATAAACATCACCACAACAAGAGAATGAGAAAACAATCCAAAACACCAAGATAACTGAAACACAAAGTACCAGAGAAACATAAAGGATAATCCATGATGCAAAAGTACCAAAACATAATAAACTCAATTGCTGGGTCCAACGGACCCAGAACCGTGACAATAACGGTGACATTTAACGGATTTTATCCGATAAATAAACCCTGTAAAATGTATTTATCACCCCAAAACAGCCCTTTTGAACGTCTCCCTAATTCTGAGGTCTCAAGGTTGGCAAGTATGGCCACAACACCTCACTCTTGGAGCACTTTTTTGCCACATGTATCGCAAACCATGTCTCAGCTGTTTGTGGAGGTAAAATACGTCTGCACAATTACGCTCAGCCATTGTTGTGAGTGCGCGCCAAGGGGCTGCGAGACATTTATACAGCCGTATTTCGCACATGACTATGAAAGGCGGAAGAGGAAGTAGTTCCTTTGAATGTAGACAATCAGAATGATATAGTTTCTTTCCACTGTGTTCCTGTTAATGACAAACTACAAATTTACCCTAAATTACTAAAATATCGATATTTTAATGTGAGAATCGATTCTAGAACATAAATGATTGGTATCGGAGGAATCGATATTTCAGGATCGATCCGCACATCACTAATAATTACACATTGATGTTGTAAATATAACAAAAACATTCTGTTTAATAGTTTACAAAAGTCCACTGTGATTGAAACAGAAAAATTGTGTTTTGGGGTTTACTATTCATTTCTGTAGGAATTTTACATGGTTTTTATGTCAATTTCACTGCCATTTTTTACAGTGTATCCAAAGCACAGTATGCATCTAAATGCATCCATCTATAGTACAGTATGGTTCTTTGCTGGGGTAACAGTCCAAATTTATTGTTTTCATACTATCAATATGTGAGACAATCATTTCATAATCCTCGATTCAAGATTAATCAGTGATTCCTCAAAAAATCAACAGTTTTACTGGTTTGTTCACATCAGGTTTTTTCCCCAGAGGTTCGAATGACAAATCCACAGTTGATGTAAACTTAATGAAAAGATTTGTTTCAGTTTTACAGCTTGACAGTTGTACTTAGCATGTTTAACAAACAAAGCCAAAATGAATAATTTAATCACGTTTGCATTCATGTTCATTTCACAATAATAATGATAAGGTCAAATATATGAGAGACTCATTTCATCCATCGAAGTAGATACAGTTTACACTAGTTTTTTTTGATTATTTTTTTACAGATTAAAACAAAATATTTGATTGGCGTTATTTTTGTTCCACTATTCTGAGCGCATGCAAAAAAAAATTATTGCAGGTGCAAGCAGGGCTCTAGAGTGCGACCAATTTGGTCTATGCGACCATATTTTTCAGTGGTGCGACTAAAATAAATATTTGGTAACAAAAAAAAAAAAAAAATCTCTGCAACTCTGTATGGTCAACAACAGACACACATTTTGCCCCTATCGTGGACTAAACCAATCAGAGATAGTCAGGGGCGGGACCTCTCTGATTGGCCGTGGTCCAGTTGAAAGTGCAGGTGGAAGTGGGAGGTGAGCAGCTTGAATAAAGCGATATCAATTCATTAAATCCTGACTTTTAAATATAACCGTGTTTTGCCAGAAACGCCAGATTCTCAGATTAAAGCTCACAAAACCATTTCAACAACAACCAAACAGCAGATGAGAGCAGGTACACGGACTCCACACAAAGACGTAAACACAGACCCGACGCATCAGAATCAGCTTCGTCTTTCTCGGCTTTCTCACCCGACGGCCCGTAGACGGACACGCTGTCGGAGCTCAGCGATCCTGATGCGTCCGGTCCGCGCTGTGTTTACGTCTTAAAAATCACACTTCATGCACAGCTCTATCTCTCTCTGTACTTCAGGAACAGTTTCCCGTCTCAAATCTGTTTTCTGCATTATTCATTTGCTTATTACCCACCAGTCTACTGTTGTTCACAGCGCTGTCGGCTTTTTTTCATTTAAATGACCTCGGACAAGAAAGCATATTTTTTTCTGTTGTTCAATACTGAAGAAATTTAAACGTTTTAAAATTGCAGAATATCATATGGTTATCTGCTACAAAAAGGCAGGACAGGAAAATCTCCTTCATGTTTTTCTGCTGTGATGTTCACAATTCTGATGAAGTCTCATGTGTATCAGTACTGATAAATGATCAGAATTATAATATTTCTGACTGTCTGAGGCGAAATTGAATCGAATCAGGACTTTGAGAACCGGAATCGAATGGATTATAGAAATCAGTGATTATACTCAGCCTTAGTGAGCAGCCTAGGCCTGACAGAAGTGGATGTAGCTGTGGGTAATAAGAAAAGATGAAAAGAATGATTGATAACTTTTTTGTAAAGTTAAGGCCTGATCTGTCTGAAATTCATAGCCAGCTCTGGCACGGTGCCATCAATCTCTGAACGCTGAAAAAGCAGCAGTGTATCCAGAAACACATTATATGCAGCGATAAATGCCCAAGTGTCCCCTCTCCCCACGGCCTTTCAGCGGCAGGAAGCAGCAAACAGGTCGTCAGAGGAGCCGATGTGATGATTAAGTTTAACATTTTCTACAATATTGACAAAGCACTTTAAGCACAAGATTGTTACTTAATAATTTAGAAATGAATATTGTCTGTATGGACTGCAACTTCCCCCCAAAAAAGTGCACATGTAAAACTGCGATGTTAAGCGATGCGGTTGAAAAATGTGAGTGCGCCTAACTTTTGTACCGGTACGCCTAACTGGCAAAAAGTTAGTCTAGAGCCCTGGCAAAAATCAGATTTTTTTTGTATCCAAGTCTGTGATTGGCTGGTTTTGTGGCACAAATATAATGGTGTAGAGAAAGAGTTGAGCGCGCACGGGCAGAAATGTTGAGAGCACGAGCAACACATTGCAAGTGAGCGCAAATGCAAAAACTGAGCGAGAGGGGCTGCTGGTGTGTGTGTGTGTGTGTGTGTGTGTGTGTGTGTGTGTGTGTGTGTGTGTGTGTGTGTGTGTGTGTGGATAATAGCAAACACTGAAATACATTTTTGCATGCAGCAGTGAAGTTTGTTCACTCAAATTTGAAGCGAAGGACACTGTCTCAGCTGAACTATGGACACGCATACACATACTGATACTGATAAGCACTCACTGACGCATCACCCGCCCTACCCCGGATCCAACGCCACCTCCAACGCTTACCTCCCCTCTGATGTGGACATCGGGTCAGCTGGAGGCGCAGTCGAAGATTGCAGCGGTCCCAGATCAGATGTACACACTGGAACTCTTTCCCATGTTGCTGTCTGTGTTTATTGTGCTATGGTGTGTTGATATCTGTGCATTCCTGTATTATCCTTCTGTGTTACACATTTCAATGGTTTTTTTTTCCTCGCTACCTGGCCTGACCTGTCTCCCCAATGTGATGTTTGTGTTGTATGTACGGTCGGTAAGGTCTGTCATCTCGGTTGTGGGCAAAAGACCTGCAACTGACAAATAAAGACTCATCTCATCATCTCAAATTTAGCTTTTCTTCGCTCAAAATAAATTTCTCCTCAAAATGCAACACTTGCACCTGCAAACTTTTTTTTACGTGCGCTCAGAATAGTGGCACAAAAATAACGCCATAGCATAGTGGTCGGGAGATTTGGAGTCAACAGCATCCATGACACACAACGTAACGTGCGATAATGTGTCGTGCGCAAAAGCATCAGCTCTATTATATTTTCCTTTTTCCTTTGGGATTAATAAAGTATTCTGATTCTGATTCTAAGAGCCGTGCTTACAGAGCGCTTTGTAGTGAGTGAGAGCCGCTCCTCACTTAATTTCCTTTTGCTGCTCAGCTCTCACACAGTGGCTCAGCTGTGCTCCAATCCCTCCGTATTGTGGCCAATCACATGCGAGGATATAGGATAATATCATTATCAATATCATACGAAGGAGCATCTGGCTGCAGTTTAAAGACTTTTTTGTCTTGGTCTCGTCTCGACTTTGTCTTGGTCTTGGTCTCAGTATCCTCTGGTCTTGGTCTTGGTTTAGGCGGTGTTGACTACAAGTCTACTGGTCAGCCAGGGCCGGACTGGGACAAAAAATTGGCCCGGGCATTGAGACCGGCCCACCAGGTATTATAGGAAAAACCATAAAGCCTTTGAATGAAAACAAACACTGCTGTGACAGTGATGTACGCTGTCTTGTTGGTATATGTATGATCTGTATCACCTTCATGTTTCCCTCTCACCACATATCCAAACCGATATCATGACCAGCAGCTTTACAGCTGTGGCTCCAGCAAACATCAGCTGATACTAGAAATTAATATTAAATAAATTCCAACAACAGCTGATCAAGCTTAATAAATTTCTCCTCAAAATGCAACACTTGCACTTGCAAATTTTTTTTACGTGCGCTCAGAATAGTGGCACAAAAATAACGCCATAGCTTAGTAGCCATCCTTGTTTCTTGTATTCATGCAACTCATGTGCTTCCTATTTTTCAGAAGTTATTGAATCAGCATGTTCTGTGGTTCAGGTGAGTACGCACATTAATAGCAAAATAGATGTCATTTTTATTACCATCAATTACATAGCATTGTTAAGGTAAAAACATAGATTTATACTTCACAGAAATTGATTGTAAACAGTTTTCCTGATCTGAAAGATGATTAAATGTGCAAAATCAGTGTTTTGTCTATTAAAGACTGATGACCCTGAGCTGAGTTCCTTACCTGACAGCCACCTGATTGATTACTTTGCTATCTCATTAATGTAAAGCGGTGACCTAGGCCCAATTGGAACTGCATAGTTAATATGCATTACATCAAATCAGTAACTGGATCTTTACAAATCCAGAATCAAACCAGAATCAATTCACGACAGGGCACAGTTATTTCCCATCGTTGTATCACTGAGAGGTATGGTCGACTCATCGATGGTGAAGACCTGTTTTCGGAACTGTTCCCAGTCTGGCCTGCAAAGTGGCAGCTCTGCTTGGAAGTGCTTCCAGAACCTAGAGGCCAAGACGAGGTGATTAAAGTTCATACAGTCACAGTAGCACAGTGTCCCTGTGGATGCAGCCTAAGTTACTGTTCTTTAGCTGTAACTGACACGGACCCTAAATACATCACATGCAGGTAATTATGAAGTCAGTCAAAAAAGAGCAGCATCAAGGATTTCCCATTTACAACATTACATGGTTGTGATAGCTAAGCTAAGAGTTATTAGGCTTGAAAATGGCAATGAATATTCTTAACAAAATAAACATGCTGTAACAACATGTGTCTGAGTGCTCCTCCTACATAAAGTAAAATACATCAAAATTATATTTTACTAAATAGTATTGTGTATTTTGATCTGTGTGTATAATCAGACATGTGTATGTATGTGTGTAAATAAATCTGTGTGTATAGATATTTATCAATTCTTCATGTTTAGCTCAAAAACACTGAAAGTGCAGCATAGTTATTCGAACAATTTACAGCATGACAAAGAATCTGTGAGATTAAATGTCTGTACTTGTGGTGGTAGATGTCTGGGTCTCGGCTGACGCGGTTCTGAAAGCCGATGTACAGGTCGTCCCACAGACAGCCGTGCAGCACCACGTACCTCATCACTCCAATCCTGTTTTTAATCTTAGATGAAACGAAGCAGCATGAGCATAACAGCATGTAAATAAAGTATCCAGGCAGAACAGGAGTTTTTCAGATGTTAGATGGCAGACGTGATCATTTCCTCACGATTCGCTGGGAGTCAGGAGGAAATCACTATTATTCACATCCTGTTATCTGTTTGTTTAGGGACTCACCTCCAAGTAGGCGTGCTCTCTGTCAGGTCTCTTTGTGGGGAACGATAGATCCAGAAAGTCCACCAGATAGTCATAACCGTCAGTGATGCATTCAAACTCGTCGTCTGTTTCAATGACCTACACGGAGACACACTCTGAGTGAGACAGCAATGCAAAAGAAAAACGAGTGAGAGAAGGAGATCGTTAACAGCTAGAAGGAAGCGAGGTGGTGATGAGGGATCAGAGCAGAGAGCGAGTTGTTTGTTTTTAGATTTCATCATTGCAGGATGTTACCTGCACGCGTATTATCAGCTTCTGCTCAGGTACTACAGAGGCTGCTGTAGCATGAGGGAAAGGGATTATCAAAAAACATATAAAATAAAATTTCTGCTCAGGTGTAAAAAAACACGTATTTATTGCTTTAAAACACTGGAAGCCCGTCTCTATCATAGCATAGTTACAAGGAAGCTTAGCCTGAAAACGTCTCAGTTTTTTGTTGAACTTCTACATTTTTCATTGGGTTTTATGGTTTACAAGGTTAACGGAAAGTAAAACGATGCACACATCACTACTATGTGCATGAAAAAAAAAGATTTCATTCATAATCACACTGCTCACTGCTTGGTGGACAAGTTCAGTACAGAAGATCTTTAGTCATACATCTGTCTGCTTCCCAGGTTTTTGGGGCTAATCTCAGCTTCACGTCACTGTCACAGCCTGATTGTGACATCACTGGTCTAGTCCAATCGTCTTTTTTAAGGCCAATCATCCTCCAATCCGCGTACTTTAAATCTCATCTGTTCTTTTCCCTTGCAGTCGCCTTCATGCAACCCACCTCCTCCCCATCTCAGCCTCTCCCATATTACTCAAGCTCCATCCAAACCTCCACCCAGACTCCCGGGGTGGTCCTGCCCTAATCCCCGTCACTGCTGGGATTACGTTCTGCTGCGATGGGCCCTCAGACTATGATGGCAAAATATCTTAATTGAATTCTGTACATTGATGAATCATGCTCAGTTCTTTCTAATGATCTCTCCTTATTGAACATCCATCTTATTGTCCAGCTCTTGTTGGCTTTCACGGGCCAGGAGGCAGGGCACATTCTGAGCGGGTTGTCGGTCCAATCTCAAGACGCACAATAGTTTTTATTTTGTTTTTTCTTAATGCTTTCCCCCAACCATATTAAAAAATGGACAAAGTAAATATTTTTACAGTCCTTTTTTGCAGGCTCGTGTGTTTTATTTGGTTTCTGGAAGCAGTAAGCAGAGAAATGCTTTTAGGTAGGAAAAATCACGAGAACACAGTAAATGCAGACAAAGGTCAGATGTTGAGTGCAGAACAGTTCTTGACAAAAAAAAAAGAGTCAAACAGCTCTGCAGGAGAACATTTACCCGCACAACAAGGTTGTAGTTTTGAAAGCCAGCCCACGTGTAATAAAACTGGATCCAGCTCTGATGTTTAAATATGTCCGACTTGATGGCACCGTTCAGCTCGTTCACATACAAGTCGAACTCCCAGCTGTCCTTGTAGAGTTTTGCACTGGCTGGTGGATTGATGATGGCCTCACTATGTAAAGAAAGTATTTCATTTAGCACCTGGGTGTTATTTACATGATCATTTTAGTTTTTTACAAGTTGTCTTGTGCTGTTTGTAGTGATAACAGTTGAAACAAAGTAATGACATGATGTCAGCAGATAACATGGACATGCAGTCAGATCAGATGTTCTGATTGACATGAGCTAATTGAGCAGCTGTAGCTTGTTGTAACTCAGTAAGAATAAAAGTCATTTTATACAGTTACTGCACACATACAAACTATATAAAGATGAAAAAGACAGGCTGAAGCTACTGTCCAAAGCTTTTGAATTTTACATTGGCAGTGCAGACGGTGAGGATTTTTTCCCATCAGACTAATCTGTTTATTCACTGGCCTTTCAGCTACTGACATTACTGTTTAAGTGTCTGTGGTTTATGTAGTTGTATTACACAGATGGAATAAGAGTCTTTTTCTTTCCTACAGTGGCAAAGAATGGAAAACACAGACAAACATGTGAGCTGTTCCAACCTGCTGGTGGGGTCTCTCAGAGCGAGGCCCAGGTCCAGCACAGCACCTGGCTGCGGTGTCCAAGTCTTGATTGCTGGTGCCAGCTTATTAATGACTGCATTGAGGTCCTCTGCACTGTTTTTGATATTAGTATCCTTTATGTATCTACACCCAACACACAGTACAAACAGACAGAAGTAAAAGGACACATAAAGAATAAATTAGATCTCATGTTTGTTTAAATGCTACATCTGTAACTTAACAGTCATTAGCAGTCCCGTCACTGTCCAAAGTTTGGGCCACGACTGTGTCGTACAACCCTGTTTGCAGAAGAGTTGGGATGCTGTGTACGATGTAAATAATACTACAATCTCAAAATCATGTTAATCTTATCCTTATTTATTAACATCACAAATGTATTGCATCAAACAGAGAATAAAACTTTAGTTTAAATGTTTTATGCTAACAACACGTTTCAAAAATGTTGGCGCAGTGGCAACAGGAGACTGGAAGAATGCTAAAACAATAAAACACCTGCTAAAACATTTTAAACGAATGATGAACTGAACTACTGTCAGTTAGAAACACAATTCAGTACAATAGGAGCAGCTCATGAAGGTGGAGTCGTGGTTGCAGAGATAGACTGTAGCTCATACAGATAAATAGGCACTAAATACAAAGAGGATCCCAGATATAGACTCTGTTTGATCAGTTATTGGATGGAGTTGCCCAGATGAACTACACATCAGCTTTGACCTTGGGATCTATCTGCATCAGATCAGCTACCTTTGTTGTGAGGATTCTTCCTGTCAGGGAACATAAAAGTCATTCCAACCCTTGTGTGCTTTATCGATGCATCTCTGGTGCTGTGCAAACCTCGTTACTAACTCTACCTGTCTGACGGATGAGCCTCCACAAAGTATCCAGCGAATGGGCAGTAGATCCTGGGCTGCAGGGACTTCGCCAGTGTAGCTTTGTAATTCAGCAGCTTCTTCCTCTCATTCTTGATAAACTCTGCCTTCCAGGAATCTGGAAACAAATCAACATTTGCTTCATCTCAGCAGTTTGGTGCACTTTGACACTGTTGATCACAACATGTGAGTTAAACAAGTCAGTTCCTACGTGGCTAAAAGAGCTACATGTGTCTGTCAAAAGACTGTAACTGAGACACTGCTGTGTGCGTGTGGAGCTAAACGCTAACTAAGCTAACCTAGCTCAGGCTCACCGCTGTATTTCCCTCCATAGAAGGTCATCGGGAATCCAGAAGCTCCTCCAGCGAAGTCGGTCATCATCACATCCACATGCTGTGGCAGCCTGCCGCCGTTTGGTCTGGTGCAGTCCACAGTGTTGAGGATCATGTGACCTGCAATCAAAACTGCGTTTTATATCCTAATCAGACTGATTTTCACAGCATCAGTAATAATATTATTTGAAATGACACCTTTGTAGTCAACAATGATGCAGGTGTCCATTTCAGGATGTACACCATCCATCAGGATCATGAACCTCAGGTGTTCATCAATCTGAGTGAGACAGGAAGAGCCATTTTACTTCATAATCATATTTCCCCCAAAATGAATTGAATCATTTTACAATTCAACATTTTCCAAACATGCTTATTGTAAATACTCTTGACCACATGATGGAGGTGTGACTTACATTTTGCCAAACACCAAAGGGAATGACTTTAATGTTGGTCAGCTTCACTTGGCTTTGCTTCAAATACCTGTCACAGCAGAAGAACAAACTCACTTTGTACCGGATTTATTTCCTCTGTAATTTATGGGGAAGATTGAGCTCCACGTCATTACTGACCAAAACACAGGCCTGGATGTGTCACCAACATATATGGGGACATCGGGCCTTCTTTCTGCCAAGACCTTCAGTGTGGGATAGCTACAAAGCAAACAACACGTCAGCACGCCACCGTGTCAACATGAACAGTATCCAAGGCTAAAAGTTAAACTCTTTGTAGATTCTGAAGTTTCTAACCAGAAAGAAACTTTTATTTAATATTCCAAAAACTGCTTTTGTTTCTTTTCTAGTCAGAAGTGACATTTACAGTGACTGTGTGGAGTCGTGAGCCACTCCTCTTTCTTCATATGGCTCTTCACAGAATGAGCTTGTTGTTAATTACAAACAATTACAGGAATACAAATCCTGTAATGTTAAAGGTTTGTTATCCTACAAAGTGGAACAAACTGGAAATGTATTTTTGAATCTCAGTGACAGTTGTAATTATATTCTATACTTTTCAATAGAACTATTTGCATGATTTTATTTGTCTTTGCTAATAATATTCTGTTACGTGCACAGTCACTTCTAAGGTTTTACATATCACAACATCATAAAGGAAGTAATCTGGTCTTGGTTTTATTATATATTTCTCCATCCTGAGTCGTTATTACAGTCCTGTATATGTGGAGTCCTTTTACAGCCTTTACTCTAAGAACATTTCCCCTCCCTTTGCCATGATGGTATACAGTGTGTGCTCCTGTCCAGATGAACCGAACAGCTGGAGCAGTTTGTAGATACCATACTATGTTTTCTCTGAATTGTTTAGTTGCTTCAAATAAAATCAGCAGCAATATTTATTTGTATGTATATTTAGCAGCATTGGCAGAGCTTGCCTGAGGTGGTCTGAGTGCATATGGCTGATGTAGATGAGATCTGCACCACAAAGCCTGTCCAGAGCATCTGCTGGAGGCTCATGGAGAAGCCACCACCCTCTGGCAAACGCGGGACCCTTTAACCAGGGGTCGAACATGAACCTTCTCTCACCAAGCTGTAGCTCCATGCAGGCGTGGGTTAGGTAAGTCACCTGAGAGGAAGGTCAAAGAAAATGTCATCTTTGGAGACAGCTGATGCACTTTTCACTCTTCGTTCATTCACGATTGACAACATTTGAGATGATTATTATTATTACTACTTAGATCATTCAAGTTTTATATCATTTTGCCAAACAGTTTCATAAGAGTAGCACAGTAGTATGCACGGTGTTGTCTGAAAAACTGGGGTTAAATATTTGTTATCTAAAGCGTAACATCAACGTACTTTGACTTCTCCCTCCTGGAGCTCCAGAGGCTCTCGAGGATCAGCCATCCAGGGGTCAACAGGGCTCAGCTCCACCAACTGCAGCCCCCCATCATCCAACACTTCGACCTCTGCGAGTGCAACAACAAGCTCAGGTGTTGACCTCACATGGCATTTATATTATTATCATTCTGTTATTCTCGATGCTTTAAATAGAGCTATTCACACTACTACCCATAGTAGTATTTAATACAAGCTTCACTGTAGCACCTTTTCCATGTTTCTTATTACAGAGTTACATCATTTATGTAAGTTACTATTTTATATGATTCAATTAAACAACACGAGGTTTTACTATTAATCCATCCATCCATTCGCTTCCGCTTATCCTTTTCAGGGTCGCGGGGGGCGCTGGAGCCTGTCCCAGCTGTCATAGGGCAAGAGGCGGAGGTACACCCTGGACAGGTCGCCAGTCTGTCGCAGGGCCAACACACAGGGACAGACAACCATTCACACTCACATTCACACCTAGTGACAATTTGGATTAATCAATTAACCTATCCCCACAAGCTGCATGTCT
The DNA here is from genome assembly GCF_965226115.1 of Aulonocara stuartgranti. Taxonomy (NCBI): domain Eukaryota; kingdom Metazoa; phylum Chordata; class Actinopteri; order Cichliformes; family Cichlidae; genus Aulonocara; species Aulonocara stuartgranti. The sequence continues at coordinate 548,986 of NC_138953.1, read as the reverse complement.
TTGGACGGTGGGAGGAAGCCGGAGTACCCGGAGAGAACCCACGCAAACACGGGGAGAACATGCAAACTCCACACAGAAAGACCCCGGCCTGATGGTGGAATTGAACTCAGGAATTTCTTGCTGTGCGGCAACAGTGCTAACCACCGTGCCACCGTGCTGCCCTTTTACTATTAATATTATTATTAATTATATTCTGCTTCATCTTCAAACTGGATCGTTTGTCTTGACAGTGTGTTCACTGCACCACTGTGCTACAAATAAGTGAAGCAGACAAATCTGTGCTGTACCGTGTGCACATGACGTTAGGAGCTGTTTAAGAACAGGTCCTCTGTGAGAGATTTATGAGATCGACTGCAGAGAAGAGAGCTGCACTGCAGGTGGTTAACACTGTGATGATGACGATGGGCAGATTGGATGATAGTGTATGTGCTGTGAGGAAGAGAGCACTGCTGACTCAGAGACTCCAAACCTGAGAGGAAGATTTCTGTTATCAATAAATGATGAAACTGAACTGTTTGATTCATTTTTTACCAAGTTTGAGAAAGGTGAGAGCAAACCAAACTTTGATTATATTAAACATTCATAAGCAGGTTTGTGTGAGAGAGCAGGAGTGTGGGTGAACCCATGGTCGTGTCCAAATTCATGGGCTGCTTCCTCCTGAGGCCGCATTTGTAGACCGATTACGTCACAGCGACGCGCCGAAGGCTGTCCAAATTCGTAGACTCCTCCGAATGCAGCCGACAAATGCGTCCTCCTTTTCCCCGAATTTGAAGGATGGGTCGGGTGTGTCCTTCGTGGCCCACCATATCCCAGAATTCATAGCGCGGCCCAGCCAAACTCCAGTTTCCAACAATGGCGGCCGCTACTAAGTTTTAAAATTACTCATACTAATCTTTCTGGGTCACAAAATAAACTTTTAGCATATTTTCAGGTGAGAAAGTAGCTGTGTAAACATCAAATATCTGCTCGGTTTATCAAGATATCGCATATTTGCAAAAGTGCTTTGACGTTTTCGGTGACGTCTGTCACCCACCAGCTCGATAGCTGACCGGCCCAGAATTCATTGCACAGAACTTCATTCACGTAATGATGGCGGCACAAAAAGAAAAACCGGGAGACGAATACACTTTTAAAAGTAAGTATATGAAAATCTGGTGGTACAAAAGTTACATTTTTATAGCGGTTATGTTGTTAGGGTTGTGAATTTGCATAGACTTGTAATATTTATTTAAACAATCTTCATAAAAGTGTCCGTAAACTAGCTTGTATGGTGGGTCCCGCGGTTTTTCATTGCCGCTTACATTTTTCCCAATCCACTTTTTTGTGATATGTTTATAGGCACCAAAGAGCTAACGGCAGACTTCATTAAAACTAGAGGAGAAAACGATCACCTCTTCACTGGGGTAAAAAATTCAGCGACTGTGGGATGGAGGCACACGAATAAATCAATTTACACATCATATTCATCTGAGTACGGTTTCAACAACCCTCATTCTGTACAGAACCTGTGATGTCCAGACGATATTCCTCTTGTGTTCTGCTGTGAAAACTTTTGGATTTAGGGATTATCAGTTGTCATGGTTTTCTCTCTTCTCTTATTTTTTTGTGTGCGATCAGGACTATTCTCGAGAAGATGGGGCTGCAAGGGAAAGTCACCCCCTTGCAGGCCAAAAAGAAGTGGGACAACTTAAAGAAAAGATACAAAGAATGTGTGCTGTCAAGAAGATAATTTAAGAATGAAATTTAATAAATGCACATTTACTAAAAGTTGTATTGTTTATATTTGTCTGTCATTTCTGATTTCCTCTGCCTTTAGGATTGCAAGTGTCCAGGGTCAGGTGAGGGAGTCAGTGCGAAGCCCACTGCTGCTGCTTGGCCCTGGTTTGGCCTCATGGATGAGGTGATGGGACAGAGGCCTTCCATTAGGCCGCCTGTCCTTATTTCCTCTCTCCCTGAGGACACTCCAGGGCCAAGTACAGCAGTGGGTGACCAAAGCACACCATTGTTTTTCTTGTGACATTACCAATAAGTCTGATGTGTCACATGGCCCTCTTCCTATTGGAAAAACAAAAGTTGTATCCAAGATGGCCGACTTCTAAATGGCCACCATGGTCACCGCCCATCTGGGGGAGTTTGCCCCCTCACATATACTAATGTGCCACAAACAGGACTTTAATATCACCAACCATTCCCATGTTATTACGATGTATCCATATAAATGGCCCACCCTGTACTTTACAGCAATTTATGCCGACTGTTGAATTCCTGGAAACCTGCACAGAAACGATAACTGCGCTGCTGGCTAATGTTTAACTGGGATTTAAAAGATATATATATATTGTTTACTCAACCGCCACACTCTTAGATAATGCAAGTAAATGGAAGAGAGATACCTTTTTACACAGATTAATCAGAACAAGTGCAGTCACACAGCGATGTTGCTGAGTGCTGAGATGCATAGTGCTGGGCTAAGAGAGCTGTCCCTTTTAACAACTGGTTATATTTACTATTCTTTGAGGGGAAAAATGACCCTGCAGAGAAGAAAATTAGATTATCAAGTTTACACTCCACTCATGTGAAGCATGGAAAAATGTCTGTTGGAAAGAATTAGTTTGACATTGCTTCACAGTTATTGGCACAAATTGTCAAATTATTCATTAGAAGGGGCCCTCTGCCAATTTAGCATTAAAATTAAAAAAAGCACAGAAAGTAGTTGCTATTCTGACTGTTAGCGCCGACTGTGGCAAGAGCTATAGTTACAAGCTAACCACACATCCCATAATGCAGCTTTGTAGTTTGCATATTTAGATTTCAGATCCACATTGCAGGAAGTGGCATATCAATATACAGGAAAAGGCACTGTGCAGACAGAACTTACCGAGCTCATCCTGCAAGAAGCTGTCGGGCGGGTTCACATATTTCATTGTTGACACGTTTAATTTCCAGTTGTGTTTGGTGCATTTTACAGTCCTGAGGGAACAGAGAGTTCTGTCAGCTATAATCAAACGTCGACCACAGATAATCTCTGAAATCTGTTCCTGTTCTTACATTGCATCCAGGTCTTCAACGTCTTTGACGAACAGCCCACCTTGATGCTTGCACTGGTTTTTGCATGCTTTCAAGTCATTGTTGCTCTTAAATATGATGTAACATTTGCCGTCCTCTGGGCTTTTCTTGAAATTGACTCCTTCTTTGAGCGAGCCGACTGCTTCAGCATCCAATGACAACAACACCTTTGCTATTTGAGAGGCCATTGCACCTAAATGTTAAAAATCAAAAAGAAGAGTTTTAACTCACAGTATTTGATGCAAGCACAAAGGATCTTACAATAGCTTTGATTCAAATGACAGACTTCAGACACTGAAAAGGACGTTGCATTAATCCTTACATGCTGTTGGGGTCAAACTTGATAATTAAGTACAAGTAAAAAAGCCCAAATGTCATTATTCAGCCCAGATTTGATTACTTTTCCTAAAGTGACTCAAAAGCTGTACTCATGTGTAGCAGTAGTGTGGAGTAGTCTGCAAGTTTTGTACAGTGAGGCTGTTGGAGGACCAAGTTAACCTACATTTCTATTGAGATGGATTTTTAATCCACCCGTGAGGGTCAAATCAATGAAAATGGGTTGCTCGTATTACTCTGGTTGCTCGTATTACTCTGGTTGCTCGTATTAACTGACTAGTTATTTGTTTGTGAGTTTTCACAGTTTCAAAGGTGTCGTCCAAACTGACCTGGTTTCTGGCAATGTTAACCTTTACCTGACCTTCAGCTGCTTCTTTATGGCAACTACATCTTTATGACACACTCCCATAAACTATATGAGATAGCTAATGGCACTGGCATAACTTCAGGAGGTAAAGAACAATGTACACATGGAGGACAAAAGTCTGGTTTACAATATGAGCTCAGGTCGAAATTCTTCAAATGAATGTAAACATTTATAAATCCCTTTATGCACATTGCTCAACAAATACATCTCATACTCTACTTCAGTTCAGTTATCTGCATTGAGAATTTTCTCTATCACCAACATTAGTCCCTTTCTTTTTCTACGGACACTCAAATTTCTCCTTATCAATAGGAATAAAACTTTAACACAGTTAAAAAGAAAGAAAGAATGAACCCATATTTCAACCAATTTGGGAGCGAAGCTGAAAAACACTTTAATATATGATTCATTTGGTTTTGTATACAGTATGGTTGTTCAAGGAATGTCAACAGAAATAATTCGGTTCAATTTATACAGCAAATCACAACAACAGTCAGTTCAGGGCGCTTTATATTGTAAGGCAGACCCTACAATAATACATACAGAGAAAAACCCAGCAATGATATTCAGGGTCACCTGGTCCAGCCCTAACTATATGCTTTAGCAAAAAGGAAAGTTTGAAGACCTGCAGAGCGAGAGCGAAGTGCTCTAATAGGGTGATATGGTACTACAAGGTCATTAAGATAAGATGGGGCCTGATTATTTAAGAGCTTGGGGGAGTTTTTCCTTCCTACTGTTGCCAAACTGCTTGCTCATAGGGGGTCATATGATTGTCGAGTTTTCTCTGTATGTGTTATTTTAGGGTCTACTTTACAATATAAAGCACCTTGAGGCAACTTTTGTTGTGATTAAATAAAATTTAAAAACATTTAAAAGCCTGCATATTCGGGGGACAGTCCCTTGATCTCTTACATTTATACTTTTTATAATTTCTAATTCAGTGCCTACTTTTCCTGTTATTTGGTACTCTGTGTTCCTGTACCCTTCATACACACTTTTGATCAAAACATCTCCGTCTATCTTTAACAATCAATCCTTCCTTTATGGTGCTACACTTTGATTCTGTCTCCTTTGCTACACTTGTCTTTATCCCTGTATGGCGTGAGTGGTTATATACAGAGTCGTGACGTACAACAAGTTCATCACCTAGTTCTGCTTTTTGTCTATAATTACCAAAATGTGTTAGACGGCAGACAGTGCTACGTTTTGCACTCTACCATAATGCTGCTGCACCTTTTCCTGTAATGCTGTTTTGTGAAAACTATTTGCTCCTGCAGTTACACCGAGGCCTGCTAGCAGTACAGTACCATCTACAGTTCCACAGGCAACCTAGAGATGAAGAACGATATAAGAATGGTAAATAGCCTGTATTTGTATAGCGCTTTACTCAGTCACTATGGACCCCAAAGCGCTTTACACTACATTCAGTCATTCACCCATCCACACACACATTCACACACTGGTGACGGCAGCTACGTTGTAGCCACAGCCGCCCTGGGGCGCACTGACAGAGGCTGAAAGAAATAAAGGACAGAAGAGGAAGATATTATTTTCAAAGATAAGACTGCTCAGCAAGTCACATTTTGTGAACATTAAATCTTATTTGTCACATCCTAATAATCTGTTTTTAAATCAGGTATTTCATATACACATGATCTGTTGCTGGATTAAGCTTTTGTGGAGCAAAACTACAAAACTGAAGTATACTTCAGCTGGTTTTGTGCTATTATTTATTTATTTTTAATTGACATTAGGAATCACTGTACAATACCACCAACTTCAACAATTTGTCACTACATGTATTTTTCTTTTTTCTGTATTTAACCAACTAAAATATCCATACAAAAGGATGAAAGAAGAAAAAAAAGGAAAGAAAATAGAAATAAGCAAAGCAGAAAAATAAAAAAAATACAAAGGAAAAAAAGGCGTGTAGGGAGTGTGTTTTTGTTTCCATTAATATAACTAATATTTCCTCTAGTCTTCTCGTAGTTAACACCGTCAAAATCATGCTATTAAAAGGTTGCATGAAAATGTGTGCTAAGCAGTTTAGTGCTAAACCAGCTAGTTTGCAGTATTGCTGTTTAGTTTACAGTGATGCACAGTGTTGGACTGTTGCAGGGCAGGCTGAAAGTGACGATGCTGATTCACTCATCTTTATCAGTTTTTAGTTCAGTTTAGAGCTGGGCGATAGAACGATAACGATATGTATCGCGATATAACTTTTACTCGATAGAGAAATTAAGCTATCGCGATAGACCTCGCCGCTCTTGTCCTCAAAAAAAAAAAAAAAAAAAAAAAAGGTCAGCCAATCCAAATTAAGTAGCGCAGAGCCGAACCAATCACAGCCGCAGCGTCACGTCGCGTGACTTGTTACGTACAGCACAAGTGCCAAGCCGCACGTGTGTTTGTTTGGGAAGCAGCCAGCGGGTAATGGAGGAAATGAGTGTGCCGACTAGAAAAATCAACCGAGCGTGACCGAAGAGAAAACAGATGACGGTTCCAACGCCGGAGAGATTGTCGAACGGAAGAGCCATAGAAGTTCCGTAGTGTGAAGGTATTTCTGCTATTTCAAGTCTGACAAAAACAGAGTAGCGTGCACTGTAAATGTGCCGAAAGCAAGTCTGGAAATACAATAAACTGGTGCATGCGTCACACTGTGCGCCACGTTATTGTTTCGGTGAAATGAATTTCTACAATACTGTTAATTCTACTCTCTGCAGTGTTTAAATGCTTACATATACACACAGTTACTGTCCCTCCACACATACGACTCGGTTCTGCTTCTATGCCCCAGCTTTGTTTACTTTTTCCCACCGAGGCTTCTAGACTTCTGATTGGCCAACATTTCTGCACGGTTAGGAATCTAGCGCCACCTGCTGCTTTGGCATGTTCATAGCAGCGTTTTCCTTCATTTCTTCCTTTATGTGTGGACGGGATTATTTTTTAAAACGAAAACGGAAAATCTCCGTTTTCAAAAATACCCGTGTACGTGTGGACGTAGCCTCAGTCTCTGACTGGAAGCGCTAATTCGTCATTCGGCTTTTGTCAGACTAAAGTAACTGTTAAAACTGTTTGAAAAGCTCAGCTATACAACAAGGAGAGATCGAGAATTTCCTTTTAGTTCTCAGTTTATTTGATATTGACAAAAGTTAGTTTTGTCTGTTCTTCTGTAAAACAAACTAAGATTTATTTTTAGAATTAATATTTTGTTTCTAAGTGGAATTGACAATTTAGTCTGTTTTGTTTGTTCTATTTTGAAACTTAAACGCTTTAGCGGCTGCCTTTTGTGTAGTTTGCAATATTTGCCTTTATTTATCTGAAAAAGTCTCATGTTCCTTAAGTACATCTACCCTGTTGAACTTATTATGGGAAATAAATATTTAAATAAAAACAAGCTGCTGATTATTTCACATTTTACTTGTGAGCAACGGCACATTTAAATCTTACAAATATAGTTATTTGGCTGATATCGTGATAGATATCGTTATCGCCTGAAATGAAAAAAACATATCGTGATATGAAAAAATCTCATATCGCCCAGCTCTAGTTCAGTTTCATTTATGTACCACCAAGTCACAGAAACAGAGGCCTCGAGGAACTTTATATTGCAAGGTTAGACCCCAGCTTTGTTTTACTAGCTTCATATTCTGTAGTAGATCTAAATCTGTTATACAGCTCTGAATTCATTTTGGCTAGATCCACAAATAACAGTGAATATTGAAAAAGCAGCGTGCATCAGCTGATCGTTGGCTTAACAAACAAACGATTATGTTCCTTAACTCTAAGCCCTGCTTTTCCCCACACTGCACAACGACATCCATAAGGTTACCTCACCTGAACTCTGGTATAGTTTTAATCCTGAACTGCACCGTGTGATGGAAAGTTTCAGGATTCTGACCTTCTCTGTTGAGTTGATATGACTGAACACAAGGATCGTGTTTTGTCAGTTATACTGATGTGCTTCAGCTGCACAGTGTACTAAGGCAAAGCTACACAGAAACCCTGCGTGAAGATGACGCTGAGTGCATGCTGACCACAGCACCGGCAGTCAGAACAGTCAGAAGAAAATTCAGAGATGAGTCAGACTAATTCTTCACGTTTCTGCCTGGAACCACTGTGGTGATAACGTTGAAATGTCTTTGTGCTGCTTGTTATCTTTGCGACATGTTGTCAGCTTTATGTTCATACATAAAAACTAGCAAAAAGACTGTTTGTGTTTCTTTATTAGGATAGAGATTTGTGTTGGAACTACATCTGTGTTATTTCAGATATCCATAACATTCTTCCCCCAAATTACTGGATATTAATAAATTATGCTTAAGGTATTAAAATGTGGTATCAACGGTTCCTGAACAAGTGTCAATATGGAGCGGATGTCAAAGGTCACTTGTGGTAAACAGTTTATTGATACAGTGTGAGCTCTGTCTCTCATACATGTGTGGATGACTGCATTAATGTGCAGACAAACACTGGGTCTTATTACACCGTTATCTTAATGACACACTCCCATAAAATATATGACAATCTCATGTTTGTAAAAGCTAAAGAAATATGTACCCATAGACAGACAGAGTGATTAACATGAACGTCGAGACCAAAAGGAATCCGTGCAAAACACAAGCTAACCAAAACTTATGAATGCAACTGAAAAGAGGCTCTAAAATTATTAAACAAAAAAATGACCAAAACTCAAATAAATTTCAAAACCCAACGGCACAATCAACAAATAACTCAAATAGCACACTGTTACTAAATGAAGACCAATGATACCATCCATCCATTCGCTTCTGCTTCTCCTTTTCAGGGTCGCGGGGGGCGCTGGAGCCTATCCCAGCTGTCATAGGAGGGGGGGGGGTACACCCTGGACAGGTCGCCAGTCTGTCGCAGGGCCAACACACAGGGACAGACAACCATTCGCACTCACATTCAATCGCACATTTACACCTAGTGGCAATTTGGATTATCCGATTAACCTATCCCCACCAATGATGCCAAGCACATAAGAACATCTACATAACATGGCTGCAGAGAAGAGAAGTGTTGCAGAGGGCCGATCGAAGTTCTGCACTATAAACTATCCGTGTTCACCACAGTCAGGAGAGCCAGAGCCACAAATTCAAGCCGCCAATCAAGCTAAAGCTAAATTATAATTAACAGCAGAATATTCTCGGCTCTTAATGAATCACTTTTTTTGATGAATCTGTTTATTCACACCTTAAGGATGTTTCAAAACATTTGTAAAACTGCACAAATAACACTTTGTGGAGTGTAGATGTTAACACTAGCAGCAGACTGAATACCTGAGTTTTTTTCTGCTACTTAATTTTAGAGTAAGTGGTAGGCTAGAAATGAATGCTGTACATACATCCCCCTGCATGACGGCACATGAACACATCAGCTCCATGAGGTGCTGCAGCTTGTTAAAGTCCCTCTCAGAGCATTTTAACATCAGTCAGACTTTTATTCAACTCACCGTCAAAGACGCTGTTTTCAAAGAGATGCTTCTCACGAACCTTAGAACGAAGTTGCTTCGGTCAAACTCCACCACACACGGTGGTGAGGAAATGAGGAAACTGTTTTCAGTTTCCTCATTTGTTCTAATAACACACACACTGCTTATGCTGTGATTGGCTGTCCTGTCTGAATGGAGGATCATGATAGCATCTTGTTTTGGCTCAGTATAATCTGTGAATACAAATGTCATTGACAGCACACGTTACCTGTGTACAGGTTCTGTTTTAGTTCTGTGACCATGGCAGGTGCATAAGGCTCTGGGTTATCCATGCATTAAAAAAATGCATCATCGCTCTGTTGCTTTAATCAGTCACATCTTTCCATGACAGGGACAGGGTTGATGCACATACACAATCTATAAATGACTCTGCTTGTTTCTGTTCTCTGTTAGAAGCCGTGCAGACTGCTGCACTGGATTGTTGTTTCTTTGATGCAATCAAACTGAAACCTGACAAAGGTACTGTCACGGCTGCCGAGGCGAGCCGTGTGGCGTAGAAGGGAGAAAGTAGTGATGTGACGTTCTGTATCGAGGCTTCGAAGCGTGTGTCGAGTAATGGAGGGGGCGTTTCCGCGATGCACGTATCGAGGCTTGTTTCATTTATGGGAGGAGCTCAAAATGATGACGTGCGAAGCCTCGCTGCCCGGCTGTACCACGTGACTGGTTCATGAAGTGGTTCGAACTTTGCCGCGAGATATGACAGCGATACAAACCCCTCAGACTTCATTCAAAATGTGGGTGTTTGATGGAGAGTTGCGGTTAGTGAGAGTTTGGAGACAGTTTGGAGGTTTATGAGAGTGAGGAGAGAAAGTCAGGAGAGAATGGAGCCAGCTAAGAAGAGGAGGATGTCCTCCCCTGTGTGGGAACATTTTGATCTTATTCCTCCCAACAAGGTATGTAAATTTCTACAGAAGATGTATTTTCATGATACTGATGGTGCAATACAATTTATGTTGAGCTGTCTTGACTTTTGTACAAGGTGAAGTGTTTGCTATGTGCCAGGGAGCTGGGATATAACAACAACACCTCATCCATGCTTAGGCACTACAGAGCTTTGCATGAGAATAAGGGGAACACCGATTGTGGAGCAAGACCAGGTGAGCCATCAAATGCAATGATAATATAGGATGCAGTAATGTTACTAAATGATATAACAATATTATACAACTGTTATAAGTTACGTGTGTGATATTTATATTTGTGCTTTGTCTTTATTGTCTTTCCTCAGGAGAACAATCTCAAATAGATGAAGACCTGGTCAGCATGGTGATTGAGGACTCCCAGCCATTTAGCATTGTGGAGGACAAAGGATTCAAAAGATTTGTTAAATCATTAAATCCCAGCTATGTTCTCCCCACTAAAAAGGTCATAAAAGCAGTGAAAATTTAGTTTTTACAGAATAAAATGTGAACAGGCAGTGTGTAGCTGTCCATACCTCAACGTTACAAAAGCACAACTACTGTCCACACCCAGGGCCGGCCCGTGGCATAGGCCGTATAGGCAAATGCTAAGGGCGCCGTCCATCAGGGGGCGCCACGCCAGTGCCACAAATGTTGAAAAAAAAAAAAAAAAAAGTTGGTACTATTATTTCTAAATACAAAAAATAATCCCACGTTAATTAAAATGCAAAGTAAAGCTTATTTAATAGAAATATTATTTGTTACAACATTACGCCCCCCCTCCCCGCACGGTGCGCCCCCTCCCTTCCCGTATCATGGTTGCTTTTGGACGTCACCACATCAAAAAAAATCAACACAAGATGTCAAAACGGCCAAAACTGTCAGGTGGCCAGGGAAGAAAAAAGAGAGAAGAAGAGGAGGAGAAACGAGAAAAAGACAGAGGTAGGTAACGTTAGCCTACATGAAATTATTTGTCTGAATGTGATAGTAACCTAAATTTTTAGCATTAAGCTAATGTTACATGATTCGCTAATTGCTAATCAATAAATAGCTAGTTAACTGTTTTAACGTCAGTTAATATTGTGGAGGGGGCTAAATTGTTATGGAAAATAATAATGTAACGTTAGGTAATTACAGTACTCCCACCTTTCCTCATTTGTATTCATCTTTTAAGCAGGTGTTTTTTGTTTACATTGTTATTGCCTTCTGGTTAGGTAACGTTTACCCTGCAGGTAATAGTCACTTTTCCACCCCTGTATATATTATAGTTGTAAGCCTAGTTGTTAAAGCGCACATCATTAATGTTAATTAAGCAATATCACATGAGAGGGAATGCTGTTTTTTAATATGAGCACTGCTGTGATTCGGTCAAAGATAATCATAACATAACATTCTCATATGATATTATACTGTTACTTTGCATTCTGCTATTCAGCATTTCACTGTAATGATGACAATAAATTGAATCTAATCTAATTTGCATATCAGTTAACATCATATATATATCTCTTTGGTTTTTCATTTATATTATATCATTTCATTTTATTCCTGGAATCATATGTTTTTATTATTAGACTTTAATACTCAGTGGTGTCACATACTCCTCTCTTCAGATGCACTGTTGAAGTTTCTAAATCCCACCCCTGGGCCATCTACCACATCTACCGCTGCTGCCTCCACTTCAGCAGCACAACCCAGCCATGATGCAGCAGCATCAAGCGGTCTTCCTGTTGCCTCCACCTCAGCAGCACAACCCACCAGTTTTGCAGCAGCATCAAGCAGTGTTATTGTATTTCATATATTCATTTTTTTTATTTTTTGTATTCATTTATTTATTCATATATTTTTTTATCTTGTTAATTATTCTGATTGTGAATTTGCTTTCTTTAAGTAAAAAAAAAAAAGGTCAAAGACAAAGCTATTCGGTTTCTTGTGAGTACATACACTACACTGCCGATGTAGGGGGGCGCCACCTAAAATGTTGCCTAGGGCGCCAGATTGGTTAGGGCTGGGCCTGTCCACACCCCAACCACACCTCACCTCACAGTAAATGATCATTTCCATTTTAAGCATTTCCAAATAATCATTTTCGATACTGCCAGTATAAATATACACAGTATACTGCCATCACTACAATATACATGTTTTACACACTCCTTTTGTTGTTGACATTTACAGGCTGTGTGCGAAAGGCCACACTCTTCAAATTCATGCCAACTAATATTTTTACGTCCAGTAGGTGTCCTACTAGAGCAAATGAAGCTTCAAGATGCTTTGCACTGGGCGGAACCAATTGGATGAAAAGCTTCAGTGCTTCATGAAGCTTCATCTGCCCATCACTAGGAGAAAGGACCCAAAACGCAGGCAGTAGATGATAATGCTAGTGATGTTTTATTTACACAGTGGTGAGATGGCAAAACAGTAGTGATGGGCAGATGAAGCCCCATGAAGCACTGAAGCTTTTCATCCAATTGGTTCACCCCAACGCGAAGCTTCATGAAGCTTCATTTGCTCTAGCAGGACACCTACTGGACGTAAAAATAATAGCTGGCATGAATTTGAAGAGTGTGGCATTTTGCATACAGCCTGTAAATGTCAACAACAAAAGGAGTGTGTAAAACACCTATAGTGTAGTGATGGCAGTATACTGTGTATATTTATGCTGGCAGTATGGAAAATGATTATTTGCGGCAAAGTTCGAACCGCTTCATGAACCAGTCACGTGGTACAGCCGGGCAGCGAGGCTTCGGACGTCATCATTTTCAGCTCCTCCCATAAATGAAGCAAGCCTCGATACGCGCTTCGCGGAAACGCCCCCTCCATTACTCGACACACGCTCCGAAGCCTCGATACAGAACGTCCCATCACTACAAAACAGGTAAAGAGGGAAGACAAAACTAAATGACAAACCTGAGAGGGTACCAGAATGGGGGCAAGGCAGCGCGCCACGGACGAGGGACTGGACACCGTGGAACACAGACAAACCAACAACAGGCAGGCGAACACACAGGGCTTAAATACACACAGCAGCAATCAGGGGATGAGCAACAGGAGGGCAACACACCTGGGAGAAATCAAAGCTGACGGGACAGAGGAAGCGTAATCTGAACACACTCACATGAGACAGAGACCTTCAGAATAAAACAGGAAACTCACAGACACAGAACTGGACAAGACGCTGAACTGAACAGACAGATTCACACACAGTGTGACACCATAGACAGAAGTGGCACCAGGACAGGCACAGAACAGAAACCTAACAAATGGCAAATCATAACAGAATACATGCTCAGGATAAACAAAAGCGTGAAGAAACACAAACCACTGAGTCGGCAGACTCAGGACCATGACAGGTAGCTGTTTGTGTCATCGATCTGCTTCAGATTTCCATAACAATGCACATGTTTGATTATCACAGCACAAATGATGTTGTGTCCCAACCCACAGAGTCCATCTGTGCATTCTGTTACAATAATACTAGCCTATTATTGTTATAGTATCAAACAGTATTATTATGAGGTTATTACCACTTTGAAATCTATACATTAAAATTCTAATGTACACATGTTACTACTTTTTTTTTTTTTTTTTTTTTTCTAAATGACATCAGAAACAGCAGTATGCGACATTACGTGATGGCAGAGCTTCAGTTCATCCTTTGTCATTTTTTTTTTTTTTTTTAATAAATAGGACAGGGGGAATGAATGAGAGAGAGAGGGGGAGAGAAAGAAAGAAAACCAAAGAGGAGAAGAGACGGTGAGAAGGGGGGGAAGAGAGAGAAAAAAAAAAAAGAACTCCTGGGTCACCTGTATGGAGAAAAAAAACAAAAAAAAAACAAACAAACAAACAAACAGAGGAGACAGCAAACAACAAAGAGCAACATAATAATAGAGAAAACAAAGCACCATCACAATAAACTAGCTAGTCATAGATATCAATATTTACTAAATAATAATAAACGATATTGTGCAGCACGCAAGATAGACAGCGCACAGTGTGCTTTGAGGCAGCAGCCAAGAAAGCTTTAGTCCGCGTCTGTGAATACCCATGTGTGCATACCTGTGTGGATCAGCATGCTTGCATTCCAAAGGTTTCTCCATGTAATGATCTGCTAGGGAGTGTGGGGGGGCCACAGCCCCGTCCTCCAGGGTGTGAAGCGGGTATGGAGGAGATCAAAACTCCAGACATCCAGAGGCCCCCAGAACACAAGAGACCAAGGAAGACCAACAGAGGGGCAGCCGCGCCACTGTTCCAGTAAGAGCTGAGGAGAGTCCCAGATGAGGGCTCGCCCAGCAGCCGCGGAGCAGAAGTCAGGGGGAGTTGCAGTGACGCGCCCGTGAGCTCCGCCGGCACCCAGCTGCGCCTGAGTGACCGAGCCCCAGGCCGAGAGGCCGGGGGCACCCCACCTCCAAAGGGGCCCGAGCGAGCCCCAGGCCCCAGGCCCCGACAAGCGGCCGTCAAGGAGTGAGCCGGTGTGTACCCGGACGCCCACCCCCAGACACAAAGAACCACCAACACACCGACACCTGAGGGAGTCCGCCACCGGCAGGGGAAGTGGTGGTGGGTGGAGATAGGCCTCCAAACCTTGGAGGGCCTGAGATGTCCCCAGAGAGGTGGCGTCTGATACCCAACCTGACACATGTTACTACTTTAACATTAGCAGCTTATCATATTGTTAGCAGTTGCATACATTTCAGTGTAATATTACAGAGCTTATATTGTGTTTGCAGGTTATTACTTGGTTATTTTCATATTATTACCTTCTTGTTTCAATCTTTATAAGCAAGTTACAAGACAAAGTGCTGCTGAGATCTGGTTCCGGGTCGCTGCCCGTCAGCTACTCTATTATACTGCCGACACTTTATTCACTTTTAGTTACTTACAGTTATTTATTCACCTATTCGGTCACTTTAATGTTAAAACTGTGTATATACTGTATATTCTGTGTATTTATTATCTCACTCTTACTGCCTGTTATGCCCTGTCCTTATCTTCAACGTCTTGCTGCTCTGTTGAAAGAGAGTTAATCCCATACAGCTTATGACAAAATTTGATCCGAAGTGATTGATGGCCCTAATCACGACCTTTTGACCTCCCGCCCCTCCCCCCCGGAAGCGTGTAATGAGCGTGACGAATCGCATCCGGAGAAGGGGGGGTGGGAAACCCCCCGCGTGACGAATTATATCCTGAGAAAGGGGGGTGAACCCCGGAAGCGCGCCATCTGTTGCTAACCGTGTCGAATCGCATCCTGAAAAAGGAGGGGTGAACCCCCGGAAGAGCGCCATCTGTTGTTGGGAAAAAAAGTTTTTAGTGGGAGGGACTGCAGCGAGGGAGGAGAATAAAAACCAGAGAGGAGGAGTCCGTCACAATTTCTAAGGCACAGACACAAGATGGATTCTTTCCTTCTGCAGCGTTCCTGTGTCCGATGAGATCTGCTCTCCCAAAGAAGAAGGTTTTGAATATGACATATTCAATCTCGATCCGGACCTTATAACCCTACCGGAAATACTCCGGAAGTGTCTAGTCATTTTCAGACCTGTTGCGTCATGTTCCCTAAGCACAGCGGTGATGCAGCAGCTGATTCTGTGATGTATAGAGAGACAGAGCGGATGTAATTTTACTTTCTTAAGCTGCACCGGCGTTTGTAATGGAAATAAAGAGTGACTTCCTGTAGAGATTTCAATAGTAATTTTATTTTCCTATAATACAGACGCTGTAAAAAACCTTTAAGATACACCATAGCTTGTGATGAAAAGAAGAACTTTCTATCCGCTTGTAACCTACAGGCTGCCTATGTGTAAAAAATTGAATACTACTTTTCCTTTTGAGAGTCCTTTTTACAAGAGACTGAAAAAACAAACCATAATCGCCGCGACAGGCGATCTTGTTTCACACACACACACACACACACACACACACACACACACACCCCGCGGGCCAAGGAGGAGTTTTTTTCTTCAATACTTTAACAATAAGTTTTCTCAATAGATAGAAAATGATGACGCTGAGGAGTCAACATCCGATATTATCATTGCTTGTAACCCGGTTTCGTACATCTCCCCATAAAACAAGTCTTAGCGGGGAAAAAAGCTCATATTCGAATAAGTTTATTAAAGCACCCCCCTCTGTGGGAAAGAGTCAACCATGAGGCGAGTTTTGTCAACAGCAATTGTCCGTTTGGTAAAACAAATACCCGTCTCAAAGTCATATTTTACCGTTGCAGAATGTGGAAAACAGACGGCGTTCGCAAGAAGGCAATCAAAAAAAACAAAAAAAAACAACCCTCTCTAACTATTGGTATTGTCAAGAGAAAGATGCGAAAAACAGATGCTTCGCTAGACTAGGATAAAATGAGAGAAGAAACGGGAGGGGAGTCGATATCTGCTCAGCCCCCTACTGTGACAGTTCTACCAATCGCGAGGAAGAATCCGTGAATATTATGTCAGCATTCCGTTCAAACAACGCCGCCGATCACACATAACACACACACACACACACACACACACACACACACCCCGCGGGTCAAGGAGGAGTGAGACGGCAGAATAGTTTTTTTCTTCATTACTTTTACAATGGGATTTCTCAATAGATAGAAAATGATGACGCTGAGGAGTCAACAGTCGATATTATCGTTGCTTGTAACCCGGTAAATAATTTCGTACATCTCCCCATAAAACAAGTCTTAGTGGAAAAAAGCTCATATTCGAATAAGTTTATTCCCCTCTGTGGGAAAGAGTTTTTTTCTCAGAGTCAAGTTTTGTCAACAGCAATTGTCCATTTGGTAAAACAAATATCCGCCTCTAAGTCGTATTTTACCGTTGCAGAATGTGGAAAACAGACAGCCCTCACAGGAGGCACCATAGTTAAAATATTTAAATTTCAACTAAATTTGTAGTAATGATCGGATTTCCTCACTTATCTACACCACACTCCTTGTCCTTGATTTCTTATCGTTCCTCTGTCCCTTAATAGAAACCACATATATAGAAACTATCCTCCCTTTCAGTTGTCTTTTGCACTTCCATATCGCAAAGCAGTTACTGTAGGTTATTTTCTGCTTATGCATTAATGTAATTAATTAACTTATTTATCCTTAAGTAAGGTAATGACTTGAGTTCTAATGCTTTTTGTCTCTTGAGTTAGCTGTCAATGTGGGATTTTTTTCCCCCTTTGTCCAGTTAAAGCTGCCTTTCATTCTTCAACACAGCTTAAACTCTAATAGGTAAGCTTTCTTGTAATTTCTTAGTTCTGCAGGCTTCTTGAAAGACATCCGAGACTCTTCTTTGGATGCTGGCTGCCTTTTGTTTTGTTTTCTGTCAAGATGTTCCCACACTGCTTCGATTATCTTGAGGTTCGAACCCTGGAGAGATCAATCCATGACTGATGCGTTGTTTCATCCAGGCATACTTTGACTACATTGGCAGTATGTTTGCGATCATTGTCGCACTGAAAAATGAAGTTGAAGCCAATCAGACACTACATGGTATTACATGGTCGATCAAAATCTGGTGGAACTTTTCTACATTCATAATTTGATTAATTTGGATAAGAGCTCCAACAACACTGGCTGAAATCCAGCCTCAAAGCACGGTAGAGTATCCACGCTGTGTTAAAGACGGCTATAGACATTCACTGTTGTATCTCTCTTCGGACCTCTTCCGTGCATATTTCAAATTTGGATTCATTACTCCATAAGACATATTACAGCTGATTTCTTTTTCCAGTCAATTTCTTGTGTAATTTGGCACACCTCAGCCTTATTTTTCTCTGTTCTCCTTCCTTAAGAATGGCTTATTAACAGCCACCCTTCCAACTCAGATAACTTTTGATGAAATGTTTACAGCACTCGAGTTACTCGCCACGGCCATCCTAAATGCTAAAAACACTAAACTTTAATTCTAAATTACGTAATTAACGTTAACCAGAAAAAACAAGCCAAAGTCGAAATGTTGCTGAGCTGACCTGTGGTATGCTATGTCTTCTAAAGCGCGTATAATGTAAACAGAACTGGTCTTTGCACAGAAGCCTGTGGAGCTTCATAATTAACCTCAGTGTGTGAAGAGGACTCTCCATTTAATAATAGCTGTAATAAAATGTTATGGCCGACGGTGTTAAACGCTGCACTTGGGTCTAGCAGGGAAGATTTCAACTTTTCAATACGAATGAAGGCTGCAAACTGATTAGATTAATGTCTGATGATCTTTTCCGTGCTTCTTCAAGTTTGTAACACCAAACATATTAAAGGATGATGTAAGGCTCACAGGAAGAGTTTAATTAGACACACACATTTACTATTTTTCTTTATACTCTTTCTTTCTTGACATGTTTAATATGATTACTATCAGAGGAGAAAATGAACCTTGTGTAGTCTAAAAACTTTTTTATTTAATCAAACTGTAATGTTGTTGAACTCTGACGGACGTGTCTTTTAATCTTGTCAACAAATCCTTAATCACCTAAATCTGTCATTTATCATCTTGTAAAATGTTCCCTCTGCTTCTGTTGCACATCTCCCCCCGACACTCTCTGCTTCACCTGTCCTGTGCAGGTGGTTCAACCCCTGCCTGCCTCCTTAAACTGGGGTGTTTAAATCTCTTCACCTCTGTTGTGAACTTCACACAAAGTTTGTGGTAACAAAATCAAACTGACGAGGATCTCGTTTGAAAAACACACACACACTCACGAGACAAAATAAAAACAGACTGCTCAAAGCAAAAGCAGAGCCCTCACAGCTGGTAGTACAAACACAGTGACAACATGCGTATTAGATACCCTCAGTGCCAAAAGCATAAATATGAAAAAATGTGATCACCAAGAATATCCTAAAAATGGCATTGAGGTGCGTGTTACAGTAAAGAAAAAAAAAGTAGCCAAATTTTCATCGGAAAATGTTGAATTTTAGTAAAAACAATGCTCTGTAGTTTGATACTGTCGTTACAGACAAAGCAGATGTTTAAAGCCTTTGGACGCACATTTGAAACGCACTCATTCTCCTTATCAGCTGGAAACATTAAAGCCGTAAAATGACTTTTTCAAACGGATAAAAACTATTGAACAGCAGCAATGTTGAGCCTGTTCCAAAATTTGAATGTACATGTGTTGAAGGTGCGGGTCTTGTTGAATTATTAAACATACTTTCTTTAATTTTTCGAGCCACAAAAACAACAACTTTTAATTTTCTTCTGCTTGAGTCTCGGCCTCGGGTAGCTCTACTTATCATTGCTCAGTCAGTTGTCTGTTTGTGCTACTTTTTTTCAAGGAGCAGTGGATTATTGGTAAGGGTGACTTTATGTGTTTAGTTACTTAAGTGGAAGTACTGTGGATAGTTTTACCTTACATACATAGATCTACCAGTACAGCTTCTGAGGTATCTGTTTACAAAATGTTATAATCTATTCAAAGGTTCTTTGCAATTTTACATTGATAAACATTATCCTTAACACATTTGGCCCACATAAAGTACTATGGCCATCACACGGTCATTTAGAATTGTTTAAATAACTCGTGTCTTAAGTCCTTCCATCAAACAGAAAATTAAAAAAAAAAAAAACATGGTTCACTTTTACATCACAAAATGTTAGAAATATAAGCCGTTCATAACAAACTGAAAGGCCGGGAGTTTAAAATGCAAACCGATGGAAGCAGAAGTAGAAGACTATAATGTCACAGAGCACACGGTGTCTATTAATGTGTAGACATGTATATATAAGAGCTTAATAAAGATGCTTAATTTCTTAAGAAATAAACAGGTGGAGTGATCTTTATCAAAAGTGGATGTTGCATCTGTGGCTAAACCCCTGTACCCAAAAAAACTTTAAAAATCTACTGTGTGTGAGGCTGTGTAAGTAAAGCTTGCCCTTCACACCTGCGTGTAATAAACCATTTGTTGGGGGTTGTGGATTTGTCACCTCAGCATTGTGAAAGTGGGGAAACATGTTTCTGGCTGTGCATAAGATTCCTCCTTACAACTTAGAATCTCAGTTCTAAATGAAATTCAGATGTTTTTTTAAGTATGGCTAATGTATTATTTGACTTCTAAGGCACACACACACACACACACACACACACACACACACACACACACACACATCATAAAAACGCAATCATTCATCTTCCAACTGTATCTTTCTGTTCTGGCTTTCGAATCATAGGTTGTTTACTGAGCCGTACTTTGGGAGTCATACTGTTGTGATACTGAGGAGAAAAGGGTAAGGTTTGATAGACTAAACCATTACACACACCAAACTTGAATAACCTAAAGAGTGTGTGAGACTGCTAGCTGTGTTGTTCAGCATTAAACTCATCTACAAATGTGTTAGTAAAGAGCGACTTGTACTTCTGTCCCATTAAGCAACGGTTTAACAAATTTCACTGCAAACTATAAAAGGAATCTGGATTTATATAGAACATAGTAGTGATGGATTAAGTGCAGGAAACACTAGTATAAGGTGTCTATGGAACAAATCTCCTTCAGCGTTCAAAATGACCAAAGTGAGGCCTACAGGCGTTTCTCTCAGTTGGTTGTGTTCAGGGAAAAAGCAGCTAAATACACTGAGACTGCTCCACATTGTTAGTGAGTTAACTCTGGATATCTGTAGGTTTTGTCAAACTTGGAGTGAACAAAAGCAGAAAAACAGTAAAAGATGCAGACGGTGAAAGTCTGGTTTATTTCATGAACACAATGAAACATTTTACAGTCCACAGAGCAAAGTAGCATACATGATAAATAGATACACATAACATGAGAAGTAAAACTCGTCGTCTTACCACATGTTATATTCTGTAAACTTAAAATAACCACAGAAATTAGAGTTTAGTGTTTTAAGTCATCTATTAAAAAACATGAGTCAACATTACTGAAGTGACACTTTAACGATGCGTCTTATCACCGTGTTTATGATGATAAAACATGTTCTCTCGTTAGTAGTTGTCAGCGCTGTCACTTGTCATGAAAATGTCCAGAGCCAGGGTTCCTCTTTAATTACCATTGATCATTAATAGGGTCACAAAAGATTTGTCACATTATCCCTATAAACAAAATGCTTTTATAGAAATCATTGTGATACAAATATTTAGATTCTTGATTCACAATGTGCACGAACTCAAAATCTTTAGAGGTTCATATTTATAAAGTATCGCAAATAATACATTTATACCATTGTATGAGCTACACTTCTTGTAAAAAACTGATTGAAAAAAGCTCCTGTCGTGACCTTCCTTCTGTGAGGACACACACACACACAGAGAGAGAGAGAGAGGGGGAAGATCATTAGGGTTGGAGGCGTTTTTGGATTTTCACTTATTGTTGGCTTTACAGTCACATAAAATTCATTCCAATTTTTTTGCCTTTGCTTCAATTAAGGTGTTTCTTTAAATCTACAGCAGCTTCCTTTTCAAAAAGTTTACTGACATAGTAAGGAAGTAGCTAGGGACCTCAGTAAGTATGAGCAACAACAGCTTAGGGACTGTTTCTACAATAAAGAGGAATTCATCATCATCCGCAGTTCATCAAAAAAAAAAAAAAGTGCCATTAAAAACAATTCAGCAGATCCTCAAAGTATGGATACAATCTGTTTTCAGCTGTAGAGGTACGCTTCACGTACTTATCAACATGCAGTTTAGAGGCTTGCATTAGAGTGCTTTGGTACTTGGGCCTCTTTTATTTAGCACGGTTATACCATTGTGTATTTAGCTATATAAATATGCTCAAGAGTCTATTGTATGTTTGTCATGCAATTAAAAATTCAAAAATATAATTTTTAAATCAGTAACTTTGCAAATTTAGAGGAAATGTTTTTGGATAACAAATGTGTCACATTTTCAAACAGGGTTTGAATAATCAGCGTTAACACAGAGACATTTATGCGCTGGGTATAACAGACATCCTTACCTTGGAGCAGAGAAACACGGTGTATTGTTGCTTTTCTCTATTGTATAGCAGCGCCCGACTGTCAGAAACGCTCTGTGCGGGTAGCAAAGTCGGATCCAACGCACATCCAGGAATCCGTGTGAAAGAAAGGTCTCGCTGCAGCTAGGCTCTCAGGATAGTCAGGCTTTTATTTATATTTGCATTCTGGTGCGTTAAAGCAGCCTCTGTGTCCCGCTTGGATCCTCATTCCGAAAATTCAGATATTTAAATAAAATGGTGAATTGGCTAGTGATGAGGAGCCACTTAGATCCGTAAAATGAGGTTTGATTAAATTAAACTCTTATGAACAGCTATGAACTCTACCTCTCTGCTGATGTGTTCCAAACAAACGATGTTTTCTACACGTCCAAACTGTGTGCTAACTACCTCACACCGCTGTGTCTGGGATCCGAAAAAATAAAAAGTTAAAACGCTATACCTTGCGGCAGTTGTGAAGTGCTGAGGAAACTACTGTGTGTCTGATGGGGTGTTTTTATATAGATGGACTTGGTTTCAGTTGGCCTCTGACATGATAAGATAAAATAAAGGAAACTGTTTGTAATGGAACTACAGTGCTGGGATGCTCTTGATAAAGGGAGCCTCTTTTATTGTTTTATGACTTGTTTTGCTGACTGTTGGGGGTCTAACTGTAACCAACTCTGTCTAACTGTTGCAGAGTTAAGAATCTGTAGTTTTTAGAAGTAACACAAGAAAAGTTTATTTCTAAAGGAATACCTGTTGTTTGTGGTGCTCTATTTAAAACTATTAGTGTCATGAACCGAAGTTCAGCGCACAAGCTGGACCCAGAAGCAGAGCCAACACACACAGGAGTACGAGAAAATAAACTTTATTTTAACTGAAGGTGTCCCGGGAGGGTAGAAGGAAAACGCGTGAAACTCGAGAAACCAAGGGACCGGGAGATGAGTCGCGCAGGAACGCCGAAAACGGGACTGTGGGAGGCTGCAACAGAAAAAGGACAAGAATTATTGGGGCGCGGGGAAATAGCAGCATACGTGGGGGAAGAGTATGAGTCTTACGGTGACAGCGGGGCCGTGGGAGCCGGAGGGAGGGGTGAGGGTCCGCGCTAAATTTGCAAAGTTACTGATTTAAAAATTATATTTTTGAATTTTTAATTGCATGACAAACATACAATAGACTCTTGAGCATATTTATATAGCTAAATACACAATGGTATAACCGTGCTAAATAAAAGAGGCCCAAGTACCAAAGCACTCTAATGCAAGCCTCTAAACTGCATGTTGATAAGTACGTGAAGCGTACCTCTACAGCTGAAAACAGATTGTATCCATACTTTGAGGATCTGCTGAATTGTTTTTAATGGCACTTTTTTTTTTTTTGATGAACTGCGGATGATGATGAATTCCTCTTTATTGTAGAAACAGTCCCTAAGCTGTTGTTGCTCATACTTACTGAGTTCCCTAGCTACTTCCTTACTATGTCAGTAAACTTTTTGAAAAGGAAGCTGCTGTAGATTTAAAGAAACACCTTAATTGAAGCAAAGGCAAAAAAATTGGAATGAATTTTATGTGACTGTAAAGCCAACAATAAGTGAAAATCCAAAAACGCCTCCAATCCTAATGATCTCCCCCCTCTCTCTCTCTCTCTCTCTCTCTCTCTCTCTCTCTGTGTGTGTGTCCTCACAGAAGGAAGGTCACGACAGGAGCTTTTTTCAATCAGGTTTTTACAAGAAGTGTAGCTCATACAATGGTATAAATGTATTATTTGCGATACTTTATAAATATGAACCTCTAAAGATTTTGAGTTCGTGCACATTGTGAATCAAGAATCTAAATATCTGTGTCACAATGATTTCTATAAAAGCATTTTGTTTATGGGGATAATGTGACAAATCTTTTGTGACCCTATTAATGATCAATGGTAATTAAAGAGGAACCCTGGCTCAGGACATTTTCATGACAAGTGACAGCGCTGACAACTACTAATGAGAGAACCTGTTTTATCATCATAAACACGATGATATGAAGCATCGTTAAAGCGTCACTTCAGTAATGTTGACTCATGTTTTTTAATAGATGACTTAAAACACTAAACTCTAATTTCTGTGGTTATTTTAAGTTTACAGAATATAACATGTGGTAAGACGACGAGTTTTACTTCTCATGTTATGTGTATCTATTTATCATGTATGCTACTTTGCTCTGTGGACTGTAAAATGTTTCATTGTGTTCATGAAATAAACCAGACTTTCACCGTCTGCATCTTTTACTGTTTTTCTGCTTTTGTTTACTCCAAGTTTGACAAAACCTACAGATATCCAGAGTTAACTCACTAACAATGTGGAGCAGTCTCAGTGTATTTAGCTGCTTTTTCCCTGAACACAACCAACTGAGAGAAACGCCTGTAGGCCTCACTTTGGTCATTTTGAACGCTGAAGGAGATTTGTTCCATAGACACCTTATACTAGTGTTTCCTGCACTTAATCCATCACTACTATGTTCTATATAAATCCAGATTCCTTTTATAGTTTGCAGTGAAATTTGTTAAACCGTTGCTTAATGGGACAGAAGTACAAGTCGCTCTTTACTAACACATTTGTAGATGAGTTTAATGCTGAACAACACAGCTAGCAGTCTCACACACTCTTTAGGTTATTCAAGTTTTGTGTGTGTGTAAGGGTTTAGTCTATCAAACCTTACCCTTTTCTCCTCAGTATCACAACAGTATGACTCCCAAAGTACGGCTCAGTAAACAACCTATGATTCGAAAGCCAGAACAGAAAGATACAGTTGGAAGATGAATGATTGCGTTTTTATGATGTGTGTGTGTGTGTGTGTGTGTGTGTGTGTGTGTGTGTGTGTGTGCCTTAGAAGTCAAATAATACATTAGCCATACTTAAAAAAACATCTGAATTTCATTTAGAACTGAGATTCTAAGTTGTAAGGAGGAATCTTATGCACAGCCAGAAACATGTTTCCCCACTTTCACAATGCTGAGGTGACAAATCCACAACCCCCAACAAATGGTTTATTACACGCAGGTGTGAAGGGCAAGCTTTACTTACACAGCCTCACACACAGTAGATTTTTAAAGTTTTTTTGGGTACAGGGGTTTAGCCACAGATGCAACATCCACTTTTGATAAAGATCACTCCACCTGTTTATTTCTTAAGAAATTAAGCATCTTTATTAAGCTCTTATTTATACATGTCTACACATTAATAGACACCGTGTGCTCTGTGACATTATAGTCTTCTACTTCTGCTTCCATCGGTTTGCATTTTAAACTCCCGGCCTTTCAGTTTGTTATGAACGGCTTATATTTCTAACATTTTGTGATGTAAAAGTGAACCATGTTTTTTTTTTTTTTAATTTTCTGTTTGATGGAAGGACTTAAGACACGAGTTATTTAAACAATTCTAAATGACCGTGTGATGGCCATAGTACTTTATGTGGGCCAAATGTGTTAAGGATAATGTTTATCAATGTAAAATTGCAAAGAACCTTTGAATAGATTATAACATTTTGTAAACAGTTACCTCAGAAGCTGTACTGGTAGATCTATGTATGTAAGGTAAAACTATCCACAGTACTTCCACTTAAGTAACTAAACACATAAAGTCACCCTTACCAATAATCCACTGCTCCTTGAAAAAAAGTAGCACAAACAGACAACTGACTGAGCAATGATAAGTAGAGCTACCCGAGGCCGAGACTCAAGCAGAAGAAAATTAAAAGTTGTTGTTTTTGTGGCTCGAAAAATTAAAGAAAGTATGTTTAATAATTCAACAAGACCCGCACCTTCAACACATGTACATTCAAATTTTGGAACAGGCTCAACATTGCTGCTGTTCAATAGTTTTTATCCGTTTGAAAAAGTCATTTTACGGCTTTAATGTTTCCAGCTGATAAGGAGAATGAGTGCGTTTCAAATGTGCGTCCAAAGGCTTTAAACATCTGCTTTGTCTGTAACGACAGTATCAAACTACAGAGCATTGTTTTTACTAAAATTCAACATTTTCCGATGAAAATTTGGCTACTTTTTTTTTCTTTACTGTAACACGCACCTCAATGCCATTTTTAGGATATTCTTGGTGATCACATTTTTTCATATTTATGCTTTTGGCACTGAGGGTATCTAATACGCATGTTGTCACTGTGTTTGTACTACCAGCTGTGAGGGCTCTGCTTTTGCTTTGAGCAGTCTGTTTTTATTTTGTCTCGTGAGTGTGTGTGTGTTTTTCAAACGAGATCCTCGTCAGTTTGATTTTGTTACCACAAACTTTGTGTGAAGTTCACAACAGAGGTAAAGAGATTTAAACACCCCAGTTTAAGGAGGCAGGCAGGGGTTGGACCACCTGCACAGGACAGGTGAAGCAGAGAGTGTCGGGGGGAGATGTGCAACAGAAGCAGAGGGAACATTTTACAAGATGATAAATGGCAGATTTAGATGATTAAGGATTTGTTGACAAGATTAAAAGACACGTCCGTCAGAGTTCAACAACATTACAGTTTGATTAAATAAAAAAGTTTTTAGACTACACAAGGTTCATTTTCTCCTCTGATAGTAATCATATTAAACATGTCAAGAAAGAAAGAGTATAAAGAAAAATAGTAAATGTGTGTGTCTAATTAAACTCTTCCTGTGAGCCTTACATCATCCTTTAATATGTTCGGTGTTACAAACTTGAAGAAGCACGGAAAAGATCATCAGACATTAATCTAATCAGTTTGCAGCCTTCATTCGTATTGAAAAGTTGAAATCTTCCCTGCTAGACCCAAGTGCAGCGTTTAACACCGTCGGCCATAACATTTTATTACAGCTATTATTAAATGGAGAGTCCTCTTCACACACTGAGGTTAATTATGAAGCTCCACAGGCTTCTGTGCAAAGACCAGTTCTGTTTACATTATACGCGCTTTAGAAGACATAGCATACCACAGGTCAGCTCAGCAACATTTCGACTTTGGCTTGTTTTTTCTGGTTAACGTTAATTACGTAATTTAGAATTAAAGTTTAGTGTTTTTAGCATTTAGGATGGCCGTGGCGAGTAACTCGAGTGCTGTAAACATTTCATCAAAAGTTATCTGAGTTGGAAGGGTGGCTGTTAATAAGCCATTCTTAAGGAAGGAGAACAGAGAAAAATAAGGCTGAGGTGTGCCAAATTACACAAGAAATTGACTGGAAAAAGAAATCAGCTGTAATATGTCTTATGGAGTAATGAATCCAAATTTGAAATATGCACGGAAGAGGTCCGAAGAGAGATACAACAGTGAATGTCTATAGCCGTCTTTAACACAGCGTGGATACTCTACCGTGCTTTGAGGCTGGATTTCAGCCAGTGTTGTTGGAGCTCTTATCCAAATTAATCAAATTATGAATGTAGAAAAGTTCCACCAGATTTTGATCGACCATGTAATACCATGTAGTGTCTGATTGGCTTCAACTTCATTTTTCAGTGCGACAATGATCGCAAACATACTGCCAATGTAGTCAAAGTATGCCTGGATGAAACAACGCATCAGTCATGGATTGATCTCTCCAGGGTTCGAACCTCAAGATAATCGAAGCAGTGTGGGAACATCTTGACAGAAAACAAAACAAAAGGCAGCCAGCATCCAAAGAAGAGTCTCGGATGTCTTTCAAGAAGCCTGCAGAACTAAGAAATTACAAGAAAGCTTACCTATTAGAGTTTAAGCTGTGTTGAAGAATGAAAGGCAGCTTTAACTGGACAAAAGGGGGAAAAAAATCCCACATTGACAGCTAACTCAAGAGACAAAAAGCATTAGAACTCAAGTCATTACCTTACTTAAGGATAAATAAGTTAATTAATTACATTAATGCATAAGCAGAAAATAACCTACAGTAACTGCTTTGCGATATGGAAGTGCAAAAGACAACTGAAAGGGAGGATAGTTTCTATATATGTGGTTTCTATTAAGGGACAGAGGAACGATAAGAAATCAAGGACAAGGAGTGTGGTGTAGATAAGTGAGGAAATCCGATCATTACTACAAATTTAGTTGAAATTTAAATATTTTAACTATGGTGCCTCCTGTGAGGGCTGTCTGTTTTCCACATTCTGCAACGGTAAAATACGACTTAGAGGCGGATATTTGTTTTACCAAATGGACAATTGCTGTTGACAAAACTTGACTCTGAGAAAAAAACTCTTTCCCACAGAGGGGAATAAACTTATTCGAATATGAGCTTTTTTCCACTAAGACTTGTTTTATGGGGAGATGTACGAAATTATTTACCGGGTTACAAGCAACGATAATATCGACTGTTGACTCCTCAGCGTCATCATTTTCTATCTATTGAGAAATCCCATTGTAAAAGTAATGAAGAAAAAAACTATTCTGCCGTCTCACTCCTCCTTGACCCGCGGGGTGTGTGTGTGTGTGTGTGTGTGTGTGTGTGTGTGTGTGTGTGATCGGCGGCGTTGTTTGAACGGAATGCTGACATAATATTCACGGATTCTTCCTCGCGATTGGTAGAACTGTCACAGTAGGGGGCTGAGCAGATATCGACTCCCCTCCCGTTTCTTCTCTCATTTTATCCTAGTCTAGCGAAGCATCTGTTTTTCGCATCTTTCTCTTGACAATACCAATAGTTAGAGAGGGTTGTTTTTTTTTGTTTTTTTTGATTGCCTTCTTGCGAACGCCGTCTGTTTTCCACATTCTGCAACGGTAAAATATGACTTTGAGACGGGTATTTGTTTTACCAAACGGACAATTGCTGTTGACAAAACTCGCCTCATGGTTGACTCTTTCCCACAGAGGGGGGTGCTTTAATAAACTTATTCGAATATGAGCTTTTTTCCCCGCTAAGACTTGTTTTATGGGGAGATGTACGAAACCGGGTTACAAGCAATGATAATATCGGATGTTGACTCCTCAGCGTCATCATTTTCTATCTATTGAGAAAACTTATTGTTAAAGTATTGAAGAAAAAAACTCCTCCTTGGCCCGCGGGGTGTGTGTGTGTGTGTGTGTGTGTGTGTGAAACAAGATCGCCTGTCGCGGCGATTATGGTTTGTTTTTTCAGTCTCTTGTAAAAAGGACTCTCAAAAGGAAAAGTAGTATTCAATTTTTTACACATAGGCAGCCTGTAGGTTACAAGCGGATAGAAAGTTCTTCTTTTCATCACAAGCTATGGTGTATCTTAAAGGTTTTTTACAGCGTCTGTATTATAGGAAAATAAAATTACTATTGAAATCTCTACAGGAAGTCACTCTTTATTTCCATTACAAACGCCGGTGCAGCTTAAGAAAGTAAAATTACATCCGCTCTGTCTCTCTATACATCACAGAATCAGCTGCTGCATCACCGCTGTGCTTAGGGAACATGACGCAACAGGTCTGAAAATGACTAGACACTTCCGGAGTATTTCCGGTAGGGTTATAAGGTCCGGATCGAGATTGAATATGTCATATTCAAAACCTTCTTCTTTGGGAGAGCAGATCTCATCGGACACAGGAACGCTGCAGAAGGAAAGAATCCATCTTGTGTCTGTGCCTTAGAAATTGTGACGGACTCCTCTCTCTGATTTTTATTCCCCTCCAACAGATGGCGCGCTTCCGGAGGTTTCCCCCTCCCTCTAAAAACTTTTTTTCCCAACAACAGATGACGCGCTTCCGGAGGTTTCCCCCCTCCCTCTAAAAACTTTTTTTTTTCCCCAACAACAGATGACGCGCTTCCGGGGGTTCACCCCTCCTTTTTCAGGGTGCAATTCGACACGGTTAGCAACAGATGGCGCGCTTCCGGGGTTCGCCCCCCTTTCTCAGGATATAATTCGTCACGCGGGGGGTTTCCCACCCCCCCTTCTCCGGATACGATTCGTCACGCTCATTACACGCTTCCGGGGGGGAGGGGCGGGAGGTCAAAAGGTCGTGATTAGGGCCATCAATCACTTCGGATCAAATTTTGTCATAAGCTGTATGGGATTAACTCTCTGTTGAATCTTAATTGCCCCTCGAGGATAAATAAAGTCTTTCTGATTCTGACAAACAAACAAACAAACAAATGAGTGGCCTTAAATAATCTCATGCATAAACATAAACTTGCCTCACACTTCATGACAAGAAACATGCATTATATCATGATGTGTTTATCTGCCCTTACACTGGTTTTTAAGTCGAGTGTGTTCAAAGACACGAGTATAGCTGAAATGTGTTTCACTGGTTGAAAACAACATAAAAATGTAAGGTAGAGACAACTGATCCTTTGTTGTTACAGGTCAGAAACCACAAGAATGTGAGACGTGCGCTTTATCAGAGGCTACTTTCAGTGATGTAACAGCTTAGTTGTGATTTGTGCAACATCTCTAAAGTTAGAAATATCCTGTCTCAGAGTGACGCTGAAAAACTAGTTCATGCATTTATTACTTCCAGGCTGGACGACTGTGATTCATTATTATCAGGAAGTCCTAAAAACTCCCTGAAGAGGCTTCAGTGTAAAGAGTTTCAGTAAGTTTAAGAGTACTTTATGAGGATTTGTATCATAAGATGCTGTCAAATGTTTTTACAGTATTTTACTGTACAAAGTAAAAGGTTGTGGGAAAATGTATCGTCTCTTTTGTCACTGTTGTAAAGAATTTTGCAGCAGTGATGGGACCCAGGAAAAACTGACCAATAGCAACAGAAACTTCTTTCAAACTGCTTTTTTCCAATCCTTTGGTGGAACGAGCCGTAAAAAGAAAACTCAGCAGAAGGTCAGCATGTTCTTATTATGTTCGACAAAACAAAATGATTTCCCAGATATGTTTCCTTCTAAGCTGATTCTTTTTCGTCATTGGAATGTCATCAGACTGGAGAAGTGCAGTCGGATAATAACAAAGAGAGGGAAGGTAGTCAGAACTGAGGGGATCGAGCTACCAGAAGGCAACATTGCAGACATAGAGGACAGTTACAAGTACCTGCAGAGGGTCAGGCAAGTCCTGAGAAGTCAGCTGAATGTTGAGAACAAGATCCAGGCTACGCCCTGCCCGTGATCAGGTACCCTGCTGGGATAATAAGCTGGCCAAAGGAGGAGATAGAAGCCACTGACATCAAGACAAGGAAGCTCCTGACCATACATGAAGGGTTTCACCCCAATTCCAGCACCTGTACGCTAAGCGGAAGGAAGCCATAACCATAACATAAACTGTATATAAGCCTGCATAGTATACAGAAACATCTGTGCTGAATATGACCAGGAAGTCCCGAGGTCTAAATGGGAGATGCCCCCAAGGGTGGTGGAGAATGACCGAGCTAAGATCCTGTGGGACTTCCAGATACAGACGGACAAAATGGTGGTGGCTAACCAACCGGACATAGTGGTGGTAGACAAACAGAAGAAGACGGCCGTAGTGATCGATGTAGCGAATGACAGCAACATCAGGATAAAAACAAGTCTACTACAAAAATAAAATACAACACCTCGGCCAAGTATTACTCTGTGACTATCATGGCTGTTAATATCGCTTCATTTCATGTCTGAATTAAGACAAGAGCCATTGTTCACGTTTGCTGCTCATCTGTCTTCCTGTAGGGGGCAGTAATGCACTACGGTGCATTCTTCAGCCTCCACCCAAACCAGGAAAAAGAAGAAGAAAACGTCCGCTTCCGGGAGGCTTGTTTTGCAGAGCAGCGGGCTGAGTTTTGGACTCATGCAAGTTACCGAGAGTTTTCTCGTTGGCCTGACTGTGTGAGGTTACTGTTTCGCGTCTCTCTTAGCACTTAGCAGCGTTAGTTGCCTGCTACGCTGCTCCTTCCTTCCGCGGCTTTACGGAAAGATGGTTTTGTCAACATCACAACAAGTCGCTCTGGCTTTCACGGGCGTGCTCTTCATGTTTGTCGTGCTGCCGCGGTTGTACGGCTTTGGCAGCGGGACCGCGGCGAAGGACGCCAAACTGGACGCTCGTCACAGCAGAAAAGGTAGCAATATACAACTGGTTCTTGGGCACTCTGAGGTTCACTTTGCTCTAGTTATCGCGAGATTTGGCTTGATTTCCACATTTGCTTTGAGGTTCACGTTGTACTAGTTATCGTGAGGGGAAAAAGCGAGTATATTAAATTTTCCAGAGAAACTTAGTTATTACACATTCTCTGTGTGTTTCTACCTTATTTATGTTTAAGTGCGATCAGATCCACCCTCGGTCGGTTCAGCTTACACACATTATTCCTAATGAAATGACAGATTGGTGGAGATCTGTACACACATGTGAGTTTGTGTATTTATGTCTGTGACATCCTTCATCCGTGACGCCGTGGAGGCCATTAATGAATTATGTCCTTCCATCCCAAAATACACGTGCCTTTATTAGCCGCACACCTGCGTATTCATGCAGTTATTCATCATCATTGATGTGTTTCTACAGGACTGCAGAACTTTAGTTAACGTTCACTTGAAACATCAGAATGGGGCAAAAAGTGTGTCCTGAGAAATCCAGCTGGAAAATGGCTGAAGCCCTCATTTGTAGGAGGAGGACAAAAGAGTTACAGGGTTTGCAGTCCTGTAACTGCTAATGATGTCAGTGCATTGTGTGGACGTGTCATGCTGGAGGGTCAGGTGAAGAAGGCCTGTCACCTAGACCCAGAGCCCACCAGTCAGTGGGTAAAAATGTGCATTCCTCCACCAGCTGGTGAATGTTTGGTGGCAGTGAGAAAGTGACATTGGTTGCAAAGAAGCATGTGGAGCGGTCTCAGAAACCCAGTTAGGATTGCTTTGATCGCTGGCAGGTTGGTGAAGGGGGAACATGGCGACTGCAAAGTTGGCTAGCAGCGGTGAGACCATTTACCTTCAGAGTAAAAGTTACACCTTTTAAAATGTGTTGGCCTCAGCTTTTACTTTGAAATCCAAGATTCCCCATTTCTGGTTTGTGCCGCTCTTTTTCTAATTTTACATCTGCTCGTTGGTCGTTAGCAAGAGTTTGCAGACAAGTTGGCATCTTCCATGTAAACTGTGGGCAACTGCAACAGTCTCCTAGCTACTAAAGCGAGGTCTTTGATGCAGGGCTGTCTTCGTAACTGATAACATTTGCTTACATACAAGTGATAGCGTGTAACATAAAGTGTCAACTCCCAGCTACCACACGGAAAGAGGCAGGGTACGGCCTGGACGGGTCGCCAGTCCGTCGCAGGGCTAACACACAGGCACATACAACCATTCCCACTCACATTCATTTAGAATTACCAGTTCACCCACTATCAATTAAGGGTAATAAAGCCCGAACAACAAGACACCCTGGCAGGTCAAAGCCTCCAAAAAGGCAGCTACTTTACACACTAGAACTACCACAACAGCAGTAATGGCACATACATCGTCTTCTTGATGAAGCTCAGTTGTTCATTTTCATTGAATCCTTGTCATTACAGATTTTAAAGTTAAAATATGACAGAAGCCTAATAAACAAAGGGTATAACAAGTAACACAACAGCTAACAGATGCAAAGCATGTCTTTGTTAAAGAAGACGACCATGATGAAGAGTTAAAAGTAGAGCTGGGCGATATAAGATTTTTTCATATCACGATATGTTTTTTTCATTTGAGGCGATAACGATATCTATCACGATATCAGCCAAATAACTATATTTGTAAGATTTAAATGTGCCGTTGCTCACAAGTAAAATGTGAAATAATCAGCAGCTTGTTTTTAAATATTTATTTCCCATAATAAGTTCAACAGGGTAGATGTACTTAAGGAACATGAGACTTTTTCAGATAAATAAAGGCAAATATTGCAAACTACACAAAAGGCAGCCGCTAAAGCGTTTAAGTTTCAAAATAGAACAAACGAAACAGACTAAACTGTCAATTCCACTTAGAAACAAAATATTAATTCTAAAAATAAATCTTAGTTTGTTTTACAGAAGAACAGACAAAACTAACTTTTGTCAATATCAAATAAACTGAGAACTAAAAGGAAATTCTCAATCTCTCCTTGTTGTATAGCTGAGCTTTTCAAACAGTTGTAACAGTTACTTTAGTCTGACAAAAGCCGAATGACGAATCAGGTTGGGGACCGCTGGACTAACCGATGCATGAAACGATGCATTTTTAGACATAAGTTGTAATGGCGCCGTTTTCTTTGTGAGTATTTATTACACGGCGTGCTGCGGGGAGAAGCCTGTTCTAACGTTTGAGTCTAAGGGTTATTTTTTAGCACTTGGCGTCTCTTTTTTACTTCTCATCCGTAAATAATCTGCATCTTTCACGTGATTCCATTTATTTTGAAAAGTCTCAACAGGATCTTGAGCTTTATTGTGAAAGGTTTATGTGGAACATAAACAAGCGGACACGTGATGGTTTTACCGTCGTTGTTGCTAACGACAACTCATAAAAACAGGCGCTTGTCCGTCTGTAGTGTGGTTATATTAAATATAAGAGAAAGAGAGAACTTTAAGAAATGAATACAGCCACTACAGTGACATCAAAACCATGAAAAAATATAGCTGTAAACTAGAGCTGGGCGATATAACGATATGTATCGCGATATAACTTTTTCTCGATAGAAAAATTAAACTATCGCGATAGACCTCACCGCTCTTGTCCTCTTAAAAAAAAAAAAAAAAAAGAACAGCCAATCCAAATTACGTAGCGCAGAGCCGAACCAATCACAGCCGCAGCGTCACGTGACTTGTTACGTACAGCACAAGTGCCAAGCCGCACATGTGTATTTGTTTGGGAAGCAGCCAGCCACCGTACCGCCCGGGTAACGGAGGAAATGAGTGTGCCGACTAGAAAAATCAACCGAGCGTGACCGAAGGTTACAGAGGAGAAAACAGATGATGGTTCCAACGCCGGAGAGATTGTCGAACGGAAGAGCCACAGAAGCTCCGTAGTGTGGAGGTATTTCGGCTATTTCAAGTAGGGCTGCTCGATTATGTCAAAAATGATAATCACAATTATTTTCACTGAAATTGAGATCTCGATTATTTGACGATATTTATTTAACCCTTTAAGACCTACTATAGAACCAAGTCCACCAGAGCTTATATTATTTTTTTACATGTTGTAGTGCCATTTGTGGGAGCATTTAAAGTTGCTATACAACTGTTATAGCCCATATTTTAATAATATGTCTGCATTAAGTCCATAGTAACGACATTAATTGCAAAAAAGTGCAATAAACTACAAAAAATTAGAAAATCGTTTTTGTTTTTTTACATATATTTCTACTTGGAGAAATTTAAGAGGTTTATCCCTCAAAACTTTAAATACAAAAAAGTTGCAAAAAATAGTTTACAACAACAGGAAATTTATTTTGAGTGTCTTCATAGTTTTATTTTGGAGATACAGCAATTTTTATATACTGCAGGAAAAACGAAAAAACAATCCTATGATGCAAATTTGCAAAGAAAACAGCAGGTGCATCAAAATAAACTATTTACAGCAGTGAAGTTTGAGTTCTAAGCATCCCAGCAACTATTCAGAAAAGTCAAACATGATCAGTATAGGCTTTTAAGGCCTACAAGTACAAAAAACTACATTTCCGCGAAAATGACGTCACTTCCGGTTTCGGGCAGGAAATGGCGCACTGATGTCTGTTTCACTGTGGGAAGTGTTACGAACAGCTGATCGGATCGGCAAAGCGTGTTTCTGGAATATTATGCTTTTGTTCCTGCAAGAGCTTTTTATGCAGTTTTTGCAAAGCTTTATGTGGAAGGAAACCGTGACCGAGGACAAGCTGATGGCATCAGATGTAAGTACAACTCCTCCGGTTTCATATGCAAAAAAAAAAAAATTATTGCGCTAGCTTAAACGGTTCAGGTTCTACAGGGATTTAAAAATAGTTACACAAAACAGAGCGTGCTGCTCTGACCGGCTTTAAAGGGTTAACAATGACTATAATAATATAAAATAGTGTGCAACACCACTGAAGTTTTTTTACCTCTCTTTTCAACCAACAGCAGTCACTCTCCTCTCCAAATAACTCCTGCTTAGCTTTCCAAGCTTCCCTCGGGTCCTCTTAATCAGCGGTCTCCACCCTTTTTTGCGCCACGGACCGGTTTATGCCCGACAATATTTTCACGGACCGGCCTTTAAGGTGTCGCGGATAAATGAGGGAGGGGCTAATAATCGGCTCAGTCATTTCTAATGATCGTTGAAAGCCCAGATCGTAATCGTGATTAAAATTCGATTAATTGAGCAGCCCTAATTTCAAGTCTGACAAAAAACAGAGTAGCGTTCACTGTAAATTGTGCCGAAAGCAAGTCTGGAAATACAATAAACTGGTGCATGCGCTACGTCCACACGTCCACGGGTATTTTTGAAAACGCAGATTTTTCTATGCGTTTGCACCTTTCGTCCACACGTAAACGGCGTCTTTGGTCACTGAAAACGAAGATTTTTGAAAACTCAGTTTTTGCATTTACGCGTGGACTAGAAAAATGGAGAAAACGCAGCGTCAAAGGTGTGCGCATTTTTTGACGTCACACTGTGCGCCACGTTATTGTTTCGGTGAAATGAATTTCTACAATACTGTTAATTCTACTCTCTGCAGTGTTTAAATGCTTACATATACACACAGTTACTGTCCCTCCACACATACGACTCGGTTCTGCTTCTATGCCCCAGCTTTGTTTACTTTTCCCACCGAGGCTTCTAGACTTCTGATTGGCCAACATTTCTGCACGGTTAGGAATCTAGCACCACCTGCTGCTTTGGCATGTTCATAGCAGCGTTTTCCTTCATTTCTTCCTTTATGTGTGGACGGGATTATTTTTTAAAACGAAAACGGAAAATCTCCGTTTTCAAAAATACCCGTGTACGTGTGGACGTAGCCTCAGTCTCTGACTGGAAGCGCTAATTCATCATTCGGCTTTTGTCAGACTAAAGTAACTGTTACAACTGTTTGAAAAGCTCAGCTATACAACAAGGAGAGATTGAGAATTTCCTTTTAGTTCTCAGTTTATTTGATATTGACAAAAGTTAGTTTTGTCTGTTCTTCTGTAAAACAAACTAAGATTTATTTTTAGAATTAATATTTTGTTTCTAAGTGGAATTGACAGTTTAGTCTGTTTCGTTTGTTCTATTTTGAAACTTAAACACTTTAGCGGCTGCCTTTTGTGTAGTTTGCAATATTTGCCTTTATTTATCTGAAAAAGTCTCATGTTCCTTAAGTACATCTACCCTGTTGAACTTATTATGGGAAATAAATATTTAAATAAAAACAAGCTGCTGATTATTTCACATTTTACTTGTGAGCAACGGCACATTTAAATCTTACAAATATAGTTATTTGGCTGATATCGTGATAGATATCGTTATCGCCTGAAATGAAAAAAACATATCGTGATATGAAAAAATCTTATATCGCCCAGCTCTACTGCAAACAGTTTATTTTACGACACCACGAAACAAACGATAGCGTAAAATGAAACAATAGATGTTTTTATATCATCATCCGATATATATCGTTATATCGAGCAGCTCTAGTGTGTGGGATTAAAGATAAAAACCAGAGCACTGCCTACATTTTAATACTGACTTCACAGCTAGCTACAAAAATGTAAGAAACACGTTTGAAATAATGATTGTAAAAGTAGAGTTCATCATCTCAGCCACGTCTGACCAGAACCTGCAGTCTCTCATCCAGCGCTCCGCCTCAGTCTGCAGCTTCACCTGCTCACAGCCCTCAAACCTTTGGCTGCTCTGCCCACTCTTTATTTGCCTGGATGGTGAGTTCTCCACACTCCTGTGCTCAGGGTCAGCAGGCAGGTTTGTGGCTGCTCTGCACAGCCACAAACCTGCCTGCTTCTCCACTGTGCTCAAACCCCCAGCCTTCATCTGTCTGTGGTGGTTAGCACTGTTGCCTCACAGCATGAAGGTCCTGAGATCAACTCCACCATCAGGCTGTCTGTGTGGACTGGGTGTGTGTGGTGTCGTAGGGTTCATTGGTTAACCCTTTAACCCTTGTGGACGAGTGGACATGTCCCAGTGGATGCTGGACTACCTCACAGAACGTCCACAGTATGTGAGGACACAGGGCTGTGTCTCTGACAGGCTGGTCTGCAGTACGGGGGCCCCACACTGTGCTGGCACCGTTCCTCTTCACCCTCTACACCGCAGACGTCTCCATCAACTCCCCACGCTGCCACCTACAGAAGTTCTCTGACGACTCTGCCATAGTCGCCTCATCACAGGTGAGGACGACTCAGAGTACAGACACTGGACTCTGGACTTTGTGGACTGGTGTCAGCAGAACCACCTGCTGATCAACGCCGGGAAAACCAAGGAGTTGGTGGTGGACTTCCGGAGACGCAGACCCACCACACTGACACCAGTGAACATCCAGGGAGTGGACATTGAGATAGTGGACTCTTATAGGTACCTGGGTGTTCACCTGAATAATAAACTGGAGCCACAACACTGATGCTCTGTACAGGAAGGGTCAGAGCAGACTCTACCTGCTGAGGTCATTTGGAGTCCAGGGAGCGCTTTTAAAGACCTTCTATGACTCTGTGGTGGCATCTGTCATTTTTTAGTGTTGTATGTTGGAGCAGCGGTTTATCTGCAGCTGAGAGGAAGAGGCTGGATAAACTCATGAGGAAGGCCAGCTCTGTTCTGGGATGCACCCTGGACCCAGTGCAGGTGGTGGAGACAGAAGGACTCTGGCCAAAATAACATCTCTGATGGACAGAGTCTCCCCCTCCCATGCATGCAGATGTTGCTGCAGAGAGAGTGACAGACTGCTGCATCCTCGATGCATGAAGGAGCGTTTCCACAGGTCCTTCCTCCCTGCAGCTGTCAGACTGCACAATCAGAACTGCTCCTAACAAACATAGATGTTTACATCTGTAACTGCACTATTTTATTTTATTAACCGATTCGCACTACAACCTGCTTTGCCTCTTATCTGTAGTTAATTTTATTTAATTTAATAACTGTACAGTACTCACTGTTTATAGTAACCATTGTCCTTGATGTAAATATGTAAAAATTGTGTATGTTTCTGTTCTGTGTCCTGTGTACTGTTTGTTTGTATTTGTCTTTATTGCTGCTGTTACATCCAAATTTCCCCTTGTGGGACAATTAAAGGATTATTCTATTCTATTCTATTCTATTCTATTCTATTCAAGTCCACCAGAGCTTTGCATTTTTACATTTTTACATGCTGTAGTGCCATTTTGGACTTTTCAAGTTGCTATACATCAATACAAGCAGTATATCCCAAATTGTAATGATGTGTAATTAGTCTACAGGAAATTGCAAAAACAATAAACTCCAAAAATAGTTTTTGTTTGTTTACACATATTTCTAGAAATTTCAGAGTTTGATCTCCCAGATCTGTAAATACAAAACAAGCTGCATAAAATAGTTTCAAAGCATAGAAAATTTATTCTGAGCATCTTCATAGTTTCATTTTTGAGATGCACTCATTTTGATAAACTGCAAGAAAAATGAAAATAAACATTATTGTGCACAATTTGCAACAAAACAGCATCAAAACTGTTTCCAACAGTGCAGTGTAAGTTCTCAGCCTCCCAGAAACTGTCAAAAACAGCAGTAAACCTTTGAAAGGCCCTGCAGGGCAAAGCTTCCCGTGTGAAATGACGTCCTCCCGGGTTTCATACAGCTTTGTGCAAACGGAGCAACCTGCTCTGAAAAGCCTTCCACATGCTAGAGGAAGAGGTGACGGATGTGGTGATGTAGCAGCACATTAGATGTGGCTTAAACGATGATGATGATGATTATATGTGTTGCCCCCATTAAGTGGCATTAGGACTGAGGTCAGTTCAAATCTGTGGCCAAATGGAGTGTCAAGATTCCCAGCACCGGTGTCTAGTTGCAGAGTACTGCCGCACACAGTGTTTGACACTGATCGTCTACACATCGTCGTCTACGTGTTCCTTATGTGTATGTTTGTGCACTTGTTGTGTACTGTGTAGAGAAAACATATGAGAGGGTGCCAAGAAAGGACCTGTGGAAGCAGAGTGTGAGGATGCTGCACGACGTGTGACGGGTCGGCTGGTGATGACATTAGGGCTGCTCAATTAATCGAATTTTAATCACGATTACGATCTGGGCTTTCAACGATCATTAAAAATGACTGAGCCGATTATTAGCCCCTCCCTCGTTTATCCGCGACACCTTAAAGGCCGGTCCGTGAAAATATTGTCGGGCATAAACCGTCCATGGCGCAAAAAAGGTTGGAGACCGCTGATTAAGAGGACCCGAGGGAAGCTCGGAAAGCTAAGCAGGAGTTATTTGGAGAGTGACTGCTGTTGGTTGAAAAGAGAGGTAAAAAAACTTCAGTGGTGTTGCACACTATGTTATATTATTTTTTAAAGTCATTGTTAACCCTTTAAAGCCGGTCAGAGCAGCACGCTCCGTGTTGTGTAACTATTTTTAAATCCCTGTAGAACCTGAACCGTGTAAGCTAGCGCAATAATTTGTTTTGCATATGAAACCGGAGGAGTTGTACTTACATCTGATGCCATCAGCTTGTCCTCGGTCACGGTTTCCTTCCACATAAATCTTTGCAAAAACTGCATAAAAAGCTCTTGCAGGAACAAAAACATAATATTCCAGAAACACGCTTTGCCGATCTGATCAGCTGTTCGTAACACTTCCCACAGTTAAACAGACGTCAGCGCGAACTGTCGCATGTCCGCCATTTCCTGCCCGAAACCGGAAGTGACGTCATTTTCGCGGAAATTGTAGTTTTGTACTTGTAGGCCTTAAAAGCCTGTACTGGTCATGTTTGACTTTTCTGAATAGTTGCTGGGATGCTTAGAACTCAAACTTCACTGCTGGAAATAGTTTATTTTGATGCACCTGCTGTTTTCTTTGCAAATTTGCATCATAGGATTGTTTTTCGTTTTTCCTGCAGTATATAAAAATTGCTGTATCTCCAAAATAAAACTATGAAGACACTCAAAATAAATTTCCTGTTGTTGTAAACTATTTTTTGCAACTGTTTTGTATTTAAAGTTTTGAGGGATAAACCTCTTAAATTTCTCCAAGTAGAAATATATGTAAAAAAACCCAAAAACGATTTTCTAATTTTTTGTAGTTTATTGCACTTTTTTGCAATTAATGTAGTTACTATGGACTTAATGCAGACATATTATTAAAATATGGGCTATAACAGTTGCATAGCAAATTGAAATGCTCCCACAAATGGCACTACAACATGTAAAAATATAATATAAGCTCTGGTGGACTTGGTTCTATAGTAGGTCGTAAGGGTTAAATAAATATCGTCAAATAATCGAGATCTCAATTTCAGTGAAAATAATTGTGATTATCATTTTTGCCATAATCGAGCAGCCCTAGATGACATCATGACTCGGAGACCTTTTCTGTTTGCAGGAGGTCTTTAGCAAATATGATTATTGAAGCTTGAATCTTACACACACACACACGCACACACAGTCTCATTGGACTCCTTCACACAGTAATCACACTTCTTATGGTGATCATGGGTGCCTGTTCCAATCCAGTCCATAAAATGTGATGCTGACATTTGTCTGTCATCGTCACCTGTCAGGAAACAGCCTGAAAGTAGCTGTTTCGAGATGAACTATCACTAAGTAAACTATGAAAGGCTGTAAAAGCAGGGTGGTGCATGAACGGCCTTTAACAGCAGATGATTGCACTATAAAACTCCTACTGTCATACAGCACTACGTAAACATGTGACTTAAACCCCTACCGTAGCTTGTTGGTAACACCCCTGACCCTCACCTCACTATCTGCTTTAAGACAAACGATTTGGAACGGTGCTCATGTGCCATGAATGCGATTTCTTAGCGTGTTTCTGACGTCCGTCACGATGTTGTGTCAGCAGGCCCAGCGCGAGGTCAGCCCATCAATATGAACGGCGCCGGCCAGTCCCCGGAGAACTTGCAGCAGATGAAGAAACGGGTGGAGCAAGAGCTGAAGAGTGACAAATACAAATCGAGCAGCAATAAGGGCTACGTGTTCACGCTGATGCCGCTCTACGCCATTGGAGTGGGAGTGTTTGCAGCATACAAGTTTTTGAAGGTAACTACGTACACTGCAGCACCTCAGGTCTCGGATAGCATCTACAGTTTGAGCCGTCATGTTTGTTTTTGTTCCAGATCAGGTCTACAGACGACAAGGCCCAAAAGGACAAGTTTGCAAAAGGGGCCAAAAAATCCATGGAGGCAGGTGTGTGTCAGGATTTGTGTTTGCACGTTTTATTTGGTTTCAGTCGTGGTTTCCCCATCGTGTGTGTTTGCTTTCATGCAGAGAACCAGTTGAACGAGCTGGAACAAAGGCTTGCACAGACAGAGAGGATGCTCAATTCCATCCTCACCCAGCTGGACCCGCTGACCAACTGGTGAGTGACCTTCCCAGTCAGGTTTCTCCAGGTGTTCCCCACACAGCTCTCAAACATGACTCTAACCCGCCTGCAGGACGGCGTGGAGCTGATCACCTGACTTTAGTTTCATGTAATAAAACGGCCGTTATGACAAACACAGACCCTGTGAGAATCGTCTCTTCTCTTTTGTTCCTCCAGCGTGAAGTCGGTGGCCCAGGAACAGAAGAATGAGATCATGTCTCAGCTGCAGACCATTCGGTACCTGATGAAGAAGAGAGGAATGGACTGTCCACCCCTCCATGCCACCAGTGGGTTGTTTGTTTTTAACCGTGCAGCATAATTCAGTCACTTTGTGGTGATCAGAGTGAATTTGTCAGGTGTTGCAGACCTGACTCTAGACTGTGTGGTTGCTGTTTTCAGATTGTGTGCAAAATAGAAACACATCCCAGTTTCTATTGTTCTTACTGACGAATGAGGAGAACGCTCTCAGTGTTTGATTTACACTGTTACTGCACATCGTCGATGTTTGAAGGAGCGTGATATGTTTGATAGTTGAGAACAATGGTCCTCATTAACAAAGCCTGTTTTGTTCTTGCTGTCGTGTCATGTTAGTGAATTCGACCAGCCTGTGGAATCTGCATATTGTCTGCACGTGGCACGCCCACATGTCTCTGTATAAGCAGAGCTGACCCACCAGAGGAGAAAGAGTGAGTGGGGAAAGTGACCCAGACAGGCTTTGTAAAAGGGTCCACGCTGCAGCGAGGACATCTTTTAAAAGAGAGGCTGTGGCTGAAATACAGGATCACTCAAAGCTGATGTTACTGTAGTGATGGTGACATTTGTTCGTACGCATGGTGAGAGGCACTTCTAAGTTTGTTCACAGACTCAATAAATTCAGGTGCAAAAGTCTGAATAAATCACTGATTGCTTAAAGAAATGTTTCTACATCAGCGCCTGCACAGATCAGTCCATGAGAGGAAATCTTGATGCAGTGCACCGTAGTGTATCGTGTAGTGTACACTGATACACTACACTGTACACTACACTGATACACTACACTGTACAGTGTAGTGTATCAGTGCAGTGTATCAGTGTCTAACTCTAGGTCTCCTGTGAAAGGAGAGGCGTGTGTGGCTGATGCGAGGCAGGTCAGGACCGGGATGCCGACTCGTTTCTCTCTGTTTTGCATTTATGGTCAGCGTTGGGTTTGCAGTAACTCAGCATTCAGCACTGTTCGATATCCATCCTGCGTGTGGCGTGTAGACTGTGGGCTGTGTTTTAAAATCAGGTGGTTGAAGCTGACAACCACAGTCACACCTGACAGCAGAGCAGAGTGGGCTGCAGGGTTGGTTGGTGTCGCTCTCTCCTCAGGTTTCTCTTCCTAAAACTGAAGGTGTGACCCAAATATTCCACCACTCCACCCGTGAGAATCAAAAAGCACGTCTGATTCAGTTTGGCCTGTGTGCCTTTTCTTGCACCATTTTTAGCCACATCCTGGAGATCTCGCTGTAAGCCCTTATAGTGTGCACTCTGCTGTTTGACCACAAACCTCACGCTTTACATGCATCATCTCTGTGGATGGCAGCTGGGTGTCCAATTTCAGCCAAGCAGTTTCCAGTTGAAGGCTCCACAGTCTCACGTGTTGGTGGAGCGTACTCTCCCTTTTTAATTGACATTTGTTCCTCTGGATCCTGTCCATTGCTTCTACTTCCACAAAATCAAAACTGAGTTTATGTGATCTTCAAACCCACTTTGGTACATCAGTCTGCGATCATCTTTCAACAGCGATGAATAGTTATGCTGTGCCAGAGGCAGGCGTGTCTCAGCTACAGAGTGGGGCCAGTCTCTCATTCACACATTTAGAAACAAACAAAGGTAACTCGTTTACTTCGTTAACG
Source organism: Aulonocara stuartgranti (assembly GCF_965226115.1). Taxonomy (NCBI): domain Eukaryota; kingdom Metazoa; phylum Chordata; class Actinopteri; order Cichliformes; family Cichlidae; genus Aulonocara; species Aulonocara stuartgranti. The sequence continues at coordinate 504,745 of NC_138953.1, read as the reverse complement.
AACAGCAATCTGCCACGAGCAACCTGGGGAGCAAATGAGGGAGCGAGTAGAGTAAAAATGCACCTTTACTCTGAAATCAGTGTGTTTACACAAGTGTAGATACATGAAAGGAGGCTGAATAAAAGTCATTAATGTTATTCATATAGCACCTTCATAGATAAAAGATCACAAAGTGCTTCAGAGATGACACAGTATAAAACAAAAACAGACAAAAGTTAACGAAATGCAATTTTAAAAAGATGTTTTTAGTTGTTTTAAAACAAAGCAACTAAAAACCTGTGGCTGAGCTTTGGTAGAGACTCTGCTCACCACAGGATTCGTTATTAAAAACCATTTCTGCAGATAATCAGCTGACACGTGTGATGTGTCGAAGCAGAAATACTACGCTCAGTGTTGGCGTCAGAGCTGACGGAGAGGAGCAGCCGCACTAACCTGTCATTCCCTGCATCATCGCAGCATGGACATTTAGACTGTCGGAGCAACAAAACGCCATCACAGCAGATACTCTTTAAGGAATCTGATCTCGTCTCCTTTTCTTTCTTAGCCTGAAACTGAATTCTGTGCCGCGACGCTGTAACATTATTATTACTACAAATTAAAGAGTGAAACGGAGTGACAGCACTCGATTCACTTCTGGCTTATAAAATTGTTTGTCTTTGTCTTGTCAAATGCAAAGAGGACAGCTTGGTTTGAGAATGTTGTGCATATGAATTTAACCAGCAGCCACACAATCGAACGCACTAATACAGCCCTGCTATAGCTGCATTTTGACTGACACCACCTTTCACAGGAAGTTGCTCTGTGTGCACACTGCTGAGAAAAGGCACGGAGAGATGTAACACTGAAATCCACCGCTCGCTGTAAAAACAAGATATCTGCAGATTTTGGTCCTCCTGTCATCAAGTTCACTTCAGTTCTGCTGTGTTTCAATAATGTTAGTAATGAAAACATGTGGCTCTAAGCACGCGGAGTAGAGAGGGCAGAGATTTGAAACTCTAGGCGCTCCTCCTATCACACACATTAGGTGCAAAATAAGAAATACTGTTCAGTAAATTTGCTACAACTTTGCTGTAAATGTTTGGCAAACTTGAGTAAGTCGAGGTGTTGAACTGGTCACAAAAATATCTTTGAGTGGAACATGCAATGTCATGTGTAGTCCTGACTCATAAAGCTTATTGCTGGCTCTCCGTTACGTGCACAAGAAGAAATGTTGTTCTTTAATCAGCTTCTTTGTTCCAGGTGGCGAGCGTAATCTGGACGACCTGATTGAGTCCCTTGGGGCAAGTGATACTTCAGACAAGCAGCCGTCCAGCGAGAAAGCAGAGCCTACTGCAAGAGTTTCTGAAGAGCATTCAGACATTAAGCATGAAGCAGAAGGTGAAGAGACGAAGGAAGTGAGACCAGAGGAATATGATGGAGACGAAACAGTGGAAGAATGTGACAGAGAGGAAGAAGAGGAGGAAGGAGGGTGGGAACACTCGGAGCTCATGCCCTCTTTAGAAGCCTCACGTGAGACGGAGGAGATTGGGGCGGAGCAGCTCGTGTCCGGCCTCAGGCGACGCAACAGGCCTGAATGAACCTGGACTGTGACATTATTACAAATATTTATTCTTTAAAAATGCTTCAGATGTTTCCCAAAAGCCTGTCTGCATATTCATCAAGACGTATGATAGAGTCTTTAGGAAAAGAAAGCCTGGTAACATGTTCCCGAAGATGGAGATGGCACTTTGGTCTGATCTTGTTTTCTCCTCAGCTCCACCATGAATTTAAAGAATCTTAGCAACAAAGACACTCAAGATTCAGCTTGTAGTCAGTTCGGCCTATGAAGTCAATGATGCCAGTTTGCAGTTACACAAGGTAAAAGGTTCAACGAGGCTCAAAGATTCCCATTAAGGAGTTTCCATGTTCCTAAAATGTTTTTTTAAATTCATCCTGTTGCATCCTAACAGAGTCTGTCAGCGATGCTACGCAGTCTAACTTTGTCTGCGTCCTGTCGCCTGTACAGACTCAGCCACCGCACATTTGGCTTCTCTTCTTTGTGCTGTAGCGAAAATTAGAGACAACAGGTTGTTTAAGCTTTTTATACACTGATCGGATCTACTCCTGACATTCATTTTAATTTTGCTCTTACTTGAATATTTAAATGCAAACACGTTGTGTTTACCTACCAGTGGGGCAGCTTGTGCCGGCTGTTTGCTCAGCCTGCAGAGACAAAGCACCGTGTCTGCTTGTGCGCTTGTTGTTCTCACCATGAAGCAGGACGACCGGACTCTAGTGCAGGGCTGTGCTGCCACCCTCAGATTGCTTTCGGCCTAGTTGTGATTTGACAGCTGGGTTTAGCTGCGCTCGTGCGGAGTCTGATAGTTTCAGGATTTCTTCCCCATAAAGAACATGTTGATCTAAATCCCCTCTGTGCTAATGGAAATGACCAAGTGCTGCTGCTGGATCCTTTTGGAACTAAAAATATGTCCAACGTGTGGAAAGTTGTTTATACATGAAAACATTGCATGTGTGACTTCCTTGTGTGTACGCGGTGAATGCACGCCACAATGACCCTCACCTGGTATGATAGAAACATTTGACCTTATGTTTCATTTCTGTCAGCACGAGTCATCACTTTACCTCTTCTTGCTGTTATTTATTTAAATATTTATCTGATGACATTTTAACAGTCAGAGCTTACTGTGACGAGACTCCTGTGCACCTCAGACTGCTTTTGGGTTCTCAGTAGTTTGAAGGCAGCTTCTCTTCTGTCTTTTTGCTGATATGAGCTAATGGCAAGTAGTACTTCCACAAATGAAGCTATGGTTATATTAAGCATGTGTGTGTGGTTTGCATCTAAATTTGCTCCATGTGGGACTAATGCCGATGTAGTAAAATGAATCGAATGACTTTAAAATAATAGAGGCTGCCCTGAGCGATGGTCTTTACTGTCTGTTGTCAGACCAAAGCACGACTTTGCCTTATATGTGAAGAAATAAAAAAACAAGACGTCACAGTTCTGACACCAACTACTCATCAACACGTTTTGGAAAGCACTAATGTCTGCCTTAACCTACTTACATGTTTCATATTGTTATGTTCCTATTATGCATATTAACATTTGTGTAAGGAAGGTTGTGTGTTTTGTGTGTCTGCTGAGTCGTTAAACTTGGCTCGGCTTAGAATGAAATAAAAATAATTCAATGTCATTCTTTGGTTCTGCTTGTTTTCGGAGTTTCAGTGAATATGAAACGATGCTGGATCATTCGATATTTTCGCCTTCATGTCACTTATAAAGAAGTTTTCATCAATGGTGCGACACACACATATAAAACTGCCAAGACTCACAGCCTTGGCCAGCTGCTTGAAGAGATACGCCAGAGAGAGAGAAGGCAGGAGAATAAACCAGCTGTTCTCTACAGAACCATCCAAGGTGTACTCTCAGTGGCAGGGAACAATATGAGAACAGCAAGGCTCGAGACAGAGGCCGTGTCCCAATCCAGCGACCGCACGCTTCGGAGTACGCATTGAAAGACCTATTACGTCACAGCGACGCGACGACGGCTGTCCCAATCCGAAGTGTACTCCAAATGCGGTCTGTCACTGTCGCTACCCGATCCGTAACGGAAACTGTTAGTTTTTGTATTGTTGATTGTCATTTATGCTTAGAAATATCTACTTATATATGCTTAGAGTTTTATAATTAGTTGTAGATTGGTAGAGGTTTGATCCTTGATAGTCTGCAAACTTTGTGTGCATTAGAGAGCACTCTGGGAGTATAAGAGAGGTCCTATCTTCTCTTGTTATATGGTATAGCAAACACACGTATATCTCTTTGAGTATGAGAGCCTTTTGTTCAGATGGACCCGCTAGACTCCTGGCACCAGCTTTGGGGAGTCTTCACAGGGTCACATCTTGACCTCACACAAATCACACACACACACACAAAGGCAAGGTACTCTTTGTGTGTATGTAGACATCATATGTTAATGAACTTATGCATATTCATGTAACCTCAATAAAAGAGCAGTGTTACGGGAGAACGGACGAGAGCAACTGGGGTCAAGCGAAGGAACGGCGTTTGTCCGGTTCTCTCCCGTGCACGAGAAACATGAAGAACTTTGCCTACTTCGTGTCTTGCTTGCCGTGTAATTATATTGTCTTCAACGTTCCAGCGGATAGGTTCAAGCTACAAACCTATCAGAAACCCGATCCGTACCCCGCATGTCCAAAAGGCAGAGGTGTGGACTCGAGTCACATGACTTGGACTCGAGTCAGACTCGAGTCATTAATTTTATGACTTTAGACTTGACTTGAAATAATGTTCTAAGACTTGTGACTTGACTTGGACTTTTACACCAATGACTTGGGACTTGAATTGGACTTGAACCGGTTTACTTGAAAAGACTTGATATTTTACCCCAAATATAAAATTTAACATACATATTATATAGAGATTGAAAATGTGACGTCATTCATGGGTAAAACCGCAAAGGATTCTGGGAACTCGTGGCAAGAGGTACTAGCGCACGCAGGCTTTCAATTGAACTCAGTTATACAGCGATAAAAAGAAACACAAAAATGTCAAGAAGCTGTTGTATTATTAACTGCAATAGCCGGTCGCATGACAGCCACGGGAAGCCGACGGGTAAAGAGATCGGTTGTTATCGGATTACGTCGTTGAAGAGAAATTGTTCGAGCCATGTTTCCGAAGTAACAAAGACGCGACGGGTGGCCTGGATTGCAGCCATTCAAAGACAAAATATAACGTCCCCGAACACTCCAGCTCACAGGTTAGTCTGCTCCAAGCATTTACATGAAGGTCAGTGTTTTTTAGTAGTTAATACGTCATTTTCATAACATAATTGGTGATATAGGTTACAAGCAAGTCTGGCGCTGAACAGAAATGGTCGCGCTATGCTCCTTTATTTATTGTGCATAAATAGTGAATTGTCCTGACACAATATTGTGTTTCGCTTCTGTTATTATGGTACATTGACAAAAACATATACTTTTATTCACAGGGTAAAACAGGTTTTTTGTATCACTAATTGCCCAGTACGATTACAGCATACAGTATTATTGTCACTGCTACATTTCTGTGATGAACAAGAAATTATTTCCACTACTAATTAATTACCGTTGAGCTCAAAGGTCCTATTAATAAACGGTTAACGAATGTGTATTTATGACGACGATTTGTGAGACTGGTAAACTTATGATACGTACGATGGTCTTTACTTTCTACACGGTGCATTTCAAGGTCCTGCACCCATCCGTCGGTAAACTGTACCTGGGCTTGTTGCAGTGACCTGAAGTTACTAAACTTCATGAGTGTATGCACTCACTCCAAGAACCGTATGATTATAAATATGCATATAAATATGCTAAGATGAGATAGCTGACTTCATCTAACTAGCAAATGTTGTCCAGGCTACGTTGGTGATGCAGTTTTTTTTAATGTGTATGATATTTTTGTCATGCGATTTTAAAGCTGGTCCTACAACCGCATCCAAGAATAACATGCAGCTGGTGAAAATTATTCTTGGAGCTAGGTTTAATTGAGCTGCATTTTAAAGAGGTGCAATTTCACAATTTGTGTATATTTTCTAAGTTCACTATTTTGTCATGTGTTGAGAAAAACACAGATTTTAAAATTACATGGTCTAATATTTACATTTAGCATAACTGCAACATGCTTTTTTCGTTTTTTTTTTTTAAAGACTCGAAAGGACTTGAAATTCAAAGTTTCAGACTTGTGACTTGACTTGGACTTTTACACCAGTGACTTGAGACTCGACTCTGACTTGCCTGACATTACTTGAGACTTGACTTGAGACTTGAGGATAAAGACTTGAGACTTACTTGAGACTTGCAAAACAATGACTTGGTCCCACCTCTGCCAAAAGGCCACTGCTTCCACTCGAAGCATTTTACAATAGTTACAGGTCAGAGTATCTGTTAAGATTTTAAGAATAATAAATATGTCTTAAAATGTTTCCAATAATGAAACATTTCAATATAATGTAGACAAAAACGAAAAATAAAAAGATAGTTACGGATCAGGACTCCCGATCCTTACTGCGCATGTGCAAAGTCGGACCGTACAAATCGGGTCTACCCGATCCGTACCGTGCATGTGCAGGGGTTTTCTTCTTCTTCTGTTTTGTTTAATGGCAGTTTACTAGTGATAGAATTTCCGGCTCTTTCGGTTGTTAGGCCCTAAAAAAATGCACCCTTTAAAGGCTCTAAGGGACCAAAACGGCCACGCCCCAAAAAGTGCAATAAAAATATTATATATTCATATTTTTTTCCACTTTAAATTGGTCAGTCTTTTAAAACTACTTCTCCCTGAAATATTCATATAAATTTTTAATTATATTTTCGTTGTTTTAACCCTCTAAATCGCAGTTTTATTACATGAGCGCACTGTTTTTTTAGCCCCAAAAAACAAAGAAACTAAATATTTTCCATAAAAAACATTTGAAGTAATATTCGTTTGTTATTATAATTAGGCCTTTAGATGGACCAAAGATTGGCACCAACATTCATTCTGATCAATTACTATTTTTTCTAGGAGCACAGTAAATGTAATATAATGGTGATCATGTTTTCACTTTTTGATTATGTTAACTGCTTATTAGCACTTATTATTTACTTATTGCTTATTACCACTAAATACTATTACCTTGTTGTGTTCTAAAATAAAAAAAATATATATGAAAATAAAAATACAAGATCACTTTGAACCACAAAACATTTATTTTTAGAACTTTAGAACAATGAACATATACTGTTTGGAATGGGGAAAGGTATGAGAGATATGAGAAAGAGATAAAGAGTGAGAGATGGGGGCTGGGGGGGGGCAGTCCTGCTCAGGTGGAGCAGTTGCTGCAGATGGTCAGGCTGTGGTCCTTGCATGTGGCCTTCCCACATTTGCAGCAGGTGGTAACGACCCTCCTTTTTCCTGCGCAAAGGTCACATCGCTTCCTCACCTTAGATTTGATGGCTGCAGAGGGGCCTGGAGAGGGACCTGCAGCAGCAGCAGCAGCACCCTGCGCATTTTTCACAAATGGGAAGAGCGGGGAAGTCGCTCTCTCTTGGCAATATGCGGTTGAACTAAGGTTTCTCCAATCTCCTCGATGTAGAGCCTCCTTCTGTAAGCTTTGCTTTGCTGCCAGGCTGGGTCAACCGCGGTCCACAGGACGTAACCATTATAGAGCGAAATGTCGATCAGGTGGTGGAAAAGGGCTAACGGCCACCGCCTCGTTCGCCTTCTACAGGTGTAGGTGGCAACAGCCTAATAAAAAAACAAAACACACACACACATAAAAAACATTAAACCTACGTATATTTTACACAAGAATATATGAGCAAGAATGAATAAATTCGTGCGCAACTGATGCGTAATGACACCTACCTGATCGAGTTTGTCCACACCTCCCTTAGATTTGTTATAATCCTTTATTATGTGGGGCTTTCTCTTCGGGTCGTCGCAGACTCCTGGAGTGCGGTGTTTGGAGCTCAACAGGAGGACATTTCTGCCGCAGCGGGGGACGTATGACACGGCCGTGTGCGTTGTAGTGAAAGCAAAGACGGAAAACACTCCTCTCCCCCTTGTCTGCAGCAGTTGTGGCGGAAGCTCGGGCTTGTTCTTCCTAATGGTGCCAACCAGGGTATTTTTTCGCCTGAGCAGCTCCTCTGACAGAGGGAAGGAAGTAAAAAAAATGTCACACGTGACGCTGTGTCCCTGGAGCCCCTCTGTCAGCTCCAGAACCACTCGCATCCCCTGGTTGATCTCGCTCCCACCGACTGCTTTGCCCGTGTAGAGCTGCAGTCTCCAGGCATAAGACGTCTCTACGTCGCAGACCGCCCATACCTTCAGACCATACTTTGCTGGCTTTTTGGGCATATACTGCCTGAAGGCACACCTCCCTTTGAAAGGAATAAGTTTTTCTTCCACACAAATTTCCCTGTTTGGGCAGAACATCATCTGGAGGCGATGGGTCCACATATCCCAGATTTTGCGAAATGGACCCAGTTTGTCATCACGGTGTCTTGGTCTCGGAAGTTTGTCATCGAATCGGAGAGCGCTGCTGATGTAGCGAAACCTTTTCTCGGACATGGTAGCCCGAAACCCACCCGGCCGGATTTCTCACTCCAGAGACTGAGTGTTGATTCGTTTCGGGAACGGTAAACACCGGCCAGAATTAGTAGCCCCACATACGCACGCAGTTCATCGCTGTCCACATCTTTCCAGTCAGCGATAGTACGTCTCCCCTGGATATTGGTCATTGAGACGATATGCAGGATAATTTCATCGGTGACAAAAAGAGAAAAACTGGATTGTGGGTCACTGATCCCGGCGGTGGCATGAAAAGTAGGTCCGGTGTGTCCCGTGGCCGCTGGAACGTAGCGGAGCGTCTCAGCGTTTGTCGGAGAACACTTTATTCCATTTTTGGAAATCCACCCTGCTGATTCTTCCTCCATCTCTCCGCTCTCATTTTCAGACTCTGATCCATATGAGTCGGAACCGGACTCCAGCTCCTCCGTTTCCTCCTCCGAAGAAATCTCCGCGTCATCCCCCGAATTCTCGGTGGATGATGAGGCGCTATCCTCGCACTCGGGGTCCAGGATCATTTGCAACGCTTCCTCCGTGTTGTACCGTCTTGCCATTGTGAAAAAGACTACTCCCGCGCTACTGCTCATTCTTATAACCACGGCTTTAGTGCAGCTACATAAACAACCTGAGCTTGCAGACAAAACAAGTCTAATTTGGCTTTGGTATTAGTTTTATATTTGATTTGTTTGCATTGCAGTGTGGACTTCAAAAGGAGAAAAAACGTTTGAAATTAGACACACACTCTTTGATTCTGAGGTTAGACACACACTCCTTTATTTTTTTTTAAGACACACCCACATTGATAGTGACCCAAACTCATCATTTGAGCATAAAGACACTGTGGTAAATGTGGGATTTTCCAGCTGTAAATGTTGTATTTTCCAGCAGGTGTCAAATGTGAAACAAGGGCGCCACCTGGTGGACAAATAAAAAAGAATTACAATTCTAAGACCCCTGCTTCAAAGTCACAGTGAAAGTGAAAAGATGACATTTAACTTGATGGTAATGATTGGGCAGTGAAAAATAGCGTTTATAATGGGTTTCAATGGGGCACAAATGGGCCACTAGGGCCTTAAGAGGATGTGCATTATTAGCTTAGCCACTGAAGCTAATTTAAGGAAGTCAGACTTAAATTTTGAAATAAAATTATACCAAACTTTTTTTTGTAAAATTTGGCTATATTCCATTCAACACAGTGCAAATGGCTTGTAACCGGAAAAAGAAAGCCACAAAAAGTCCCCAGGGCCTTTTTATTTATATATGTTTATATATAATATATGCGGTGGCCCCTACAGACAAAGCACGTACAAACTCCAAAAAGGACGTAAAAATTCCAAAACACATTTCTAGCGTTAACTGAACTTCCAAAACAGAGCTACCTAGACACTTAAATTACACAATTGAAAGCATATGTGTTTGTGTATTTATACACAAGCACTCATATATATTCAAATAATTCAAAAACATTTTCATTTACCTGTTACTACCACACACTAAATCCGATCGTTGGTACTTGCTGGCTTGTGTAGCCACTAGGTAACAAAAGCTCAACACTGCGCCCTAGCATCCTGGAGCACTTCTGTTGTGTTTTGTACGTGTTTCGGAGTTTTTACGTGTTTTAGAGTTTTTACGTGTTTTGGAGTTTGTACGTGTTTTGGAGTTTTTACGTGTTTTGGAGTTTTTACGTGTTTTGGAGTTTGTACGTGCTTCTGGGTTTGTACATGCTTTGTCTCTAGGGGCTACCGTAAATATACTTTTATTTATTCACTCCACATAAAATGTAATAAATAAATCATATAATACAAAAACCAACTAGTCACAGTTCAACTTAAACAACACAAAACACTGCAAACCACAACACAATTAAATATAAATTAAAATATGAAAACAAAAAGAAGATGCATATTTTGTCAGATGGGCCTGCATGAATAAACTTTCTGAATCCTTTATCATCTGCAACTGAAAATAGTTGTGGATGATTACTATACCTTTCTAATGTGACGTTGTTGTCCCTGGCTCTCTCTCCCTCCAGCAGAGTGAAGCTGACCCCCCACCCACTTGAAACGTAAAGGCAAATAGCCGGAGCAGTTAGTGCTACGTTTGTGCAGATTTGTGCAGGTAAAATTAGCGTTTGTGCTGCTACGGTTTTTGAGATATTAAACATTATTTTATAGGTCATTCAAAGGTCACCATCCCCCCAGACTGCTCCAAAACGGGCCAAAATGGTCTACTTTTTTAGTGCTACTGTAACCCAGAGTGATTTCCTGCACTTATTTCCTGCCATTGAACGCATCACAAATGCATGACTCCAACCACATGACTTTGCTCAGCCAATCGAATGGCATGTAGGTCATAGTAAGCCTGTCCCGGCTTCCTCCCGTCAGATGCGTGGAGGCAAGCCAGGTGACAGAGCTGTTGCAGGTGTGTATTGGCAAACATTTGCTTTTCCCGTTTTAATGCATTTTCTTAACACCAACTAACTTATGCAACTTAGATGCTGATTACTGTGAGCCAGAGCCATAATGTTGTTGTGCACTGAACAGAATGGAATTGGTGAGTTTGAACTTTTAATTGACTGTTTGTATTGCTACCAGCTGACCCTAATCGGCTGCTGCCGGTCCAAACAATTTGATTTTGATTTGACTGATAGTTGTTGAATAACAAATGTTGTGGAGCTACATAGTATGTATGTATGTAGCAGTTGAAATGTTTTCAGTTAAATCCTTATTGGTTAGAAATATTATATTTAACCAATATATTGTTTGTTTATTTTTATAAATTGTGTACACAGGAACAAGAATAACTTAATGTATTTAGCTTAATTGGCTGACATTTTTGTATGTTATTCTTGTGATTTCTTATTGGCCTTGTTTATTTAATGCAGGCCAGGTGAACCTTTTTTGGGTATGGAAAAGGATGGCGAGCCAATGAACGGCTAGGAGCAGGACTCATTCTGCATTGAAGCTTCCACTGGACTGGTAGGAAGCTATCAAAGGCGACGCTCTGTCCCGTAATTTCCGAATACACTGATTTCCACAATCATACACACCAGTTCCCCCGTTTATGGACAATAGCGCTTGGACATTGCTCATGGATATTCAGATAAAACTCATGGACTTCAGTGTGGATCAGTGTTTTCGATGTTAACATGTGTTATTTATGGGGAACTTTTTTTTGAGAATCTATATTGCTTGGTATAAGCCGGAAGAATTTGCTTAGTTGTTTTTGTGCACCCCCACTGGGTTTTTCTATTAATTAAATAGCTACAGCAGGAATGATTATTTAAGCTTTCATTTTCTTTTCTTAATTTTCTTTGCTTTCGGTTAAATACATGGTACCTGCAAAAGCATTTTGTGTTGTGTGTATTTAATTACTGCCCATCAGCTCCGGTAGCATTCCTAAATCTTCTGATTAATAATAACCACAAAATCACACTCAATCCCTAGCCTGTATTAACTCATTAGCGCTACATCAGTGTTACATTACTTGGCGAGCCAGCCAGGAGCTGATTTGGTTAGTAATTAATATATATTCAAACTCACCAATTCATTTTTCCCCATAATGGAAGTTTTTGAGACACTTGCCATTAAGATCCCAAATGCGGTTTTAGTTGACGGAGTAACTGAGCACTCAGTTAATGAAGTTGTACATTTCCTTGAACAGTATGGTGACATAGCTCGCAAGGTTACTATAGATTCACCAGAATCTGAATTTAATGACATGCTTGTCGCTGAGTACGCTTCGGGTTTATCTTTAACGCGGTTGTCTCAGTTGCTACCGCACACATCTATGTCAGATTCAGGTGACAAACTCCATATTGAAAGTCTATCTGAAGTTTATGCATCAAGAGTTAGTGGTTCCAAGACAAATACTTACTTGGCAGACTTAAAAAGAATAGCCAAATTATCTGGGAGGGATTATGCAGAAGTCCTCAGTGAGGGGATGACCCAGATACGCCGGTCCCTTGCAGAGCTCAACCCAGAGACTCCAGTGGTTGCAAAACCAGAACTAGAAGATTCAAACCCTCCCGATTCAGTCTTTCCTTCTTCACCACCAGCCCCTCTTCCATCTAAGTCCCCTTCTGTTGCCAGTAGTGCTGAAGCGCACGGCGGAGAGAGGCATTCTGCCTCCATTCCAGCGGCTGATCTCAACCCTCCTGAAGTACAACGCTATGTTGTGGAACACGTTGTTCGGAGTGGGGACAGCTCGCTGCATGCATTCCATCGACTGAGAGCGTTTTCTGGTAAAGTGCCCAGGCCAATTCAAGAGACAGATTATGATATATGGCGGTCAGGGGTCGAATTAGCCCTGAAAGATCCATCTATATCTGATCTGCAGCGCACCAGACTGATTCGTGACAGTTTACTGCCTCCTGCCTGTAATATGGTAAAACATCTCAGCCTTGACACACCACCAGAAGTCTATATGAAACAACTTGACTCAGCCTATGGCACTGTGCAAGATGGAGATGAGTTATACGCCAAGTTCATGGACACCTTCCAGGACAGCGGAGAAAAGCCTTCGGCCTATTTGCAACGTCTGCAGGTGGTATTACAGCATGCAGCAAAAAGAGGGGGTGTTTTAGAGAAAGACATAGACAACCGACTGTTGAATCAATTCTGCAGGGGATGTTGGGATAACAATTTAATATCGGAACTCCAACTTAAGCAAAAGAAGCACAACCCCCCCAAATTTACTGAGCTTCTATTACTCCTTCGAACTGAAGAGGACAGAGAGGCAGCAAAGACATTAAGGATGAAACAGCATTTGGGACCAACAAAACAGAAAGCCACCACTAATGCCCAGTTTGCCAATACTGGAGAAGAAACTAACCTCTGTGCTGCGCTAACCACTCTGACTAAACGGCTCTCACAGCAGATGGCAGCTATACAACAGCAGCTTTCAGCTTTGACAGCACAGCAGTGTAATGTCAAACCATCGGTTGCTGCCTGCCCAGCTCCAAAGCTCTATGGGCCAAAGAAGGTTGGTAAGAATCCAAAACCTAGCGTCTCCAGCCCTAAACCAGGGTTTTGCTTCCGCTGTGGAGAAGATGGTCACATTAAGCCACAATGTGAAAATGCACCCAATTCAGCATTGGTAAGTGCCAAGCGGAAGCAATTTGACAGCAAACAAAAGTGGCAGAAGCAAAAGTCCTCTGCTTCTGAGGATTTAAACTAGTTCCAGTTCCTGTTGAGGGGCAAACAGGAGCTGAGCTGGACCAACCTTGTCCCGCTGAGAACAAAAAGCATGCCAAGTGTGCAAAGTCGCAGACAAAGATCCACACTAGATTACCACCAGGATTAGTTGGATCCAGATGTACAGCAGAAGTCAACATTGCAGGTTGCAACTGCCCGTGTCTACTGGATACTGGTTCCCAGGTTACCACAATTCCAGTTTCATTCTATAATGAGCATCTCTCCGATCAGCCAGTCCACCCATTGAATGAGCTTCTTCATGTGGAGGGGGCTGCTGGTCAATGTGTTCCATACCTTGGGTATGTTGAGGTTGCCATGACATTTCCAAAAGACTTTCTTGGGAGTGACTTCCCAGTTCAAACGCTTGCACTTGTTGTTCCTGATGTGAGACCTGATTATCCAACCTCAGTACTTGTTGGCATGAATACACTTGAAATTCTTTATGAACAATTCTCTTCTAGTAACTGTTCATCATTCCAGCCTACCTCTTACGGGTACAGAGCAGTTCTGCAAACTCTCCAAGTGACATACCAACAGAATTGGATTGATCATCTCGGTGTTGTGACGACCCTTAGTAAATCTCCTGTGCTAATTCCAGCTGGCTGCACAGTTGTGGTCGAGGGTTCTGCCAAGCTTCTCAGCCCAGCTAGTCAATGTGTTGTCATTCAGCACCCGGGTTCAGGCCTGCCGGGTGGTTTGTGTGTCAGTAATTGTCTAGTCGCTCTTAAAGGTGGTACACATACTCAGGTTCCAGTTGTTGTGTCAAACAGAACAGAGCAAGACATCTATATACCAGCTTTGAGTGTCATTGCAGAGCTGGGAGCCTATGACTGCATAGTCTCTGAGCACAGTGTGACCAACCCCCCAGATCGGGAGATGGTGTCAACACCACTCACTTTCAAATTTGGCGAGTCACCAATACCAGCAGAATGGAGAGAACGGATCACAACAAAACTAAATGCCATGTCTGAAGTTTTTTCACATCATGACTTGGATTTTGGTTGCACTAAGGAAGTGAAGCATCACATCAAGCTCCATGACAATACCCCTTTTAAACACAAAGCAAGACCTATTCATCCCCAGGACATAGAAGCTGTTCGTAAACATCTTCGAGAGCTTCTAGATACTGGTGTTATCAGGGAGTCGGAGTCATCATTTTCATCACCAATAGTGGTTGTCAAGAAGAAAAATGGAGACATTCGACTATGTATTGACTACCGCAAACTCAACCTGCAAACGATCAAGGATGTGTACGCATTGCCCAACTTGGAGGAATCGTTTACAGCACTCACTGGATCGAAATGGTTCTCTGTGCTTGATCTCAAATCTGGTTATTATCAGATAGAGATGGATGAAGCTGATAAAGCCAAAACCGCTTTTGTGACGCCAATTGGGTTTTGGGAGTTCAACCGAATGCCTCAAGGAGTTACTAATGCACCTTCAACGTTCCAAAGACTCATGGAGAAGTGCATGGGAGACTTGCACTTGAAAGAGGTCCTCGTGTTTTTGGATGATTTGATCATATTCTCCAACACTCTTGAGGAGCACGAAGACCGTTTGCTGAGGGTGTTGAATCGCTTGAGAGAATTTGGGTTAAAACTTTCTCCAGAAAAATGCAAATTCTTTCAGACATCCGTCCGATACTTGGGCCACATTGTTTCAGAAAATGGTGTTGAGACAGACCCAGAAAAGGTTGCCACCTTGAAATCCTGGCCAATTCCAACCAACCTGAAGACCTTGAAATCTTTTCTGGGATTCGCTGGCTACTATAGGCGTTTTATTAAGGGATATGCCATGATTGCCAAGCCACTCAACAACCTCACACGTGGATATCCATCCACACACAAAAGCTCCAAAAATGAGACTTCTAAGAGCTCACAGTTCGATCCCAAGCACTCCTTTGGTTCCAGGTGGAGTCCTGAATGTCAGTTGGCTTTTGATACCCTCATTGACAAACTTACCACTGCACCAGTTCTAGGTTTTGCTGATCCGGCACTGCCTTACATTCTCCACACAGATGCCAGCACCAACGGATTGGGCGCTGCCCTTTACCAAGAGCAAGAGGGGAGACTTAGGGTGATAGCCTATGCTAGTAGGGGGTTGTCATCCAGTGAAAGTCGTTACCCAGCTCACAAGCTTGAATTCTTGGCACTGAAGTGGAGCGTGACAGAAAAATTTCATGATTACTTGTACGGAGCAAGCTTTACAGTAGTCACGGATAACAACCCACTTACCTATATCTTGACATCAGCAAAGTTGGATGCTACCGGCCATCGTTGGCTGGCTGCTCTTTCTACATTCTCGTTCAAGATACAGTATCGAGCAGGCAAGCAAAACCTGGATGCAGATGCACTTTCCCGTCTGCCCCATAATGGTACTTCCTCTGGGGAACCTGCTCAAAAAGATGAGGAGCTAATTAATCAGTTTACTCAACAACATCTCTCAAGCAGCAGTGATGGTGAAATATCAGCTGAAGTTGTCGATGCGATTTGCCAAAGTGGTGTTGTCAGGACCCAAGCTGAGAATAGTTTGGTTGAATCCCTGTCCATCAACACAGCAGTGCTTCCTGAGAATTACTCAGAAGATTCACATGGACTTCCTGTTATTTCCACCATATCCCATTCTGAGCTTTATGAAAAACAGAGAACTGATCCAACTCTTCAGGAGGTTATTCACCAGTTGGAGTCAGGAGAAAGAGTTCCTCTGACAGCTAGGAAAGAGCTTCCTGAAATTCCTCTTCTCCTTCGCGAACTGAACAAATTGGAGCTGATTGATGGTATCCTCTATAGGATAAGATATGAAAATGAACAACCATCATACCAACTGGTCCTTCCGACAGAACTGCGGCAAACTGTTCTCCACAGCCTCCACAATGATATGGGCCACCTGGGAGTGGAACGGACCCTTGACCTTGCCAGGACTCGGTTCTATTGGCCAAGAATGGCAGTGGATGTGGAAAATAAAATAAAAACCTGTGGCCGGTGTATTCGCCGGAAAAGCTTGCCGGAGAGAGCTGCTCCTCTGGTTAACATTCGGACATCACGTCCGCTTGAACTCATTTGTATGGATTTCCTCAGTCTCGAGCCCGATACCAGCAACACCAAAGACATCCTGGTACTGACAGATCATTTTACCAAATATGCCCTTGCCATTCCAACACCAAACCAAAAGGCAAAAACTGTGGCTAACTGTCTTTGGGAAAACTTCATTGTTTATTATGGAATTCCAGAAAGACTCCATACAGATCAAGGGCCAGACTTTGAGTCGAAATTGATAAAGGAGTTATGCGCCCTGTTGGGAGTCCAAAAGTGTCACACAACACCGTACCATCCAAGAGGAAACCCAGTAGAGAGGTTTAATCGCACTCTACTGGCCATGTTGGGAACTCTTGAATCCAAACAGAAATCCAAATGGAAACAGTTTGTGAAACCACTTGTCCATGCCTACAACTGTACTAAAAATGAAGTCACTGGCTACACCCCATACGAACTAATGTTTGGACGTTGTCCTCGTCTCCCCATTGACCTCGCTTTTAATCTTCCTGTACGTGAGAAAGAACAACAGACACATTCACAGTATGTACACGACTTAAAAGCTAGGTTGAAAGAAAGTTATCTGCTATCTTCAAAGAATGCTGCAAAGAACGCTGAGAGGAACAAGACTCGATTTGACCAACGTATTATACCGTCCAAGCTAGAAGTTGGAAGCAGAGTTTTGGTACGGAACATGAGGCTGAGGGGCAAACATAAACTTGCTGACAAATGGGAACCAGATGTCTTTGTAGTGCTGAAATGTGCCAAAGATCTCCCCGTCTACACTGTAAAACCAGAATGCAAAGACGGCCCAATTCGCACATTGCACAGAGATCTCCTTCTTCCGTGTGGGTTTCTTCCTGCAACAGAGTCAGGACCATCAGATGAGACTATTCCAATCACACCCTCTTTAACTCGTCAACAGGCCAAGAAACAACAGGAATCTCCTGAGTACTATGTTGAAGAGAATGTATTTGAACCGACCTTTGTCCACCTTGCCCCGCTCCCAATGGAGTTTAGAGTGGAGAAGTCTCTCAACCCCCTACAGTCTTTTCCCAGTGGTGAGGAGGAAAGACTTCCTCCAACATCTACACCTGAAATGGAATCAGCTGGAGAAGCTCTGTCAGGATCCCAGAGGGAAGACCCATTGGAGTTTGATGCTGATGAAACATCAGGGGAAGATTTGCTTGAAATCTTACCCGAACCCATTCTTGAAACCATGTCTACAGACTTGTCCGATCCTGGAGTCTCTGACAACTTAGCGGCCGAGCCTAGTCCTGTGACATTACCAACTCTTAATTGCTCAGATTCGGTTGTTGACCCCCCTCTGAGGCGGTCAACGCGTCACAGATCACCACCTAGGCGACTTCAGTATGCCCGCTTAGGCAATCCATTGATATCAGTTGTTCAGTCTCTGTTTCATAGTCTGTCAGATGCTTTAACCACCGCAACCACCAATTCTAACCCTTCAGTCGTACATATTGTGTAGTGTTGTCATGCAACGGGACGTGCATGTATTCAAGGGGGGAGGGTGTAACCCAGAGTGATTTCCTGCACTTATTTCCTGCCATTGAACGCATCACAAATGCATGACTCCAACCACATGACTTTGCTCAGCCAATCGAATGGCATGTAGGTCATAGTAAGCCTGTCCCGGCTTCCTCCCGTCAGATGCGTGGAGGCAAGCCAGGTGACAGAGCTGTTGCAGGTGTGTATTGGCAAACATTTGCTTTTCCCGTTTTAATGCATTTTCTTAACACCAACTAACTTATGCAACTTAGATGCTGATTACTGTGAGCCAGAGCCATAATGTTGTTGTGCACTGAACAGAATGGAATTGGTGAGTTTGAACTTTTAATTGACTGTTTGTATTGCTACCAGCTGACCCTAATCGGCTGCTGCCGGTCCAAACAATTTGATTTTGATTTGACTGATAGTTGTTGAATAACAAATGTTGTGGAGCTACATAGTATGTATGTATGTAGCAGTTGAAATGTTTTCAGTTAAATCCTTATTGGTTAGAAATATTATATTTAACCAATATATTGTTTGTTTATTTTTATAAATTGTGTACACAGGAACAAGAATAACTTAATGTATTTAGCTTAATTGGCTGACATTTTTGTATGTTATTCTTGTGATTTCTTATTGGCCTTGTTTATTTAATGCAGGCCAGGTGAACCTTTTTTGGGTATGGAAAAGGATGGCGAGCCAATGAACGGCTAGGAGCAGGACTCATTCTGCATTGAAGCTTCCACTGGACTGGTAGGAAGCTATCAAAGGCGACGCTCTGTCCCGTAATTTCCGAATACACTGATTTCCACAATCATACACACCAGTTCCCCCGTTTATGGACAATAGCGCTTGGACATTGCTCATGGATATTCAGATAAAACTCA
Source organism: Aulonocara stuartgranti (assembly GCF_965226115.1). Lineage (NCBI taxonomy): Eukaryota > Metazoa > Chordata > Actinopteri > Cichliformes > Cichlidae > Aulonocara > Aulonocara stuartgranti. The sequence continues at coordinate 486,015 of NC_138953.1, read as the reverse complement.
TGGACTTCAGTGTGGATCAGTGTTTTCGATGTTAACATGTGTTATTTATGGGGAACTTTTTTTTGAGAATCTATATTGCTTGGTATAAGCCGGAAGAATTTGCTTAGTTGTTTTTGTGCACCCCCACTGGGTTTTTCTATTAATTAAATAGCTACAGCAGGAATGATTATTTAAGCTTTCATTTTCTTTTCTTAATTTTCTTTGCTTTCGGTTAAATACATGGTACCTGCAAAAGCATTTTGTGTTGTGTGTATTTAATTACTGCCCATCAGCTCCGGTAGCATTCCTAAATCTTCTGATTAATAATAACCACAAAATCACACTCAATCCCTAGCCTGTATTAACTCATTAGCGCTACATCAGTGTTACACTACGTTTGTGCTGATTTGTGCAGGTAAAATTAGCGTTTATGCTGCTATGATTTGAGATATCCTGTTATGGTTTACTGCTGAAAAATGTCTTTTTCATATGACCTTTCACTTTGTGTGTTCACTTGTTCAATAAAGTTTTGTTAAAAAAACCCTCTTGTTGTATTTAATCAGCTAAATTTGTAATGAGTGTATTTTTTTTTAACTTCAATTTCTTTACTCACTTTTTGTTCATAAAACCACGATGCAAATGCTTGAGTATTTATTTTTTTCAGAGTGGATTAAAAAAACTTTTTACACTCCCATGAACACTTTTTGAGAAACGAACAAGCTAGCAGTCTTTTGCATCAAATACACATTTTCTGGCAGAAAAAATATTATTTGGCATTACTGTGTCTGAAGGATTCTTAGAACAGCGTTCATCTGATTTCTGAACAAGGTAAGCTTACATTTAAAATACTGAGGTTTTAGTTACTGAGTTAATACATGATATAGCTAACTGGATCAAAAGGATTTTTTTTCAATGTTAAACATTTTCAAAAATGCCCAAGAAAAAAGTTTCTAAGGCTACGTTCACACTGCAGGCGAAAGCGCATCAAATCCGACTTTTCTGACCCTATGCGACCCATATCCGATCATGGTATGACAGCGTGAACGGCACAAATCCGATATTTTCAAATCCGATCTGGGTCACTTTCGTATGTGGTACTGAATCCGATACATATCCGATGTTTTAGAAAGCGACTGCTGTTTGATGGTCATGTCGCATTAAATCCGTCTTTTACGTCACCGACACAAGACAGACACCAATTATCAGCGCCAGAGAAGACATCGCGAACGCTTCCCGTGTAGATATCAGTGAAACTGTTGGGAAGACAATGTTGGAGAAACGTGAACATTTTATTTGTACTGTATAATCTGCAGATTCTGACAGAAATCTGCAACTATCCTTTGAAGCACCGCTCCTCTAAAACAGCAATAAGGATCATTATTAGGTTAGTTACATTATTATGTAAATAACAAAATAACTTAAAGCAAAAATTGGGAAACGTAAAGTCTTTATATTAAGGGCCATCTATCAAACAATACTGTTGCTCTGGGTCTAAACAGAGTGCGTTGTGTGTGACGTCTTCTTTTGCGCATGCGGCCCCTTTGAGCGTTCACACTAGAGCGCGTTTGCTGTCGCATTTTATTTGTAGTGTGAACACGCAGACAAAAAAATCGGATTTGATCAAAAAATCGGAATTGAGCATTAAGACCTGCAGAGTGAACGTAGCCTAAAGCACTTTAAAACATGTAGCACACTGGACTAAAGTGCTGTACAGTACATGGGTTAAATACTCAGACTCAATTTAATAAACTCACAAATTCAACAGCTCCATCTTAAAAACAAAAATTCCACAAAATATGAAAGTGTAGATTGGTGGAGAACTTGGGGGAGGGGTTGCTCCTGGCTGTATACAGTGGGGCAAAAAAGTATTTAGTCAGCCACCGATTGTGCAAGTTCCCCCACTTAAAATGATGACAGAGGTCAGTAATTTGCACCAGAGGTACACTTCAACTGTGAGAGACAGAATGTGAAAAAAAAAATCCATGAATCCACATGGTAGGATTTGTAAAGAATTTATTCGTAAATCAGGGTGGAAAATAAGTATTTGGTCACCTCAAACAAGGAAAATCTCTGGCTCTCACAGACCTGTAACGTCTTCTGTAAGAAGCTTTTCTGTCCCCCACTCGTTACCTGTATGAATGGCACCTGTTTGAACTCATCATCTGTATAAAAGACACCTGTCCACAGCCTCAAACAGTCAGACTCCAAACTCCGCCATGGCCAAGACCAAAGAGCTTTCGAAGGACACCAGGAAAAGTATTGTAGACCTGCACCAGACTGGGAAGAGTGAATCTACAATAGGCAAGCAGCTTGGTGTGAAAAAATCAACTGTGGGAGCAATCATCAGAAAATGGAAGACATACAAGACCACTGATAATCTCCCTCGATCTGGGGCTCCACGCAAGATCTCATCCCGTGGGGTCAAAATGATCATGAGAACGGTGAGCAAAGATCCCAGAACCACACGGGGGGACCTGGTGAATGACCTGCAGAGAGCTGGGACCAAAGTAACAAAGGTCACCATCAGTAACACACTACAACGGCAGGGAATCAAATCCCGCAGTGCCAGACGTGTTCCGCTGCTGAAGCCAGTGCATGTCCAGGCCCGTCTGAAGTTTGCCAGAGAGCACATGGATGATACAGCAGAGGATTGGGAGAATGTCATGTGGTCAGATGAAACCAAAGTAGAACTTTTTGGTATAAACTCAACTCGTCGTGTTTGGAGGAAGAAGAATACTGAGTTGCATCCCAAGAACACCATACCTACTATTAATGCTATCTTATTTTAATAACCAACACTGTCATATGCAAAACTGGGGTGGCACTTGGGGTGGCAAGGGATCATTTTAGGGTGGCACTTGCCACCCCATGCCACCCTTCTAGATCCGCCCCTGTCAGGAGTCCGCTGTTCTCGGCAGCTCTGGTGACCCTCGACCTCCTGGTCTGCTATGGAGCTGGCAGGTTTTGGATCATTGTCATGTTGGAAGACCCAGCCTCGTTTCATCTTCAAAGTTCTCACTGATGGAAGGAGGTTTTGGCTCAAAATCTCACGATACATGGCCCCATTCATTCTGTCATTAACACGGATCAGTCGTCCTGTCCCCTTGGCAGAAAAACAGCCCCATAGCATGATGTTTCCACCCCCATGCTTCACAGTAGGTATGGTGTTCTTGGGATGCAACTCAGTATTCTTCTTCCTCCAAACACGACGAGTTGAGTTTATACCAAAAAGTTCTACTTTGGTTTCATCTGACCACATGACATTCTCCCAATCCTCTGCTGTATCATCCATGTGCTCTCTGGCAAACTTCAGACGGGCCTGGACATGCACTGGCTTCAGCAGCGGAACACGTCTGGCACTGCGGGATTTGATTCCCTGCCGTTGTAGTGTGTTACTGATGGTGACCTTTGTTACTTTGGTCCCAGCTCTCTGCAGGTCATTCACCAGGTCCCCCCGTGTGGTTCTGGGATCTTTGCTCACCGTTCTCATGATCATTTTGACCCCACGGGATGAGATCTTGCGTGGAGCCCCAGATCGAGGGAGATTATCAGTGGTCTTGTATGTCTTCCATTTTCTGATGATTGCTCCCACAGTTGATTTTTTCACACCAAGCTGCTTGCCTATTGTAGATTCACTCTTCCCAGTCTGGTGCAGGTCTACAATACTTTTCCTGGTGTCCTTCGAAAGCTCTTTGGTCTTGGCCATGGCGGAGTTTGGAGTCTGACTGTTTGAGGCTGTGGACAGGTGTCTTTTATACAGATGATGAGTTCAAACAGGTGCCATTCATACAGGTAACGAGTGGGGGACAGAAAAGCTTCTTACAGAAGACGTTACAGGTCTGTGAGAGCCAGAGATTTTCCTTGTTTGAGGTGACCAAATACTTATTTTCCACCCTGATTTACGAATAAATTCTTTACAAATCCTACCATGTGAATTCATGGATTTTTTTTTTCACATTCTGTCTCTCACAGTTGAAGTGTACCTCTGGTGCAAATTACTGACCTCTGTCATCATTTTAGGTGGGGGAACTTGCACAATCGGTGGCTGACTAAATACTTTTTTGCCCCACTGTATACCATTCACATCTGTGCCAAATTGAAACTCTACTCCCAAAACCTAAACTCTGCTGTCAAAACCTGACATTCCTTTGTCAAAATGTAACTCTGTTGACAAAATGACACATACTTGCATCATATGCAAACACTGACAGATCAGGGGGAACACACTAGTCTCCTTTACATAAAACACTGCAGTCCTTGATTTCCATTGTTTATTCAGAAGGCACATTTACAGGAGACACATTTTCAAACAACCAAAAACGCAAATAGACCTACTCAATATTGTACATTGCAGTACCATGAATTCAGATAAAGCAAAAAACAACAACAACACAATAATACTGCAATAGAAAAAACACTATACTGTAAACACAAAAAACCATGACAATTGTGCATAAGTGGGCTCATGGATCCCGCCGTCTGTTGGGGTCTGGCCACAGGACCTCATCAACATCGCAAGCAATGTCCTCTCCTGCTAGGCACCGGGGAAAATATCCTCTTGCATGTCGAAACCATCCATGGATTGCTGTCACCTGAATGTCGCCGCAGGCCTGTTCCATTGCCTGCAGAAGAGGCATGCGGGCATGTGGTTGGCGGTCATATACACGCCATCTCCAAGCCGAAAAAAATTCTCTATAGGGTTCAAAAATGGTGAGTAAGGGGGCAAGTATACCACTTCAAATTGATTGTGGTTGGAGAACCAGGCCTGGACCAGAGCAGCCCGATGGAAACTGACATTATCCCATATCACCACAAACCTGGGCTGATCTGGTCTGTTCTGTACAACTATATCATGGAGAGCATCTAGAAATGTGAGTATGTGTTGGCTATTGTATGGACCTAGTATTGCATGATGGTGCAGAAGCCCTCGAAGGCATATGGCGGCACATAATGTGATATTTCCCCCGCGCTGCCCCAATTGCCCTTTGGCCAATTACATTACGACCCCGTCATCTTGTTTTGCTCAGGTCGAATCCAGCTTCATCAATGAAAATGTATTCATGAGGCTGTGCAGCTCCATCCATGGCCAAGATTCTCTGAAAAAAAGGGGAACATGTCACTGTACTACAGTGCTACACATACAGCACCCTCACCCCATCACACAGGTACCTGTGTAGCTCTCAGAATGGATCCATGTGGTACTGATATGGTACATATTCAGCTGCTGCTGGACTTCACCAATACTCTATTGTAAATGTAAGGGACAGTTACACGTACCCGTACATATTCAGCTCGAAGTCCTTTGACCCTGTCACTGTTCCTCTCGAATGGGACTCTGTAGAGCTGCTTCATGGTGATGCTGTGTTTACCCAAGATGCGTCTGATGGTGGTGATGCTCACATGGTCTATGTTGCTGAACACTCGCCTGTCTGCAAGTATTTTCCGTCGTAGCTGGTGGAGACGGATGGCATTGTCTGCCCTCACTAGGTCCACAACGGGAAGTTCCTGCTGTTGTGTGAACAGGCGTTGCCGTCCTCCCCCAGAAGGTCTTCGAGTCATTCTGGAGAAATACAACCACATATTGTCATCGGTTTGCTTATTTTTCTTACAGTACTTTACTGTATGTACTGTGTCATCCACTGTACAACACTGTACTTCAATATAAGGAATCAGCCACTTTGGCTGCAAAAGGAGCATTAGCACCCCGTACACTTGATATGGTAATGTGATATACTGTAGAACAGTGCTATAAAACCATCTGAGTAGAGCAGAAGGTATGGAGGTGAAGACATACCTGTTTTCTAGTCGGAATGTTCGTATTACAGATGCCACTGTGAAGCGGCTTAGATGTGGGTGGACTCTCTGCCCAGCTTCCCTCATAGTCAGGCCGTGGTTGATGACATGGTCCACCAAAGTTGCTCTTATATCATCAGAAATATGGGTCCGTGCATGGCCTCTTCGACCTCCTCCTCCTCCTCCTCTTCCTCTTGCTCTCCCTCCATCCATGCTTGCAAAGTTCTTGAATTGGCTAAACTGAGGGCTTTTTGTAGTTGGCTAATTGGTGTTCAGTTTTGCAAGTAAGGTCCTTCAGGCGTGTATTTGAGTGGTTGCAATTACCCGATGTGTTTTGTATTTTGGATACATGTGTTTTCCAAATGGCACCCTGAGATTTCATTTTGTGAGCGAAGTGTCTTATGTATGAAATAGAGTGTAGTATGCAGGACCATGTGTGTTGCATAAAGGAGTAGGTGTGTTGCATAATTGCAACTAGGGTGCAAAGCAGCGCTTTTGTTTAAGGTATGGGTACATGTGTTTGAGGTATGGTAACAAAAGCTTCAAGTTGTGTTACTTTAGTCTAAGCATGGGTTTATAGTGTTCAAGCAACGGGCAAAAACTGTAATCAATAAAACTGTTTTTTAATATCTTGCTGCTTTTTGTACAAGTTAATACTCAAGTTAAAAAAACAACAACAACAACAATACTAAAGCTATTCTGTTATACCTGTATGCAAAAAATACACTGCACCCAAAATATTTCTAGTATTTTAAAGAGTACTTAGCAGAAATATTAAGCAACCTAACCAATAGGGTTGCAAACTCTCAGGAAAAAAAATAGGGAACCACCCCCACCCCATGATAAATGGTAAATGGCCTGTATTTATATAGCGCTTTACTAGTCCCTCAGGACCCCAAAGCGCTTTACATATCCAGTCATCCACCCATTCACACACTGGTGATGGCAGCTACGTTGTAGCGCACTGACACATGATGCTTAATCAACGTAATCAACTTTAATTTGATGCAATGTGGGAAAAAAATGCACAGAAATAAATTATTTTTCAAGAATAATTAAATAGATTCAACATCTTTCTTCAACAGAACTGCAGACTGCACAGATGGTACCTTTCAGACACTGTTGAAGCTGAGTTCAAAAACAAAACACGGCCTTTTCAAACATGACAACTTGCCTCTTCGAGTCGATCGCTTCATTGCTCGTCATCTTTCCTTCATCGAGGGAAATATGCGTATTTGTTCTGCAAAAGAAAAGGTCAAAGATGAGGCAACAGTGGGATCACTGAAAGTCACAGATGCCAATTCTGGATCCATGTCGACTCACAATGCAGAAGACAAAATAAAAATGGATGCTCACCCGTTTGTGGGATCTGATGCTGCCACAAACATTCTTCCGGCTGATGGGGATGCAGTTGAGAACTGGAGGGGCCTAGCTGTTCCACCCAAAAAAAGGAAGAGGACTTCCTACCTCTCTTCATGTACCGAATGGCTCCATGCAGATGTTCATATTGAGAGCAGGTACACGGATTCTGCACAGAGACGTGAACACAAAGCGGACCTGACGCATCAGAATTAGCTTTGTCTTTCTCAGCTGTCTCACCCGACCACCCGTACACGGACGCGCCATCGGGGCTGAAAGCCGACAGCTCACTGATTCTGATGCGTTGGGTCTGCGCTTTGTGTTTACATCTTTTTTGCGCTCGATTCTGAAGCTGCAGGTTTTGTCTCTCTCCGACCAAAATTCACTGAACCAGCAGCAAAAGAAGCAGCAAACTACGCTTCACATTTGATAAATACCGTCATGAATTCCCTCTGACTTTTACTATTTTGCTTCCACCGCGATAAAAATCACACTTCCTGCACAGCTCTGTGTGTACTTCAAGAACAGTTTCCCATCTCAAATTTCTCTTTTCAGCATTATTCATTCGCTTATTACCCATCAGTCTACTGTTGTTCACAGCGCTGTCTGCTTTTTTTCATTTAAATGACCTCGGACAAGAAAGCCTCATTTCTGCTGTTCAATACTGAAGAAATTTAAACATTTTAAAATGATGCAAAACTGCAGAATATTTTTATGGTTATCTGCCACAAAGAGCCAGACCAGGAAAATCTCCTTCATGTTTTTCTGTGTTTTATTCTCAGTTACTTTCACACAAAGGTCTCTGCTGTGATGTTCACAATGCTGATGAAGTCTCACATGTATCAGTACTGATAAATGTTCAGAATTATAATATTTCTGACTGTCTGAGGCTAAGTTGAATTGAATCGAACCGGGACCTTGTGAACCGGAATCGAATAGATTGTAGAAATCAGTGATGATCAGTGAGCCCCAGTGAGCAGCCTGAAAAGAACTATTGATAACTTTTTTGTTAAGGCCTGATCCGTCTTAAATTCATAGCCAGCTCTGACACGGAGCCATCAATATTTGAATGCTGAAAAAGCAGCAGTGTATCCAGAAACACATTATATGCTGCTATAAATGCACTGCCCAAGTCTCCCCTCTCCCCACTGCCTTTCAGCAGCAGACAGCAGCAAACAGGTTGTCAGAGGAGGCCAAGATGATGATTAAGTTTAACATTTTCTACAATATTACCAAAGAGTGCCAAAGAATTTGTGACTCTGCTCTGGTACCTCAGGGGGCAGAAACCCAAGAAAGAGGAGGAACCATCGTGGAAGAACAGACTCCTGTACGTCTCCCGTCTTCCCAAATAAGGGAAACTGTATCAGACTAAATGTGTTTGTGGGTAAGAGTGGAGTTACATCAGAACCACCCCATTGCCATTTTAGTCACTGGATCGTTTAAGCTCTCTGTGACAGAGGATTATGAACACACGGTAAGTGGATCAGAAGTGAGAGGACATGGCTGCAACCACAGACACACAGGTTTGAGGAATAACAGGTGAAAAGACCTTACATAGTGAAATATGAAACGTTATTGTTTCAGCCATTATAGTAAAAGATGCAGACGCACAGTCAGCAAGTATCAATGAGTTCATTCCAGACGAAATGTCAAAGCACTACCTGCAGATGGCGCCACAGGAACATAATTACAGCAAAAGCAAAAGGGCTCAGCACTGTTTACTGGGTGTGCATAGGTTTCTATTTATTTAATGCATTAAAAAAGGATCTATTTATTTATGGATAGTCAAACAGAAAACAGTTACATGGGGAACAATAAATGTTCCAGTACAACAGACCTCTTTAGGACCCTTCTCAGAAGCATCCTGGTGATACGAACCTGCTCTTCTAATCCAAACTTATAATTAAACATAACAAAGTTTATTAATAGCTTCCTCCCATGAAACACAGAAAAAAAGGTCTGGGATTCATTGCAAATTAGCCTAGCTCTCTCAATTAGGAAAGCAACATTTAATCAGCTCAGTTTTCTTCCACTGGGATTTCTGCCTAATTCCATCCAAGAGCCCGTGGTTAGCAGGATAATGTGTGTGTGTGTGTGTGTGTGTGTGTGTGTGTGTGTGTGTGTGTGTGTGTGTGTTTTAATGACTGCATTCCACAGTTGTGAGACAGAAGCTGAAAGTACAGCACGACCTGTACACAGAACTAATTCCCTCACAGCTTCCTTCAGGGCTGGACTTCTAATCACACTGAAAGCATTCTCAAAGCAGTTAGAGCATTTATAAAGTGGATGTATGTGGAACTGAAATGTTTCAGTCAGGTCTTCTTATCTTCATTTGAAGATATAATCGACATCATTTGTTGAACTTTTGTTAAGTGTGTTTTTAACACAGTGGATTTTTGCTTTTGTGCTGTGTGAAGGAGTGTAATGAATAATTCTTGCTTAGCTGGCTGTTTAGGTCCCTGTGCAGAGATCAGCTAGTGGTTCTGATGTAATGCAAGCTTATATATTACATGTTAGCAAAAACATGAAAGAAAAAAAAGTACTGAGTTAATATGCAATGCATTAAAATTTAGCTAACTGACGAGTCAATATTCCAGCCTCGTGTGAATTCTGATTGTTCCGTTATCACATCAAACACAACAACTAAAAACCTGTTACTTTTACATAATGAATAATGAAATGTAACACAAAGTAACCTGAAGCTATTCAGATTTTTTATCTAGCCTTTTGTTCACATGCTAAGTGTGTTTTAGGTCACTGAAAACAGAATTTTGAAGCTTTTCAGAAACTCTGTCTCTACATTTACATGCAGACAAAGGAACCAGCCGTGCGCCTGTTTCCCCTTTTTGACATCAGACTGTGTTATTGTCCGGAGGCTTCTGAGTGGCCAGCGATTAGGGTCATATCACCACCTGTTATAAAAACTACCTGTGTACATGTGGATGTAGTCTTGCTTCATTATTTCCCAACACTGCACCAAACTGCAAACTTTGAAAAATTGACTGTACGTGTCGACATCTGACCTGGAACGAATTCCACCTTCGATAATGTTACAGCGTTCCACTATTCCAGCTTATTATATTATTATTATTATTCCAGCTGTCTTAGAGGCTGTTGGTTCTGCTTTCAGTCATTTTTGTTCTTGGTTTATCCGTTTGTTAGCGGTCTAGTGTCCACAGATTTCAAGAAATCGATTTCAGCTCTGATGTCCTTTTAACAGGAAGAAACCTCCAGCAGAACCAGGCTCAGAGAGGGGCGGGGCCATCTGCTGCGACCAGTTGGGGGTTTAAAATACACCAGGAACAACAAGTAGGCCTGCAGTGTGAGAGTGAAGTGCTCTAATAGGGTGATATGGTACTACAAGGTCATTAAGATAAGATGGGGCCTGATTATTTAAGACCACACACGCTTTTATGGATCATCTTCAAACTTCACAGCAATATTCTGGGTCTTGGGGGACATGAGTACCTAGGTTGGCTAAGTATTTCATCTGGACACTGACTAAACCGTATTGAGTATGTGGTATAAAAGGGCATGGAGAGAGCTGAACAACCACGTCTTATCTTTTCAATACGGTGTCTTACATCCCAGTGACACCATAACAAGCTGACGCCAGCATGTTGTCATAAAACATCATAAAATGCACTGTGAGCTCTTTGGGAGTTTAGAAAATATAAAGATGAATCATCCATTTACCATTTAGCCTCCAAAACATTCAAGTTTTTGTGTCCTCGTCGCTCTTGCTGTGTTCGTTTTTGGTGCTTCTGTACCGCCTGAGCTGACGGCTGTGCGTCTCTGGCTTTTTTCTCCCATCCTCATTTTTTCCACATAATTTAATGCTGTTCCTTTAACTGCTAGTTAAATGCACCTGGGAATAATTGAATGTGTGACTGCTTGGTAGTAAAGACAGATGTTTATGTTTTCATGCAGCGCGCACGCTTACTGATAGCGTTAGGTTCACCATATTTACATCCTGTGATCACATCTCTGTTTCCTACAATACAGAGGAAATACTCCAGCATGACTGACCTCTGACTGTTTCCCATACAGACTCCCAAGTTGCTGTTAATTGTAAGCTGGCTACCATTACCATAAATTAATATGTATAAATAAAAAAATGAATTTAGTATATTTGTTCTTTGGCCTCCAGGATAAAAGCTGTTTTGAAGGTAAAGATAACGTTGTTTGTGAGACACGCTGCTTCAAATGAAAATTTCTGCCTTTTGTCACAGAAACATTAGAGACTTACACACTTCATCAACCTGAGCCTGACTCACAGTACAGATGTTCAGCAAGCAGTGAGGATCTGCATAAAGAGTGCACTGAAGGTGATTATAGGAAATGTGTTCATGCTAGAAACTAACTGTCAGCTTCTTTTTCCTCCTTTCTGTCTCTCCTGAGTCTCTCAGCCTTAAAAAAGCTCAAAGACGAGTACCAGTTAAAGCAGATATATGACAACGGCATGCGGTGTTTTGGCTGAGATCATTTTGCACTCCTGCGGTGCAGGTCACCGTGTCACATCAGAAATAACACAAGCTTGCAAGCTTCATTTTGTTGTCATCATTTGAAGCGCCACTTGAAATGGCAGTGTTTCTATTTTAGGCTTCAGACAGAGACGTTTTCTTTTGGTCCCAGGATGTGTTCAAAGGCAGCAGGATGGTGCTGTCGGAGCTTTGGGATGGAGGCAGAGGTGCTGCGCTTAATCAGATATGATCGCAGCAGACAGCACTGAAAGTTCAGAGTGAAAGGGCAGAAAGCTCTCTGTCTGACTGGACCGCTGCCTTTGTGGCGCCAGTTCAACGACACAGCGACCCTCGTCGTTTCTTTGAAACTCACATTGTGCTATTTTGTATTCTATGAACTGTTCAGCTTTACATTTCTGTTGCTACTGTCCTTTTTATATTCCAGTGTTGTGTTTTCAGAGACGAGACTTCCTGCTGCTGTTGCCTTAAAAATGTCTCTCTGGGATTATTTTCAAAGCAGGTGAAAAAATGAGACATTAAAACAAATTCTTTAATTTTCTTTGCTAGAAAACAGAAACTGTAACCATACCCCGAGGCTGGGGGGCGAGCCCCGAGCAGGTCGGATTCTGCAGCTGAAGGACGCTGGCCTTCCAGGGACCCTGTGTTTTTTTAACTGTCCAGTTCCTGATAAAGATCAGCAATCTGGCTGCTCTATTTTTAGTAAAGATATTACTGGCAAGGAGGGGATGGAGACTCCAGCTTTGTATGCTGCTTGCTTCCTGCATCATCAGGGATGGCTGTTCATCAGCAAGCACTGTCTGAACCCCACTGCTGTGCCCAACGCTTCAAATTATATGATGATCGGCCTCATTAGCAAAACATTAAAGGGTCTCAACTCCCCACATTCAGAACTCAGTCGCCTGTGTTTAATTGAAATGGGATAAGGCACATTGTGGAAAATGAGAAACGTTATGACAGAAAGAGTTCGTGACCTGATCCGACCTCTGGTGGTGATCAACAAGAATTCCAGGCAAAGCCGACGCCCACTGTCCTAAAACCACATTCACTATATGGTGTACGGTACTGTGCCCCGCATTTCTTTTTGTTTGCCAGTCTTCTTGAGCCGTAGTTCTCAAATCTTTCAAAGTTTTCCTTTGGACATTGGCTGCTTTTTCACCCATTTTGAGTCCTTGTGCCTGAACATTTCAGAGGATTATTCTTTGTTTGGTTTTTGGTAGTTGAACTACTTAAAACTGACCTCCGAATAACTGAAATATAAAAAGACAGCTAACTCAAGAGATGAACCAGAGTTGTGTTTACAACATAAAAAGAACCTATTTTAAATTGGGCACCTTAGTTTTTAGCAGCCTGTTGCAAAAATATAATTTGCTCCCTTTTTTTTTAATCTATGCAAAATATCAAAGACTACATAATCTGACAGGCAAAAAACAGAAGTAGCAAAGTGTTTCCCAAACTGCTGCAATGTGTCCTAAAGAAAGTTGAGGAATGTAGAGGACAAAAATAAGTGTCAGGCCTAAAGAAGGGAGAAAATCTTGCAAAGCCCCTTGAGCTGAGAAATGATCGTTTGCATGAATTAAAACACTTTACAGTAAACACAGTTACTACTTCGCTCCTCCAAACACCTTGACTAGAAGCAGTGTGATTCTCTCCTCACAAGTTGTTCAACATGATTAACCCTTTGATTAGGATTGAAAATTCAAGTCCACCTTAAAACTGGTGCATTACATTAAAATCTGTCATAATTCATTATTCTTAGGTCATCCAGCTATTTAAGTTGATTTTGAAGGTAACATAATCCTGAAATGAGGTTTGCAAACATTTGATAGTATACTATGGAATATCCTGTACTATGTAGAAGTAGAAGTAGTAAATAATTAGTAGTAATTATACGATGAGTGGGGCCTATTTCAATTTTCCCAGAACAATATAAAGAAATGAAGGGTGAAACGTGTCTGATTGTCCTGTGGTGTTTGTGTCTGACTGATGTGCTACAGTGTGCTGAATGTTTTGCTGCTGTGGGGATCATTCACAGGGGTTCGTAAAGAGCTCTGTTGGAGCTCTGTTCGCTCCACTTCCTCCCTCTCTATCTGCCAGTGCAGTTAGAAGCTAACCAAGACCAAATGAGAGACCAACATCAGCCCCACTAAAATACTCTGTGTTTCATTCTGATCCCAGATTTTATAGATGTGATGAAGAGGGAGAGTAACTCGGTTACTCAGAGTTTCACTGAACAGCCGTACGTCAGGGAATAATGATGCATGTAATTACAGACAGATCAGCTGCTGTGTCTACTTGTTGATTGAGCTGTGCTTGGATTGCTGAGAGATGTCACTGTTTCCTGCTCGTGCACTCTGGGGAGACGGCGACGGGCCTTCTGGTTGGCAGCGTCTCAGCTGTAAAACCTGCTGGCTGAAAACCACGCAAATGCTGTTAAATGAGTTTCACTGAGGAAAAGGAAAGTTCTTGGTTTTGTCACTGACGTTTGCCACCTGATGCAAAAACATCACAAATAATTTGTGAATAAGCAACACTTTACCTTGACACTAAAGTACATATACAGCTTATATTTGAACTGCTGCTATGACTTCTGTTCACACCATGAAGTACTTTATGGTACTTTTGTTACAAGTTGTACTACTGATGTTACCACTCCACGCATCTGAGACTCGATGGCAGCCTGAGTAAAGTGGGCTGCTGTGGTTAGGTCTCAGGCCTTTGAGGTTCCTTTTTTCAAAGGTTGAAGATGGGAACGGATGCATCGGTCACACAGATACACAGCTGCAGTGGTAACCAGTTCTGTGTGTTGGTTTTGACATGGAAGGATGCTCAGACTGGTGAGTCTGAGACAGCTCTGCAGGGCCTCGTTTGCTTTCATCAATAAATAAAGAATACATCAAAAACATAACAGTAGTAAAGGAAAATGCTACACAGAGTTTTATATCAGAGTAAAGAAAACTACATGCAGAGTTGCACGATACTGGCTCATCTGCAACCACAGTTATCCCAGACGATTATAGAATATGAATTTTATATTATAACTGTATGTCACTGAATGTTGTCAAGTATGATTTGCACTTTAAAATGTATATTAAAAAAACAGAACCCAATTTTTATGACACCTATTAAGCTGATTGTGAAAGGAAGTTACTGCCTTCAGTTTTCTCGCTGGTCACTTTGTTTCTTCGTCGGGATTGTGCAAAGATTTTCTTGTCCTTTGTAAAAAAAACATAAAAATGCTCCTTTGTGTGATATAAATGTGAAGTCTTTACTTTGGCTTTTCATTTACAAACATACTAAGTGCTGCTGTAAACAAACACTTTCTATGCAGGTTTTATTCAGTATCTGAGCCATAATTGTCTCTGTCCAGCTAGATTTTGTAATGCACCACCTGTACAATGCAGAGACAGCTGTTGTTGCTTCTTCTGCCACTGTTAACACAGTTTTGGTTTTGTGGTGGCAGAGGACGGATCAGCTCCTCCGTCCCAGCCTGCCCTTTACGCACTAAAGCTTTAATCGGTGCCCTGGTTACATGATTACTGTCTGTGTGTCGGCCCCTGTTATTCTCCTGTTTAGTTGAGCGTCATGACTAAACTAATACTTACTTCATTGTCACGTGTTTTCGCTACTGTGCGTGTGATGTGCTGTCAGGAGGACAGATGTCTTCTTTAAGGTCAGTATTTCATTCATCTGCACACATTTATGGGCAAACCTTTACAACAGGTGTCTCTGTGGTGTTGCCTCTGCATGAACACACATGAAGTCCTCGTAGATGGGAGTATTTAAACCATCACTCACAGCGAGCTGTGCGATCTGTGCTGAAACTGGAGCCTCCTGGAGGCTCTTTTTCTTTCCTGGGTGGAAATTTCCTCTTCAGATTCTTTGATCGAGTCCAAACCGTGACGGCACGGAAGACGGGCGCAGATCAACGTCCTGATTTTCTGAAGCAAAGAGTGAGGCGGTGCCACAATGGGTGACTTTAATCATGTGATAATATGTAAGGTGTCGACACGTTACACATTTTAAGTAACGAGCCCGACGATGACGAGCGGCTGTGCGTCTTGGACGCCGGAGACGCGCAACGGCATGAGGAGCTCAGTCTGTTTGGAGCCACCGGCTGAGATCATTCATCACTCCCAGCACTGACCGACCGGCCGACTGAACAGATAGCGGGATACAAACAGACTCATTACGTCTCTGTGAAATATCCGTCAACAAAAGATGGATGTCCTCCTCGCCCCCCCAAAAGATACGACAGCGACGGGTGAGTGAAATCGGAGATGCTGCGCACGGCGGCCAAAATCCCGGAGCTTTTGTGAACAGGGCTGTGGGTGTGTGCGCGTCAGGCTCGCTGTTAAACCTTCAGACTGCACTCGCCAACTTCCCCCGCTTTCATCAAGTCATGTCTGATACAGAGCGATGGGCAAGTTTGACGACAACGAGAGGATAATCCTCAACGTCGGGGGGACGAGGCACGAGACCTACAAAACCACCTTAAAGACGCTGCCGGGGACGCGACTGGCCCTGCTCGCCTCCGATTCGGACATCGACTCCGTGCTGGATCAGCTGCAACAAGTCCCCGGCTTCATCGAGTACAACGCGCGGACCAACGAGTACTTCTTCGACCGTCACCCGGGCGTCTTCGCCTACGTGCTCAACTACTACCGCACCGGCAAGCTTCACTGCCCGGCGGATGTGTGCGGACCGCTGTTCGAGGAGGAGCTCTCCTTTTGGGGCATCGATGAGACGGACGTGGAGCCCTGCTGTTGGATGACATACCGACAGCACCGGGACGCGGAGGAGGCTCTGGACGTGTTCGAGCTCAACGTGGACAACGGAGACGAGGACGACGAGATAGGGAAGAGACTCGGCATCGAGGACGTGGCTGCCGACGGGAATGTCAGCCTGTGGAGGAAGTGGCAGCCGGTAATCTGGAATCTGTTCGAGGACCCCTACTCATCCAGGGCGGCGAGGGTAAGAGCGCACCGCTGCGTCTGAGGCTCTCCAAAACACACAATGAGCTCCACTCTGCTAACTCTTTGCCTTTCATTCACAGAAACAAACAGCAGCTCACGCTGTTAAGGGTAGCTCCACAGTTTCACTGCATGAGTCAAATTCACAAGTTGGCAAGTTGTCTCGAAACTTGTCCACCTCCCCAAAATGTGAGCGTTGCGCTCCTGAAGTGTTTTCTTTGCAACCAAAGCTTTACTGTGAATAGGAAGAACCCATTGCTTTATAGCGAGTCCTGCTGATTTCCAGATTTAATTATGCCACTTTAAAAATAAGCAGATTTTTCCAGTCATGATCAAACAAGGTGCCAACACCGTCAGGGTGGATATTCATAGCAGCAGTGTTGTATCCTGTATCTGTCTCTCAGTGCTTCCTGTTTATCGGCCCCAGCTTGGGAAATATCACTCCATCACTGACACTATTTAGATCACAGCCAGCCTTTTCTAATAAACTGCATCTCAGCACTGCTCCAAAGAAATGTGTGGGACTTTCATCTTTTCTAAAATTAGAGCAGTGCCTCGTGCTGGGAATAATAGTGATGTCAACTTATAGGCCACATGTGGCATCTTCATCTTTCCTTTCTGCTCATCTTTTAGTTATTTTAGACTCGAGCACAATGTGAAATCAAAGGATTTAACCACCCGGCTCACGAGGCTTGTTGTTTACTGAATGTGCAACACCAAGATGTTAGAACCAACCCAGACAAGCACACGCTGCCCTCAGGTGTTATAAATCAATCAGCAAAAGTTTGGGAATAGTTCATTCAGTCTCTCTGCAGAAGTCCACATCTGGAACAGCTGCCTGTCTGCTTTCAGAGCAGGAGCTGTGGTAAGCTCGCCTCAGGCTGCTGGTATATTCTGGGGCAAATTGTTCCCTCATTGGCTGATTGATGTGCTGTAAGAGGGAATATGAGCAAGTTGTGATGTCATGTTGTGTAAATGGAAATGATGCCTCACAGTCTTCAGGATGTCTCAGACAGCATGCTGCTGCTGCACAGGTTTGAGTGATGTAGGTGATTTGAAGGGTAATTAAACACAAAGACAGCGACGCAGGAACAAAGCGCTCTGGCGAGGTTTGATCTAAGTGTCAGGGCAACGAACATCTGACCTGACATCACTGTTCAGGGTGTGGTTAGAGGTCAGGGGGGCTGGAAGAGCTCCTGAAGTGCTCATAGCTGAGGCCACATTTATGATATATATACAAACCAGGGCTCAAATCTGTCACATAGAAATGAACGGCATCATGTTTCACTGTGCGTGGTTAAAGGAACGTGCCAGTATCACATTATTCTTCCTCCACTCGTACCTGAGTGACCTGGCATAATTTACAGTTCAAATGAAACCTTGTTTATGTCGTGCTGGGACTCTGTGCAGTCTCTCTGCTCATGCACTGTCTGACATTTTTAACTAACTGTCTTCTGATTCGCTGTCTCATAAATGTAAGGCAGATAGTACTATCATGAGAAGACTACATCAATCATATCGGATGTGTTTGACATCAGAGAGCCACAGATAGAGAAGAAAACTGTCTGAAACGAAGCTTTTACAGTAACAGTATATTGTTACTGTTACATGCATATATTATGTATAGAAAAAGGCATGATAAATTAGGTCCACTTTGTTGTAATGGAGCTGTTTGTTGTAACCACAGTGAATGAAAAAGAAACATAAATAAAAAAACGCAGTGCTAAAACGAGGCTCCCACTGTGGACGTGAATCAGAGTTCTGCTTGACAGTATTGTGATATTTTGCAATGCCAGCGCCACTCCTCACACCTCCTTCATCAGCCTTTCAAAAAGAGCATTTTGTCTTGGTGTCCATTGTTGCTGCAGCTGCTGTGTCAAAGCTCTGATGCCAGCTTGTTTCTCTCTGCGACACCAGCGGCACTACTTGATCATCCATCTGTGGATTTAATAAAACTATTTGTTTCAACACACTGTGAGCTTGATGTTAGTACAAGATTAATATTTCTCTTAGCATTATTTAAAATAAATACATTTTGAAAAAATACAGGCAGCGCAGTAAGCACAGCAACAAGAACGTCCTGGGTTTGAATCCCCACAGCTGTGAGTGGTTGTGTCTCAGCCTTGTGACAGGCTGGCCACCTGTCGCCTCGCGCCCTGAGCTAGCCGGGATAGGCTCCAGCACCCGCCACCCTGGAGAGGTTGGATGGACTTGAATATCTGTTAGCTGATATTGTTTTTATTTCTTTCTGAAGTTGGTTTTCCCACATTTGTAAGTTTTTACAGCATATATAATATCCAAAATGTCAACAACCACTGGTCTTTAAACCGGGGACAAAATCATCTCAGAGAAGATCGGCCAATAGAAAGGTGGTGAAGGCTCCTGCAGTGCCACTTGGAAACTGAATATCCTCACCACGGCACGATTGTTGCATCCAGTACAGCTCTTTAGCGTTTTCACCCATAATCCTCGGAGGCTCTGAAGGCGTCCGTAAGTCAGGCACAAATGCTCCGCCCACAGGCTGATATTAGGCTAGATATAACCTACAGCTGAGGGAAAATATGCTTTTATCTTTTTTGGTGAAAACATGTAAGCACAAAGTAGATTTCTGTGCTTCGAGCATTTATCGTACCGCGTCTGTACAGAACAATAAGAGCTGCTGTTATATATTCACCACACATCCTGCTCATTGATAAATTTCCCCTCAGTATGTTTGAGCGTTTGCTTTTCCTTTCGTCAGTAAGCTGAATCAGGCTCTGCCTTCTTCACGCAGCAGCTCATCCATCTAAAAAGAGAACAGCAGAGTCCGTTTTCACCATTATATCATTCCTCCTCTTCAGCGTCTGCAGGACCACCATGAGGCTGATGTTTAAATAAAGAAAGCAGAGTTGTTGCCTCGCACAACAACTCATCAGACAAAGTTTGCCGTAACAGCAGGTGATAAGGCAAACATACATTTCTTAATTATGTTGTACTGATACGCTAATTCTATCATAATTCTGTGGTGAGATAAGAATTGTTCCAGTTCTGAAAACTGTGAAAAATTGCAGAAAAGCCAGAATATCAGTGTAAATTTGTTCACTCGTGGAATTGCTACGAGCCCATGTTTTCAGGTCAGAGGAGTCCTCAAAGATCAGCAGGAAATGTAAATGTCCTTTCACTCGTCATTTCAGAGTCTGACTCTATAATTTTACCAAAGTGGAGGTGCTGGGCAGGATGAGAGTGTGTGGGTGGGCAGGTGACCTCGCCCCAGATCGCTTGTCCTCCTCTTTCAGTCCATCAACAGACTTTGAGCGAGGATGACGGCAGGGAATTTTTCCTGTGTGTGAAAAGGCTGACGTTCCCACACAAATTTGAGCTTGGATTTATTTCACATCATTAATCTGTAAATGGAAACTCTAACTGATGGGGACAAAATTCAATCTTTCCAGCCTTTTGTTCCTCCAGACGTGGCTGCTAATTTCTTGGAAGTGTTTCTTGGCGATTACCCGGCTGACAGAGGAAGGAGCAGACGTGTAAGAGGTAAATATTGAGTTAGTCTCCGCGTCGCTTTAGTAGCAGGACGGAGTAGATGGAGATGAATGCGCGTGTTTACAACACACATACGTCTGTCTTCCTGTAGCAACACTAACCAACCGTATTTTCCTGCCACCAGTACAATAGAGAAACATCTGCTTCTACGAGCGCCTTCAAACCTTTATTGTCTCCATGAGAATCACATTCCCTCACTGTGATGTGATAATTGCAGCCTTTTTCTTCTTTTTTAAAGCACTCCTGTAGCATTAAAGACCAGCTGGCGTATGATTAACCTGATAATTCAACTCTTACACAAGTGTTCGGTGTGTGCCTGAAAGAACCCCCTCAGGGCATTAATCTACTCCCTGACAAGGTGTTAAGGAGAGAAGGAAGGGAAATGATCCTCCAAGGAAAGGAAGCATGTCGTTTGAGTTCACCTCCAGCCCTGACACCACAGCGGGGACAGCGTTAACAGTGAAGTGCTCTTTAACAGCAGGAAGATGAGACGCGACTGGATCCTGTTTGATTTGGTTTATGTCATTTAATAGAAACAAGAAAACTTTAAATGTTCTGTTTTCTGTTTTCATTTTGATGATTATCTCATAGCGCATGAAAAACATCAGATGTCAGCCTCGTGTACGACGATCCACCACAGACCAACAGGAATTTAATTATATATATGAAAAACAACTTTTCCTTAATTTTGTGAGATTTACTGCTAACGGTGAAGTTCCTCTCGTTGGACTGAAAGTCCCGGTGGTGTCTGTCAGACTCACTGTCACATTACACGTGTGCATTAACCTAACGCAAAATTTCAGCTCTTCTTACATTCATTTGGAGATTATTTATGTTACAGCTGTTACAGTTTTTAGTTAGGAAACCTGTAAACGTAACTTCAAGTCCCGCCACATTACTATTACTCTACACTGTGTCCTTACATATGCAGAGCTCCCCATCGTCAAAGCAGTGTTGTCAGGTACAGCCAGCTAGCATCAGCCCTGAGCTTCAGGCTCACTGTAATCAGCAGTGTGGGGCATTAGTCTGTGTATAAGGATCGTAATATTCAGGTCAGGTAATCACAATCTATTATGACATAAATCTAATCAAAGCTCATTTCCAGTGTAATTTTCAGTGATCCACCACTAAGAACCCAGCCTGCTGTACAGCATTGGTTACATATGGCTAATGCATCTGTATCGCAGGGTTAACAAGAAGTATAGTCCCTTTGCTAGCAATTGTTACAAACTGAGTAAACACAGAAAGAATGAGTGCATTTGACTCAACAGCCATCCAGCATTTTGGCTGTGCTGCGCTAAAACGAGTTTAGACAGCAGAGGAACGAGTTGTTTTCACCTGCAGGTGGTTATTTCTCAAAAAACTACAGTTAAAAGTCACTTGTTCCTTTGAACATAAAGATCTTCTAATGCAACTACACTGCAGTGAACAGGGTTTAAGAACCAAAGTTCTGACTCTGTAAGCATATACAGCAGTAGTCTAAGGAGCTTGGAAAGAAAAGCGTCTGGACTTCAAGAAGTCCAGACGCCCACTCACATCCTGGGCCATCTGATCTCAGGAATTTGCATGATAAGGTGGGGCCAGGTTTCACAATGAGCTCACCTGAAACCAGGGCTGGACTGGGACAAAAAATCGGCCCGGGCATTTTGACTAGAGACCGGCCCACCAAAAATGTGACGTCATTCAGGGGTAAAACCGCAAAGGATTCTGGGAACTTGTGGCAAGAGGTACTAGCACATGCAGGCTTTCAATTGAACTCAGTTACACAGCGATAAAAAGAAACACAAAAAATGGCAAGAAGCTGTTGTATTATTAACTGCAATAGCCGGTGTTGTGCCAAAAAGTGATTGTCTGCCAAAAACTGATTTCCGGTATTTGCCAAAAACTGATTGCTCGTATTTAAATTGCTATAAGTAACTTGTTGGGCTATAATATGTGAAACATATGTCAAATGCATCCCTCACGGATGACATAAAGTCATCTCTCCATCTCCATCTCTCTCTCTGCTGCTCTTCTGTCTCCTGTCACAGACTTCTCCACTTTAGATGATAAATCAGCCTGGTGCAACATGTAAGGATTGGCACAATTTGTTAAGATTTTGAGGAGTTTGAGAAACTAACCTTAAGCATAAAATAAAATGTACTATCAGTAACTTCATAGCACCCGCCCAGCAGTATTTAAACTCCGTCATGCTAGCTAGTACGCAGTACCAGTTATTCTAAGCGACTGTAAAAAGTCAGCACAACGAAAACAAACTACAACTAAACTTGGTTTATATCTGACACAGACAGACAGCAGGTCATAACTTCTTACCTGAAGTTCAGTTCCTCTGCCACTATGACCGGCGGCCGCCTCGGGTCTCTCCTCCTCTTGCCTCCCCTTTCCCTTATCCACCTGCTGGCCTCCACCACTTGCTGATGTTGCTAAATCTGTGGAAGCTCTGCCATAGCTACCGCCAAACAATTCAGTTATTTTTACACATTTGGCAGCATCTGCCTGAAGGGCTTGTTTCTTTTTGGCCCTAATTTTTTCTGCACCTCCTTTCCTTTTTTTGTTCTCCATTTTCTTTAGTTCGTCTATAAGATTGCTAAACAAGGGGGAGGGTGCATCCGACCTCCTCGGCTGTAATTGGTCCAGCCCAGAGTCGATCATGACCAATTGGCCAATCCAACACCTTTCATTATTTATACCCTTCCAAAAAAAAAAAAAAAATCGATCGGCCCATAAAAACAAAAAATCGCCAGCGGCCCACCGGGCAAATGCCCGGTATGCCCGATGGCCAGTCCAGCTATGCCTGAAACTCTGGCTGATTGGGACCCACACCCAGTTTCACACCTTGGCTCAGGCGATTAGAGGATCATCAGGGGTCCTTTTGTCCCTCTGTGGGGGGTCACTCCCACTAGGTTTATATCTGGGACTCTCCACCATTTGACCTTAGAACTGAAGAAGCTTCTCGGATGAGAGGTGAAACGTCTTCAAGCAACTTAAAGAAGTCCAGACGCTTTTCTTTGCAAGCTCCTTTGACTACGATGACCTGGATGACTGAGAACCTTCACAGACATATACAGCAGTAGATGATTTCCACATATTTTTCCTTTTGTAGTTGTATGTGATAAATATTACCTGCTGAGGAAGTTGTAAAACGTCTCAGGGTTGTGATCTGCTGCAGTCCCAGTTTTCTTTCTAACTCACTGTGTTCAGGGACCCATAAATCAAAGACAAGCTGAAATCCATCCTGCGACAGGGTTCACCTCTGTGCAGGGTGCCATGCACGGCGTGATGTTGTAAGGATTTTCAGGGGGTAGCTTTGGCCAAACGAAGTGCACAGCTAACAACCGAACACTTTCTTTATATCCAGGGAACATGTCAATAATGTGAGTTATAACTAGAGATGGCACGATACCACTTTTTTATGTCCGATACCGATATCATAAATTTGGATATCTGCTGATACCGATATGAATCTGATATAGTGTTTTTTAATCAATAAAACAGTTTTTTTAATATCTTGCTGCATTTTGTATAAGTTCATGCTCAAGTTTAAATAAACAACAACACTAAAGCTATTCTGTTATACCTGTATGCAAAAAATACACTGCACCCAAAATATTTCATAGTTCAGCAAAACTGATCAATCAAATGAACTTAAACCTGCACCATTCTCCCTATTCTGGTATTTTAAATATTAAGCAACCTAACTAATAGGGTTCCAACTCCCAGCAAAAAGAAATAGGGAACCACCCTCCACCCCATGATGCTTAATCAACGTAATCAACTTTAATTTGATGCAGTGTGAAAAAAAATGCACAGAAATAAATAATTTTTCAAGAATAACTAAATAGATTCAACATCTTTCTTCAACAGAACTGCAGACTGCACAGATGGTACCTTCCCAAAGGAAAAAGTACTATAGCTTACTAGGGTATATTAGACTTAACAGTTACTATATACAGTAATTGACTTCTATACATTTTACATCAGATTAAAACTTTGGGTGTAAGATTCAGATAATTATTTATTAAAAGCTAGATATTTTAAATGAGAATAAGAAAGAAAAGTATGTCTTTGTGCCCCCTTTTCCCTGTTAATGCCCTATCGGCCCCCCCGGCTCCCGGTGGCAGTCGTCCCAGGCCTCAGTCAGGAGGAGAGGGCGCTGCTCTTGCGGCGACCAGCAGGTTGTCTTTGTCTGTCAGTGTTTTTACTTTTTTTATTTCATTCTTTTATTCCTTTATTTTATTTTATCTTTTTTTTTTTTTTTTGCCTGAGGAAATCCTATAGCATCGGCTTGTGCTTTGTGGAACTTCTTTTAATGAAGATGGGTTTTTTATTTCGCATGGTTTTATTATTGGCAATCCTGACGGTTGTTTGGAGTCAGTGCTACTCTCAAACAATTACACATCATTGCTTGGTACGGTAATATGTCCCTGAATAATAAGACCAGACTTAACAACCTGGTTAAAGTGTCTGTCAAGATTTCAGGGAGGTCTCAGGTCCAGCTTGTGGACTTTTATAACAGGCCGGTGCTGAGCAAGGCAGCCTCTGTCCTGTTGTGTTCAGATCACCCTCTCTTTAATGATTTTCAACTGCTTCCATCAGGTCGTCGTTATAAAGTGCCTGCAGTGAAGACAAAGAGACATAGACTGTCTTTTGTACCTAGTGCTATTATCATGGTTAATAACACTAAACCATGAGTGTTGTTGCCATTGCACATTGTGCTTTTTTGATGAAAAATCTAGGTTGTTTTATCAGGCTTATATTATATTATTTGATTTGATTTTTATTGATTAGCATTCAAATATCTCAGTGAAAACAGAACAAAGATCTACCACCAAGCAAGAAAGCATGAGACAAGGCTAATCAAAAGGTATTGGCTGAAGCATTTGCTTATTACGCCAACCCTTTTAACAAAATATCTTTTTGCATGCAGCTCCTGTACACAGGGCTCTTGGTGAGGTGACGTGTTGGTTGTCTGTTTGTTTGTTTGTACGGACATACTGCAAATCAATTTCCCGTTAGGGACGATAAAGTTACCATTGACCATTGGCTAAGCTTTGCTAGATCGCCCCTGCACAGTTACGTCAGCTGCGTAGAAAAAGATCCTGGTGTAGAAAGTAATATAAAATAAATTCTAACAACAGCTTATCAAGCTTAAACGTTCTGCTGTTGTTCAGCTGCTGGTTTCCTCTTTCTGGCGCGAAGTGAGCAATAAACAAACAAGAGAGACGGACTCACGACGGAAAAGCTGATCAGCTGATCATTAAGCAGTTTCATGATTGAAGTAGCAGCAAGAAGACGCAGTCGCTCCATATATCGCTTGTTAAGCTTAACGCTGGAATGCTTTACAAACATTCAGAGATGAACTTACACACTTGCTTTACTTCTCTCTGGGGTAACTTCATCGGAGATGAAATGCTGGTTTGGTAGCGAGGCTACAAATACTCACAGCTGCTCTATCAGGTGAGCACACTGCTCCGACATGCTACGGTTATGAGCCGAGTTACGCCGTGTCGCAACTTTTGTGAGATGCTTTTTTGATATTTAATGGATCGATTACATTTTTTATTTCTCTCCGATATCCGATCCAGTAATTTACGTCAGTATCGGACCGATACCGATACGTAATATCGGATCGGTCCATCTCTAGTTATAACACTGACCTCAGACCTCTACACTGCATTTCAATGAGCAAGCTGGATGAAGAAGCAACAGCTGGATGTGAACTGGGATTGTTTCTGATCACAGTCACTGAAACCACAGAGGTGAACCCTGTCACAGGAGCATATCTGCTTTACCTAATTTTATGCCCTTACATTTGTAGATGTTACTGAGTTTTGTGCTCTTGGAAGTAACTGACCTCTCTAGTGTGCAGTATCATCGTCTTGTGACAAAAACAGGAAAACTGATAGAAAATGCAAATTATATTCAATTATGTTGAACTGTGTGTTCATATGATATGACCTTCAAAACTGTTGTGCTTTCCTTAATAATCTCAAAAAATCTCAGTCCTTTTTTTTTTATTGAACAAATACGTTTTAATTTCTGATTGTCCCTCTACAGACACAAACTTAGAGATGTTCCCTAAACCCCGAGTCCGCTAGGGTGACCTATTATATATTCAGTACTGAAAGTAACTAAAGGTAATACTGGATCTGTGAAAGAGTGATAAAAGAACTATCTGGGCTTTAAGTGATGACGTATGAACCCTGCTTCTGGGTCCAAACTACTCAGAGTTTATTAAGGCTGTTGTGTTTTTAACATGTTTTAGTGCTTTGTATCTTGTTCTATTTAATCTCAAAAAGCCCCTAAAAACAGTCGGTGATCACTGTCGGCCTCTCTCCGTTTTTAAAGCTCAGTTTGTAAGCCCTTACGATGCAACTACAGCCCAGCCCATGCAGCAGTATATGAATGACTAACCTCGTATTGACCCTGTGCACGAGACAATGCTAACTTCCTGGTTTGAGACCGGATGTGGGGTTGTGCATTTCCGGTAGCTTTACTTTGCGGTCAATCGCTACTGCGAAGATATCCTCCACAATCATGTCCAAAACTCGAAAACGGAAAGATGGCGTTAAGTTACAAAGAGCAGAGGTGGGAAAACTCACCGCTGTTGTGTCATAAAAAATCTAATGATCAATTTTGACGTTTAAAGCGTTTAGATCGATCAGTTGTTTACATCACTCAGCACAAGCAGAACTGCATCACTGCAGCAGAAGACACCTCGTCCACACTCAGAAGCACATCTCTGTATAGTGACTGGTCTTATGATTTAAACAGGCAAATGTTCAGCATTCAAACTACAGGTGAAGAACAGTCAAACCAGATGTTTCCCCGTTATGTCGAGATCAGCTAGTCAGGTACACACCTACACAGCATGTTAACAAACCGTGAAAAAAGCCACACAAAAAATGAATGATTGCTGGTAACGGTTTCTATACATTAGTATGTACGAAGGGTATGTTGTGACTTACCTTCAAAATTACAGCGGTCCCTCGCTATAACGTTCACCTTTCACCTCGCTGTTTCACGGATTTTTTAGTGCAAGTTTGCATGCTTTTTTTTTACGTCACATTGTGTCCTGATCGCTGCAGACGATCTCCTCCGTGACGTCTCTCCTGTACAGTACAGAATCGCTGCATCGATCGTTAGCAGTGTGACCTACTTGATTTCACCTCTCGCTGGTTATTTTTAGAACATAACACCCGCGATAAATGAGGGACAGCTGAGAAATATAACATTTGAATCCCTTTTCTCTTTTGCTCTGAGGCGCGGGGGAAAAATATCGACAAGTCGATGAACATCATTTACAGATATATTGGGTAAATGCCCAAGACATCTATAGAAATGTAAATCGCCGCTTGATTCATTCATTTGCTTAACTTGTTTTGGACCGTAAACCAGGCGCGAATAGGACACCGGAAACAAAGCTCCCCACAGGAGTTTCTGCACCGGAAGTAGCATATGCTAACGTGCACATAGTCAATTGTGGATGGATTATCTCAGTTGTTCTCCTGACTGAAGTCTGGTCCGTTTACAGCATCCTGCCATGCGATTGCATTTGTCTCTAACCATCAGGAACCTTCACGTTAACTTTTATCGAGTGGAAAAAAGTTAGCGTTCATCCTCCAGCTTCACAGTTAATGTTATGCTAACATCCCTCTGTTAGCATAGCTAGCGATCACGTAGCACATCATTATATACCAGCTAGCTCAACTTCAGTGACCCTACAAACGTCACTGCTGTTTAGTTTTATGTCTCCATGCTTTACAAATACAGGCCATTTTTCATTTATGTTGGAAGTGATAGCAGAGCTGTACATTTGAATTTTTTCAGAAATCTCTCAGTCAGAACATGCAATATCATGCTTAGGTGGAAACTAGCGAGCTAACTTCCTGCTAACTTCTAACTCCGTTAAATTTACTAAATTCTGTTTTCATGGATGCCTGGATGTTAAACTTAATTGTTACACCTGGTAGAGCAGAACGCTGATCATTCTATTACAGATGAAAGAATTTAGACGACTTTCAGTGATGCCGCAGTGTTTGTTTGACTTTGGGACCTGAAGCAGAGTTTGGGCTCAGGCACGGCTAATGATGTCACACTTAAAGACTGGATAAGCCACTGGGGAGATATTTTGGAAAAAATTTGTGATTGCTCACCGAGCAAAAGTTCTTTCCGATCATTCAAAGTCTTTAATGCTCGCAGATGGCAAATGCTGTAAAAGCATGCCCCATAATAAATGCACTATTTCACAAATGGACCGACCAAAACATCCACCTTGCAAACAGTGCTACAAATTTAAGGGTAAATTGCTCGATGTTTAGCTGATAGATTCAGTTCTATTCAGTTTTATTTATATAGCGCCAAATCCCAACAATAATAATAATAATAATAATGGATTGGATTTATATAGCGCTTTTCAAGGCACCCAAAGCGCTTTATAATGCCACTATTCATTCACTCTCACATTCATACACAATAGTTCCCTCAAGGTGTTTTATATTGTAAGGTAAAGAGGTACATTTTCAGATGCTATAGTTTTGTCTTGCACAAGATCATTTGTTTACAATGATATCACAACGAGTGTGGCAATTCTCCACATGACAGCTTCATTAACAGCAGAATGAGTGGCACCAGGGCATAGCTCTGTGTCAGATCAGCCGTCTATAGCTGTCAGAAAGCCTTTCATGTGTTTGTCTCTGCAGGTAAGCTCAAATCCCAAAGTCTGAGCTGTTCCTTTAACCAGCTCGTATGCGAGTGTTCGTGTGCCAGCAGTCAGTGGTAGCAGGCGTGTTTCTCTGAGCTCCCCACACTGTTTCTATTGTTGTAGCCATCCTGTTCTCTTCTCACTCTCAGTGCTGTCTCTTTAATCTGCATGCAGTGTGTTTTAAGAGTGACTGTCAGCATGTCCACTGGTGTGTGTGTGTGTCTCTAATAGTAGGAAGTCTGAACATTTCTGGTTGATTATGATTCTGAAAAGGAAAAGTGAATGTATTTTGGTTGTGTGTCTCTGTGTGTATTTGTGTTAACCTGTTTGTTTGTCCCTCTCATGTCTCTGTAGTTGGCCATGGCTGGATTAGGAGGGTAACAAAAAAAAAGAACAAAACAGAACAAAACAGCCCACCCACTAGCTTTTCCATTTCCCCTGTGTATGCTTTGAGGCACAGTTTTAAATGATGCCTGACTTTGTTGTGCCCCCCACCGACACCCCACACCCCCAATTCTTCACAAACGCCTCACCCATCCACCCACGCCCACAGCCCCCATTTTTCCATGATCCCATCTGAAACCGCAGCTTGCTTTCTGCCACTTAAAAGGTTAAAAACCCAAACCGTCTGGGTGCCGCCTGCCGCACGCCTGAAGATACCGAAGCCAGGCTGCACGCTCAGCCTTCCTGTTGTCATGGCAACATCATTGCTCATCACCACGGCCTGTTTTCATTGAGATGTGTCCGGTCCGTGAAACTGATTGATTTCAGAAACCTGCTCGACCGTGAACCCTTAATGTTCAGTAACCCCTTGCGTGCTGGCTTGTTAGTTCTGTGATGCCAAAAAAAAGGGTGTTTGAGAGTCACTTGCACAACAGATCTGCATTTGCATGTCTCTTTAACTGTTTTCTTATCACTGTGAGAGGTGACACATGTTGATTGTGATGTAGCTTCTTAACTTTTTGTCACTCTCTGTCTGAGCTACAGGTGTACAGGCCCTTGTGCCTCATCAGAAACACTTGTTGAATCCTGTTATGCAGAGTTTGAGGCTGTAAGACAGGAAATTTTCCTGATCCACTGCAAACAGACTGCAAGGCCACGCTGAGTAAATAGAGTCTGACATGTAAACAGTAGCAGACCTGACACTGGGTAGGAGAACAGGGCGAATGGCTGCCCGAGTGTGGGTGGTGACGGCACGCCGCTGGGCATGTTTGTAGCCGCTGCCAGTCACGTTAATCTGCCCCGCCAATCATCATCCTGCGCTGCTTTGGTGGACTATAATAGCTTGTGTGCAGGGGGAAGCGTGGGGGGCTGCAGCTGTGGTAATTAGTTTAGTATGAGTAAGATTAGGCATATAAAGGAAACTATCCTAAAATCATTGAGGAATATTAGATTTTTCCGCATTTTTATTCAGTATCCCATGATCCCATCTAAGGAATTATGTTATAAGTCACAGGTGTTACACAGTCACCCCTGAAAAGTTTTGGCTTTTGTCCTGATCAATGGGGGCGTGTCCACAGGGAGGTCATGTGATGGTACCGCCCTCCAAACTATGTCTGGACCCTCACTAGCCCATCTCAAATGGCTTTGGGCTAGAGTCGTTTAGTCTTACGATGCATCAGTGATAGAAAGTACTCAAGTACTTTACTGAAATGCAGTTTGACTATATTCTAGTATTTCTACTTATGATATGTGCTGCTTCTTTTACATTTCATAACATTCACTTTAAATCATTGTTTACTAATTTGTTTGAAGATTATAAATAAAAACACTTCTAACATGTTATATTATAAAATGCCACATAACTGTATATAAGCACATGAGATACTGCCAGGAGCTGAAGACCCATCTATTGTTTGCTTTATCACAGTCAAACAGAACATTTTGTATCCAAACCCACCAGACCAATCAGAATATCAAGCATTTGATAAATAAACACCTTTTTGTGCTTGGATAATAAAGTGGCTTCATTACTTTTGTGTTTTATGAATTGGCAAATAGATTAGCAAAGCGAGTATTTATCCTTTGTGAGAATGCAGTGAGCATTCACCACCAAAAAGATGATTTGGAGGATTGTGCTGTTGTGCACAATCAAAAGCAGAGGTAAGACAGAGCCTTTTGGATAGTTTATGACAGAGAGTGTTCAGCATGCATGGTTGGATCCCTTTCCTCACAGGTCTCGCTGTTTGCTATATGCAGGTCTTGCACTCTCGGTCTTTCTGACAGACTCACCCTTTCTCACATATTCACAGTCACAAGCATTTCACTGAAGAACACAGAGACTTTTAAATTATTACCTCGCAGATGAAAGTGCCAGCTGTGGCATACATGATGACTGTCACTCTAAGACGCTAATGTGGGTTTCCGTCATTCTCTCTCTTTGTAAGAACTGTTGAATATTCACGGGGCGATTTGAAATCACTTTTAAAAATAATGTTCTTCATGAATTTTTTTATCACATTTTGCTTGGAATTATTTTTAGTAACTGTTAGTTCTGACATATTTGTCTTTAATCTTCACGCTTTGCAGTCAGTTGTTTAAAAAAAATCCCAGTTGATGCAACGGCAGTTTGAATGAAAGAGAAGTAGTGGACTGTGCGTAATAACTTCGGTGGAGATTCAATTCAATTTTATTTATATAGCGCCAAATCACAACAAAAGTCGCCTCAAGGTGCTTCATAGATACAGAGAAAAACCCAACAATCACATGACCCCCTATGAACAAGCACTTTGGCGACAGTGGGAAGGAAAAACTCCCTTTTAACAGGAAGAAACCTCCAGCAGAACCAGGCTCAGGGAGGGGCGGGGCCATCTGCTGTGATTGGTTGGGGTAAGAGAAGGAAGACAGGATAAAGACATGCTGTGGAAGAGAGACAGAGATTAATAACAGATATGATTCAATGCAGAGAGTCTGTTAACACATAGTGAGTGAAGCAGAAACACCAGTGCATCATGGGAATCCCCCGGCAGCGTACGTCTATTACAGCATAACTAAGGGAGGATTCAGGGTCACCTGGTCCAGCCCTAACTATATGCTTTAGCAAAAAGGAAAGTTTGAAGCCTAATCTTGAAAGTAGAGATAGTGTCTGTCTCCTGAATCCAAACTGGAAGCTGGTTCCACAGAAGAGGGGCCTGAAAACTGAAGGCTCTCCCTCCCATTCTACTTTTAAATACTCTAGGAACAACAAGTAGGCCTGCAGAGCGAGAGCGAAGTGCTCTAATAGGGTGATATGGTACTACAAGGTCATTAAGATAAGATGGGGCCTGATTATTTAAGACCTTGTATGTGAGGAGCAGGATTTTGAATTCTGGATTTAACAGGAAGCCAAAACAGGAGAAATCTGCTCTCTCTTTCTAGTCCCTGTCAGGACTCTTGCTGCAGCATTTTGGATCAGCTGAAGGCTTTTCAGGGAGTTTTTTGGACATCCTGATAATAATGAATTACAGTCGTCCAGCCTGGAAGTAATAAATGCATGAACTAGTTTTTCAGCGTCACTCTGAGACAGGATATTTCTAATTTTAGAGATGTTGCACAAATGGAAGAACGCAGTCTTACATATTTGTTTAATATGTGCGTTGAAGGACATGTCCTGGTCAAAAATGACTCCAAGGTTCCTCACAGTGTTACTGGAGGCCAAGGTAATGCCATCCAGAGTAAGAATCTGCTTAGATACCATATTTCTAAGCTTTTCAGGGCTGAGTACAATAACCTCAGTTTGATCTGAATGTGTTCGCCCTCAATGGAGCAGCTGGGAAAAAAGACCACAAGGTTCCTGCATTTCATGTAAAATACATACAGTATGTGGAAGGCAGTCGGCATGATGTGCATTTGATTGTGAACGTAGAAGCATTTTGCAGCATGACACAATTACTGCATGTTTGACTTCCATGATTGCCACACTCCTCTGTGTCCTGATGGTAGTTAGAGTCTTCCATTAAAAACCAGACTTGGATTTAAGCACACACCTCAGGTGGGTGGGATGGGTTGCTGCACACAGCCAGTTTGTGTGACAGTCACCACAAAAATGTGGTGGTTTTCACAGAAAGCGTATGGCTCGATGTCGCCCAAACTGGAAGAGCTTTAATGTTCAATTTGCAAACAAAAATGATGCGACCATGGGTGGAGACTGCGAGGAGTGCTGCTGGAACTGGAACGGATCAAAGCGAAGGAGATAGGTCTTGTTCTTTGATGTCTGTATCAGCAGGAGGACACCTTGAAAGATACTCAGTTATACAGTAGAAAGACATGCTTCAGAAGTGCACTTAGGAGTGGGTGAGATACAAGCTATGTATCATGCATTTATGAATGTAATGCGATGCATGCTAAAGGTGTGCTCCTCCTGTCTGCGTGTGCTCTACCCATCGACTGCCAGGAGGGGCCCTGACGCAGGCACCGAGACACTAGATGTGCCATTTGTTTGGGCTTACTGCTGAATAATTAATGCTTATCCATTCACTCTAAGAGACTGAGCGCTTCCCAAGGACAATGGATTTACTGAAACTTCTTTCCTCTGGCACCATTTGCACAACCTCAAGGCTCATGCATTAAAAGGTAATTAATAAATCAGGCTTTTAGTCTGATTTGTGTTCAAGTCTGTACTCCAGTTGGCTGACTGTAGCTCAGGTGCTCCTTACATAGCATAGCACGAGTTCACTGGGACCAGCTTAAGCTTGGTTTGATGATCCTGTTTTGTCCCTTAAATCTCAGCAGTTACTAATTTTGTGTGTAAATTGTGGGTCATAAACCCTTGACTCGTTAATTTAGCCAAACACATCACATATTTGTTGTTAGTAAATCGAGTCATTCATCAGCTGATGCAGATGATACTGAACATTTATGAATCTAAACAGTGTCTGAGAACCTGAGCTTCTGTAACAAAAGGGGTATTCATTGTTTTGACCATGTGTGGGCGCCACAACAAGAAATCCTCTCCATGCAAACATCCAGCACGCAGAGGAAAAGACGAGTATGATTTTGTATTTGTTGCCACGACAGTGGAATGTGTAACCTTTGTACTGTAGCTGATGCCCCAGGGACAAAAGGCCACAACACTGAATATTGGATTTCTATTATAAAAGAGACATAAAGTGGTCAAAAAATTAGACCTTTACTTCTTCCTCCTTCAGCTGCTCCCTTAAGGGAACAACCTATTCATCCTCCATGTCCTCTTACATTACATCCATGAATCTTCACTGTGGTCCCTCTTTTCCCGTGTTCTACATGATTTGTCCAGTATATCCACAGTTCCTCCTTTGCAGATGTCCAAATCATCTCAGACTCACTGCTCTTTGTCTCCAAACTACTCCACCTGAGCTCTACCTCTAATCCTGTCTCCAAACAAGACCTCATAGCACATCTCACTACCATTATATAAATCTTCCCTTTCACTTTTGCTGCCATCGCTCTGTCACGCATCATCGCTTGCACTCATCTCTACTCAGTCCACCCTCCATCCATGTTTGCTACCTCTGCACCAGTCTCCCTCTCAGACATGTACTTTGTCTTGCTTCTGCTGACTTCCATTCCTCTTCTCTCCAGAGCGTACCACCACCTCTCCAGGCTCTCTTCCACCTGCTCTCACTACAGATCACAATTTAATCTGCAACCATGAATAATAACTTCATTAATGGTGGGATAGCTGAGTGAGAACAATGTGACACTGCCCATGATAATGGTGGTATTATAATACAACAGTTCTAAAGGGGGGGGGGCATGGATTCGATCAGTCTGTGGCACTGCTCCGGTGTTATGACAGACTCTCTGATAGGAGTCTTCAGCTGTTAGGTCTGGCATATATCGCATCTTCACAATATCCCATAGATTTTCAACGCGGTTAGGGTCAGGCGAGTTTTCTGGCCAATTAAGCACAGGGATACCATGATCCTTCAATCAGGTACTGGTAGCTTTGCCAATGTGTGCAGGTGCCAAGTCCTGTTGGAAAATTAAATCTGCATCTCCATAAAGTTGGTCAGCAGCAGAAGGCATGAATTGCTCTAAAACTTCCTGGTACATGGCTGTGTTGACCTTGGACCTCAGAAAACACAGTGGAGCAACATGAAACCATCACTGACTGTGGAAACATTTCACCTCTGGAACTCTGGGACCCTGATTTCCAAAGGAATGCAGAATTTTCCTTCACCAGAGAACATCACTTCACTGCTCAGCAGCAGCAATATTGAATCTTTTCACAATGATTCTCTGAGATACTGAATTTGGGGTTTTTATTAGTTGTCAGTTATAATCATCAAAATTAAAAGAAACACACTTGAAATACATCAGTCTGTGTGGAATGAATCACATTATACACATTTCACTTTTTGAATGGAATTAGTGAAATAAATCAACTTTTTGATGATGTTCTAACACATGTATATATATCACAACAACAATCACCCCAAGGTGCTTTATACTGTAAGGTAAAGACAGTCAAACCCCAACAATCAGACGACCCCCTTTGAGCAAGCACTTTGGCGACAGTGGGAAGGAAAAACTCCCTTTTGTCACAGCTGCCGAGGCGAGCCGTGTGGTGTTGGAGGGAGAAAGGACTCAAAATGCAGGCAGTAGATGATAATGCTAGTGATGTTTACAAAGTGGTGTAGTGGCAAAACAGGCAGTGAGGGATGACAAAACTAAAGAAACTGGGAAAACTAAATAACAAACCTGAGAGGGTACCAGCAGGGGGCAGCAGGGGGCAGCAGGGGGCAGCAGGGGGCAGCAGGGGGGAGCGGCAGGGCGCCACGGACGAGGGCCAGGACACCGTGGACCACAAACGAACCGGCAACAGGCAGGAGAACACAGGGCTTAAATACACACAGCAGCAATCAGGGGATGAGAGACAGGAGGGAAACACAGCTGGAAGCAGTGGCGTCATTAGGCTATTTTAGGGGTGCTTAAACCTCCCTAAAATATTCTTAAGCCCCCCTAAATAATTTGTTTGTTTTTTTTTAGTTTTTTTTTTTAATTCAACTTTTTTTTTTTTTACAGAACTTGCAGACAAATTCAATATAAAGATGCAGGAATATGAGTTTAAAGAAATAATAATATAAACCTGTCGCTATTCACATAAATATGATCATAACTCGGTTGGTCCCTTTCACTTTACACTGTTAAGGTAGCGTCAGTGCTTCGTTATGCAATCCGTTCCAGTTGTTCACAGGGGACATCCACATTACTGAAAATCCAGTCCTCGTTTTCACTGCTACTTTACACTCCGCTCGTATACACCTGCAGACACACTAGCGTGCATGCGCCAAACAGCAAGAAATCATGGATATATGCAAGTTTTTCAAGAAAGTAAGTCTTCATCACTGGCTGGTAGTAACAATTAGTTAGCTCCAGCTAACAGCAGCGAGTCCCATGTAAATAATGAACCAGGTGCTCCCCATTCTGATAAATAAAAACCTGGCTAGCGCATTAAGTTAAATTGTTAGCATAATGTTAATTTCTGTCACTCGTTGTAGCTCTGAAAAATCGAGCTGAGCTCATTCAGGTATGGTTATCATCAGTGGAAATAATAATAATCACTCCTCCATCCCCATTAACCTGTAGGAGTCAGGGCAGAGGATCACAGAGAGGGAGAAGGGAGAGACCTCTGCTGGAGAGGTGGGTCTAAGATTTCGGTTGATCTGATATCCTCGTGTCGGTGTTGTTCCCAGATCATCATACTAAATGTTGTTCCAGGATCAACATTGCAAGTGACCAATCAGAATGTTGTGACGTCATACTTTTGCGTAAAAAACCGGCGTAAAACAAAAAACTGTACTAAAGCTGCATGAAACCGCCTCTGTCCGCCGATCAACGGACCCTGACCCTAACCCTAACCGTAACCCTTTAATAAACAGTAAGCAGAATTGATATTGTCCTTGCAACATTGGAATTTCATAAATGCACGAATGGCTTGGCGCGCAAAAGAATAACGTCACAACAATGTGATTGGTCACTTGCAATGTTGAACCTGGAACAACATTTTCATGATGATGTGGGAACAACACCAACACGAGGATATCAGATCATCCCTAAGATTTCACAGGATGGAGTCATTTGTGATGCAGACAGTCTGATTAGAATTTTATGGGACTCAATATGGATATGAAATGTGAAACATTTCAGTCACGGTACAACATATAAGACCTGTTTAACTTGAGCTTTTATTTAGGAGAGTCAAGGTTAGAAAGTGGAGAGAACAAAGAGAGATATATATATATAAGTCAAATTAGCCTGACTCACATATTTTGAGGGTTCTATTTTAATATTACTTCAATTCAAGTAATTTAGTAATATTTTTCAGGGCTTTAAATTGCAACCATTTTAGTCACATGCGTGCTCAAAATGTAATGTTTGTAACTTCAAAATATTTGAGAGCAACAAATTACTGTGGGGCGTGAGCAGAACTCATGATATTAGCAATTTACATTACAATTCAGTATGTTTTAATGTATCTTGAAGGGTGAGGCAGAAGGAGTGGCTGAGGGAGAAAAAGGTCAACAGGCAAGTTCAAGTCAGAGAGAGCAAGGAGAGACAGAGGAGCTGCAGCAAATGGATCGAGAGGCAGAGGAAGATCAAGTTATTACAGAGAGAGGAGAGCAAACAGGCCAAGAGAGGGAAAATGATGAAGCAGCTGCAGCAACTCATTCTACTACAGGGTTTGATTTAGGTGACAAAGACACAGGGCCCAGACAGGTGAAGCTGAAGAGCTATCCACATGATACTTTTGGTACACAGAAGCGAGCATTTAACCACAGCTGGTTTGAAAAGCACAGCTGGTTTGAATATTCAGTCAACCAGAATGCAGCTTTCTGCTTCCCATGTAGAGTGTTTGGCAAAAACATCAAACATGATAGTTTGGTCAGTAACGGTTGCAAGAACTGGAAGAAAGCTTTAGTCATCTTTGGCAAGCATGAGATGGCTCAAACACACAAGGACAGTGTTGTTACATGGAAAAGCTACCAGGGAACTAGCAAACAGGGAAACGTTGCACAGATGATAGCAACTGCAAATGTGAGAGAGATAGTCGAAAGAAGAGAGTATCTCAGACGAATTGTTGCAGTCACCTCATAAACACGATGATATGAAGCATCGTTAAAGTGTCACTTCAGTAATGTTGACTCATGTTTTTAATAATGACTTTAAAACACTAAACTCTAATTTCTGTGGTTTATTTTAAGTTTACAGAATATAACATGTGGTAAGACGACGAGTTTTACTTCTCACTGTATGTGTTATGTGTATCTATTTATCATGTGTGCTACTTTGCTCTGTGGACTGTAAAATGTTTCATTGTGTTCATGAAATAAACCAGACTTTCACCGTCTGCATCTTTTACTGTTTTTCTGCTTTTGTTCACTCCAAGTTTGACAAAACCTACAGATATCCAGAGTTAACTCACTAACAATGTGGAGCAGTCTCAGTGTATTTAGCTGCTTTTTCCCTGAACACAACCAACTGAGAGAAACGCCTGTAGGCCTCACTTTGGTCATTTGAACGCTGAAGGAGATTTGTTCCATAGACACATACTAGTGTTTCCTGCACTACTGTGTTCTATTTAAATCCAGATTCCTTTTATAGTTTGCAGTGAAATTTGTTAAACCATTGCTTAATGGGACAGAAGTACAAGTCGCTCTTTACTAACACATTTGTAGATGAGTTTAATGCTGAACAACACAGCTAGCAGTCTCACACACTCTTTAGGTTTTTCACGTTATGTGTGTAAGGGTTTAGTCTATCAAACCTTACCCTTTTCTCCTCAGTATCACAACAGTATGACTCCCAAAGTACGGCTCAGTAAACAACCAATGATTCTAAAGCCAGAACAGAAAGATACAGTTGGAAGATGAATGATTGCGTTTTTATGATGCGTAGTAAAACGACCCCCTCTTCTTCTTCTCTGTGTTGTTGTTGTTGTTGTTCGTGTATGTGTGTGTGTGTGTGTGTGTGTGTGTGCCTTAGAAGTCAATTAATACATTAGCCATACTTAAAAAAAACATCTGAATTTCATTTAGAACTGAGATTCTAAGTTGTAAGCAGAAATCTTATGCACAGCCAGAAACATGTTTCCCCACTTTCACAATGCTGAGGTGACAAATCCACAACCCCCAACAAATGGTTTATTACACGTGGGTGTGAAGGGCAAGCTTTACTTACACAGCCTCACACACAGTAGATTTTTAAAGTTTTTGGGTACAGGGGTTTAGCCACAGATGCAACATCCACTTTTGATAAAGATCACTCCACCTGTTTATTTCTTAAGAAATTAAGCATCTTTATTAAGCTCTTATTTATAAAAGTCTACACAATAATAGACACCGTGTGCTCTGTGACATTATAGTCTTCTACTTCTGCTTCCATCGGTTTGCATTTTAAACTCCCGGCCTTTCAGTTTGTTATGAACGACTTATATTTCTAACATTTTGTGATATAAAAGAATTGTAACTTCACAATTCATCACCGATTACGTGGGTACATTTTCTTTTTAAATGCACTAAATGTAGAATACATTGTTTGGTAAAATGCTGGTTACACGTTCTAAGAATGAAAAAATCAGTCTTTCAGAGAAAACATCAGACAGCGACGGTTGGTCGCAGAGTGTTACAAAGGTGGCTGCTAATGTTTTCTCTGAAAGACTGATTTTTTCATTCTTAGAACGTGTAACCAGCATTTTACCAAACCATGTATTCTACATTTAGTGCATTTAAAAAAAAATGTACCCACGTAACCGGTGATGAATTGTGAAGTTACAATTCTTTTCTGAAAAAGCATTTTTATTTTTGTATATAAATAAATGTTGATGTTGTGCTATGGGATTGTAGGTTTCAATTTTACTTATAATGTACCAAATCACTACAACAGGCGGCTCAAGGCGATGCCATCCAGAGTAAGGATCTTGTTAGCCGCAGTGTTTCTAAGATTTTTACGCCCCGTTACAATAACCTCAGTTCTATCTGAACTTAGAAGCAGAAAATTAAAGCTCATTATGCGTCTAAGACATCCTGGCGGTTTAACCAATAAAAGCGGGTATCATATGCATAGCAGTGAAAATGTATGCTATGCTATGCCTTCTAAAGCGCGTATAATGTAAACAAAACTGGTCTTTGCACAGAAGCCTGTGGAGCTTCATAATTAACCTCAGTGTGTGAAGAGGACTCTCCATTTAATAATAGCTGTAATAAAATGTTCTGGCCAACGGTGTTAAACGCTGCACTTGGGTCTAGCAGGGAAGATTTCAACTTTTCAATATGAATGAAGGCTGAAAACTGATTAGATTAATGTCTGATGATCTTTTCTGTGCTTCTTCAAGTTTGTAACACCAAACATATTAAAGGATGATGTAAGGCTCACAGGAAGAGTTTAATTAGACACACATTTACTATTTTTCTTTATACTCTTTCTTTCTTGACATGTTTAATATGATTACTATCAGAGGAGAAAATGAACCTTGTGTAGTCTAAAAACTTTTTTATTTAATCAAACTGTAATGTTGTTGAACTCTGACGGACGTGTCTTTTAATCTTGTCAACAAATCCTTAATCACCTAAATCTGCCATTTATCATCTTGTAAAATGTTCCCTCTGCTTCTGTCGCACATCTCCCCGGACACTCTCTGCTTCACCTGTCCTGTGCAGCTGGTCCAACCCCTGCCTGCCTCCTTAAACTGGGGTGTTTAAATCTCTTTACCTCTGTTGTGAACTTCACACAAAGTTTGTGGTAACAAAATCAAACTGACGAGGATCTCGTTTGAAAAAAAAAACCACACAGTCACGAGACAAAATAAAAACAGACTGCTCAAAGCAGAGCCCTCGCAGCTGGTAGTACAAACACAGTGACAACATGCGTATTAGATACCCTCAGTGCCAAAAGCATGAATATGAAAAAGGTGGGATCACCAAGAATATCCTAAAAACGGCGTTGAGGTGTGTGTTACAGTGAAAAAACAAAAAGCAGCCAAATTTTCATCTGAAAATGTTGAATTTTAGTAAAAACAATGCTCTGTAGTTTGATACTGTCGTTACAGACAAAGCAGATGTTTAAAGCCTTTGGACGCACATTTGAAACGCACTCATTCTCCTTATCAGCTGGAAACATTAAAGCCGTAAAATGACTTTTTCAAACGGATAAAAACTATTGAACAGCAGCAATGTTGAGCCTGTTCCAAAATTTGAATGTACATGTGTTGAAGGTGCGGGTCTTGTTGAATTATTAAACATACTTTCTTTAATTTTTCGAGCCACAAAAACAACAACTTTTAATTTTCTTCTGCTTGAGTCTCGGCCTCGGGTAGCTCTACTTATCATTGCTCAGTCAGTTGTCTGTTTGTGCTACTTTTTCAAGGAGCAGTGGATTATTGGTTAAGGGTGACTTTATGTGTTTAGTTACTTAGTGGAAGTACTGTGGATAGTTTTACCTTACATACATAAGGCTGACAGTACAGCTTCTGAGGTAACTGTTTACAAAATGTTATAATCTATTCAAAGGTTCTTTGCAATTTTACATTGATAAACATTATCCTTAACACATTTGGCCCACATAAAGTACTATGGCCATCACACTGTCATTTAGAATTGTTTAAATAACTCGTGTCTTAAGTCCTTCCATCAAACAGAAAATAAAAAAAGTCGCATGGTTCACTTTTATATCACAAAATGTTAGAAATATAAGTCGTTCATAACAAACTGAAAGGCCGGGAGTTTAAAATGCAAACCGATGGAAGCAGAAGTAGAAGACTATAATGTCACAGAGCACACGGTGTCTATTATTGTGTAGACTTTTATAAATAAGAGCTTAATAAAGATGCTTAATTTCTTAAGAAATAAACAGGTGGAGTGATCTTTATCAAAAGTGGATGTTGCATCTGTGGCTAAACCACTGTACCCAAAAACTTTAAAAATCTACTGTGTGTGAGGCTGTGTAAGTAAAGCTTGCCCTTCACACCCACGTGTAATAAACCATTTGTTGGGGG
The DNA here is from genome assembly GCF_965226115.1 of Aulonocara stuartgranti. NCBI lineage: Eukaryota > Metazoa > Chordata > Actinopteri > Cichliformes > Cichlidae > Aulonocara > Aulonocara stuartgranti. Next base: position 444,243 of record NC_138953.1, on the reverse strand, counting down.
TTGTGGATTTGTCACCTCAGCATTGTGAAAGTGGGGAAACATGTTTCTGGCTGTGCATAAGATTTCTGCTTACAACTTAGAATCTCAGTTCTAAATGAAATTCAGATGTTTTTTTTAAGTATGGCTAATGTATTAATTGACTTCTAAGGCACACACACACACACACACACACACACACACACACACACACACACACACACACACACACACACACACACACACAAGAACAACACAGAGAAGAAGAAGAGGGGGTCGTTTTACTACGCATCATAAAAACGCAATCATTCATCTTCCAACTGTATCTTTCTGTTCTGGCTTTAGAATCATTGGTTGTTTACTGAGCCGTACTTTGGGAGTCATACTGTTGTGATACTGGGGAAAAAGGGTAAGGTTTGATAGACTAAACCCTTACACACATAACGTGAATAACCTAAAGAGTGTGTGAGACTGCTAGCTGTGTTGTTCAGCATTAAACTCATCTACAAATGTGTTAGTAAAGAGCGACTTGTACTTCTGTCCCATTAAGCAACGGTTTAACAAATTTCACTGCAAACTATAAAAGGAATCTGGATTTAAATAGAACACAGTAGTGCAGGAAACACTAGTATGTGTCTATGGAACAAATCTCCTTCAGCGTTCAAATGACCAAAGTGAGGCCTACAGGCGTTTCTCTCGGTTGGTTGTGTTCAGGGAAAAAGCAGCTAAATACACTGAGACTGCTCCACATTGTTAGTGAGTTAACTCTGGATATCTGTAGGTTTTGTCAAACTTGGAGTGAACAAAAGCAGAAAAACAGTAAAAGATGCAGACGGTGAAAGTCTGGTTTATTTCATGACCACAATGAAACATTTTACAGTCCACAGAGCAAAGTAGCACACATGATAAATAGATACACATAACACATACAGTGAGAAGTAAAACTCGTCGTCTTACCACATGTTATATTCTGTAAACTTAAAATAAACCACAGAAATTAGAGTTTAGTGTTTTAAAGTCATTATTAAAAACATGAGTCAACATTACTGAAGTGACACTTTAACGATGCTTCATATCATCGTGTTTATGATGATAAAACATGTTCTCTCATTAGTAGTTGTCTGCGCTGTCACTTGTCATGAAAATGTCCTGAGCCAGGGTTCCTCTTCAATTACCATTGATCATTAATAGGGTCACAAAAGATTTGTTACATTATCCCCATAAACAACACGCTTTTATAGAAATCATTGTGACACAGATATTTAGATTCTTGCTTCATAATGTGCACAAACTCAAAATCTTTAGCTTCATATTTATAAAGTATCGCAAAGAATACATTTATACCATTGTATGAGCTACACTTCTTGTAAAAAACTGATTGGTAATGCGTTTGAGAAAAGCTCCTGCTGTGACCTTCCTTCTGTGAGGGCACACACACACACACACACACACACACACACACACACACACACACACTCACGCACACTCACACACACACACACACACACACACACACACACACTCACGCACACACACACACACACACACACACACACACACACACACTCACACTCACGCACACACACACACACACACACACTCACGCACACACACACACACACACACACACACACACACACACACACTCACACACACACACACACACACACACACACACTCACACTCACACACACACACACACACACACACACACACACACACACACACAGAGAGAGAGAGAGAGGGGGGGAGATCATTAATACAAAGGATTGGAGCCGTTTTTGGATTTTCACTTGTTGTTGGCTTTAATATAAACAGTCACATAAAATTCATTCCATTTTTTTTTTGCCTTTGCTTCAATTAAGATGTTTCTTTAAATCTACAACAGCTTCCTTTTCAAAAAAGTTTACTGACATAGTAAGGAAGTAGCTAGGGACCTCAGTAAGTATGAGCAACAATAGCTTAGGGACAGTTTCTACAATAAAGAGGATTTCATCATCTGCTGTTCGTCAAAAAGTGCCGTATTAAAAACAATTCAGCAGCCCCTCAGAGTGCGGATACAAACTGTTTTCAGCTGTAGAGGTAGAGGTACGCTTCATGTACTTATCAACATACAGTTTAGCGGAGTGGATTAGAGTGCATTGGTGCTTGGGCCTCTTTTATTTAGCACGGTTATACCATTGTGAATTTAGCTATACGAATATGCTCAAGAGTCTATCATATGTTTGACATGGAACTAAAAATTCAAAATATATATTTTTTAAATCAGTAACTTTGCAAATTTAGAGGAAATGTTTTCGGACAACATATGTGTCACATTTTAAACAATGTTTGAATAATCAGCACTGACATACAGACATTTATGCCCTGGGTATAACAGACATGCTTACCTTGTGAAAGGCCCTCGGATTTCTTGGAGCAGAGAAACACTCTGTATTGTTGCTTTTCTCTATTGTATAAGCAGCGCCCGACTGCCAGAAACGCTCTGTGCGGGTAGCAAAGTCGGCTCCAACGCACATTCAGGTGAAAAAATAACAAGTTAAAACGCTATACCTTGCGGCAGTTGGGAAGTGCTGAGGAAAATACTGTGTGTCTGATGGGGTGTTTTTATATAGGTGGGGCTACTTTCTGTTGACCTCTGAGATGTAGAGATAAAAGAGCATGATGTAAGGAAGAAAGGTGGCAGGCCTTTGGAGACTCTGTTGGACATGGTTTCTGCTGGCCTCTGACATGATAAGACTAGTTGCATTAAAGCCATTAACTGTTTGTGAAGAAACACCTTTGGGCTGAGATGCTCTTGATAAGGAGCATCTTTTGTTTGCTTCATGACTTCTTTTGCAGACTGTTGGGCCCCTAACTGCACCCCCTCTGATCAGCTATGTGTAATCATCGGGTCTAACTGTTGCAGAGTGTGGGAATTAACTATTTGTGAAGAAACACCTTTGGGCTGGGATGCTCTTGATAAGGTCTCCTCTTTTGTTGCTTCATACCTTTTTTACAGACTGTTGGGAGCCTAACTGTACCCCCCTCTGTCTAACTGTTACAGAGTGTGGGAATATGTGTTTTTTAGAAGTATCACAGTTTATTTCTAAAAGAATACATGTTGTTTGCGGTGCTCTATTTAAAACTATTGGCCTGTGAAACTTTTAGAAAAGTGAAATGCCCCTAAAGTAGTTAAATCATCTATGTGTAATCAGCGAGTCTAACTGTTGCAGACTAGTAGATAATTATAAGACTAGCTGCATTAAAGCCACATTGAGGTTGATACAGCGCTAGTGTGAATATGTACTTTTAGAAGTATCACAGTTTATTTCTAAAGGGATACATGTTGTTTGTGGTGCTCTATTTAAAAAAAAAAAAACTACTAGCCTGTGAAACTATTAGAAAAGTGAAATCTTCCTAAACTAGCTAAATTAAATGCTGTGTGGGAATACACGGTTTTTAAAAGTATCACTGTTTATTTCTAAAGGGATACATGTTATTTGCTCCTAAATAGCACTGAAGAAAATGCAAAAGACTCCTAACTAGTTAAAATACCCCTAAAGTAGTTAAATTAAATCACCTATGTCTAAATAACAGAACTCTGAGACCTATACAATCCTTTAAAAAGAGTTTAATTAAAACACATAATGGTTTCATTAAATAATACTCTATTAAACACATGTGAACTCATATGACCCCTGGACACACACGCACATGCAAAAAGTCCGTTCTCGCGCACGTGCACACGCACATGGACGCGGCGGGGGATAGGGAGGGGGGAAAATGCCCTCGGGGTGGGGGGTGTGGGGGGAGTATAGGTATATTACTACTCACCTCCATGTTAGGGAGACAGGGACTCCCTTTTCGTGGCCATGATGAAGGTGAAGACAGCACCAACAGAGGGAATTTTCTTGCGTGCATGGAGCTTTTGAAGGAGTTTGATCCTTTTCTTCAAAAACATAATCCCCCATCAAATGCACAGTATATCTCGCCAACATCCCAGAATGACATGATTGACTGTTGTGCCCAGGAAGTTACTGGTTACTGGTGTCATTGTATCTGAAATGACAAAGTCTAAAGTCTATGCCATCATGGCAGATGAGGCAAGGGATGAAAAGGCAGAGCAGTTAGCTGTTTGTGTCAGGTACGTGTCAGAGGGGGCAGTGAAGGTTTCCTTGCACTAGCAGAGATAAAATCGTTTGATGCCCAGTCCATTGCAAATGAGATTCAGCAGCAGATCCAAAACTATGGTCTTGCAGAGCTTAAATGTGTAGCACAAACATATGATGGTGCAGTTTTTTTCTTGTTATTGATGCAGCAAACACATTTCCTCTGTTTTCTTGTTGCACTGTATTATAAAACAGACTGAAATAAAACAATAGATCTATTGGTGGCCTAGGATGTTTAATTTATCCAAAAAAGTACGAAAACAATTTCTCAGTCTTGTTTTCTGTTTGTGAAATTTTGTGCTCATTCACTACGTTCGTTCATATCGTGTGCATCTCTTGGGGGCTAAGCCCCCCCTGTCCTTAAAACATAGTGACGCCCCTGCCTGGGAGAAATCAGAGCCGACGGGACAGAGGAAGCGTAATCTAAACACACTCACATGAGACAGAGACCTTCAGAATAAAACAGGAAACTCACAGACACAGAACTGGACAAGACGCTGAACTGAACAGACAGATTCACACACAGTGTGACACCATAGACAGAAGTGGCACCAGGACAGGCACAGAACAGAAACCTAACAAATGGCAAATCATAACAGAATACATGCTCAGGATAAACAAAAGCATGAAGAAACACAAAACACTGAGTCGGCAGACTCAGGACCATGACACCTTTTAACAGGAAGTAACCTCTAGCAGAACCAGGCTGAGGGAGGGGCGGGGCCATCTGCCTCAACCAGGGGTGTGGGGAGGAAGACAGGACAAAGACCATTCTGTGGAAGAGAACCGGAGATGAATAATAACTAAGGCTTAAATGCAGAGTGGTGTATAAACACAGGGTAAGCGAGTAAAGAAGAAACACCCAGTGCATCATGGGAATCCCCAGGCAGCCTACACCTATTGCAGCATAACTAAGGGAGGATTTAGGATCCTCTGATCCAACCACAACTATAATATTTTAAAAAAGGAAAGTTTGAAGCCTAATCTTGAAAGTAGAGATAGTGTCTGTCTCCTGAATCCAAACTGGAAGCTGGTTCCACAGAAGAGGGGCCTGAAAACTGAAGGCTCTGCCTCCCATTCTACTTTTAAATACTCTAGGAACAACAAGTAGGCCTGCAGAGCGAGAGCGAAGTGCTCTAATAGGGTGATATGGTAACATGAGGTATTTCAGATAAATGGACGCTGTTTATTTCCAGTACTCAGATAAAAAATTATATGCAGAACTGTTCTTTCTAATCTATTAAGCTGTGATGATGATCCCCCAGACTTTGGTGTGAGCATGTCATCTGTGGGTTTGGTTAAAGTGTAACTGTGTGAGACAACGAGGCCTTTTTAAAAAGCATTATAATACATCAATGTTTTATCATCAAGTTAAAACATCATCAAATAAAATGTAGCTCAATAAAAAGCTGGACATCCTGGTGAAGCTAATGTTTTGACCCAATAGTGAAATGCTTTCAGTCATGTAAAAGAATATTTCTGTCTGTCTGCTTCTCCTACCCAGGGTTTGAAATCCAGTCACTTAGCAACTGAAGGCTGATGAAATCTAATAAGCTGCACATCCTTCAGACCTTTTTTTCTTTAAGCCAAAGTAAGTGTTGAAGAAATGCTTTCCTGCTGCTTAGATTAACTCACATCTTGTAGGAGCGCACCATCAGAGCCTCTGACTTTAGGCAAAGGTCAGGCTGCATTTCTAAAGACGTGTTTATGCTCAGTGGCATCTTATTTATCTGCCAAGAGTCACAGTTGTTGCACACAGGCTTTTGGCTGACAGCACACTGCTCAGCTATCCTCACAGCTTTGAAAAAAGGCCAAATATCCATTGTACAGACTGTACACTGTCAGACACACAAGGGTCAGGCTTCAAAAATATCATACAAACAAGGAAAAGACAGACGTGTATGAAACGAGCTGCCATCTCCTAATAATGGAGCAAGCTGACCCCGTAACAGCTGAAGGTGTTGTTGGTGTTTATTTCTGTCCCTACAAAGTGAAGCGCAGTAACGTTGGTGACGTTTGCTTGGTCATTTTATCTGATGCTAACTGAGTGCCTGGTTACTCGGCAGCATCAGCCCCTGGATCTCTCTGTCTGTCTATGCTGGCTTAAAGGGGGTCCACTGTCAAATGCAGCCACATGTGAGCGAGCAGGTGTTCAGTTACATGGCGAGACAAATCCACACCTCAAAAAGACCAAAGTGACAGACCGCCAGACAACTGAGGACAAAACAGTCCTGTAACAAGTGTGTGGAAAGAAGTTGATCTTGTGAATCACACATATGTAGCTTCAGTGTTGATTTGAAGGTTTTCGCTTGTTTTCCAGCCTGTGGTTTCAGACAATGCAGAGAAAATATTTCATCATTTTGTGTCCTTGGACAAAATCAACGATTCACTTGGTCAGCAGCAAGCTTAATGCTCCAAATGAGTCAAATGTAAACTGAGCTATTGCTGGGACTGTCTCGCCGATAGTGTCACAGAATCCATCACAAGACAACACAAGGACAAAGACTGCAAAGCATCCACTGATTGGGCATAAGATTCACACCACTGACAGGTGAAGTGAACTCAAGACTTCTCGATGCACGTGGGGAGCAAAAGCTGCCCCATGTGGTCCAATCCAACAGACGAGCTACTGTAGCTTTGTCCAAGTTGTCAAAAATGTAAAGCTGGTTCTGATAGGACGGTGCATCACAGTTTGTGGCTTATGAAGCTGCAAAGCCACAAAGCACTCTGGGTGCCCATGCTGACACCTGTCTACCACTGAAAGCACCAACAATGGGCCTGTGGGACCACAGAGCAATGGAAGAAGGTGGCCTGCTCAGGTGTGTGTGCATTGCTTATCCTTGGGAACACCTGGCACAAGGATACACAACGGAATAAAGGCAAGCTTTGGGTAACGTCCTGCTGGGAAACCTTGGGTCCTGCATCCACCTGGGAGTTACTTTGATCGTCTGAGTTCACAGTGAGTTATCAAACAGTAAAGTCAGACACAAACACCTTTTTTCTTTTTTTGGTAATTTGGCAACAGTTTATTAAAGGGATCAAATATCTTTATCTTAAACTACGGACCTTGTAGAATTAATTCTAAGGTGTAAGGTGACATGAGTGTGCCGGCTCGGTGTCCACTCAAAGTGTGAATTGTTCTTTCTACCAAAAGTCAAAGAGAGAAACAACAGTAAACATTCAAAGCGCTCTAAGGTACCGTGGAAGGTACCAGTATGGAAAAGAAATAGATTCATTTTGCATCGACTCCATCAGTCATGTTTGTTTCATAAAAGCAAAAGTAAAAATGTGTTTACATCTTGTCTGTTTTCCTGTTACCATTTATTCCATGTCTTTTCTCTTGGGCAGACTCAAGAACTGTAACCAGTTACTGTAAATACTTTTAATGAAACTTCTGTCATCATCATCAGGAGTCTCTCTGGCTGGTAGTAATAATACAGGGTGTGACTGCAGCCAGTGAAAGAGTCCTCCCAGTGGGTTGTTTCTCTGAAAGTCGACTACACGAGGCGTCTGTGCAGAGCCTCTGCCCTCTGACAACATCACAGTCAGGCCTGAGGTGGAGCTGCAGAAAGGTTTTTTATTTCATAGCTTCCTCCAGGAGGAAATCTGCATAAGATGTGAAATGGATATTGTTGAGTACGTAAGAAGGAATTGGATAAAAACACATTTTCACAATAATGTAAATAATGACTCAGATGTATAGCTGAGGCTTCAATCGCTGTATGAATCAGAGCGAAGACGTTCTCTTCTGCCTCTGCTGATGAACCTTCACCAGACTGCAGACCTCTACCACTTAAGTCTGTTTCCCTCCTGGGATCTGCAGCTTGTTTGATTTGAAGCGGAAAATGTTGTTGGGTAGATGTTACGCTCGGCTGAACAATCCACTCTCTTCTTACTCACTGCACACAGTGATAGGACGTCTCTCGTGGTATAAACCCTGCTGAGAGTGTAATTACTGTATGTATCCATACAGAAAAAGCTTTATGGAAGGCAAAGGCAAAATTAAATTTTACGGTACTCGATCTGTTCAGTGGTCAGCTGTCCTTGGGTTAGAATTAAGAGTACAGATTATTTTTGTTATTGTAAGGTTTTGGTTTTTTGGTTTTTTTTTTACAAGCTTTCACATTTAGATGTTCTCTAATTAGGAAAAAACCTGATTGGAAAAGGATGGATGTTAAACCCAAATCTACAAATCCTTTGGTTTGTCAGTTATTATCAACCATTTATTTTGTGCTCACTGATGGTCAATATTTCTATATTCTATTTATGTTTCTGCTGAACAGTTATTTCTGCACAGGGGCAGCCCGGTGTCATTGTGAACATCTCTGAGCACTCGGCTGCTGATCAGCAGCACATTCTTTCCACACGACGGTGGAGATCATGTGATCAATTGATCTCAAAGGTAAATGGGCTGATTCTGACATAGAGCTTTTCTACCCTCAGAGCACTTTATACAACAGGCCTCATTCACACCCACTCAAACAAACACTATTTAACACTGGAATAGCATGTCTGTACTGTCTGACCAGCCTGTTGCTGAAATAACAATACTGCTTTAAGTTTAGCCTTCTACAGTAGACGTATACATTTAGATCGAAACGCTCGAATCCAGCGATCAGCTTGATTAGTCAGTTATTCATCATAACAAGTTAACAGGTTTCAACGTCTTCAACCAAGAACATATTTGATGCATCTTGCCTGCATTATAAAGGAAGAGGATGCAGCACATGTACGGACACAAAGTGGTGAAATTAAAGGTTACCAGAGAAAAGCTGAACTGTGCATGTTGGGATCAGTCTGAGGACAAAGTGTGCTGAACATATTAAATAAACAATATGCCTCAGATTTATTTTAATGCAACCCTAACCCAACAAACCTAGCAGTGATGTTGGGTGGATCTGCAGCTCTGAGAGTAGAAGCATTCATGCAGCAGACATCCAAACGTTTGAATATTTTTAGGTACATTTAAAAATTCCTCATTGTTGAAGCTCACATGTGATGCTTGAGTGATGTTGGAAAATGATGACTTAAGCTTCAGTGACAGAAAAAAGAACATTTCTGTTGTTGAATCAGCTTCGTGGCTGAAGTGAAGGCGAGCTGACCCTAGCTTCTCAGTTTGCATTCTGTGGTTCACTGACACAGACCTGACACAATCCATCCCATTAGTAATTCTCTACCGGATTCAGGTTCCTGTGGTCTCAGAGGAGCCCTCTACTCACACAATCCTCTTCTCTCTGACGGGCACCAGGACAGAGGATATTCATGCCTGAGTGCTGTTCAGTAACAACCACACAAGCTTTGCCGGTACAAAGTTGGAGTCCTGTTTGTGAAGAAGGACTTTAAGAGGCCGCTGCCGGGGACGCTCTAGTTCTCTCATTGTGTTTGCAACATCCTTTAAACGTCTTTTATCCTCATTCATGGCAGCTGGTGGCCAGCTGAATTGCTCCTGCATCCTCTTGTTGATAAGACTTTTGTTGGAAGATGCATCATCACTGCGTTTATTAAGGAAAAAATCAAGATAAAACAGGACTAAGAGGAGTTGAACATATATTTCCCTCATGCTCTTTAAATATGTCAGATGTCTGCAGGTTATTTGAAGCCTCGGCATGTTTGTAAAGATTGCTATCATGCTATCTAACAATGCCTTTGTAAATGATACCGGTGATCAATTGAATGTTTGGTGCATCACCACAGTCAACACGTTCTCACTCCCAAAGCGTAACATTTTACGCTAGGTGACAAATCGTCACCATATTACGTTTTCGGCTACCCACCACGTTCCTAAATGACGACCTCGGAAAAAAGAGGAAATATGAGAACCGTCTGGACTCCATCTACACATGTTCGCTCTTTTTCTTCAAATCGCTTAGAAACACGCAATTTAACATCATTATAGTCCTGGATAAGATCAGGAATAAGGTTAGGTTTAGGGCTGGAACGTCTATTACCACGGGAGCGTCATTGCACTGGATTCCAGCCATAACCCGCCGCGTACCATAAGAACGCCGAAGGTCTCCTTTCGTGTTCCTCAGGAACGCCGCGGGACGTGACAAAACGTCGACATGTTACGCCTCGGGAGTGAGAACGGGCTGCCACAGTAGATGGACTCTTTCCACCTGACGGGGATTTCTCTTCAAACCACAGATCTGTCACTTGTTAGTCAATGTGTTAACTACACTACACATCTACGTGACACAGTTGTGATTTGGTAGCAAAAAATACAGCAGCAGTCTTCTTTGTTTCGAACTGATGGTGCAGTGTTTGGGAAAGATCAGACCGAGCTTCGGGCAGGTGGATGGCAGGATGGTAAATATTTAATGATTTTTATGACGCCTTTGGTGAAATCTGAGCCTCAATCACAAACCTCACTTTCCCAATTCAACCCAGAGATCAGTGTCACGGCCTGCTACAGAAATTCATACTAATTAATGCAAAGCAGGGAGTTTCCAATGAGACATTTAGTACTAATTATCCTTGATCGTTTGGCACCAATAAACATGTAAAAGATGTAAAAGAAGAAAGAAATATTATTTGAATTCTGCTCCTGAAGGAGAGACTAACATTAGCCTTGAAACAAAGACAGAAGCTGTGGACATACAGTTTACATGTCTGTAGATCAGTATGTCATCAAATTTAGATTTCAGCATCCGCCCAGACTCCAGCGCTCTAATAAATGCTTAAATGCTTTAAAAAAACAACCATGGCAGCGTTTATAGGCTTCTACCTTTCAGAGTTCATTTTGGGCAGCTGCCCCGGGGCTTCTCAGCTGACTCCGCTCACTACTTGTCAGTTGGACGTAAGTGTCACCAAAATGCAATACTTTGTGACAATGTTGAATTTGAGTTATGATATCAGCAGGCCGCTCACTCTGACACACTCATTCCTCAGTTATCAGCGATAAAACCTGAAATTCAGCACTAACAGTCGGTTCCTTCATTTATCCAGGTAAAAATCTCACTGAGATTAAAAATCTCATTTCCAAGAGACCTGGCGTCATGGCAACAGCAGTCAAAGTACACGTACTACATAAGAATATAACATTTAAAACAAATACAATATCCTGTACAAACGTGAAAAATATACAATAACAAATCATTAAGAGCGACATTAAAAACAATCACACTGAGTAAAAGAGTCGTTCTCTCGTTCCTTTAAGATGGACTTAAACTCCTCCAAGGTAACCAGTTCTGATCATTTCATTCCAGGAAACAGGGGCAGTGTATTTAAAGCCTTTTTTCCTAATTCTGTTCTGATTTTTGGGACCATCAGTTGTATGATATTGTGCGAACGAAGGCTTTGTTGGTTGTGGTTTTTACCCACATCAACACATAATAAGAGGGAACCAGCCCAACTACAGATTTATAGATAAAGACCAACCAATGGAAAAGTCTGCATGAGGCAAAGAATACAAAGTAACAGCAATAACGAGCAGCATTTACACATGAACGACTTCATAAGAGTCATAAGCCCTGGAGCAAAAGTCACACTTTTAAAAATATGATCCATAACCTGAAGTACAATTTATAAAAGCCATATAAATGTAACAATGACCACTAAATGTTTTTCAATTAAGAGTTATTCTGTGTATTTTGAGAACATAGAACTCACATTTACTTTGGTACTTTCATACCAAAGTAAAAGAGCTCTAGATCAGAGGTGTCCGAGTCCAGGCCTCGCGGGCCGGTGTCCTGTAGGTTTTAGACGTGTCCTCGATCCAACACAGCTCATTTAAATGTCTCGAAGTTCTCCAGAGGCCTGGAACTAATGAACTGATTCAGGTGTGTGAGATCCAAGTGACGAAGCGCTCTCCCACAAAACGCTACGTCCAGATGAACAGAATCAACTTTTGGAAATCTCAGTTTTAGTTTTGACTGGAATCATCTCCTGATTAAAAGCACAACCACACAGATTGACTGCAGCTGTGTGCAGTGAGTTGGTGATCTGGTTGCTTTGCAGGTCTGTGATCCTCGTCAGAGCTACTTTGGTGCATCGAGATGACATGAAATAGATGTTGAAATAGTTTGTGACTTCATGGATATAAACTAAATGCATATAATGGGAATTATTTGCATTTTTGTGATAATGTTGATCAGCATGCTAACCTGCATATATAGAAATATGTAATAAAAATAAATGTTACAGTTCATCCAGAGGATCGTTGATAATAATAATAAAGATCTGCAAACATCCTTCTGTCCAGGATGACAAAAAGAGTACAGCCAGCTGCTGCATGCACACACACACACACACACACACACTCACACGCACACACACACGCACACACACACACACACACACACACACGCACACACACACACACACACACACACACTGCAGATGTGCACACATTAATACAAACTGACTGCAACATGACAACATTTTGTCTCTGTGTGTAAATTCTAATTATTTGCCCTGATGATGAGCTCGTAATGTTAAAACGTTATAAAGTTCCTGACACTGCAAACGACCGTCTACATGAATCTGAACACAACACAGCATCAAGTAGACCAACTAGTATGACAGTATTATTATTATAAATCCAGGTAAATAGTTCATATGACTTATGAAGGAAGGGCAAGTACGATTTATAAATGGTTGATATGGGACTAAATGGGCCAAAGAACACGGTGTTTGTGACTAACTGTTATTTATTTCATCATCAACAATGTGAAACTCAGTGTTTTAAAAACATTTACTGAAATCAAGTTACATTAATGAAGTCAACTTAATAATATAACTTAATTAGTTTATTAGCAGAGATTTGATTTATAAGCAAAGACATTATTTATATTTCTGCTCTTTAACTTATTTTGTTTAGGATTGGAAATATTGATGCGGTCATCTGTTGTTGTTTTGTCACTATCCACCACAGAGTCCTTCCCAGTATGTTTCCAGCATCATGATAAAAAATCATTTGCTCTGAATACACTATGGCCCATTAGTTATGATCACATTTTGAACACACCTGGAATGAAAATGTATTAAATTAAAGGTTTAGCAGCAGTTTAAGCAGTCTAATACAAGTGTTATAATGCTCCAGTGTGCGACTGTCCCACTGTTATCTTGGTGTTCGGTTAAAGATGAACTTATTGTGTTGATAGGCAGCACACGGGGCACCATGTTTGTAGTCTTCTTACATACAGTCCAAACAGCACCTGTTTATGCAGAGATGATATGGATGGGAGCCTTGATATTATCTCAGCCGGAGAAAAACTGAGTGTGAGTGAGGTGGAGTCGATCCATTTGGAAAAAATATTCTGCATAATTTCTGTGTAAATGTTCCAAAAGAGGAGCTTTTTTCTCAAAGGACATCGCTGATTCACTCCCACGTCAGTGTTGCAGGTGTGAGGCTGGCATGACATCACTGCCCCCGGCCATTTCTATAAATGACTCCAAAATTCAGCTGTTTAATGATAACACTCTGAAAGTCATTTATGGTGCAAATGCCTGTGTCAGTGACGCGTAACCATGTGGCACAGAGAGAAGCACGCCGCTGCTGCAGGTCAGCTCACTGATTGATTGCACCTGGCAGACGGTTTCATAATCAGCCCGTCCTCCGAGGAAACGTTTGATGGTGGAACAAGCAGAGGACCTAACTGCTGCTGTGTCTTACTTTGTGTTGCATGATAGTGGCCGTGTCCATGTTGGACAGCAGTGTACTTCAGAGCTTCTAATACCTGTGTTAACGATTGAAAAATTATTTTTAACTCTCCATCTTTGATGTTTTTGGAGAATATCAGATCTCTATAAATAAAAGATACAGGGAAAAGTGCATAATTAAGGTTGCAGTTAGCAGAGCTTTTGATTTTTCTGGTTTTATGGAAAGCCTTCACACAGACTGTGAAGAAACAACAGATGAAACCATTGGTGATGCAGTCACACATTTAAGCATTTCTTTGACTTTGTAGTGAATGACTGAAAGAACTGCTAATGCAGGGGTGTCCAACTCCAGGCCTCGAGGGCCGGTGTCCTGCAGGTTTTAGATGTGTCCTTGATCCATCACAGCTGATTCAAACGGCTAAATGACCTCATCAACATGTCTTGAAGTTCTCCAGAGGCCTGGGAATGAACTGATCATGTGATTCGGGTGTGTTGATCCAGGGTGAGATCTAAAACCTGCAGGACACCGGCCCTCGAGGCCTGGAGTTGGACACCTCTGTGCTAATAGGAGTGAAGGATGCTTCCTGGTATTCTGTATATTTCAGAGGTTTTCTGTGACTCTGGAGCTGCACACTGTATGTATTGGAGTTTGAATACGATGAGGCACTTTTCACTTTTGAGTTAGTCTAAAAATGAATTTCAGCAGATTGCTTGATGCGCACGTCTCTATGAAACTCACTTCCAGCCTGAGCGCTCCCACCTGTTCCTTGAATGCTCCTCTGGAACAGTAAACTGAATGTTGTGGGATTATTTTCCCACATATGGCTCGGTGTAGAGGGTCACCGGGCGTCTGTTCCTGCAGGCCGAGGAGCCATTAAAGAGTTTGACTTCAAAACCACTCAAGTGCACCAAATGCAGCCTCTCGGCATTATGCCTACTGTTATCCAAGGACAACTGCATCGGTGCCAGGCTCCCAGTGTGTGGTAATCCTCACCTGACCAGGTGCATGACACTGTTTCACAGACGCTAGTGCCTCCTGCTGTGTCATATATCTTAAATTGCCACTGTTGTTTGCTGCCAGAAGAGCTGTAATGTTTCAGGCAGCAACAGAATGCATGCAGACAGTATTATGTGTGCATGCCAATACAATAGGAGTGTCAGTCAGCACAACTGCTATGGCTCAGTATGAGCAGGCTGTCTTTATGTCTCTGCTTTTTTCTTTTGTCACCAGTAAATAAAAGTGACTTTGGAAATTAGAAACCATCCATCACTCTGCCTTTGGCTTGTTTTACAGGTGTAATATGTCCTCACTATCCTTCTCCATATGTGAAAAAATGAAATTATTTTGACATCGTTTTATCCAAGTTTCTTTTGTCCAGAAAATACTCTTCTAAAGCTGCTTGGTTTAGTCTGACTCCGGGTGATTCTGTTCTATGAACTGGTCACAAGTTAGCACGTCGACTCGAACCTCTGCTTGTTTTCTTAACTTGGGTCGATGTTTCACAGGGTTTTTCTCTGCCATGGAAAAGATGATGTGATCATCCCCCGCTAAGAACCAGGAATTAGCTTTGCTTGATGCCCAAAAAAGTCTGTTTCATTTCCACTGAAACTTTATTTAACCACTTGTTTAATACGATTTACAGTCGTAATGTTCAACTGTTATTTTCTTTTAAAACCATGTTTATTGTGTAAGTGCGGGTTCCCATATGTTCAAAAAGATACATCGAAGAAATAGAAATAGAAAAGAATGCACTCAGTGCATGACAGTCAGGACTAAGGTGCAGGGAACAAACCCTCTCATCCACCGGGAAGAACCCCAACGTACCGGCAGCAAGCCGAGGGGATATTAGAATACCCACCCCAGCCCACCGCCTCTCACCAGGGGCAACTCCAGACTGAGACAGAGTCCAGCCACTCTCCAGGAGACTGGTTCCAGAGCCCAAGCCATGTGTAGAGGTGAGCCCGACTATATCTAGCCGGTACCTCTCAACCTCACGCACTAACTCAGGCTCCTTCCCCACCAGAGAGGTGACATTCCATGTCCCAATTTCCAGTCTTGGTTGCCGGGGATCAGTCTGCCAGGGTCTCCGCTCCTGGCCGCCGCCCAACCCCTACGGCGCCTCCTGCGGGTGGTGGGCCTGTGGGAGGATGTGGCCCATGTCCCCTTTTCGGGCTCTGCCCGGCTGGGCCCCATGGACTAAGGCCCGGCCAGCAGACGCTCGCCTTCGGGCACCCTCCCTGGGCCTGGCTCCAGGGCAGGACCCCGATAACCCTATCCTGGGAGAACAAGAATATTTTGTTTAAAATGATGTCACAGCTTTGTGAAGGCCAGTCAGCAACATTTCATGTGGTCTTCACCTGGAGCGAGGCATGTTGTTATTGTGCTGGTGCACACACTGATGACTGCGTGAGGCTTTCTTTCAAAATCTTCGCACATCATTCATAATTCTTTCCACCTTGACAATAAGCAGCGAATCTTCTCCTCTCAGCGTTTTCCTCGCTTCCTCTCCCTTCTTTCTCCAATCAGCTCTAGTTTCAATGACGCACTGTCTCTGTCCAGGTTGTCCCCAACATACTTCAGTCTGGCTTGAATGTGTCTTCACTTGTGTCTTTGGACACATCTCTCATTAGATTTCCTTCCTAAGTCTTTGAAACCATGCTTGCTCTGTGCTGTGTGGTTCTCTTTCTTCTCACGCCAGTTCTCGACACTTGGAAAAGCTATGAAAACTTCATATATGTGTTTCCTACTTTGTGAACATAAATCATTTGTTTTTCTCAACTGATGTCTTTCTGTTTACATAAATGACAGCTTCAACAAACAAGCAAACAAACAAACAAATAAACTTTATTATTTGCTGAAGTTTTTATAGTGTGTATAAATTGGGGAGATAATTCTCAGCTTAAACTTAATTTTAGAAGCAAAGCAAGCACAGCAGTGGTTTGTCAGCTTTTCAGGAGGTGAATGGTTTTGATTTTAACTCTGGAAAAGTTTCTGAAATCATTTTGTTATTGTGTGCAAATATAAATAATGGATGCTTTCTAAGGAAAACTAGCGTGTTAGAAATACTATGTTGAAAATCCCTTGGCCAATTACAACAGCTACTCCATAGTTTTATCAGGGTATAGAGCATCATGTGCACAGCAACACAGTCTTGTGAATATAGCTGTGATGAAATGTGTCCAACTGAAAATACTGTTGAAAGCAGAAGAGCCTGTGTGTAGCCTGTAGTCCGGCTGGACTGTGTGTATCTGTTTGTTTAGTGATGTGAGGTTTGTATGTCACACATAGTCACGGGTTTAATGAACACATTTATGTATGCATGCAGTAAGAATCAGCATACACTACTTAAAAATCTTATTTTATCATTTAGCAAGAAGATAAGAACTTTCGTAGTGCAACTGACAATATTAATATGTAAAATGACCATGTTTGTGAGAGCCCAGGTCAGTCAGAGACATGAGAGAAAAATGTGGATCCATCAGCCAGCGCTACCATCTTCATTTGGAAGATATAATAAAAAAAGAAATGGGTTATTTTACTAAAGCACCAACCTAAAATACCTGCAGCCTGTTGGCCTTTTATGAGCACTAGATGAGAAAGAGAGGACAGCAGGCAGGATGGTTGCTGTAAAAAAGAGAAAGAGCTAAGTCACTGCATGTCTGGTGTTTTATTTAAATGACCTCCGGTATCACATTCACCCAGATGCTGAAATGGGTCTGCTGTTCAGGTAAATGGCTTGACTTTGACGGGATTACACTTTTAAGTTGAGGTAGCAGAAAGTCAGAAGCCTTGCTAGGATAAGCCTTACTCAGGTGTGGGTCACTGAAGGACAGCAGACTATTTAGAAATCTGCTGCTCAGAATAACAGTCAACATGCTGAGTTCGTCCCACTGCACATTTAATGGTCTGATCTTCATAAAAACGTTGACTCAAGTCAATAAAAGGCCAGCGGTATATGCAGCCACGCTTTACAAGTGCATACTATTAAGAATACTGAGAAAGAGAATAAGCTTTAAGACTGTAAATATTTGGGATTATGTTTTCAAATTCATCAGACATAAGCAGTGAGCGGTTAGCAACAAGGTTCTTGGTTCCAGCCGTTCTGTGTGGAGTTTGCATGTGCACATGTGGCTTTCCTCTCCCACAATCCAAACATGTTAGGTTCAGTGGTTAATCGAAGTTCACTGTAGGGAAGACTGTGGATGCAAACTGGTGTATGTTTCTATGTTAGCCCTGCAATAGGCTGACAACCCGTCCAGGACCTCCAGTGTTGGATAAGCAGGAGAAATAAAAATATAATCTCTTTAATCTGAAAGCTTAAGAATTGCATTGTTCTTTCCTTGAATAGTACCATCCCTTCACTACTCCAAGGTTTGTTTATTCATTTACCCTCCAGGGTTCTGATAAATAGATCTTTCTAGATTTTGTTCATCCCAGGCTTTTGTGATTTAGAAGCACAATAAAATCTTTCTGTGTATGTTCTCAGTCCTCCAGGTGACAGCAATCTAAGCAGCTCCTCAAGTCTTTCTTTGACTTGTTGGGGTCAATGTACTGGGAGGCTGTGGAGCACAAACTGGAGCTAAACCTTCACCCCTTAATCATTTTCTGAAGTCAGTGATGTCATCAATGAGCAGCGCGAGTTCCCACGTGTTCTACCGCAGCATGTTTGCACTAAAGCCATCCCACTGTTTATGCACCGAGCAGTCATGGGAGTAAAACACAACGAGGTGCTGTGTGAGATCTACAGGTCTGTGTGACGTGCAGTGTCAGATTTAAATGGTGTGTCTGCGCACCACCCAGCATGTAAATATAACCCTCTCCTCTGTAGCACCCTCATATCCCCACCCTCCTCAGACACAGGCAATTATGCTATTCATTCTCTGCCAAGCTCTACCTCCATCCATGACTCTCTTCACGTTAGAAGTCACTTAAGCAGCATGTTGAAGGAGGCTAGTGCGTTTGTGGAGAGGGTCTCTTTTTCACTTAGACCTACACTTAGAGTGTGTGTATAAGTAGCTTTCCAAACACTAAGACATCCTAATGAGGGTGACAGCCAATAAAGCTCCAGCTTCATCTCCTGCCCACTTCAGCTTTCAGCACTTGGTTAAATTGCGCTCAGGAAAGTTTTAGACATCCAACTTTTAATTTCCTCCGTTCTCATTTAGTTTGGGGCTATGCTTAAAGTTGCACCGTGCGCAACTCCTGTGAGCTAAGAACAGGAAGCTACAATTAACACAGGATCAATAGTATTGAACAGCAGAAGATTGGGAAAGAGTTTCCTGGTCAGGTGAGTCTCGATTTTTGCAGCAACATTTGGATGGTAGATGGTGGATGGTAGCCACGAAGCACCCTACCTCGTATCACCAGTTTAAACTGCTGCTGATGGTGCAGTGGTGTGGGGGACGTTTTCTGTACCTACTTTGGGCCCCTCAGCAAATGTCACAGACTACCTGAGTACTTCTGCTGGCCATGTCCATGCCTTTACAGCTTCCATAATTATTTGTGCTTAGCCTCGTTTTGGTAAATGGACTGGTTCTTATATAGCACGTTTCTACTCTTCTGAGCACTCAAAGCATCACACAAGTTGTGCATTCACCCAATCACACCCATTCGCACAAGCATATTTTCTTAGTGCTTTCTAACTAACATTCACACACACATCCATACTCCGATGGATGCACTGGAGTTTGGGGTTAGTGTCTTGCCCAAGGATATTTGGCATGCAGAGTGGAGGAGCCAGGGATTGAACCACCAGCCTTCCAATCAGTAGGTGACCTGCTCTACCTCCTGAGCTACAGCACCCCTTAGCAAAAAACACAATGAAAGATCATGAAATGTGACTTATGTTACATTAAATATTATATTCTCAAATTCAAATTCAGCCACTAGCTTCACAAATGTCCAAAATCACCAATCTTCTGGACTGGATCAGAAACAGCGGGTAGATTTTTGATAGACTGGTCTAGCCCGAGTACAGAGACCCTCAGAGTGAAGCAGGCTGAACAGAATCACCAAGCAACTGTTGAATTATGATCATAGAAGAGAATCATTAGAGGCAATGCAAAATAAATTAAAGGATCTAATAGGCGCTGTTAAGGATGTTTACATCCTGAAAGATTGAACTGGTTTAAGTTCATCACTACATGAACTTTCTTCTTGTCAAGTCTAACAGTTTTGTGCTTTTTGTACTACTCAAGCTTTTGCACACTCATAAAGGATGAAAGTTATCACAAAAGGCAACACGTTCTCATCCCGACACTATGTGACAAATCGCCGCTATGTTAAGCGTTCGGAGGCACGAGAGCCGTTTGGAATGAATCTATACATGTAATCTGATCACTTTGGAAAACTCTATCTGATGGTTATGGTTAAGATGGCTGGAGCGTGTGTTACCGCTGCGAGCAGCATTCTATTGGATTCAGTTGAGAGTCTGGAGCGTATCACAAGGATGCCGAAGGGCACCTTTCGCGTTACTATGAGACGCCTCGGGACAAATCGTCGGTATGTTGCGGGAATGGGAATGCTCTGTCCTACCAAATAGTGAAATTACTTCTATTAATGTTTATTTGCCAACCAGGGTTCTCCCAAACCCTGATTACCGCTTCGCCTTAGCTTTCATCGGGGAGACCAGTCTAAAATCAGTGGATGGAGCCTTGTTTTAAAGACCCAAGAATGTGAACACGGTTAGCAGTTTCAGTCATGTGACGTATCTCTGCCATCCCTTTTGATCTCTTGCTCACCGTCTGTGAGCACAGACGGCAGCGGGGCCACAACACTGGAGGAGCCCTGCCTCGACACCATCTGTGCAGCTCTGGCTCTCCACGATCAACATCACATGATGACACTAACGTCACTGCACCACCTGCTGCAACACACATGCATTCATACACATTAACGGCATACATGCTCTCAATCTAACCAGCTCCCAGCACAGCAATGAAATTCATGCCCAGCATGTAAGTATAAGGCTGCTGTCAGAACTTCCTATCTGACAGGATGTAGTCTGGTTGTCTACATGTCTGTCTTGTTATCCTTCACATGAAATCTGCCCTCGTGGACTCCCAGTGTATATCTTTACTTTGCTGTCATATGTTGCTATGTGATTCAGAAACATGCGTGATATCTAACTGGGTCCAGCTGGGTATGTGTTTCAAAGGCATATTCTCTAAATGTCATGGGTAAGCCATTTCATCACACTGCGTCCATGGAGTTGTCTCATTAAGGAGACATCACACTTTCTCTGTCTCTTGCTTTGCTGTGGAGCAGCCTCAGCTCACACATCTTTAAACCATTGCTTCAGTTCACTGAAGATGGTGGACATTTGTTTATGCACAGCTCTCTTAAGTTCCCATCACAGCTTCTCAGTTGAGTTCTTGGCTTTGATTGGGTCACTCTGTTGAACTATCCTGTTGCATGATCCAGTTCCTGCAAAGCTTTAGTTGTTATAGAGTTAGAGCAGCTGTATGCAGTCATGCAAAAACAACCCCTTATTCTTTTCTATGTGTATTATGCAGCAATTTTGACACAACTCTGTAAACCTGTCCTGTTTCTTTGTCGACTGTTGGTGACCGTTGCCCTCGTGCAGTTGGACCAAGCTTTATTAAAATACCTGATCTGAGTCCCAAGATTCTGCTTTGTTTATTTAACTGCAGTAAGAACTCGGTTCAGTTCCTCCAACCTGTATCCCAATAACCTCACAAATACACAAATATCAACTGAAATAAGAAAACACTGAGTCATTATGCCTTATATTGTTAAGAAAAAATCCCAAACAAAACCAGATTCAATTCAATTCAATTCAATTCAATTTTATTTATATAGCGCCAAATCACAACAAAAGTCGCCTCAAGGCGCTTCATGGATACAGAGAAAAACCCAACAATCATATGACCCCCTATGAGCAAGCACTTTGGCGACAGTGGGAAGGAAAAACTCCCTTTTAACAGGAAGAAACCTCCGGCAGAACCAGGCTCAGGGAGGGGCGGCCATCTGCTGCGACCGGTTGGGGTGAGAGAAGGAAGACAGGATAAAGACATGCTGTGGAAGAGAGACAGAGGTTAATAACAGATATGATTCAATGCAGAGAGGTCTATTAATACATAGTGAGTGAGAAAGGTGACTGGAAAGGAACAACTCAATGCATCATGGGAATCCCCCGGCAGCCTACATCTATTGCAGCATAACAAAGGGAGGATTCAGGGTCACCTGGTCCAGCCCTAACTATATGCTTTAGAAAAAAGGAAAGTTTTAAGCCTAATCTTAAAAGTAGAGATAGTGTCTGTCTCCCGAATCCAAACTGGAAGCTGGTTCCACAGAAGAGGGGCCTGAAAACTGAAGGCTCTCCCTCCCATTCTACTTTTAAATACTCTAGGAACAACAAGTAGGCCTGCAGAGCGAGAGCGGAGCGCTCTAATAGGGTGATATGGTACTACAAGGTCATTAAGATAAGATGGGGCCTGATTATTTAAGACCTTGTATGTGAGGAGCAGGATTTTGAATTCAATTCTGGATTTAACAGGAAGCCAATGAAGGGAAGCCAAAACAGGAGAAATATGCTCTCTCTTTCTAGTCCCTGTCAGGACTCTTGCTGCAGCATTTTGGATTAGCTGAAGGCTTTTCAGTGAGTTTTTTGGACATCCTGATAATAATGAATTACAGTAGTCCAGCCTGGAAGTAATAAATGCATGAACTAGTTTTTCAGCGTCACTCTGAGACAGGATATTTCTAATTTTAGAGATGTTGCACAAATGGAAGAAAGCAGTCTTACATATTTGTTTAATATTCAGATATCCTTCTGTATCCAAAGACTTAGGAATTATGCATTTATGCATTATGCATATTTCTGCCTCGGCAGAAATATGGCAAGAAGTCAAAGTGTGCATTGAGTTTGGGTTTGAGTTTTACCGCTCACATATAAACAGGTGAGGTCTATGTCCGTGTTACTTTCAGATGCCATTAAAGTTTAAAATGGCTTGGGTGGCTGGTTTTTGTAATCCGTGTATACAGAAGCCTTACATTTACTGGCTTGCATGAAACAAGCTGGAAAAAAAACCTTTTCTAAGCCCCGATGGGGAAATGAAAACATTAGAGGCAACTTTCAGTGGATCTCACCTATTCAGTACTGTGCTAACACGATATGGGTCATTCTTCTCCGATCAAAATGTAAAAAAGGAACAAGCTAAAGCAGCAGAGTCCCTTTGTTGTTTGTCTGATATTTCTTTATTGAAGTGAAATATACCCTAGTGTTTTCCTCTCACTGAGTATATCCGGTGAGTCATCTTCTGTGCCTTACCAACTCTTAAAATATGACTCAGGTTTAGCATCCCGTTATAGTCAAAATGCTGTCTCAGAGGTGCTTCCACACTAAGAAGAGTAAAAATCTGCAGAAAGCACTAAATGCTTTTAATCTAAAAATATCTGCAGTGCTCTTTTAAGTCAAACGTTCTGTATGGGCAGAAATCTGTGCCATCAGAAACTGAATCTGAATAAGTTAAATTTGAATTTGAATCGCTCGGATTGAATCTGAATTGTAACTTGAATAAATGCTTTTAAAAACTGAATATGAATTATCCTAATTTCAAATTCAATTTATTGGTTTGAAAATGATCATCACTAAATTGAAATAGAATTTTATATTTTTAAAATGAATTTTTTGCTTTGAAACTGTATTTTATCCTTTAAAAGTTTAGCTCTCGAATAATTTCAGATTCACTTCTAACATCCAGTTCCGGTTCAAGAGAAAATCGAGCTCAGATTAATAGAACTACGTTTTACTAGCGGACAGAAAGTGTTACTGACGGGAATCTACAGCGTCTTGAGCTGAATTAAGACTTCAGAAGTCATTCGAATCACCAGCGGATAAACTCTCAGGTTGGTAATAAATGTATTACATGTATAAGAACAAGCATCATGTTAACAAATGATAGCCGTACACAGGGGCGATTCTAGGATCAGAGCTTTGGGGGTGCTGAGCTTTACCATCTCTGTGCAAGTCTGCAAATTTCTTTATTAAATCATAAGATTCTTAAATTCATCAAGTCTCTCTGTGCCTGGGTTAATTTGAATCTCCCCAATCAATGATAATGTTATGTTGGAATGTTGTTAAAGAGGGTCAAAATGCTTCAACCCAGTTTGTTTTGCAGATTCTGTACAGCAGCTTTAATATAGGGAGGACACAACTTCCAGACTGTGAGTAAAATCAGGTTTTTTGTCTTTGTCAGTTTAACAGTTTCTGCCTGTCACTGGTCCCTGTCTGTTTGCTTACCTGGTTCTTCCTGACCTCGTACTTTCTCCTCACGTTCCCTCTTTCCTCTCTCCCTCTTTGGACTGACAATCATACACAAATAGATTGTATTCAATTAGATGAAAAATTACATTAACATGAAAAAAATACTATTAAGATCGCTAACAAAAAGTCCTCTCAGTGTACTTTCAACCTATGAACCTGGCTCTCTCTGTGCACAACCACACATACACACACAACAGGAGTTATAAGGTTAATGGACATCCAGTCAGTTAGCTAGTTAGTATCCATTTCAAACAGGACAGTGGTAACAACAGCAGGCTACGGACAATTTTAAGTTTTAGATTTTAAACAGGCTGTATACATTTCAATGGGAGCAACAGGACGGTGAAATGTTGATGATTTTACTACAGAGCAGGACGGATTGTAGGGTAGCAAACATCGTTGGAAAACATGTTTCCAACACTGCAGGTTACCTGGTGTAATGTTTTCATGGCCTGACTCCTACCCAACTATATAAAGAGTAACTGAAGGTTAAATGCAGCTAATATGTCCTGTTTTAAGCCAGGCACTTACACCTCCACTCCGCTGCGTCTCAGCCACCATCGCTCTGGCAGCAACGGCGCTAGAGCCAGAGCAGGGGAGAGCTGGAACAAACCATTAGGGGGGGTATCTATACTTTTGTTGTTAAAATGTTACGTCTCAACCAAGTACTGTATGTTTTTTATATTTTTAGTAGTGTGTCACACAAACAGCAAATATTGTCAAAAAAGTAAGAAATCTTTGGGGGTGCTTTGATTCATTTTGGGGGTGCTGAAGCACCAAAAATGGGCTAAAATCGCCCCTGGCTGTACAGTAACTTTTATGCTTATTGTAGCTGTTAGCTAAAAACGCTAATTTAGCCTAGTTTGCCCTGGATTCAGCTTCGACAAACAAATATGATCGACTGTTTCTAGTAGAATTCCAAAGTTGTCATCTTATACCCTCTCAGAGTGCCCCTCTGTATGCTTGCAGAGACCCCTACAGTAGGGAAACATGCAAAACGGTGTCCAAACCTTTGTGTTTTAGCTTTATTTATGTCTTACACAGCATCCCAACTCTTTAGCTAACTTAATAACTTTAGCTAAAGTGAATAGTTGGTCTAATTCATTAGTGCAGCATTACTGGATCACCTGTGTTTGAAGTGATATGATATGTGACTATCACTGTGTTTAACTACCATAATAATTCTTAGGGTACTGAGGGTGTTGTTAGATTTGTATTGTTGATTGTCATTTATGCTTAGAAATATTTACTTATACGTGCTTAGAGTTTTGTAATTAGTTGTAGATTGGTAGAGGTTTTGATCCTTGATAGTCTGCAAACCTTGTGTGTATTAGACAGCACTTTGGGAGCATGAGAGGTCGTACCGTGTCTTATTGTTTTATGGTAGGATTAACGTAGTTGCGTCTGTTCTAGTCTAAGTGCTTTAACTGCTTGACTTCCTCACCGTGTTATCTAGGGTGAGGGGGGGTCTAGCCTCTTCCTGACCAAGGATGTTTGCCTTCGTGCTTTCATGTTATATGACCCTTTGAAAAGCAGTAACACACACACACACACACACACACACACACACACACACACACACACACACACAGTATTCTTTGTTCACATGTATACCTATGTAAGATGTCATATGTTAATGACCCTATGCATATTCATGTAACCACAATAAAAGGAGTGCTATGGGGAGCCTGGCTGAGAGTCTGATGGAGGTCAGGTGGTGGGACGACGCTTGGCTCCAGCCAGATCTCCCATCATGCATGAGTAAACATGAAGAACTTTGCCTACTTGTGTCTTGCTTTGCAGTGTAATTATATTGTCTTCAACGTTCCAGCGGATGGGTTCAAGCTACGAACCTATCGGGTGTAGACATTGTGTGTCGACATTGTTGATGAATGGGAATTAATATTTGGATGACAAATGACACTTTTACAAGCATCTCTTAGCAGTTTATAGATTTTTTTGTTATAAGAATTTGTGCTTAGACACATAGAAAGTCAGATATTTGATTGGCTGCCACATTGTCCCTTTTATGATATTTATGTCCTAGAGCAGGTCATGTGCTTATGTAAGCCACTTCACCCAAAGGTTTCCTCAGGTCAGAGTGTCCAAAGCTTTTTCAGAATTGTTGGTTATTGTGTTGTTTATAGGTGTTGGCATGTAAAGTCACTCACATACGGGTGTTCTTGCCACCCCAACGCTCACACACTCAGCAACCTCACGACCAAGGCCACAAAGTGCTGATGGGTTTCCCAACAACTGCTTAAAGAGCTCAAAGCCTGCGGTATGACAGCCATGACAGGCACACATGTCAGACTTTTGTTTTTCCAATTCTTACACTCCAAATAAATAGTCCTTTATCTACCTATACAACTGCTTAGTTCCTCTATATTTAGAGGATCACTTAATTATTATTTATATACTTTCCTGGTCAGTGGCGTTGGTATCCTCTCAAACTGAAACCAACCTGCTAAACAACATAGGTATTTTGTGCCGTTATTCAGTGCCTTGTCAGTCCTTGTTCTTTAGGTCTTTGAAAAAAGATTTCCCCCTTCAACATTTAGAAAGCTTGCCATGCAGAAACACTGCAGATGATGTCACAATACGGCTGTGTGCAGGCAAAAGTAGGACCCAAACGCAAACTCACAGAGACAAAAGGTAAACTCAAAAAACACAGCTTTATTGCTGGCGTGGAGTGGGACACGAAAAAACAATACAAAGTAAACTAAACTGGGAAAAACTAAAGCACAAGGAGCCACAGGGAAAAATCACACAGCTATGATGGAGGACGCAACACTGACAAAGAGAAACATGGGGCTTAAATACACTGAGGGATAACGAGGGGGAATGAGCCACAGGAGGAGAGCACAGCTGAGAGTAAGCAGGACGAGGCAAGGGAAGCAAAACTAGAAACATTAACATAGAACAGACTGTGAAAGTAAAACAGGAAACACACTGACGGAACTCAAGACATGTGAACTTAACAGACTGGGGGAGACAGAACATAGGGATCTGAAACATGGAACAGAAAGGCACAGTAGATCAACATGAACATAACAACGCCACAGGGGAAGAGTAAAACTGAACACGATGAACACAGAAACACCAGACCTCTTCACAATAAAACAGGAAACATAATGAGACGTAGACATGACAACCCGAACTTCACAATGTAAGACACAGACATGAAACACATGAAGAGCAGGGGAGATTTACCATAGTTGGAAACACGAGGGGGGAAATAATAAGAACTAGAAACACTTAAGCATGATAACAAATGAACTTAGGAACCTGAAGGGCTTACATAAACTAAAACATCAAAATGAACTAAAACTCAAAACACTGGGTCATAAGACCCAGGATCGTGACAGATGAACTCTTGAGTACACACTTATGTCACTGCAAGCTTCTAGTTTCTCACTAAAGATCTCCTCAAGTTAAAGTGTATGGTGAGACTCTTGATGCTGGACTGCGTACTGTTAAATTAATGCAGTTTGTTACTATGCTTTCTTCTGGACATTGACCAGTTCCCAACTGTGCTCCCTGAACTAAAAAGAACAGATTTCCTATCATGGCTCATCTCCGAGCTACAATCTCAGAGAAGTTCATGTTAAGGAGGTCTCCATTTGTTACAAAGTACATCTGAATTAGCACCCTAACCCGTTCACTCCAGAGGAAGCCAGCCACTCCTGTCACTGTTGAAACTGTCAGTCACGATGAGTCGCACTGGATTCATGTTAATATGGAATATAAGAGTGCGGCTTGTATAACACATGACCATAACTCACCCATTGGTTATGGACTTTGCATTTTGAAGCCTTAATGGTAACATTTTGCAGTGTTGTTTTTGGAGCCGACATTTCCTCACTTGGATAGCAGGCCAGAGAAGTTTGCAGGTAATACTAGGAGAAAACAGGCTACAGCCATAATCCACCCATATTAAAGCTGCAATGCACTAATTAGAAATTATTGCTAATAATAACACACTAAACTTTATTGTCTGAAACTCAAGCACAAGTGTCCTGGACAGGATGTACCAGCCATCATATGGGGGGGAGTATCCATACAGCCTGGATGCAAACATGGGTGTTTGTGGGAACTGTCTCACTTTGGAGGCAATGTAAAGCAGCCATAAGAGGAACTGCAGTGTTTTATTGTCAGCACTGGTGGTTGAAGCAACATGCTTCATCGTTTTCTCTTGTTCACTGAAGTGCTCTGACTTTATCGGCCTTTTACCGTCTCACATGTCACACATCTGTTTTCAATGTGAGAAATGTCTCGGCATATACAGAGACGACCAAAAAATTATCATCACTTCATGTGTTTCACTTACAAGTGTTACCTTTGCTTTTACACTGTAGGCTTTCACTTTCACATGAATGCAGTCATAGCAGCATTGAATGAATGATATATACAAGGTTTGCTGAAATCTGCTCAAAGACAAAGATGGTTACGGTGAGCTGATAGGAGGAGATATTGGCTAAAAATGACAGTGTTAAAAATAAATTAGCTGGACCAAATTCACAAATGTTTTTGAAAGGGTTGAAGTATGGTGGCCCTGAGAGGTCAAATGCACTGCAACTTTAGAAAAATAACAAAAACTCCCAAAACACAGCAGAATACATACAGAAAACGTGCTGGATAAAGGAAGTGTTTCAGTGCGTCATCATGTTTGGCGTATTTTTGCAGCATTTTCTATCAGCTGGTGTTTTCTTAAGTTGGCCACCATATTTAAGACATGAACTAACACTGCTTTTATTCTGTAAGTAAAAGAAGCAAACACTGAGCCAACACAACAAAAAACTTCTGTAGATGGTGGTTGATGACTGCTTTTAAGTACACTGTACATATGCTGGCCTTTATGTTAGTACAGGCTGTTCCTCTAGTCATTTACACACTAAAGTTTAGTGTGTAAATGAAAGATGACTGTTTATGTAATGGAGGGAAACTGAACCAGATGCTTGTTGCTAATCAGCATCTTAATCTCTCTGCCTTCTTGATGTTTGTCATAGTGCCTTAGACCATATGTCAGGAAGTCCTTCTATTGCCCTTCACCCCTCCCCTCCTGTCATCCCTGACTGTGTTAATCCGTAGTTATCCATGTTTAGTGACCATGAACACAGTCAATGGTGTCAGAAGGGACTTGTAAAAGCGTCACATTCGGAATAGCCCCAAGGACAGAGATTAGAGCCTTTGGAAAGGTCATGTTTTATGGCCCTTCCTTTAACCCCTCCAAATAGAGGTGATTATGGAGGAGAGCACATAGCCAGCGGCCTGCTGTCATGTGTTCCCTCTAACCTTATGCTCACATAACAACAATCACAGGGGCCTATTAATGCCTCAACAGTCATGGCTCTAAAATCGACAGTATAATGTCCCGAGTCTTGAATGGCACTCAAAGACCAACCTGCTGCATGCAGTAACCTGATAGGCTTCCATTATGGTGCCACTGCGCACACGCCTCGGCCTCAGATGGCGAGCAGAGATTCTGCTCCATAAAAGGAAATTTGAACACAAACGGATAAATATTTGTAAACAAACATTTATGATATCTGTGATGATATTACTAACTGTCGCTGTCGCAGTGTTCACGATTTAGTGTCTTTATTTTCTGGCTGTTGGGTTGAGTTTTGATTCCTTTCTGATTTCTGATTATTTAAAGAATTGTGTGAACTCTAGTCTTTGGTTCAGCTTTGCAGCTACTTCTTGTTGGACTTTTTTATCAGCTAAAATGAATCATTTTCTTAAACACAGAACGACGTTGCTTTGAATACCAACAGTATCCACTTTGTTTGGATAGAGTTTCCTGTACAGTGGCATCATTTCTTTCAAGAAGCAGATAATTTCACTTTGAAACTTAAGACTGAGCCTTATCTCACAGGTCAGTTCAGTTCAGTTCGATTTTCTATTTCAAGAAGGGCACAAAGGATCAGTTTGGCATTTAAGCCTGAAAAAGAATAGGGTAGGCAGAGTTCCTGTCACTGGGACAGACAAAGATAGCCACAAGGATTGGATGTGAATCAC
Source organism: Aulonocara stuartgranti (assembly GCF_965226115.1). NCBI lineage: Eukaryota > Metazoa > Chordata > Actinopteri > Cichliformes > Cichlidae > Aulonocara > Aulonocara stuartgranti. The sequence goes on along the minus strand of NC_138953.1, from coordinate 414,206 downwards.
GTCTGAGCCACCGTGTACCTGTGCCAAAGTGCTACCACAGAATAACACTCCTCACTTAAATCCTATTCCTGGAATCATCATCTGTCTGCACCTTCTAAACTTGCCCTCTTTCCATTTAATTCAGGGTCATTTTGTGTTTAATCACATGCTGGACTACAGACGTTTTTTTCCTACAATGATGGAACCCTATGAAAGTGATGTTAGGTAATCAATGAGTAATTTACTGGCCTGTAAGAAGTGCCAAAAGCATCAGTTGAGCCAAACACCGGTGACTTCTACTGAATGTTAAGAGCAGAACAGTCGTTGATGATACTTGGAAGCAGCCACAGTTCATAGATGATCAAAGCTGTGTGGAAAGCGGTCTAAATCAATAGGTGTTAGAGAGCAAAGTCTAATGTTTAAGTGCTTTAAATGGCAGTAGAGCTCACAGTCTAAGCTGCTGGGGGAAAACAAAAGGAAGACGTGTCTATCATTACAGCTCAACGGTTTCCGGGGAAGCGCTGGCCTCCGTAAATCAGCTGACAGGTTTAATGGTCACAAAGAGAAACCCACAGGCCTAAGATGATTACCATGGGACAGGCAGCCATAATGACAGAATAATGTACACTGCTGTGACAAGAAAGATGACTTTTCCTTGGATTGAGAAGGCTGGATGCATTCCCAGTCATTTTGGTGTGTCCTCTCCTCAAACGTGTCTGTGGAATAAATCACTTTGTGGGAATGCCACGAGAACATCGCTCAACAGCATCCCGAGTCCAAACCTTGATAACAACAGAACGTTATTGGCAGGATTTCATGCATGAAGTTTGTCATGGAGACGATGTTAATAACCGCTCTGCATTATGTGTTTGTCAGGCACAGCAATGATGTTCCTGGGTTAATCTGACCCAGGGCAGCTACACACAAGTGGGTTTATAGCTCATTATTACCAATCATGTCAATCAATATTTAGTGAATACTGTTCTGTACCTCTCACACATCACGGTTCGATCAGTACGTATCACCCGTTTTTCAATAAAAAATGTATAATGTAACATTTTTATTGAAACTTTAAATAAAACATTTTTCGTGACATTGATTTTTTAAAATACATTTTTATTTTTTTAAGGAATAATCATAGCTACAAGCTTGACGCCGCTCGTCTGTCAATGATCACCTCGATTACTCTTCAGAAAATATGAAGCCTTACAGACGTCGTGGCACAAAATACACAGAATCCCACAGATGGCTGTCCGGCTTCCCCGGTCAGGAAGAGGACCCCCAAATATCCATTCCTCCAGTTCTTCCCCAAAACATGCGATCATTTGGAGAATGATTTTCTGTAGTGAGTTCATGACCAGCTCAACACCTTCGATGTCTGTCACACGACTCACTGCCACTACAGACTCGGAGACAAACAGAGTTAGGGCCACATGCACCTGCTGCATTATTTGCTTTGCCACCTGCATTATGCATGCCGTTATGGCACATGCAGCATTCTCCTGAAAGACAGGTGTCACCATTCATTCACTTCTCCTTGTTAGTACAGGTAGTAGCAGAGGAGAAGAAATTCAAACTGCTGCAACATCTCGCTCTGTCCAATCTGTGAATGTCTGCGCTTCTGATGTCACCAAAGCGGCACAGTAAGACGTACACGACTGGCAGCAATGGCGGCTTTGTCGTACGGCACCATGCACAACAATCTCAGCACTGACAGACAGGACAAACCTCATGCAGCCCTGATATAACAAAGGATGCTGCACGAGTGCTCTTAGTTTTTAGTTTTTATTAAACTTTAATTTGATTTCTTGTAGCTTTTAACACAAGAACAAAAAAAGAACAGAAGTTATCAAAGACAGTAGTATTTTACCCTAAAGTATGATAACCTGATTTTACAAGCTGTGCACTCTTCAGTCTGTATGTACCCAACCAGTCACATGACATAATATTGTGCTAACGTCCTGTGTCTTTGATTCTGTTTTCAGTCATCACATCTCCCACTGTCCCCTCCTGTTGCCTGCCTGTCGGGAATATGGACAATCTTCCAGGCTTCAGTGAAACTAAAACTTCCAGTCGGCCATTTTGATTTGTATAAACAATGAAGCAGGTTTGCGCGGTGACTGGCTGTAGAAAGTTTCACAGGTATCTCAGTTGACTGAGCGCAGAATTGCTCTCTAACACCGAGCTGTTGCCAAACGTCCTCTTGGGTTCAGATTCTCAGAACTCCCTCGGCTCTGCAGGCAGCATCTATTCCCAGCTCAGGTAGCAGCGAGCAGCGGAGCAGGAAGCCTCACCTGTAGAGGAAGCAGGGTGATCAGTCAGGAACAGGAAGAACACAGACACACCAGGGACCAGTTTGAACCTCTGTTCTCTCTACGCTCTGTCTCTGACTTTGGCCCACATTCACAGTGTTCTTAGATGTGCTCCATCTGTAGAGTTCCCATGTTTAGGAGCTAATTTTGTGTAAAATGAAATGATCCCTGTCCTGTGTTTGCTTGGACCAGGCCTGATCTTTGATCTTTTTCCGTGTCTGTGTCAAAACTGGACGTCAGACGTTCATTCATGCAAACATACGTCATTATACAGAATCCATTGCATTCGTTCCTTCTGAGTTTAAGTCGGGTTCTTTAGCCTTCACCTCCCCAACATTCATGAACACATCCTTACATACATTCCACATCACTTTGCTTAGAGAGTAGCTTTCCCCCAACCAAGGTGACCTATGACCTGGAAGTGTTTACCTCAGCTGCATGCTCTCTGGTTATGTTCTCACAAAGCCCACAGGACCATGTGACCTGCTAAAAGCCTCCCATCCCTGACTACACTCACGGGCAGAATATATGGAATCACTATCATTAGATGACTTTCAGAGATTTCCTGTAGCTGTCTGAATGCTGTCTCTTATCACTGAGCATCAGACTCTAAACACATCTAAACTCCTGCTGCACTTTATCTGGTGGATGTGTTTGTGCACAGCATGCACCCCACGACACCAGCAGTAAGACTGATGTTGGCTGATCTGACCTCCCATTTGATCTCAGTCATTATTTTATTTTATATTGTTTCAGGTATGGTTTTAATGGCATTACTGTCAAAGCCATTCCTCACACAGTTTTCTAATTTCATCTTTTGTTATTTACAAACAGCCGACTCAGCGTTTTCATTTGGTACAAATGGCTCCAGCCCTGCAGTCAGCCAGCGTTTGACTTTTCCTCCACGATGTTTCTGGACAGGTCAGGGTCACGTAGTGTTTAAAGTGCTGAAGAATTAATAGCATTTAAAAACAAAGACCCAAAATAACTGACACGGGACACAGCTTTGACTCATTCCCCAGCCCTAACTTGATGTGTGCTTGTTTTGTATCTTCAGTTTTATTCTGAAGGAAAAGGTTTTTGCATAAGAAGACAGCATAGCTCTGCTTACCTCTGTGGCCACGCAGACACATCGTAGAAACACCAAAGTGTGTTTTCCAGCTACGCATAGCCAAAGTTCTCGATGCATATCCACTAATCCCCCCTTTTTTTCCAAGTGTTTGTTGCTCAGGAAAACACGGTTTTACATGGTTTCTTTGTTTTCCAACCTTCAGACATCTGGAGCTGTGCTGCTGTTTGAATGTTGGTATTTTTAGAGCATTAATGAATTGAGTTAAAGTGTAAAATGGCCTCTATGGGAGGTCAGACTTTGGCCATTTGTCATCAGAATGAAGTAAGCAAGCTTGAAAGACAGAAATAGCTTTGTTTGGAGTGCCACGTCATCTCAAGCCAATCTACTGGAACCAGTAGGCCAGTTTGGGGAGCCAGTTCTTTGAGGCTCTCCTTCAACTTTCCTGTCTCACATGGCATTCAGGCATTTTCCACCAAATGCAAAGGCATCAATATCTCCACCATGAGCTCACATCTTCCCCAACTGTGCAAAAGTGCCTGTGAATGCTGTGGATGTAAGTTGAATCCAGTCCCCAAGGTGTAAAACAGGCCGCTGGCAAAACATGTTTTCCTTTTTGTCCCACAGTTTGCAGGTATTCTCTATTTTTCATGCTCTAACCATAAACTTCAATTTCCCAAAAACTGGGTTCCATTATAAGGCAGATTCACCCAGATCGGTAATAATAAGACATTCGCTCTGAACTCTGTTATCACCTGCAAAGCAGTGCATGAATGTTGAAGCTGCAAGCAGCTGAGATTAGCAGGAGGAGGTCACTTTCTCTGTGCATGAAAAACAAGACAAGGCCAAACAAGATGCTTCTTGGTTTGAAATATTAACTGTGTATGGCATCCAGGTTGAGTGTATATTAGTATTCATAACTATTAAAAACCAAACAGTTCTTTTCCCTGTTTGCTCCTCAGACTGTGTGGGAGTGGAAGACCACTGACATCTTCATCAGTAGATAGAAACAAAAAACTGAAAGGCCACATCCTTAAATTCAGGGTACTAACCTGCTAATGCTAATGCTGCTTAATGAAACAAACAAAGTTCAGGAGATAATCCTAATCTCCAAAGACCTGAACTGCATTTTTATTTTCTCTTTGCTCTTTGGGCTGATTGGGACCTGATGAATGTAAAAACAAAGAATGATATTTTTACCTGATGTAGTTTCTGAGAAGATGACATCAGGGCCTTGTAGAGGAAAATTTAGTATTGTGGTCTAGACAAGCCAAAATGTGATGTCCACATATGTGTACGGCAGGTGCTAGGAGGTTAATGCTGGGCAGGAAAACTTATTTCTAAAGCAGAAGTTTTGTTCATGGTTTTCAACATGAGCTGGAGCAGGCTCAGGCGTACTCACACAACAGTATAATAGAGAGAAAGTAAAGGTGACACCCCATTATCTGTACCAATCAATCAAGTGATCAGGCACAGTGTAGCAGAAAGCCTGGCTGGATGGAGAATATTTCCTAAAATGTGAAACTTGTCCTGAGGACTACAGCTGCTCTGATGCCTATGGAGTCAAAATGCAACGTTCAGAATATGCCAGCAAACAAAACAACAAAACAACAAGCAAAATGTATTATGCAGGTATACTTGCAATGTACATTACCAGATCGGTCCAGGACCTCAGACTACCCCCGAGGGTAGAACAGCATGTTGGCTCACTGCAGTTTTTTTTATTGTAGCTGCCAATAGGCTGACTTGGACACTGAGTGTGGTTTCACCCAGTGTAGAAAGACAATTCTCTATAAGTTATATGAGAAGGCAGGCAGCGGTGCAACTCTTTATTAATGCTTCCATACTTGTGTTAAAGACGTCAGTGTCTCAGGGCAGACAGCGGTTTGTCCTAAAATGATGTAGCTTTGTGATGATTATCAGCCGAAGTGCAAGTGGAGGAGAGTTTGTGCAGCGGCAGCTCTGATATCACTGGTTACAAAAATACAGCAACACTTCTCACCGGAGTGAAATACAGCTCTGCTCATTAACACTGGAGTGTTCATTAATTAGCAATAAAATGTTTGTGAGGCATGCTAGCTGCTTTACATAGCTCCTGGTTGCCATGAGTAACTGGATAGTCACAGACCAATTGTCTGCCTCAGATTGCTGTGGGTTAAATGTCAGCACAGTAAAGATCTGGCTTAAAACAGCACGTGTCTCTGTGTACGCTCTCTCTGCCACTGTGAACACAAATGTGAACCTTTGCTGTTACTGGGGTTGGTTTTGGGGCGGGGATAGGAATGATAAAGGATGGTGTGTGAGGTGTTTTTAACTCCATGTGCAGTGAATCGTTGCATGAACTGCCCTCCAGCACAAAGCCTCATTGGTCACCATTTACTCCAGACATTTATGTTGTTATGAAGTGATATAGAGTTGGTGGCAAAATCACTTTGTATAACAAAGAACCCACTGACACCACATCTGCTGCCTCTACATCTAAGGCTTCTACACTATGGCAGTTACATCAGTGGGTAAACCAAAGTAATGCTGGATTTCTAAAGATGTATATTTATGGTTTCACCTAACTGAACTGGCTCGGGCATGCATGTGTTCAGGTGCAAAAATGGGTAAGGTGCACCAGTAACTACCTTGTGATTGGTTTGTTGGAAAGAAGAAAGATGGGCAGAAACAATCAACGGGGTCAATCTGCACTTTGTACTAGACCCTAGACATACTTCTTAATGCTCTAAATTTGGGATTCTTTGGGAAACCAGCAGCATCTGGAGGAACTGCAGGTTTTGCAGCTGCATTTTTAAGCTCTATAAATTAGCTGTTTGTAAGTTCCTCTACATAAACAGGAGCTTACAAAGCTCACAGTCACAGCCCCTTCCCTCCTCCTGGATGGCAACGACCTTGAGACATTGGAGAATTTGGAAATCACAAACCCGTTAGACAGTCAAGGGAGGGATGGATGTCGATGGCAGATCCCAGGCCTCATTTGGAAGCTGGGTAGTGTGAGCAGGGGAAGTGTGTGCTTTCATTACGAGAAGCTGATACTCGGACCCACCGGTGAGAGGGAGACAGACTGGAGCTACAGACAGTCAAAGGAGGGGAAAGGGGCACAGGATCCCAGATGAGAGTACGTGTCCATTTTTGGTGTTCTCTTTCTGACTGTCTTTCACATTTTCTTGTCTTCAACTTTCTTTTCTCTCGCACTCTTTTTGCTCTCTCTACTTTCCCATAAATGCAGCGGAGGTGCATTTGGATACTGCCGTTGAATCTCACACGATGGTTTGCCGTTTGCTCTCAGAGCTGCTCATTCACAAACAATTCATGTTCCCACACACGCGTACGAATGGTGACGCACATGCCCACAACCTCCATCTCTGCTTGATCTCTTATCATATCTCCAAACACTATACAGCTTCCCTCCCTCTGGCAATTCATTTCATGTTAACACAACATCAATCTGCAGGGCTGCCCTCTCGCTCCACACATCCATCGCTGGGCTGCTTATCTCAGTCACCTTCAGGGAAAACAAATGATGTTTATATCCATCCTGCCTCAGCGCTTAGATCACCTCCACCTCGCAGTGCTTGTGAAATCCCTGCACACTGAAAGCAGTCTGGTTCGCTCATGCTACACACAGGTGCTGTAGTTGTCTGTCTGTGAAGTGCTGTTTGAAATCTGCAAGGGGAGATGGGAACAGCAGACATACTGTACTTGTGGTAAACATACAGGACAAGAATATTGTTGTATCCTGGTTTTTTATTAGAGTTGTAATTCTGAGGCCTGTTTCTTAAATATTGATTATTGCCATTATTATTATAATGTATCATAATCAAATCCTGTTGATCCTGACACGTTTGACACACTCCTGGGGTGATAAATGCATTTGTCTGTTTGTGGCTGCAGTATAGGCGGTCCATTGGCTGGTGCTGTGACACAAAGGTTCATGGAGAGAGTATAATCTTATAATCTGACTTACCTGCGGAGCATATTTATAACAGGCGTGACAAACTTCAGTTCATGGGCAACATACGGACAATTGTTGTCTCAGAGTGGATCATTTACCATTTTTTAAAATATTTCAACTCTAAGTTTATTTATGAAGAACAAAATTTTCGGCCTGACATGTTGAGTGCATTTTCAACATATGACATCCAACGATGTGGTCTAAGGAGGCATCCTCGTCAACCACCACAGCTGGCTTCTTTAGATGAGGAGGAGTAGAGTAGAGACTTTGACTCAGTCTCACCAAAGACGTTTTTATGTTTTGGTTTTTGGGCCATTCAGAAGTGGACTTGCTGGTGTGTTTTCCAGTCACTTTCCTTAAGGGTGCTTGAGTTTCGGGGTGTGAATACTTTGAATTTTCATCTCCACCACATCCAGAAACACCAACGGCATTCCACAACTAAGTTTTTGAAAAGAAGAACATTCTAGAAGCTGAAATGAGTTACAATCTGCATGTAGCACCTGCACACCCAATCCATGGCCTGGAGGTTATCCACAGTAGCACCTTCAGTCAAACATTGATTTTTGTGAGCACAACAGGAGGTTATGTATATTAGCTTCTACAAGCTTTTTATCTATCTATCTGTTCAACATAGAAGATTAAGCTTGGACTTCATGGTGGGAAACAGTTCATTCTAATCACTGCCGGCTCCTCTGCCTTCCTACACCAGAAAGGTCCATCAGTGATGCCTGTGTTGATCTTTCTGCTGGGCAGGGAGGCTGCTCTTTTCTGTTTCAGCAAAAGCACCTCACTGCCTCAGCGTGAGACACAGACAGTGGAGAGGGGGGGAGTGAGGTAGTGGTGGCTTGCGTGTCTGCTTGTGCACCAGACTGTGTGTGTGGTTGCAATATTGTGTGTCTGTCTGCAAGTGTGTGCCAGATATCTCCATGGTACAGCGCTAACATATCGAATGGCTGCTCTGAAATGTCAGTTTGTGTTGTGCATGTTGCCTGGCAGAATGTTCAGGTTGACTGAGCACGTTAATTGGAGAAGCTGTAGTGAAATCGCTGCGTATTTACTCACTCTTTAGCCAGATTATCATAATTCCAAACCTCATTATTTAAGCCTAATACTGGAAATAATAACTCATCATTGTAATTGCTGTAGTCTGGGGGCTGTGAGAGTCTTAGTGAAAAAATAACAAACCTCCATGTGAAATTTGTTAAAGATCATAAAATAGCAAGCATGGGTGTTAGATTTGAAAGGGTGCCATTCTTTATTTATTCTTTGCAAGCTAAATAAAGTATGGGAGTGAAAGCTTCTGCACTTAAAGTGACAGTAGCTTCTGAAGCACTGAAATAAGCTGAGATGTCAGTTAAAGTCTTTCTTTGTTATGACTCCTGTAGAAGATTATTTTGTTCATTTTTTATCAAGTGCTGAAAGTAACTGAATTCTTGTTGAAAGGTTTGGGGTAAAGCCGGTCATTTGGTCGCTCAGTTATGTATCTAAAAGCAGATTTTGTGCAGTGCTGTTTCTGAGCTCTCTACCTAAATACCAACTGCACTGCAGTTCAGTTTATTCATTATCGCAGTCACATTAACAGCAAATCCAAAATCTGCCTTTCATTCTGCATCTGGCTTTCTTCTCATACAACTTTTGACTTTCTGTTCTCAGGTCCCATTGTCTGTGATTTAGTGCTCTCTCCTTGATAAACCTTCTGCTGTATAGCACCATCTATAAATACTTCAGTTTTGCATTGTTAATATGCTGGTTTTTAATGGCCAAACTCCCAGCAATCACAGTCACATCTCAAAAAGGGCTGAAAAGCTGCCGCCTTGCTGGACAGAAGTGTAAATATTATTATTACATTGGTGGTGTAATACTAACATACACCCTATAACATACACCACCAGCAGTCATTGCTTTAGCTTTGCTGGGCAGCGAGAAGAAAGTGAGGACTGAAGGTCAAATGTTCGATCCATCATCTGCCACATACATAGTGTGCATACTTTTCCACCTGCTCACCAACCCTGTTCTTTCTGTTAATGAAAGTCAAGCTTCATATTGCTATAGTTCAGCTCCTCACACGTCCTTTACTGAGGCTTTCTTAGGAAGTTGGTGTGATTGTAATGGGAGCTCATGAATCATTAAGCACTTTTTTCCCAGCAATACAGGGCGATTTCACTAAATTGATGTGGACAACAAGCTGCTTTCCTCTCTTATCTATATTATTTAACACGGAGCAGTTGGACCATGGAGGGTTAGGATTGTTCTGTGTGAGCACAGCCATCAACCCCGTTCATTATTATCATCACCCTCTGCCTTTCTTTGTTTTCCTCCTTTGTTACTTCTGATATCTTATTTTTCCCTCAGTCTTCGTGCCTTCCTTTTAGCATCACTCACTGTTACTTCCTGTACTCACAGCCTTTTTATCACTGACTCGATCTGTGTCTTTTTCTCTGAGGGTTTTAATCTAATTACAGAAATGTAATTATTGAATTAACTGTAAATTTTATCCCTGAGAGCTTTCTGGCACACTGCTATTACAACTAGGCAGGAAGAAGTTGTAACCATGGTGTAGTAATTTAAATTTAGAACATGTTTACCTCTTTTTAAAACAAGTATAAAGCTTTTTTTTACATTTTTAAGCAGTATGGCTACCTTTGTAGCATAACAATACATAACGCAATAATTTGAGGCCATTGTTCGAGACTAACTGACGTTTAAAGTAAAACAAAACAGTTCTGAAGGTTAAATTATGTTTCTGCATATAAACAATATTGTATGTCTGAGTATCTAACCAATCAAATGATTAAATTTGACAACATGTGCTCTCGTAACCCAAATCTCACACCGGTACCGAGCATGGAAATAGTAAAATAATACTACTTTATCTCAGACATACAGCTGATGCAGCTCCAGGTCAGTTGGCTCTCTGAAATGATTTCACAGATTGTCCCTACTCTGCTAACAAGAGCTCAAACTGCCCCACTAACTGAAATATCTACAAAAGTGGTTGTAATACAGCTTCAACTCCTGATAAAACCATTAAATCCTTTTGCCTTGCAGCTCCATCTTTAAAATCCTTCACCAAATTTTTATTTACAACTGCTCGAACTGGGGTGATACTCCTGTTTCTTGTCGTCCAGCCTGGTCACTTCTTAGGAAAATATGAAAATCAAATTTCCCTATTTGAGAAATGGACTGGTTCTTTTACAGCACTTTCCTGCTCTACCTGAAACCTCAAATCACTTTCTAAAAAATAATATACCTATTTATGCAAGTACTTTTTATGCTTAAGTGCTTTCTATCTAGCATTCACACTCTGATGGATGCATCAGAGGTTAGTATCTTGCCCAAAGTATTTGGCATGCAGACTGGAATGGCCAGGAACTGAACACCAACCTTCCTGAGCTACAGCCACCCCTATCGACTAACCCCAGAAAATTATAGAAACAGGAAGACAAATGGCCAGATGCAACAAAGGGGGTGTCCAAATTCATGGGCTTGATCCTCCTGAGGTCACAGCGACGCGAAGGCTGTCCAAATGCGGCCGACATCCATTCCCCCAGATTTGAAGGATGGGTCAGGTGTATCCTTCATCGCCCACCATATCCCAGAATTCATAGCGCGGCTCAGCCAATTCCAGTTTTCAACAATGGCGGCAGCTACTTGTTTTAATATTGCTCTTATTACTCTTTCTAGGTAACAAAATACACTTTTAACATATTTTCAGGCGAGAATGTAGCTGTGTAAACTTCAAATATCTGCTCGGTTTATCAAGACACCACATATTTGCAAAAGTGCTCCGACGTTTTCAGAGACGTCTGTTACCCACCAGCTCCATAGCTAGCCGGGAGCTCGATGAGCCGGCGAGAACATCTGTGGCTGTATCTCAGGTGGTAGAGCAGGTCCGCTACTGTTTGGAAGGTTGGTGGTTCAATCCCTGACTCCTCCAGTCTGCATGCCAAGTATCCTTGGGCAGTCCAAGGATATGTGTCCATCGGAGTGTGATGTGTATGTAGTTAGGAAGCACTAAGAACCTTAGAAGACTGTGAATGTGGCATGTTGTATAGAGTCCTTTGGGTACTCTGGGAGAGTAGAAAAGCGCTTTATAAGCACCAGTCCAGTCCATTTAACATCGAGCTCCTGGCACAAAGTTTCAGACCCTCGCGGTCTTTCCCTACACTGAAAAAAATGCAATAGGGTGGTTGTTGAATTTGCATAGAATTACTTCATATATCCAGCATGACTAATTTAAATTTCACATCTAAACATATTTTTGTCTTTTAATTTTCACATATTCTTTAAGAATATTCATTCTTTTAGAACAAATCATGTTGAAAAGAAACAAGTTAGTCGTGTTTTATCCTCAAGCTCCGCCCCCTGGAAAGGAAAAATCGGCTGCACTGTCCGCCATTTTTGTCTCTCGCTTTGGAAAATCTACTACCATCTGGAGTTTTACACTTGAAGGTAAATAAGATTTTAAAGCTAACACACCAGTGAGAAAGAGTGTAGATCCTTTATATATGTGGACTTTTACTGGGGTGTTGTTATTTTACAGGTATGTGGGCTGTTTATCGAAAACCATGAAAGGCTAATGTTAGGCTCCAGTTAGCTAATGGTAACCGAAATTATGCGATAAGCAAATTAGTAATTAACATATATAATGTGAGTTAATATTGTTTCTATATTCTTTCAGTCTAAATTAACAGACTATTACAAACTTGCATCGGTGTCTGTAGTAAGTGGTGGTACCTGCAGTGTCTTAACCATTAAACAAGCTAATGTAGGGCTGGGATATGACTAGTTTGTTGAAACATGTCTGCTGCCAATGTGACTGCTCACACACGGTAACATTACCAGCACATAGCCACAGCCGCTATAAACATGCTGAAAGGTCAATCTAGCTTCTGTAGTCAGCAGCTGGAAGACTCAACACAGACCCAAGATTCAGTGTAACGGTTATCTAAATGTTGTGTGTCCTGTTTGTAAGCCCAGAAAAAGAAATTAAATAAAATGACGACCTTGAGCTTCAAGCTAATGTAAGCGTAATGCTATAGCATAAAGCGACTAATGCAATGATGACGTTGTTAAGTTAGTAAAAATACAGTAAATATATCCAACATGAATCATTTATATTTTTGGTCTAAACATAATTAAGTCTCACGCCTTTCACTTGTTTTAGAAGGATGTTCAGTCTTTTAAAACCAGTCATATCAAAATAACAGAAAATAGTTATGTTTTCTGTTGAAACTCCACCCCCCAGGGTGTGTTCTACGAGGGAAAATTCACTGTGGCGGTCTGCCATTTTTTGTCTTCGCTTCGTTTACGTTTGGTGCTGAGCTTTACTTTGTCAAGGTAAACTGAAAACTACATGTTTGAGAGGAAACGAAGAGAACATCCATTAGATGGGGAAGTTTTTCTCATGAATTGCTGTTGAGCAACATAATGGAAAAAACAAGTCATTCCTTAAGTTAACTAACGATAATGCTAGCTTAAGCTGCGAGACAATATTATGTGCATTAGCTTTTTTTTCAGTGTGTGCCCAGTCACATTCGCTTGTTTTTTCTCAGTGAATACAGACTAACAAACTTGTGTCCATTTAGTTAACTGGTTGTACCTAAAATGTTTTAGTTAAACAGTTAAATAAGCTAGTTTGCCATGGGGTGGGCTCTGTGTGTGTTGGGGGGGGGGGGGGGGGGGGTGTCTTCACTAAAGTCGGTTTATTTAGGGCAGGGCTGCCCAATCCCAGTCCTCGAGAGCTACTATCCTGCAGCTTTTAGATGCATCCCTACTCCAACACAGCTGAATCAAATGGTTTGATTACCTCTTCAGCATGCCATCGTGTTTGGCAAAGGCCTGATAACAAGCCATTCATTTGATTCGGGTGTGTGGGAACAAGGATGCATCTAAAAGCTGCAGGACGGTAGCTCTCGAGGACCGGGATTGGGCACCCCTGATTTAGGGCATGACACCTATGCAGTACTCATTAGGAGAGGAAGTGCATGACGTGGGGCTTTATTTCATGTTCTGGGACAGTGAATGTAATGTACTGATAACATGTTAAAGACACACAAAAACCCAACAAATTGTTTAACTGATTTATAGAGAGACTGAGAGGAGGGCTTAAAGAGATAAAAATAATGACAATATAAATATGTTAAATTTATTTTTTCTGTATCGATATATGGTGCTTATCCCTGCTGAAGGGCAGATTGGTGTTGCTTCAGAACAATTGTCTAGCACTGTTATGTAGAGGTGTTACAGTTAAGGTTTTAATAACATTATTTTATTTACTAGTGAAGATTTGCATATGTTATCTCACATTCTGTAAGGTAAATTTTCTGGAAAGGTCAAATTAACTAATTTAACTAAGTATTAATGAAAGACCTTGATGTGTATATGACAATATTAGATGTAGTTTCTGGGTCATTTGGCAGAACTGCAAAATGGCCAGAAGGAGGCAACTGCTGTGGTTGCAAACAGGCTTTGGGTGGTATGGAAGTAAGGGCAACTATGGAACTGCTCAGCAACATGGGACCCATAGCTAATAAATAGTAATATGACAAAAAATAACAACTTTGTGTGGATGTAACCTTGTGAGATTTGAGATTTTGACAGCATTTTTATGTGACAACTTCTCTTTTTAGATAAATGCAGAGTTTAAGCGCATTACCACCATGCCACTGCAGTCCATATTACTCTCGCAGATAGATGTGCTATCTGACAAACTAATAAAGGTCTTCAAAAGGTGAGGAGGACAAATAGGAAGAAGACTTCAGAACATTCTGGAGCCCACAGCCCAGGTAAGAAAAAAATTCATTTGTATATACACTTTAGGGAAAATAATAATTTTAACAAAATGCTGCTTGTCACTCTATGCCAGGAGTATGTTGAAAATCACCTGGGATTTTCACAATTTACCATGGGTGCGTTTTTTTTTTTTGTTTTTTTTTCTTTTACCTGCATTAGAACTATGTGTGGAGTTCATAGTTGAACACCTCTCTGTGCTCTGACAGTATTCTGCTTCTTTGCGTGGAGATTTCGCATTACCTTTTTAAGCATTCTGAGGACTCAAATCACATGCTGTAATGAATCCATTTTTGTTCACCTAATGTGTTAATGTTAACATTTTTTGGAATAGTGACACAGATTAAAATAAGATTTGGTATAATGTTCTTTGACCAGTGTTCTGTTTAATTAAATTTTGGAATTCTGCATTTTCTAGGCCAAAGATGAAGCCATTATCCAACGATCTAATAAGGAAACAACCATGGGAATTTACATCATAAAGTCAAGAGATGCCAATGGCAGCCCTGAGGACATCGGGATAGTCCTTGAAGGCCAGAGAGTCTGGCAGGATTTGGATAACTATACCCTAGCAGCTGCAATGCTGTTTGGACTAATGTACACTTTGAACCTCACCTACCCACTGGAAAAGTATACCTTCGAGGTATTATTGAAACTGGTTATGGAGCTCAAAAGGAACAGCCTTTCAAAGAAGGCCCAGGTTTTCAGGACCAGACTGTACGATTGAACAGTTTTCCAGTTATGATGTGGGAACAACATGTTTACCTCTTCGAATATATACCATCCTTTCTTTTAAGCCAGCACTGGTAAAGTTGCAGTACATAGTGAAACTTATTTTTCTGGCACTTTTCAACTTGGGGCCTTTATTCCTGCAGTTTTCACTTTTCAAGCCATGGGTTTTTTTTTTTTTTTAAAATTCAAACGTTGAATGTCCATTTTTCTCAATGGAAATGGTGCCTTGCACCAGTTTCACCAGTTTGCAATTTTTTTCCCAAGGTGCACCACTACAAACAGATTGCATCGTCTAGTATTAGTGATTGTGATGTTTAGTGATAGAAGCAAGCCAATACTAATCAGTTTAGGTCTCTTGGTTGTGTGCCTGTGGGTTATGATGTTATTTTAAGTCTCTTCTTTGTGTCATTTTAATAATTACACCCCTGTTGCCATATTACCTCATGGCTCTTACATTTATAAAACTATTTTTTACATAAGCGCGATGTCATAAGGCCCCACAATGTTGAATTCAGGTTACAGCAGATAACTTTGAGGAATGTTGTGGAATGTTTTTCAAGAGATGCATTGTACAAATATGACTCATGTATATTTTGGAAGCCTGAATTGAAAGTCCATTGTTACAACTGTGTAGTATTTTCAAAAATACAGGTCATTGTTCAAAAATGTTGTGCTTATTTCTTTGATTGAAGAGAAAGTGTACAGTACATACAGTAAGATCAGCCTTAATTTAGTTTCATTTATTGAACACTCAATTATATATTAGATTATATATTATATATTAGAAATTTGTTATAAAATAAAATAAGCTTACCATAAAATAATCTTGTCAATATAACACATAGTAGTCCAATACAATTAACACAAAAAGTTCATGTCTGATAAACAAGTGGTTTCTATAAATATTTGACCGGAATGAAAAACATAACAACAACATAAAAAAGTCATGTTCGTGTTACCAGAAAAATGTGTGCAGGTATAACATAAAAAACTAAGGTTAACCAAACATAACTTAATTTCGTGCAACCGATTACAATAATTTTTTTATGTTTATCCCACTGATTATTTTTTTCAGTGTACTCAGGTTAAACATGATATACAAGTCACTCAGATAAGTTAAAATATTATTGTTTAGCTTTTTTCAGGGTCTTATTTGTTCCTGAGTAAAGTGTGAGTGTGAGATGGTCGAGAATTTACTCCAGTGTCCTGTTATACTTTAGATAGCAGGGAGCAGACGGATGAGTTTATTAAACTCCATCGAGACAGCGGTGACGCTAATCTTGAAGGCTAGACCGTCCCATTTCACTGCCTCGCACTTGTGGCCTTCTCGGCCTACGTAGAGGATGCAGCCTCTGAATTGGGACGTAGCTATTGTTTGTAGTTAATATTTAATAAGTCAACTTCTGATTATCTGATCTGAACCCGAGCGGTGCTTTGTTATTGGACTTCTGTGCTAATCACAGTTTGGCCATAACGAACACCCTGTTCGAACATAAGAGTGTCCATAAGTGCACGTGGCACCAGGACGCTCTAGGCCGTAGGTCGATGATCGATTTTGTAATCGTATCAGCAGACCTGCGACCATATGTTCTGGACACTCGGGTAAAGAGAGGGGCTGAGCTGTCAACTGATCACCACCTGGTGGTGAGTTGGATCAGGTGGCGGGGGAGGACGCTGGACAGACCTGGTGCACCTAAACGCGTAGTGAGGGTGTGCTGGGAACGTCTAGCAGAGGCCCCAGTCCGCGAGATCTTCAACGCACACCTCCGGCAGAGCTTCAACAGGAGACTGGGGACATTGAGTCCGAATGGACCATGTTCATGCCGAAGCTGCTGCATTGAGCTGCGGCCGCAAGGTGGTTGGTGCCTGCCGTGGTGGTAATCCCTGAACCAAATGGTGGACACCAGAGGTGAAGGGAGCCACCAGGCTGAAGAAGGAGTCCTATCGGGCTTGGTTAGCCTGTGGGACTCCTGAGGCAGCCGACAGGTATCGACAGGCCAAGCGGAATGCGGCTCGGGCAGTGGCTGAAACAAAAACTCGGGTGTGGGAGGAGTTCGGAGAGGCCATGGAAAAAGACTTTCAGACTGCCTTTCAGAAGAGATTCTGGCAAACCGTCAGGCATCTCAGGAGGGGAAAGCGGTGCTCTACCTGCACTGTGTATAGTGCTGGCGGAGCGCTGCTGACGTCGACTGTGAAAATTGTCAGGCAGTGGAAGGAATACTTCGAGCACCTCCTTAATCCCACTGACACGTCTTCCGAGGAGGAAGCAGAGTCTGGGGATGAGGGGAATGACCCGCCAATTTCCGGGGGCGAGGTCACTGAGGCAGTTAAACAACTCCTTGGTGGCAGAGCCCCTGGTGTTGATGAGGTCCGCCCCGAGTTCCTGAAGGCTCTGGACGTTGTAGGGCTGTCCTGGTTGACACGCCTCTGCAATGTTGCGTGGAGATCAGGGGCAGTACCTGTGGACTGGCAGACCGGGGTGGTGGTCCCCATCTTTAAGAAGGGGGACCAGAGGGTGTGTTCCAACTACAGGGGGATCACACTCCTCAGCCTCCCTGGGAAAGTCTATGCCAGGGTGCTGGAAAGGAGAGTTCGTCCGTTAGTCGAACCTCGGATACAGGAGGAACAATGCGGTTTTCGTCCTGGTCGCGGAACAGCTCTTTATCCTCTCCAGGATACTTGAGGGTGCATGGGAGTTTGCCCAACCAGTCTACATGTGTTTTGTGGACTTGGAGAAGGCATTTGACCGTGTCCCTCGGGGTGTCCTGTGGGAGGTGTTGCGGGAATATGGGGTGTCTGGCCCATTGCTACGGGCCATTCGATCCCTATACAACCGTTGCAAGAGCTTGGTTCGCATTGCCGGCAATAAGTCGGACTCGTTCCCGGTGGGTGATGGGCTCCGCCAGGGCTGCCCTTTGTCTCCGGTTCTGTTCATAATTTTTATGGACAGGATTTCTAGGCGCAGCCAAGTGGCGGAGGGCTTTCGCTTTGGTGGCCTCAGAATCTCATCTCTGATTTTTGCAGATGATGTGGTTCTGTTGGCTTCATCGGGTGAGGGCCTCCAGCTCGCACTGGAACGGTTCGCAGCCGAGTGTGAAGCAGCGGGAATGAGGATCAGCACCTCCAAATCTGAGGCCATGGTTCTCAGCCGGAAAAGGGTGGAGTGCCCACTCTGGGTCGGGGATGAGTTCCTGCCCCAAGTGGAGGAGTTCAAGTATCTCGGGGTCTTGTTCGCGAGTGATGGGAGAAGGGAGCCGGAGATCGACAGACGGATTGGGGCTGCAGCTGCAGTAATGCGGACGCTGCACCGGTCCGTCGTGGTGAAGAGGGAGCTGAGTGTAAAAGCGAAGCTCTCAATTTACCGGTCGATCTACGTCCCTACCCTCACCTATGGCCACGAGCTGTGGGTAGTGACCGAAAGAACGAGATCGCGGATACAAGCGGCAGAAATGAGCTTCCTCCGAAGGGTGGCTGGCCTCTCCCTTAGAGATAGGGTGAGAAGTTCAGCCATCCGGGAGGGGCTCAGAGTAGAGCAGCTGCTGCTCCTTCACATCGAAAGGAGCCAGCTGAGGTGGTTCGGGCATCTGACAAGGATGCCCCCTGGGCGCCTCCTGGGTGAGGTGTTCCAGGCATGTCCCACCGGGAGGAGGCCCCGGGGCAGACCCAGGACACGCTGGAGAGATTATATCTCTCGGCTGGCCTGGGAACGCCTTGGTATTCCCCCGGATAAGCTGGAGGAGGTGGCTGGGGAGAGGGAGGTCTGGGCCTCTTTGCTTAGGCTGCTGCCCCCGCGACCCGGCCCCGGATAAAGCGGATGAAGATGGATGGATGGATGGAACTTCTTGCTTGTGGGGCTCGCACACAAGAATTTCACTCGCATGTGCTGTGCCAGTGTGCCTGCACATGTGATGTGACAATAAAAGTGATTTGATTTGATTTGATTTCAAATTCAAATTCAAATTCAAATTTTATTTGTCACGTACACAGTCATACACAGTACGATATGTAGTGAAATGCTTGGACAACTGCTCGTGACCTAAAGAGAACAAAAAAGGAAAAGGCTATGAATAAGATAGGAAATAAATATGAAAAATTAAAAAGGGTAAATTTAACTAGGAAGGAATAAAATATAAATTAAGGTTAAAAATGAAATAACTGTACAACACAAATTAGAATGAAGGGTAAATTTAACTGGGAAGAATAAGATAAAGATAAATATATAAATTAAAGTTGAAAATAAAATAACTGTACAACAAAATACACAATACACAATATAGAACTATATAAGAATGTATGAAGAAATCTAAATATAAATAAATATATATAAATATAAATTTGATTTGATTATTTGGTTCAATTCAATTTTATTTATATCACAACAAATCAACAACCAAATCACAACAACAATCTCTTCAAGGTGCTTTATTATTGTAAAGACTCTACCATTACAGAGAGACATCTGCAACAATCAGCCCTATGAGCAAACAGTTGGCGACAGTGGGAAGGAAAAACTCCCTTTTAACAGGAAGAAACCTCCGGCAGAACCAGGCTCAGGGAGGGGCGGGGCCATCTGCTGCGACCGGTTAGAGGTGAGGGATGAAGACTGTGAACTATTAAAAAATTGCAAAATCTACACAAGTAAACTGTTAAAAATGACTTCATGAAATAAAGTGTTAGTAATACTTTGATCTTAGCCAAACACTTTAATTCCAAAATTACTTCTGAAAATCATCTACACCTCTAGACATAACTGTTTTAACGTGACCCTGTTTAAAGGTATCAGATATCATCTGATATTAATAATTCTGTTTGTTTACATTTACAAATTTGTTACTTATTTAAGACTAACTGGCAAAAAAAGTGTTACAGTTTAGACACACTGTGAGTGGAGGTGACACTAGAATACAGTAGCTTAATTTGGGTTTGTCAACATTTAGTTACAAATGGCAGGAATATATTTAAATTATTGCTCACTGAGTGTCGTCCATGGTTTATCACTGAGACATAAAAGCAGATGGACAGAAGGTGGAAAACAAGAATGCTTTCTGTCATACCGTGTCAGCACAAGGACTTTAAACATTACATGGATAAATAATTGATCTCCTTTCCAATTATTTTGCACGTAGCTCCCACGAGTAGAAATAAACCGAATGCTATATCTCCCTGTGACATGGCAAATGGAGTACATCAGATTGAAAAGGAGGTGTTCACATTTAGCCGGGGGACAGTCATCAGTCAAAAGGCCTAGATCCCCAGAGCAAAACACACTGCCGTGACCTTCATCTGCATTAACATTCAGGTTTTGTGTGTGTGTGTGTGTGTGTGTGTAGAGGTAAAAGGGGGATGTGATTGCAGCTACATCAAGCATGAATTTATTCATTGCTGAGGTTGTTAAGCCCAGGGGGACCTGCAGAATGAGCCCAGATCTACTCCATTTGGCAGCGACATCAAATTCCACTTCAGGGGAACAATGATTGTTAACAATCAACATTTGGGTCGTATTAATTGCTGTGCCTAAATCTAAGCAGATGTGACCCTTGGGAACTCTGATAAAAGACCTTGTTCTGTTTTAATTTTATTTTCAAAACTAACTTAATGTTAGTGTCATATATTTGTATTATAAGTTCAGAGGGAGCACATAGGCTGTCCTCTGCAGTTGTCTTGTTTATGCTACAAGTTGTCTCTTCTTAGCTAACTTGCTAATATTAGCTACTCATACATTCAAAATTCAAGAAATTTATTGTCAATACAACAATATACACATTATACAGCGTACTGAAATGCTGTTTCACCTGTATAAGTTCTTTTATTTATGTATTATTCACATTATTTTATTGTATAATGCCTTGGTGCCACTGGATTTTAACATGTCTCTTGTTGAGTCTTTTGTCTCTTAGGCTACGTCCACACTGGCCTGGATAGATACCAAAATGGTGTTTTTGTCTGAAAACGCTCCGCGTCCACACTCGCATTTTCAGTTGTTTTCACAGAGTTGAGCATCCACATTGAAACGGCCCAAAACGCTGACGTTCCAGTCCTGCGCAAAAGTGAGTGAGAACTGTCAAAGAGCTGTCAAAATTGAGAGCAAACAAAACAACTGCTGTATAATGCACTCCGCTATCTTTGTTTAATTGGTCACATGACTGCATCACATGACTAAAATGCGTCATCGTTTTAGAAAGTCTGCATTTTCGAGTGTCCACACTGCGACGGGGCAGCTCCGTTGTATGCGTTTTCAAGAGCGTATATGAATCGCCTTGAGGCGACTTTTGTTGTGATTTGGTGCTATATAAATAAAATTGAATTGAATTGAAATTCAAAATGTTG
Source organism: Aulonocara stuartgranti (assembly GCF_965226115.1). Classification (NCBI taxonomy): domain Eukaryota; kingdom Metazoa; phylum Chordata; class Actinopteri; order Cichliformes; family Cichlidae; genus Aulonocara; species Aulonocara stuartgranti. Next base: position 393,037 of record NC_138953.1, on the reverse strand, counting down.
CGTTTTTCCTTGAGGAAAACGCCATCTCAGTGTGGACGGGAGGCCAAAATGGAGAGAAAATGATGCGTTTTCATTTGAAAACGCATCATTTTGTGGACGTGGCCTTAGACGTGTACTGCCTTTTGTTCCTGGAGAAGGTATTTAACTGAGAGCCATGTTAGGCTCAGCGAGACTCTGCTGACCGTCTGCCCCGCAATCATGCATGCTCTCCCCCAAGCTTGGTTTTCTGCTCTTTGTTATAATAATAATAATAATGGATTGGATTTATATAGCGCTTTTCAAGGCACCCAAAGCGCTTTACAATACCACTATTCATTCACTGGGGCGATCATGGCTCAAGAGTTTGGGCGTTCGCCTTGTAATCGGAAGGTTGCCAGTTCGAGCCCCGGCTTGGACAGTCTCGGTCGTTGTGTCCTTGAGCAAGACACTTCACCTGTTGCCTACTGGTTGTGGTCAGAGGGCCCGGTGGCGCCAGTGTCCGGCAGCTTCGCCTCTGTCAGTGCGCCCCAGGGTGGCTGTGGCTACAGTGCCATATTGCGCCCCTCTGGCCAACACCAGTAGGCGGTAGGGTAAAGTGTCTTGCCCAAGGACACAACGATCAGGACAGAGAGCCCAGGGATCGAACCGGCGACCTTCCGGTTACAGATGCGATTCCCAACCCCCTGAGCCACGGTCGCCCCATAACATTCGTTATGATTAAAGAATGTTGGCTATCGCTCATTGCTTGTCTGCAGGCTTTATTTAATGGAAAACTTCCATAACACACCCCAAGCCCCCCATGGTGCATTTATAATAATGTAAATGATATATCTCCAAGAGCTATAAAACTAAGAATTACAAATAAATAATAACTTGCTAAATTTGGGTGAGAATTAAGAGATAAAAATGTGCTATTATTAACTATATCAATGTATAATAAACAAAGACAGGACAGAAACGAAGTGGTCATGCGCAATTACAGTAAAGTGAGATGATTGAATACCAACATGCATGTCGTTGTTTTTTTGCAATGTTGCATGGAGGATGGGACAGTGAAGCGCCAGAGGAAAGTCTAGTTATTTTGTGCAAAAGCCAAAAAAGAAAAATAGATGAGATTAAAATAAGCGGGAAAAAAAGGGGGGACAGTAAATGATAAAAAATAAATTATTTTAAAAGAGTAATATACAGCGTGGGTCATTTATATGGATACACCGTAATAACTTAGGATTTGTTGGTGATATTAAAGTCCTGTTTGTGGCACATTAGTATATGTGAGGGGGCAAACTCCTCACGATGGGTGGTGACCATGGTGGCCATTTAGAAGTCGGCCATCTTGGATACAACTTTTGTTTTTCCAACAGGAAGAGGGCCATGTGACACATCACACTTATTGGTAATGTCACAAGAAAAACAATGGTGTGCTTGGTTTCAACGTAACTTTATTCTTTCATGAGTTATTTACAAGTTTCTGACCACTTATAAAATGTGTTCAATGTGCTGCCCATTGTGTTGGATTGTCAATGCAACCCTCTTCACACACTGATAGCAACACCGCAGGAGAAATGCCAGCACAGGCATCCAGTATCCGTAGTTTCAGGTGCTGCACATCTCGTATCTTCACACCATAGACAATTGCCTTCAGGTGACCCCAAAGATAAAAGTCTAAGGGGGTCAGATCGGGAGACCTTGTGCGCCATTCAACTGGCCCACGACGACCAATCCGCTTTCCAGGAAACGGTTCATCTAGGAATGCTCGGACCTGCACCCATAATGTGGTGGTGCACCATCTTGCTGGAAAAACTCAGGGAACGTGCCAGCTTCAGTGCATAAAGAGGGAAACACATCATCATGTAGCAATTTCAAATATCCAGTGGCCTTGAGGTTTCCATTGATGAAGAATGGACCCACTATCGTTGTACCCCATATCAATCAATCAATCAATCAATCAATCAATCAATCAATCAATCAGTCTTTATTTACCGGTATAAAGCACTTTTCATACAAAAAATGTAGCACAAAGTGCTTTACATAGTTAAAAGCAGCCCACCCCACCCTCCAACTCACTCCCCACACTGTCATTAACATAAATGATGTGAATATACACATATCCCCCCCCCCCCCCCCACACACACACACACACACGCACACTTAAAGAGTAAAAATTGGGCTGGGTTCGCATGAGCCAAGTGAGGAAACACTATCACAGGGAGCCGTTTGCACCGGGAGCCGGTCACAGACCGCAGCCTCCAGGCTGGGCACACAGCAGGAGGGAGGCAAAGGAGCCCCCCAGCCAGGCTGAGAGGACCCCCAGAGCCCCAGCTGCCACGGTCGATCACAGCCCCGGTGCAGAGACCCCCTCTGAGGAAACACTGGAGATATGACACAATAAGATATATACAGGGTAAAATGATAAAATAAATAAGAACAGGATACAATATAAATATAAATATAGAGTAAGAAGATTAAAAAATGGATAAGAATAAAATCAATAAATATTAGGTAAAGCCTAAATTAATAATAGAATAACAGGATAGAATAAATAAGCATAAAATAAATAAACGCTAAGTAAAAGCTAAATTAAAAAGGTGGGTCTTGAGCCTGTTCTTAAAAAAAAACAAAAAACACACCAAACCGTCACTTTTGTTGTTCCAACAGTCTTGGAGGGATCCATCCAATGTGGGTTAGTGTCAGACCAATAGCGTTTGTTTTGTTTGTTAACTTTACCATTCACATAAAAGTTTGCCTCATCACTGAACAAAATCTTCTGCGTGAACTGAGGGTCCTGTTACAATTTTTGTTTTGCCCATTCTGCAAATTCTGTGGCCGATCTGGGTCATCCTCGCTGAGATGCTGCAGTAGCTGGAGTTTGTAAGGGTGCCATTTGTGAGTAGCTAATATCCGCTGAAGGGATGTTCGACTAGTGCCACTCTCCAGTGACATGCGGCGAGTGCTACGCTGTGGGCTCTTGCTGAATGAAGCTAGGACAGCCACTGATGTTTCTTCATTAGTGACAGTTTTCTTGCGTCCACATTTTGGCAAATCCAACACTGAACCAGTTTCACGAAACTTAGCAAGCAGTTTGCTAACTGTAGCATGGGAGATGGGTGGTCTCGTAGGGTGTCTTGCATTGAAATCTGCTGCAATGACCCGGTTACTGCGTTCACCAGATATCAACACAATTTCGATCCTCACGTGTTAACCTCTTCGACATGTCAATGGCTGTGAACAAAGAGAAACTTGTAAATAACTCATGAAAGAAGTTACGTTGAAACCAAGCACACCATTGTTTTTCTTGTGACATTACCAATAAGTTTGATGTGTCACATGGCCCTCTTCCTATTGGAAAAACAAAAGTTGTATTCAAGATGGCCGACTTCTAAATGGCCACCATGGTCACCACCCATCTTGAGGAGTTTGCCCCCTCACATATACTAATGTGCCACAAACAGGACTTTAATATCACCAACCATTCCCATGTTATTACGATGTATTCATATAAATGACCCACGCTGTAGATTTTCAACTCACAGAAGAAAGTAGAGTGCAGGCAGTACTGTGCAATAGTCTTCAGCCAGCGCTCATTATCTGCATTTTTGTCCCAAGGAGCCAGGAGCTCCCCAGGCTTTCAACGCCTTTCAAATTATTTTTTGTTGGATATTAGCTGAATTTTCACTCCAGTCCTTGCAGTTGGCTATTTTCAGAGGAATTTTGCTTTGTTTCTTTGTTACCAACTTGCACTGACCTTTGAATCATTCATGCATTTAAGGGAGAAATCAGTGGCAAAAACCACATTTTAGTTGTGATGTATCCCAGGGTGATGCTCTTTCTCTGGCAGTGTTTACTGAACTATGGGGGAGGCTTGGACTTCGATATAAGCAGCTCAAATTGACAAGGAGAGAGAAGTTTATACTCCTGCAAAAGAAAGAAAGAAAGAAAGAAAGAAAGAAAGAAAGAAAGAAAGAAAGAAAGAAAGAAAGAAAGAAAGAAGTGTATTAGTACTGTGATAGAAAAGTTGTCTGATACTATGAATGGAGATACCATAATATAAATCCTATGGGGAAAAATACTTTTGGTACTAAATGAAACTGTTCTTATCTGATTAGTTCTTCAATAAATGTCTGGTATTTACAGAGGTGGGTCGAGTATCCAAAAGTTGTACTCAAGTAAGGGTAGCATTACTTTAAAACATTATTACTCAAGTAAAAGTGAAAAGTAGTTGTCAAAAAAGTTACTCAAGTAAGAGTAAAAAAGTACTTGGTGAAAAGACTACTTAAGTAGTGAGTAACTGTTTGAAATGTCCAATTTATTTTTTAAATAACTGCTATCAAACAAAAATAAATAAATATACAAATTTTAGTATTTTCAACAGGAATATATGTAAAAACAACAAAATAAGGCACAACAATTCTAATTTCCAGGTTTCAGTTTTTCACAACATAAAGCTTTTTTCACCAATACCTGCAGTAAATAATATAAATATATAAACAGTGCAAACAATTTCCAGTGACAAGATATGCTGTAAACTTTATATTCATCTTTGCTCCAAATGGCACAGCAGCCTCAGAGAAAACAGAACGAGGCAGCTTCAACGTATGTTCATACAAGGCAGCTCAGTTTACCATAAGTTGTATGGGTGTGCATCTATTTCTGCATATTCAGCAAAAATGTGCCATTTCTTCACTCAGTGAGGTGATGGTTAAGCTTCAGCAGCAGTTTGCTCTCAAGGTTCTTTCTGTGAAGCTGTAACTGTTCAGCAGTGAACAGGAGTCCTGCATGACTGAGATTCCTTCACAAGCTCCAGATGCAGGAAGAGCTGTACTGACTTTGATCGACAGCTTCTTGATGTGAGGAACGCCATGCAATAGAGCCACACCTCCAGTGAATGGACATGAAAGGTACCTCTCCAGCCCTGCTTCTGGCTTTCCTGACCCCATGGATCCATCATCTTCGTCGGTTAGGCTGCTGTTTGTGCTGGTCTCATCCAGCTCTGTGTCTATGTGATGTCTGATGAAGTGGAGACCTGTGGAAAGATGTAAGGTTTTCAAAAGAATCAGGTCTGGTCATTATAGTGCTGTATACACTGCCAAGCTGCAGATGTTTGGCAAGACTTCGGACTTAAGTAAATACCGTATTTACTTAAGTCCCCTCCAAAATGTGAAAGTTGTATAAAAGCAGCTGCTCACCTCTGATGAATCCAAGCAGAATGTAAAGCAGTTTCCTTTTTGAACATTTGCTATTTTTGCCAGTAAACACTGTTCTAATTTTATCCTGTTTATTATGCATGGATCTGCCAAAGAACTGTCAAATGATGGATGTTGGAACTTGTTAAGACTGTTTTTGTCATCCAGGAATACATATTGAAACTGGAGGCTGCAGAGAAACTCTATACCTCACCTGTATTACATTCTGTGTGACCCTCAGCAGTCCCACAGGGGACTGGATCACTGGCTGGATACTCTACAGGGAGTGCAGAATTATTAGGCAAGTTGTATTTTTGAGGAATAATTTAATTATTGAACAACAACCATGTTCTCAATGAACCCAAAAAAACTCATTAATATCAAAGCTGAATGTTTTTGGAAGTAGTTTTTAGTTTGTTTTTAGTTTTAGCTATTTTAGGGGGATATCTGTGTGTGCAGGTGACTATTACTGTGCATAATTATTAGGCAACTTAACAAAAAACAAATATATACCCATTTCAATTATTTATTTTTACCAGTGAAACCAATATAACATCTCCACATTCACAAATATACATCTCTGACATTCAAAAACAAAACAAAAACAAATCAGTGACCAATATAGCCACCTTTCTTTGCAAGGACACTCAAAAGCCTGCCATCCATGGATTCTGTCAGTGTTTTGATCTGTTCACCATCAACATTGCGTGCAGCAGCAACCACAGCCTCCCAGACACTGTTCAGAGAGGTGTACTGTTTTCCCTCCTTGTAAATCTCACATTTGATGATGGACCACAGGTTCTCAATGGGGTTCAGATCAGGTGAACAAGGAGGCCATGTCATTAGTTTTTCTTCTTTTATACCCTTTCTTGCAGCCACGCTGTGGAGTACTTGGACGCGTGTGATGGAGCATTGTCCTGCATGAAAATCATGTTTTTCTTGAAGGATGCAGACTTCTTCCTGTACCACTGCTTGAAGAAGGTGTCTTCCAGAAACTGGCAGTAGGACTGGGAGTTGAGCTTGACTCCATCCTCAACCCGAAAAGGCCCCACAAGCTCATCTTTGATGATACCAGCCCAAACCAGTACTCCACCTCCACCTTGCTGGCGTCTGAGTGGGACTGGAGCTCTCTGCCCTTTACCAATCCAGCCACGGGCCCATCCATCTGGCCCATCAAGACTCACTCTCATTTCATCAGTCCATAAAACCTTAGAAAAACCAGTCTTGAGATATTTCTTGGCCCAGTCTTGACGTTTCAGCTTGTGTGTCTTGTTCAGTGGTGGTCGTCTTTCAGCCTTTCTTACCTTGGCCATGTCTCTGAGTATTGCACACCTTGTGCTTTTGGGCACTCCAGTGATGTTGCAGCTCTGAAATATGGCCAAACTGGTGGCAAGTGGCATGTTGGCAGCTGCACGCTTGACTTTTCTCAGTTCATGGGCAGTTATTTTGCGCCTTGGTTTTTCCACACGCTTCTTGCGACCCTGTTGACTATTTTGAATGAAACGCTTGATTGTTCGATGATCACGCTTCAGAAGCTTTGCAATTTTGAGACTGCTGCATCCCTCTGCAAGATATCTCACTATTTTTGACTTTTCTGAGCCTGTCAAGTCCTTCTTTTGACCCATTTTGCCAAAGGAAAGGACGTTGCCTAATAATTATGCACACCTGATATAGGGTGTTGATGTCATTAGACCACACCCCTTCTCATTACAGAGATGCACATCACCTAATATGCTTAATTGGTAGTAGGCTTTCGAGCCTATACAGCTTGGAGTAAGACAACATGCATGAAGAGGATGATGTGGACAAAATACTCATTTGCCTAATAATTCTGCACTCCCTGTATATGGCAAGTAGCTATAGTCACTGACTGTTAGTATGTGGGCATTCATCCTGCACAGCACGATGGCAATGTGGGACCTGCAATTTCAACTTTCCTGGGGTGGGGGAGAGAGGTAACACGTGAGGCAGCAACCAGACTCGATCAGGGGCCTCCCTGCTCTCCAGCTGTAGACAGATAAGAAATGATAAGCTGCAGGGTGGTTCCCTCTATGTGACTGCCGAAGGATCATTTTTAACTCATTCACTGCCAGCCATTGGCAGTGAATGAGTTAAACCCATTGACTCATTCACTGCAATTGACGGCTATAGACGTCAATGGCAGTGAATGAGTTAAGTGTATGCAGACACACTTCAGTCATAAAATCATCTTATGACAAAGGATTTGTGACATCACTGCCAAATGAGTTATTAAATCTAAATAAGTTTCATACAGGCCATTGTGTTTTGTAATTAAGCCTCTGTCCATTGGTAGAATTATACCTGTACAGCCTGACTGGAACTCCTGTCCTAAACTGGTATTCTGTATTCTGGCTTCCTCCAAAGTCCAAAGACGTGCGGTTAGTGGGGTTAAAGTGTGATTCTGAATTGTGTGAGTGTGTTTGTGTCCTGGTAAAGTAGATTTTGATGTGAAATAAGCTGCTGATGCTCAGCAACAGATTTGTGCTGATAGTTATTTCTGAAGTCTTTGCAGAAACCTCAGCACAGATCAGATCACACGGCCGGCCTTCAAAGGAACCAAGTCTGAGTTTGTCGTTCATAAGCAAAATGTCAACATTTGCTTTTCTGATGAGTGATTTGAATTTTTTTTATTAAAATAAACTCTTGTTGTGTTTTCTTTTATAACAGCAAATCGAGCAATGCCAGCTTCACTGTGTTTGTGATAAGTCTCTATTGTGTTATTATTGAATTAAACATTGTTAAGCAACATCTGCAGCCTGACAACAAAACGAGCTATGGCAATACAGCAGTCTACACCGTATGATGTCAGTCGGTGTACACTGTGGTTTAGGTATTTTTTCTGAGATTATTTTACTGCAGTCTGACATAATGACATGCAATCAGTGTGTAAATGTCTAAATATCTGCTGATTTAGAGCATATGCCATGAGAGTAAAGAACCCGAGGTATGGCACTCCAGTTGGATGTTAGTTCAACACGGTGACGTGTAAAAACACATTAGCATTCAGTGCAGTCGTTGTTGGATTTCGCCTCGTCTTTTGTCAGAGTGCTCCTGAGCCACCGTGTTCACATTCCTCATCGCCATAGCAACAGTGCCTTTCCCTACCTCATCTCTCAGTTAGAGCCATGACCCTAAAGATGTTGAATGTTGCTGATCTGCTGTGGGAATCAGTGAATGGGGCAGATGTGATGACTTTGTCTTACATATCCAACAATTCAGACTTCCTTCATGACTGGTAGGATGTGACTCAGACGATGATGTCATAAAGTCATCATTACTCCTGGTATTCAGAATTGCACATTACCTTTGTGTGTCAGTGGAAAACACAAAACAAATCAACAAGTCAGAACCAAGTTTCAATAGTCGTTCTGAGACATAAAACTGCATGTATGGCATCACAAGTTAAATCAGACGAGCTTCAAATATGACAGAATTGCACAAAACATTGTTTAAACATTCCTTCCATTAGCTGTGTGCACACGCTCTTTCAATCTTAAGGTTTTATACACTAGTGAAAAAAAGGAAAGGAACACTTTTTAATCAGCTGTAGCATAAAGTCAGTTTCCGTTTCCATTAGTACTACTTGGATCGTCTTGCCACGGTTCACCACGACTCAACTTGGATGGACTGGTTTCCCATTACAATACCTCCAAACGTGCATGGTGACGTAATTAATATGTAACATGAACACTATAACAAAGGTGGACACCGAGGCAAGAAAATACCTGCTGCTTGGTTTGTGTCTTTTCGTCAGACTCGGGGACCACAGCGTCGGGTTTCTTTTAGCCATTTCCCTCATTGTCTTGTTTTTATTTCCAGAAATGAGATGCTCTCATCGAGTGACGCTACTGACCAGCCTATCTGAGACATGCAGTCTGACAATGTCACATTTTACTACCTGCTCATATCGCTGGGAACCTCAGCTGAGCAGGCTGAGCAGGTACTATTTTAGTACCTGGTACTATTAACTAACGGAAAACCCTGAAAACCATAGTGAACCGTCGATCCGAGTAGGTCCTAATGGAAAAGGGGTTTTACACTTCAGGGGTGTTGATCTGGTCACTTGTTAATCAGTTTCAACTGCTTCAACAGGGACACTAGAGGGGCAACAATGATACAGCCCCCAAAACAAGAATGGTTTATGGGTGGAGGACACTTTTCCCTTCTTATGTTTTTTCACTGGTTTTGCATTTGGCTGCAATCACATTGACTGCTACTGTAATACATGGATATTATAGAGTTTGCACAGGCACTGCAACTCCTCCAGGATGCCAGATCAATACATGCCATTGCCAGCATGTTTCCTGTCTCCCAGCACGGTCTCAAGAGCATGGAGGAAATTCCAGGAGATAGGAAAGATCAAGATCAAGATTATCCACGAGGGGCAATCTGATTTGTAGCCAGCAGCATAAATATCACACATAACACATACACCCAAAAACCCACAAATCACATTATAGAATTTAAAACATTAATAGTGGTAGGAACAAATGTGAATTTAAATCTATTTGTTTTACAACAAGACAAAGAATAACTCCTCCCTGAAGGCAACTGCTCATACTCACACAGGATGTTTGCTCTCACCCCAACTCCTTTCTGCCTTCAGGGTCACCCTCCCTCTATACAGAAGGCAAGATCATTTAGCGTTATGCCTCACACTTTGAAACAAAATTTAACAATATGCTCCAACGTCTTTCTATTCCTCAAACTAAGAAACCCAAACCAGCAGATTAAAGGAAAGTTTAAAACATTTTCATAAACACTTTATTCAATTCGGGCTCAGGGAGGGGCGGGACCATCTGCTGTGATTGGTTGGGGTGAGAGAAGGAAGACAGGATAAAGACATGCTGTGGAAGAGAGACAGAGGTTAATAACAGATATGATTCAATGCAGAGAGGTCTATTAATACATAGTGAGTGAGAAAGGTGACTGGAAAGGAAAAACTCAATGCATCATGGGAATCCCCCGGCAGCCTACGTCTATTGCAGCATAACTAAGGGAGGATTCAGGGTCACCTGGTCCAGCCCTAACTATATGCTTTAGCAAAAAGGAAAGTTTGAAGCCTAATCTTGAAAGTAGAGATAGTGTCTGTCTCCTGAATCCAAACTGGAAGCTGGTTCCACAGAAGAGGGGCCTGAAAACTGAAGGCTCTGCCTCCCATTCTACTTTTAAATACTCTAGGAACAACAAGTAGGCCTGCAGAGCGAGAGCGAAGTGCTCTAATAGGGTGATATGGTCCTACGAGGTCATTAAGATAAGATGGGGCCTGATTATTTAAGACCTTGTATGTGAGGAGCAGGATTTTGAATTCAATTCTGGATTTAACAGGAAGCCAATGAAGGGAAGCCAAAACAGGAGAAATCTGCTCTCTCTTTCTAGTCCCTGTCAGGACTCTTGCTGCAGCATTTTGGATCAGCTGAAGGCTTTTCAGTGAGTTTTTAGGACTTTCTGATAATAATGAATTGCAGTCGTCCAGCCTGGAAGTAATAAATGCATGAACTAGTTTTTCAGCGTCACTCTGAGACAGGATATTTCTAACTTTAGAGATGTTGTACAAATGGAAGAAAGCAGTCTTACATATTTGTTTAATATGTGCGTTGAAGGACATGTCCTGGTCAAAAATGACTCCAAGGTTCCTCACAGCGTTACTGGAGGCCAAGGTAATGCCATCCAGAGTAAGTGTCACGGATTGCCGAGGCAAGCCGTGTGGGATTGTAGGAAAGGACCAAAAAGGCAGCAGCTCTGGTGCAGGTGAGTGTTTATTTACAGTGGTGGGTAAGTACAAACAGCGGTGGCGACAAAACATGAAACTGGAGACCTAAACTGGGTAAACTAAGAAGACAAACCAGAATGAGGATGCAGGGAGGTCCGGAGAAATATATACGGGAAGACGCAGGGAGACCAAGGGGAAACAACACAGACGAACCAGCGATTACCAAGACAGAAAATACAACTTAAATACACTCAGAGAACACAGGGAGATTACACACAGGTGGGAGACACAGCTGGGAGTGATGAACATGACGAGACCAGGGAGGCAAACTGAAAACACTCACATAAGACGCAGACCTTCACAATAAAACAGGAACACACGGGGGGAACAGGGTAAACACCAATTAGAGAACAGAACCAAAATCGCGAAGAGAAAACACAAAACGCTGGGTCAAAAGGACCCAGGATCATGACAGTACCCCCCCCCCCCCCCCTCAAAGGCTGGCCCCAGACAGCCCAACAAGAAAAAAAACAGCCAGAAAAAACAGAAAACAACCCGACCAGGGCGGGCGGCGGGGGCCCAGGAAGGAGGGCTCGAAGCAAAACAAAACCGGAGCACCAGAAGGCAAAAAGACAAAAACAAAAAACGAGTCCAAAACCAAAAGAAACGAAGCACACCAGAACACAGGAAAAAACAGAGTTCAAAACAGAAGAGCTCAGGGGGCCGACAGCACAGGAGTCCAAAACAGTTCGGGGGGCCGGCCGTGCGGAAGGCAACGGCGGCCACTCAGGCGACGGCGGTCCGGGGGCCGGCCGTGCGGAAGGCAACGGCGGCCACTCCTCGGGCCCTCCAGCTGACGTGGCATGAGGCTGGTGTGGTTCTCCGGAACCACCAGCTGACGAGGAAGGCTGCTGGACGGGCACCTCGGGCCCCCCAGCTGAAGCAGGAGAGACAAAGGCCGGAGCGGTCCCTTGGACCCTCCAGCGGAAACAGGAAACAAAGGCCGGAGCAGTCCATCGGACCCTCCAGCGGAGACACGAGACGAAGGCCGGAGCGGCCCCTCGGACCCTCCAGCAGAAGTCATCACTAAGCCAGCAGTCATGGAGTCCTCTGGCAAACACGAAGGCAACTGGCAATGCACTGAGCACGGGCTCTGCACAGGCAATGCTGATATGGCGCAGTTCTCATGTAGCTGCTTAGACTTCAGGGGTCCAGAATCAGCTGGGGACTGAGACCTAGCCTCTGGGGAGGCCCTGGAGCGGCAAACTGTGCCAATGGCGGCTGAACCATGAAAAGCACCTTGAGGTGAAATTAAACTTTCTCCCTGCACGGAGTGAATGAGTGAAGCCGATGATACTGGAGCCAGAGCTACGGGTAGCGGGGGCACTGGAGCTACTGGGGCCTGCGCTACAGGCGGCACTGGAGCTACTGGGGCCTGCGCTACAGGCGGCACTGGAGCTACTGGGGCCTGCGCTACAGGCGGCACTGGAGCTACTGGGGCCTGCGCTACAGGCGGCACTGGAGCTACTGGGGGAGGCTCTGGAAACTGAACTGAGGGAGGCTCTGGAAACTGAACTGAGGGAGGCTCTGGAAACTGAACTGAGGGAGGCTGTGGGGGAGCTAACTGAGCTGAGGGTGGCTGCGGGGGAGCTAACTGAGCTGAAAGAGGCTGCGGGGGAGCTAACTGAGCTGAAAGAGGCTGCGGGGGAGCTAACTGAGCTGAGAGAGGCTGCGGGGGAGCTAACTGAGCTAACTGAGCTGCCGGTAGCTGCACAGGCGATAAGCAGCTCGCGTTGACATCCGCCACACAAAACACAGACCCTGAATGAACAGTCACAAAGTCTGGAACCGACACAGAGTCCTCACTCACCACAGCCAGCGAATTAGAAGTCCGAACGTCCGGCTGTGGGGTGGCGCGCCCGCGGCGCGATCGGTGTTTCTTCCCCGCAGATGGCTCCGACGGGCCGGGCAAGACCACATCCGGCGAGTCGGGCAGCGAGGCAGGAGTGGCTGAGAGAAGGTGGGGTGTGAGCCGGAGAAAAGCCTGCATGGTCGGAGGAAGCGAAGTTAGAAGCCATGGCAGGCCGGAAAAGAGCCGTTGTAGCCGACTTTCCACGGCGCGGCGAAGCTCCTCTGGAGGGTTTTCAAGCCACAGCCCGAGGAGAATCTCCACGTTATATGTAACGTCGTCCCGGAGCTCCTCGGACGGATTTACTGCTGCAGGGTCCATGGTGGCTGGTTCGTACTGTCACGGATTGCCGAGGCAAGCCGTGTGGGATTGTAGGAAAGGACCAAAAAGGCAGCAGCTCTGGTGCAGGTGAGTGTTTATTTACAGTGGTGGGTAAGTACAATCAGCGGTGGCGACAAAACATGAAACTGGAGACCTAAACTGGGTAAACTAAGAAGACAAACCAGAATGAGGATGCAGGGAGGTCCGGAGAAATACATACAGGAAGACGCAGGGAGACCAAGGGGAAACAACACAGACGAACCAGCGATTACCAAGACAGAAAATACAACTTAAATACACTCAGAGAACACAGGGAGATTACACACAGGTGGGAGACACAGCTGGGAGTGATGAACATGACGAGACCAGGGAGGCAAACTGAAAACACTCACATAAGACGCAGACCTTCACAATAAAACAGGAACACACGGGGGGAACAGGGTAAACACCAATTAGAGAACAGAACCAAAATCGCGAAGAGAAAACACAAAACGCTGGGTCAAAAGGACCCAGGATCATGACAGTAAGAATCTGGTTAGATACCATATTTCTAAGATTTTCAGGGCCTAAGACATTCCTGCAGTTTAACTAATTGGTGTGTGTTATCTGGCTTCATGGACAGATAGATCTGGGTGTCATTAAAAGTACATGGAAAATCCAAAAAAGTAAGCAGGAAAAGTTTTGCATGCCATCCAGGTGCTTCAGAACCATCTAGAGCAAGGTGCACACAGCATCGTCTACCCCTCTACCTGTTCTACCTGTTCTGTTCTCTAGCAAATTGGAGGACGTCTAGGTTTTCCTGAGTGCCATGCAAAAGTTACGTTTTTGCTAGTTTCAAGTTTTCATCACAAGGGAAGTCAAAGCAACAGGCTGAAAATCATTTAGCGTCAACCGTCAAGAGACTTTGAGAAAAGACGAAAGAAAAATCCCAGCCAACTGCTCAACACCGTTCTTAAGGATTTGTCCGTCTATTTTATCTGGACCTTCATATTTAAGACTTTTAATATTCCTTGACACCCTAAGTGTGCATTCCTTGGATTCATTGCCTGGATCCACGTGGATCCTGGATTCCTTCTGGTGCAACACAAGGCCTGGACTTCATGTGACACAAGTATGCAGGCAGTTCCTGGAGGATGACGGAATCGATACCGTTGACTGACTTCACACTCCTCCCGACTGAGGGTCACAATCAGCCAGGGTTTCAGGTGAACTCATTGTGAAACCTGGCCCCACCCTATCATGTGATTTCCTGAGGTCAAAAGGCCCAGGATGTGAGTGGGCGTTAAGGCGTCTGGGAAGGGATCTCATCACTGGATTATAGATGGCAGACAGTTGGTGTCGTAAGCCCCACCCTCTGTTCAAAGATGGTCGTTCCATCTTGGACCTCAGATTGTCCAGGAACTCAAAGACGCCCTGGTTCAGGTCTGGGAGGAGATCACCCAGGACATCATTCATGGTCTCATTAGGAGCATTCCTCACAACACTGGTGTCCTTTGCATGTATACAAGTATGTGAACGTGTACTATAGAAACTCCTGAGTACCTTGTTAGTGAATAAATGATCACTAGAAGCCATGATGTCAGAGTTAACACAGAAGGGAACAAAATATGATGAGTGACAAACAGCACCTCTTTCTGCAGTTTTTCTGTTAGTGCACCTCTAAAGTCTTAACTAACCTGCAGTTTTGGTATTCACTGGATGAATCGCCCCCTCCCAGTCTTCCTCCCTGTCCTTCATGGTGCCCTACGTGTGCAGTATATCATAATTTCAGGCTGCAGTTGTCTCACATTTTAGGATTTTATCAAAGCCTGAAAATGAAGAATATTCTAGTTTTGGGAGGCCACAGTTAGGATGCTTGGGGTTATGAATTTTCCATAGTGTGGTATTAGCTGTTCCATGATGGAGTGACAGAAATCTGTACTCAGGCTGCTCTGTTTTGGACACTGCCAGCTGGGCTATTTGTGTGTTTGTGATCCACTTCAGTGTAGTTTTTGTCTAAATTAAGCTGATGAAATCTGGAGCAGGAAACTTGTCACAGCATAAATAATAGCAAAGTGACAGATAAAAGTATGTATGTGACGTAAAGGCTGTTTTTAGCAAAATGAGATTGACAGGAAGTGGTGCAGAAGTCAGCAGTGGGTACTGTCTGTATGTGTGTGTGTGTTCAGTCACACTCAAAGAGGGTATGTAGAGCCATTTGAATAGGCCTGTTTCTCTTCTTTATTCTTATCCTCCACATAATTGCATGTTTGTTTCTTTTAAAAGACAATAATGTATTCATGAAATCTTGGGAGGGACGAGTAAATGCCAGCTAGGCTTTTAATCACAACAGAAAAGAGGGCAGATACTGACATGAATTTTTAACATTCTATCACAAAGACAAACACACAAATCATATGTTCCTTTTCGCTCATCTATAAACTGACAACAGGAAAAAGGCACATAATCCATATTTATTACATTGCTATTCAATGTGTTTGAAAATCCTATTACACTGAACAACACAGTCTCACAGTGTGAAGGAAACAAAGTCTAACCTTGGTCATTGCAAGTCCTCAGTCAGTGCAAGCAAATTAGTCCCAAAATATGAAGATTTAGTCAAGTTTAAATGCAGCCCACTTCCAGCGCTGCTTATTGAATGAATACCATGAGCTCTCACAGTGGTGTGTAAGGAAATGTGCTTCACTGTTTGCTGGGGTTTTTCTCCAGTTAAAGTCAAGTGACAGATTCATCAGGATGATGGTCTCATGTCTTAAGTCAGGTGAGCAGACTCCAAGTTAATTTTCAAGTCTGGCAAGTCCAAGAAATATAGAGTCTCAAATCAGTGAAGACAAGTTTTCCTTTAAGAATCAAATTTGTTGCTACTGGACATCTCTACACTTGGGTCAGATCTTAAGGGAATCAGAACACGTTTAAATAATGAGTACTGCAACACCCCGCTAGACTTTAGAGTAAACACGTTGTGTCAATAACAGCTCCATTAGTTAATTCATAAAAGCCCCATTTGAATATCCAGGATAGACGGACACTACTTTTGCTGTCTGACCTATTTCTTGCTTCCTATGATTTTGGAAGCATTTCTTAAAGTCTGTCAGTGGTATTTTTATTTGTCTTGCTGTTCCAAGGTAGTCAAAGGAGTGTGAAATTAGTTTTTCTGCCAAAAACGATTCCCTTCCAGCTCTGACTTTTCCAGCTCTGACTTTGCCAACTTGTCAGTATTTCTCCTGACAGAAGCAGGTAGTGTTGAATAAACCTGGAATAACACACATCAAAAAAATCTGCTTCCTTTTCAGCAAAAACAGGAGTTCACTCTGTGGGTGGGGGAGAGATATAGGAGAGGTGGAGAATGACCCAACCTGGGTGTCTATTGTCTTGTGTAGTCTGGGAGAAGATTGGATGATGGGGTGGGTGCAGTTTTCTTTGCGGTGGGGTCGGGTGGGCTGCCCCGGACTCTGTGGGGTGGGGTGGTGCTGCTGCTGTGGGCCCCGATCCGGATGGGCCTGGGCCCTCTTGCCCTGGTGGATTCCAGAGTGTGGGGGTGCTTCCTGGGGTCAGCGGGGGAGCTGGCCCCAGGGAGGGGCCGCTTCCCCCTCCCTTTCTTCCCTCCCCACCCTCAGCTGCCTCCCTCTCCACCACACCTACACACACGCAGGGCTTGGGGTGCAGGTGTGTCACCAGGGTGCAGGCGAGGCACTCCCCCTCTGTCCCCTTCTGGCCGCCTGTGCCTCAATTTTATTCTGCAACCTAGACATCCACATTACTCACACTCTCACATAACACATACATATAGGGCCTTGGGGGTGGGCACGTTCTACAGCATCCAGAGGATGTTCTGTGTATTCAAACCCACCTCTGGCGCTGGTGCCCTACCCTCAATTTTAAATGCATATAGACACTGAGGGTTTTCGGGAGGAGCCGTGCTGCTCTCTGAGAGGAAGCTAGTACCATGCCCTCCTGTGTTTTAAATGCACTTTAGAACAGCACACAGCAACACTACATATCAGCGGGCGGAAGGAGGTTTGGGGTCTTGTGGTCTTCACTCACCCCCTTTCTGTTAACCAGAACGGGGGTGAGTTCCAGCTGGGGGGCTGGGAGGAGGTGCTGGCCGTTGGATTGGGGTCTGAGATGCGGGGCCTCCCTGCTACTGCAGATAAGGAGGCGGCCTGCTTTCTACCCCAGAGAGAAGGGTTACATCTCCTGGGTCTGGGTACGGTTTGCCCCTCTGGGGACGGGGGTACCTGGACCTGGGATATAGAGTATGTTTGGGGAGTGTGAATGTGTGCACAGTGTCTATTTGTGTCTGTCTCCACGTCGGGTGAGTGCCGAGTATTTTTTTGTGTATATGGGGGTGGGAATGCACGTTTGTGTCCGCGTGCGCCTGTTCGTCTGTGTCTATATGTCAGGTTGGGTCTTAGACTCGACCTCTC
The DNA here is from genome assembly GCF_965226115.1 of Aulonocara stuartgranti. Taxonomy (NCBI): domain Eukaryota; kingdom Metazoa; phylum Chordata; class Actinopteri; order Cichliformes; family Cichlidae; genus Aulonocara; species Aulonocara stuartgranti. Next base: position 375,487 of record NC_138953.1, on the reverse strand, counting down.
TGGGAACATCTCAGGCCCTCCAAAGTACGGAGGCCTAACTCCCCTCACCACACTCCATGCCGGTGGCTGACGCCCTCAGACGTTGGTGTGTTGGTGGTCCTTGGTGTCTGGGGCTGGGCGCTCATGCATGTACCGGCTCATTTCTGGTGGCCAATTGGCGGGGCCTGGGGCCTGGCTGGGCCCCTTCCGGGGGGTGGGGTGTCCTCAGGCCTCTGGCCTCTGGGCATGAGGCCCGGTCCTCTTTGGCACAGCTGGCTGCCGGCAGAGCCCGCGGGCACGCCACTGCAACCCCCTCTGGCCTCTGCTCCGTGTCTGCTGGGTGACCTCTCGTTTGGGGCTCTACTCAGCTCTTCCCAGGAGGGTGGCATGGTTGCCCCCCTGGTGGTCCTCCTCGGGTCTTCGTATTCTGAGGCCTCTGGATGTCTGGGGCCTGGATCTCCTCCATACCTGCTTCATGCCCTGGGGGACGAGACTATGGCTCCCCACACTCCCTAGCAGATTGTTACATGGAGAAACCTTTGGAATCCAAGCGTGCTGATCCACACAGGTGTACACAGACACAAACTACACCTTTCTTGGCTGCTGCTCAAAGCACATTGTGCGTTGTCGATCTAGCTTGCTGCACAATGATCCAATTGGTAAAGTAAATCCGCTTGGCATCTTTCTTGGCTTTCAGACAACAATTCTGATGGCTAAAGATCCAAACGGGAAAGGCAAAAACAAAACAAAAGAAACACTGGCTTGTATGTCTGCCTTTTTCCACTGTGGCTCACACGACAATCCTGTTGTCAAATTGAGGCTCCTCAACTTACCAGACAGCCAGGCCCAGAGCGCTCTGTGCCATCCTGAATCAGATGTGTTGTGGACCACGAAACATCAAGGATGTTAAGTCAAATGAGGCTATTCGTCTTCCACTGGAGCCTCGTCTCTGATCCTGGTCTGTTTCACATGATCGTGTAGGACTTGTCCAAGCAATGAAATGTTGTTACTGCTGCTTTTAAGTTAAAGGAAAAGTATACATTTTTACTTTTTGTAAGTTTCTATTTTTTTAACTGTTATTTATTTATTTTGTCAAGATTCCAAACACAGCACAGTAAGAGAATCATTTGAATCCACAGGATTTTGCACCTACACAAGGCTGGAATGGGCTACAAGACCATCGTCAAGCAGTGGGATGGTGTCAACAGCTGGTGTGATTTGCAAATGGAGGAACCATAAAATATCCCCCTCAGTCTGGAATTCCACGCAAGATCTCACCTGGTGGAGTTTCAATGAAAATGAGAACGCTGTGGAACCAGCCCAGCACTACTCGGGAGGTGATGTCAAGGCAGCTGGGATCACAGTCACCAAGAAAACCACTGGTAACACACCATGTCGTGAAGGACTGAAACTCTGCAGTGCCCGCAATGTCCCCCTGCTGAAGAAAGCACAAGTTTGCCCCTGAACATCTCAACGATTCAGAGGTGAAAGTGTTGTGGTCAGATAAGACCTGCCTAAGAATGCTGCCCCCACCGTCAAACATGGAGGTGGAAACATTAAGTTTTGGGGTAGTTTTTCTGCCAAGAGGATGGGACAACTGCACCGCATCAAAGGAGGGTGGATGGGGCCATGTACCATCAAATCTTGGGTGAGAACCTCCTTCCCTAGGCCAGGGTATTGAAAATGGGTCGTGGATGGGTATTCCAGCATGACAGTGATCCAAAACACATCGTTAAGGCAATAAAGGATTGGCTGAAGAAGAATATTAAGGTCTTGGAGTGGCTGAGTCAGTCTCCTTAATCCCAAAGAAAATCTGTGGAGGGAGGTGAAGGTTCGAGCTGCCAAACATCAGCCACGAAACATTAATGACATCCTCTGCAAAGAGCAGTGGGACAGCATCCCCCCTGAGGTGTGGGCAAAATTTATAGCCGACTACGATCCACGCCAGACCTCTGTGATTGCCAACAAAGGTTTTGCCACCAAGTATTAAAGCACAGTTTGCAAAGGGATCAAATACTTATTTCATTCATGAAAATGTATAACTTTGTATAACTTATAACTAAATTTATCACTTTCTTGAAATGCATTATTGGTGCTTGTTCTGCCTCTCACTGTTCAACCATTGAAATCATGGACTGATCGTTTCTTTGTTAGCGAGCAAACGTATAAAACCAGCAGGGATTCAAATCATGTTTTCCCCAGCTGAACCTTTTTTTGTGACATACGGGTTCTTAAATACATCAGCACCATTATGTCTACTGTTCATGCCACTGTACTGTAAACGTGCTCAAATAAGTATCAACATTCATGAGTCAGTGATTTGTCTGAGGCAAAGAGCTGAAATATTGATGGTTAGATGAACAGATGAAAGAGCAAAGCAGTAAGAGAGGCTTGTTGGTTATATTTAGAAGCACATTCTCACTGGGATCTTCAAGCAGGAGTATTTTTGTCTGACTGGAGAGGTTGAATACAGCTTTTGTTGTAGGTTTTTGAGTGATGTTACGATAAGCGTTCACATGCTGTCTGCCTGCTGTTCACTTTAATCTTTGTCTTCAATTCTTTGTTTTTCTTTTTTTTTTACCAGGCATTATTTGGGCCAGCTTTGACAGGAAACAACAGCTGAGAAATGTGCTTAGTTTAAGATACAAGGAACATTGTGGTGACACACAGTTTTATTAGCTGGTTTGCTCATTGTTCATGTAAGGGATGTATACGGGCATTTCAGCACCAGTGCTTCATTCTTAACAGGTTACACACCTCCCTAATCCATACTGCACAACCTATGGAGCCTATAGGCTTTAAAGAAATGAGTTAAAAGGATGCAACTTGGACTGTTTAGATATTTGTCCGGGTACAGTGAAGAGATGGCACGTTACCACTTTTTTTTATATGTCCGATACCGACACCAATATCATAAATTTGGATATCTGCCGATACTGATATAAATCCGATATAGCGAATTTTATAATCAGTAAAATGTTTTTTTTAATATCTTGCTGCATTTTGTATAAGTTCATACTCAAGTTTAAAAAACAAAACAAAACTAAAGCTATTCTGTTATACCTGTATGCAAAAAATACACTGCACCCAAAATATTTCATAGATCAGCAAAATCTAATAAACTTAAACCTGCTCCATCCTTCCTATTCTGGTATTTTAAAGAGTACTTAGTGGAAATATTAACCCTTTAAGACCTACCATAGAACCAAGTCCGCCAGAGCTTATATCATATTTTTACCTGCTGTGGAGCCATTTTTGGGAGCATTTCAAGTTGCTATACATCAATACAACCATTATAGCCCAGATTTTAATAATATGTGTTCATTAAGTGCATAGTAATTACATAAATTGCAAAAAAGTGCAATAAACTACAAAAAAAATTGAAAATCGTTTTTGTTTTTTTAACATATATTTCTAGTTAGAGAAATTTAAGAGGCTTATCCCTCAAAACTGTAAATACAAAAAAGTTGCACAAAATAGTTTCCCACCACAGGAAATTTATTTTGAGTGTCTTCATAGTTTTATTTTTGAAATACACCAATTTTTATACACTGCAGGAAAAACGAAAATAAATATTATACTGCAAATTTGCAAAAAAGCAGCATATGCATCAAAATAAACTATTTCCAGCAGTGCAATATGAGTCCTAAGCATCCCAGAAACGACACAGAAAGTCATAAAGTCAAAGATAACTTTTAAAAAGACGAGTATAGGCTCTGAGGGCCTGATAGTAAAAAAGACTACATTTCCGCGAAAATGACGTCACTTCCGGTTTTGGGCAGGTAATGGCGGAAATGCAAAAGTTCGCGCTGACGTCTATTCCAACGTAGGAAGTGTTATGAACAGCTGATCGGACCGGCACAGCGTGTTTCTGGAATGTTATGTTTTTGTTCCTGCAAGCGCTTTTTATGCAGTTTTTGCAAAGCTTTATGTGGAAGGAAACCGTGACCTAGGACAAGCTGATGGCATAAGATGTGAGTACAACTCCTCCGGTTTCATATGCAAAAAATTTTTTTGCGCTAGCTTACGTGGTTGCAGTGCTACTGGGATTTAAAAATAGTTACGCAAAACAGAGCGTGCCCGCTCCGATCGGCTGTAAAGGGTTAAACAACCTAACTAATAGCAGGGCTCTAGAGTGCGACCAATTTGGTCGCAAATGCGACCAAATTTTTCAGTGGTGCGACTAAAAAAAATATTTGGTTGCACCTGTGCGACCAACTGTTCAGGTAACAAAAAAAATAAAAAATCTGCAACCTTCCCTGTGGTCAACAACAGACACACATTGTGCCCCTATCGTGGACTAAACCAATCAGAGATAGTCAGGGGCGGGACCTCTCTGATTGGCCGTGGTCCAGTTGAAAGTGCAGGTGGAAGTGGGAGGTGAGTAGCTTGAATAAAGCGATATCAATTCATTAAATCCTGAATCGACTTTTAAACATAACTGTGTTTTGCCAGAAACGCCAGATTCTCAGATTAAAGCTCACAAAACCATTTCAACAACAACCAAACAGCAAATGAGAGCAGGTACACGGATTCTACACAAAGACGTAAACACAACTTTTTAAAGTTAGGCGTACTGGTACGCCCATGGCAAAAAGTTAGTCTAGAGCCCTGAATAGGGTTACAAACTCCCAGCAAAAAAAAAAAAAAAAGGGAACCACCCCCACTCTCCGCCTCGTGATGCTTAATTGACGTAATCAACTTTAATTTAATGCATGTGTAAAAAAATAAATAAATAAATAAAAATGCACAGAAATCAATTGTTTTTCTACAATATTAAATAGATTCAAAATCTTCTTCAACAGAATTGCAGACTGCACAGATGGTACCTTCCCAAAGGAAAAAGTACTATAGCTTACTAGGGTATAAATTTGACTTAATAGTTCATATACAGTAATGGACTTCTATATATTTTACATCAGATTAAAACTTTGGGTGAAAGATTCAGATAATTATTTATTAAAAGCTAGATATTTTAAATGACAATAAGAAAGAAAAGTATTTCTTTGTGCCCCCCTTTCCCTGTTAATGCCCTATCGGCCCCCCTGGCAAAACTTTGCTAGACCCGCCCCTGCACAGTTACCAGCCGGTGTAGAAAGTAACATTAAATAAATTCTACCAACAGCTGATCAAGCTTAAACGTGCTGCTGTTGTTTAGCGCCTGGTTTCCTCTTTCTGGTGCAAAGTGGGCGATAAATAAACAAGAGAGAAAAGCCAATCAGCTGATCATTGATCAGTTTCATGATTGAAGTAGCAACAGGAGAGGGAGGGAGAGAGGCAGTCGCTGGGAATGCTTTACAAACATTCAGAGATGAACTTACACACTTGCTTTACTTCTCTGGGATAACTGTCTCGGAGATGAAATGCCGGTTTGGAAGCAAGTAGTGAGGCTCCAAATGCTCAACCAGACCGCCGACAGGTCTCGCATGCCACAACTGCTCTATCACGAGACGCATACTCCTCTGGCGCGCTAAGGTTATGAGCTGGGTTACACTACGTTGCAGGTTTTGTGATATTGAATGGATCAGATTACATTTTTTATTTCTCTCCGATATCTGATCCAGTAATTTAGGTCAGTATCAGACCGATACCGATACGTAATATCGGATCGGTCCATCTCTAGGCAGAGACTCACAAACACGCAACAAGTAAAAGCTGTTGCAGTAAATGAAGGTACGCATTATTTGGTGATTTCTTTTGGTTCTAGACTTCAGCCATTGATTTTGACTGTGACGGATCCAAGACTTCAAACAGTCCTTATGTATAAAATTATATTAGTTTTTCCAGTTACTTATATAAATACTTTGTATCTAAATAAACAGATTAATATAGTGTTATGCTCAATAAGTTGAATTAAGTCTGCACTTCAGTTATATCTTGATTATTTGTGATCCACTGTGGTGATCCACGTATACAAAAATATGCAAAAAAAACCCTTTCTGTATGTAACACCGGCCAGTTTCTTTGGTTTTAGCTGTTCTGATTCCTTAAATGGAACTATTACTTCAGCTTTTGTTATTTTAACTTTTCACATCAGATGGTTTGTCACACAGTGCAATGAAAAGGCTTGGAAACAGGGCAAGCCCTACAAAATGCAGGCAGGTGACTGGAAGTAGCAAGCTATTCTGTTTGTATTAAAATAAAAATGTCCATGTAAAGGCTCTAACAGGCTGTGATTTTCCAAAAATACAGCCACTGTTGTGACCCTGTTGATCAGCAGTTCTCTCGAGATGCTGCCTGGTTTGAACTAGATGTGGTTTAATGGCAAACACAGGCTGAATCCTATCAACATAATCTATCTTAAATGCTCCATGAACCTAGCTTTGTCACATCGTACTTTTTATTGCACAATTGGCAGCACGGTGGCACGGTGGTTAGCACTGTTGCCGCACAGCAAGAAGTTCCTGAGTTCAATTCCAACATCAGGTCTTTCTGTGTGGAGTTTGCATGTTCTCCCCGTGTTTGCGTGCGTTCCCTCCGGTACTCCGGCTTCCTCCCACCGTCCAAAGACATGCAGCTTGTGGGGATAGGTCAATTGTTTAATCCAAATTGTCACTAGGTGTGAATGTGAGTGTGAATGGTTGTCTGTCCCTGTGTGTTGGCCCTGCGACAGACTGGCGACCTGTCCACGGTGTACCCCGCCTCTCGCCCTATGACAGCTGAGATAGGCTCCAGCGCCCCCCACAACCCTGAAAAGGATGAGCGGAAGTGAATGGATGTATTGCACAATACCAAAGAAATCATATGAGCATAAATTAGGCCTTGTGCTCATTAAAGCTGAATCTCTCTACATTTGTCTTGACCCTTTGAGTCAACAGCAGGGGCTGGCAAGGATTCATTTGTCTCTACCTCAGCTCCCCAACATTTCCTCCAACGCTGACTTCATCCACTTAAAGTGACAACGAATTATTCAAATTAGCATGCCTGGAAAAAATGTTGATAGGCTATTTTTAGCCCCAACAAGTGGCTGGTTGCCAAAATCTGTGGATTTAGAAGGGTTCCCTCTGTGAGCTGGCTGTCATGTCACAGCGAGCAGTATAATGAGGGAGCTAATGCCAGAGAGAACATTCTGTGGTTTTCGGTTTGCAGTGTGGGGTTGGATGTTGCTTGCTAACATCTGTCCTGCATCATCTGTTGGTTCTCAGTAAGCGCTGAAACCAGTCTCTTAGGCTGAGAGACAGCAGCTAATGTTGCATTGTCATTAGTCTGTGCTAACAACAACAAAAACATGTTTTTAGTTCAGGGAGACCGAGGCAGGAAGTGACAGTGAGGTGAAACCCTCTCCCTGCTAAAGAACATGAGCATTCATTTACCCCTCTGCTGCCTCCTCCGCCTCCCATTCTTCTTCCCTTTCTCTCTCCTCATTTGCGATTCACCATCGTGAGCGATCACAAAAAGGAAAAAAGGAACGGTGCTGTTTCCATGGTGGCAGCTGACATGGATGAAGAAAAGTGCAGTCCTGTGTCTGACAAAAACATGCGTTTGGGGAGGACTTTACTGTAATGTAAGATTAATAGACTCTATTTTTGCCATCTCTGATATTCCCCAGGACTCATCACTGTCCTCGCAGCCCCTTGCTCTATTTTTCCCCTGCTTATTTTATAGACACAGGGCTTTCTTTTATTAAATAAAGGCTGAGATGGAAATCAGTTACTTGGCGGTTTAATTATGTATGTGGTACGATGATCTTTAAATGGTCCATTCAGTTAACTACACTGATTAAAGTTGATTTAGCTGCTGTTTGATTTTAGATTGGGAGCTGAATGCGACAGCATGCACAGTGCTCCTACAGGGTGGCCCAGCTAGCAAACAGCAAGCCTAAGAACATACACGAACTGTGTATACAGCTAACGGGCTGGACTCTCCGGATGCAGTCATCCAAAGGTTCTCGATCCCCACAGGGCGAGTGAGCTTTACAGAACTTTAGCTTTAAACTACTTCAAGATTTCAAAATCTTCTATATCGGTGCCAGTTTTCTATACTCTCTCCTTGTCTACTCAGTTCACTTAGCTTTCAGTGTTAGTATTCAGCAGACTGACTACACAGAGTGGACAGCAGCATGTTCAGCGTTTGAAAACAGCATCATTGGAGGATTGTGTCAGTCACTTGGCCTCTTATTCACACTTGAAAGGTCAAACAAGTGAAGAATATCTTCATGTAGACTGAGCCTGTCCTTAAAGAAAGGGCTGCCATCAAACTTGATGTTTCAATTCAAATCAACCCATATGGAAAAGAAATAGTAAAAACTTAGGTGATTACTCATGAAAGTGGCCACTTTCTCATTACTTTCATACATCGTTCCAGTAAGTATCCAAAACATACAAGTTTCATTATATAATTTTTCAAGGGATCTTATATCTGTTTTCACTCTTATATGCTTTTCATACAAGTTTCACACAAGACAGATACAAACTTTATACGATTTATAAATATCTTTTCCATGTGGGAATTTTCACATGAAAGCAGAAAAAGCTGAAATAGAGCCTGTTTGTGATTTGCAAGGGTTGTTTTTCCTCGTCTGATTGTCTGATGTCAACACTAAAACATTAGTTTATTATCAAGATTTGACCCAAATACATTTGGGATGAAACAGAATTTCTGTTTTTTGTTTTTTTAAATGTGTGTGGACACAAGAAGTGACGCAAATCTGACTCTAATGGGATCATGTAACTGGAAGCTCATTGCAAACACGTTTACAAGCTTCTTCCAAACTTTATGAAAAGTGTTTATAGCTCACTAGTTTAAGTTTCAGTAAGGCTACTGACAGTAGCTGCTAGCGGTCTGCTAGTCCTACGAATAAAATCCTAGTGTTAATTGTTCACTTGTTTGCACCTCTTTGCAGGCATCAGTGTAGACCTGTCCACACATGCAGAGCATCAATGTGTCTCGCTGATCAAGCTAACCAAACTTTTATCCAAATATGTTTTTGTTAAATAAACAAATGAATAAAAAAAACAAAAAAAACAATGACAGTTAAAATGTCAAATGTGAACAACTCTTTATAATTTAATTCTCTGTCCATAAAAGACACTTAAAAGTGATTTGTGGCATAGATACATGGAGGTTTTCTAGATATGGAGACAGCTAACGGTTCATCTGGAATATGTGGTCCATCTGTTTTGTCCGTCTCTCTCGCTAGCTGCAAAAATCCCTAATCTGCTCGGATTACAGACTTCCAAAAGTCAGAAAACAAGCAGCTGTGGAATCGGTTTGATTTATGTTTACGAGACTCACTTCATTGGTTACTAGGCAGCGCAAAGAGAGGAAGAAGACAGGGTTAGATACAGCGCTAGACGCTCTCGTCATTATGTAGGTGATCAGTGTCGCTCCCTGGTGTGTTGTCAGAAAAGTGGGTTGTAGTGATGTGAAAGCAAGGAGGGGGAGTTGCTTTGAAGAGACACAACACTACTGAGTGACAGACGGAGGGATGTCTCTGCCCGGGGGTCTCTGCTTCCAGCTGGAGCTAAGCTCAGCGACTGAAGGAGCAGAAAGCTTTGGATGTCTGCACGCTGATCTCTGCCTGATCCAGCTAGAGTAATGCAAGGTAGCAACATATTTACACTGAGAGGATCTGTTTGAACTTTGATCAATTAAATTTGTGTTTAATGGAAAAATGCTTTTATTTTTACATTTTTTTCAACACTGAAATGAAAATGTTGTTGTTGTTGTTGTTTTGCTCACTTCAGAAATAACAAAATATTTAACCATCACCAGCTCACCGAGCTCGAACACACGGAGCAGTTCTAGTATTTATTTTGGAGTCGTGTTTTTGGCTCTCTTTGAGAAATGTCTGGCTCTTTCAGCTGCGAAACCTTCAGTGTGCTCAGCATCTACTTCTGGATGCTGTGTTGTTATGAGTATTATAAATGAAGTATAAATTGAGTTCATCAGAGCTTTTGAAATCTGACTCTAAATGAATCTAATGACTGCAGCAGGTCAGTGCAAGCAGGTGCAGCACATAGATCCGTGTTTCCGTGTGACTTTCACCCAAACTGAAGAACAGACTTCTTGCACAGTCTGCATCACACAGACAGCCATATGATAGTCGTAGCATTCATTCAAACGTTCTCCAAATGCTGATAGGTCCAGTTCAGTTACTCCAGTTGGTGGGGGCGGAGCCTGGCAGACATTAGTTACAGCTGCTGGTGTGAAATGGATGAATCATGAATTTTAAAAAAGACCAACCCTACAGCTGGTCTGAAGTCTGAAACCATTTATGCAGCAGGCGACTGACTCACCTGAAGCCAAGTGGCCATTAGACGAACTGCATATTTATCCCTTTTTCTTCATTACAGTTGGTCACCAGAGGACTGTGGTGCTCACTCCCAGTGGTAGCTGTTATTCTGCCCTCACTGCTACACTCCATACAGTTATGCAGATAGATAAACTCCCCGAACACTGACAGGTGTATCGTCCCTTTTATTGACGCTGCCTTCAATTATCAACAGAGTGAAACTACAAACAGAAGAAATAAGCAATATTCAGTCTATATATTCACACGATAATGCAAATCAGTTGACTGAACTAGCTAACATTGGAAAGAAAGTAAATCTGAATACAGTACACCTTTAACCATAAGAGTGCATAAATAATAGCAAATATAGTTGCATTAACTCTTGTTCAACTTAAATACTCATAAGCGATGCTTTCTGTAAAACAACGAAGAGGATGGATGTAGATGTTTATCAGAACAACATGCTGAGTCAGTCTTTTCTCAAAGTATGCTGCATTACTAACTCTACAGCTAATAACAAACAAATCTTGGCATGAAAGAACTGTAGTGACTCTTGCTGGTGGGAAGAAGAACTACACCAGCACAGCTGTTCACCACTGGGATAAAGTTCATTGACTTGGTAACTGCCCATTTTGTGTTACAATGTCATAAACCTCATGTAATGTTGGATTGGACTAAAGAGCTAGTGGAGTAGCAGCAGAGCCAGAGGGATCAGGTGTCTCGAGGTGAATGCACCCTCCCAGTACATGCTATCTTTGCATACTGGGAGTTAGGGCTGCGACTATGTGGATGTGCAGTTTAAGCTGAGACATGGAAAAGCCCTGAAACTGAAATTATAACCAGACAATCAGAAGAGAAACACAAGACAGCTCACATACAGGCTCAAACCCCACAGGTTTCATCATGTTAGTGTGCACACGCGTGTGTGCATGTGTCTGACTTCCTCTCAGACTGTGTTAGCACCTCCAGGGTCCCCTTAGCTTCATCATGTCATAACAGCTTTACAGGGGCCTTCACCATCACAGTGGTGGATGGTGGTCTCGGGTCCAAGGACCGAACACAGAGCTTCCACTCATAGTGTCAAACAGATGGTGGACGTGAGGACAGCAAGCGTGCTGATTGGCCAAGCCAGCAGGGCAGTTTCTGAAACAGAGCCTGAGCAGCGCGGTGAGCTGGTTGTGTCTGTGCATGTGAATGTGGGGGATTTTTCACTGGGAGACTGCCAAGATTTGTCCATCCTACGTGTTGCTGTGCCAGTATACAAACAAATGTATTGTCCATTAGAGTCGTTCTGTTTTTAGCTCTATGACTGAGACCCAAAGCTACCGGGATTTACAGAGAATATCTCAAATCGTGGGGTTTAAGACATTTATCGTCACAACGGACTGTAAATGTCTTTCCAGACTGGCAGCTAATAATCATGGATCTCTCCATGACAGTTCAGCAGTACTGCAACCTCTGACACACGTTGAGCTCTTGCACTGTAGAGGATGTAGTTTTGTCTCTGTGGTATTTACTACATTTCCGCTATAATAAATCCAACTGCTGTCTGATCACTATTACAAATGGAAGCACCTGACCCAGTATGCATAGATGGAGGTGGTGAATCAAACACAGTCCAAAGTGTTTCTGTTTTTTAAAACCATGTACTCGAGCGAGAACACAGCAGATGTGATGTGCAGAGTAGACGAAGCCTTGACTTCATGTTTAAATCAGGACAAGGCTTTCTTTCATGTATCAACCCTGACTGCAGAAAGCTGTGGAGTCCACACACACTGGTGTTGAATGTGACATCTGTTGTGCTACTAGGCCAAAGGCAGTTGTGATGCACTGGAAGCTGGTGTGTTTGCAGCAGTTTGATCTGGCATTTTCCTCGTGTCTCTTCTCCTGGCTGTGGACAGCGAGAAGAGACACGAGGCAGAAATGTCAGGTGAAAAATTGTGTGATTATGTGGATGGCTTCCACGGTTCAAGTCTGACAACTATCAGACCCCATCAGGGTTTGGGGAGGTGATGGGGCTGCTGACAGAAACTCCTAATGAATCACTCTGTTTGTACAGTGCGTCTAACAGAGGTACTACATGGATGACTTGACATCTCCTGCTTTTCATTTCTCAGTCATTATGAAATCCTGGTTTCATGATGCTGCTTATGGTTTTTCTGAATAATCAGAGTTAACACTAGGGATGGGTATCGTTTAGGTTTCATCCGATACCGGTGCCAAATCGGTACTTTTGAAACGGTGCCGGTGCTTAAACGGTGCTCAAACCGGTGCTTAAAGAATGGAGAACACAAAATTGGTCCAAAAACCTCTCATGTTCAGCTGTTTTTTGTAAAAAGATAACAATGTTAGCCTTTTCTGCATCTATGGGGCATATATGGTATCACTCTTGGCTGGAAGCAGTGCTTAAACAATGGAAAAAACACAAACTTTGTCCAAAAACCTCTCATGTTTAACTGTTTTCCACTTTTTCTTTGGTCATTTTAGCCTTTGTGGCCAGGGTGAAGGGAGTATCTGCCATCAAACAAGAAGACAGCCGCATGTAGCTATGATGGTGTTTGCTAGTTCACCTTACATGCATTAATGTAATAACGTGGTTAGCCTACTCAAAGTAAATTACACACGAACAACATGAAGCTACTCACGCAGAGAAGAACGGCTGCTGCTGCATCATCATCCTCATCATTCTGCTACACTGGCAGGGCTAGGGGCCAGGACTCTCCTCTTCGGGTTTTTGGGGGATGTTGCATAACAGGCAACCCACCTGCAGTAGATGTGCTCGGTGTGAGGTCTCGCAGCAAGCTATCAAATACGGCGCATTTCTGGGCTTTTAAAAAAAACACTATGCGTCGCCAGGTGTTTCATCGGATTTGAGGTGTTACCTCCTTTGACAGTATCACAGTATCAGCTTAAAGCACTTGTTGCTGCTGAGTTTGCATCTTTTGCTGTGAAGTACAGCCAGACTTTGACCGCTTCGCCTTGGACATTTTTAATCTGTAGCTCTGCTCTAACAGAACGTACGTACCTGGCCCCGCCTACTATCCTCGGAAACGTAAAGTGATTGGCTAGAAGTGTATCACAGCTCAGGAAAAAAAAGCACCGAAATAAAGCACCGAAATGTGCGCTGCTTTTCGGTCTGGTTACTACCGTTTATGTCAGAACCGGTGCCATCATGGCACCGGACACCGGTACCCATCCCTAGTTAACACTACATCATAAAATAATAAAATAAAGTCTTTCCTGAAGGAGACAGTTCTTCCTCTGAGTGGCAGATAGGGAACCAAGCCTAACGTGATGCAGCAGTGATATGAAAGCATTCAGCTCAGACACAATAAAATAACACAAAATCAGCGCCTGAGCAACATGAAGGTCTCATCTTTTTCCAAGCCACTTGTTGATATTCAGTAAGAACAAACGGCTGCATATATATTGTAAGGGGAGAGAAAGATATGCTTGAGATTTCAGTCATGCTTAAAGCAATGCCAAAGGTTATTGCTGTGCTAGTTGCCCTTGGAGACCAAGATGCTCAATTCAGTCTGCAGAATAAATCCACTGGACAAACAGAGCAAACAACACAGTGATGATGTTTTGTTTTTTTTGTTAGTGTGTTAAAAACACCAAATCAGCTTCAGAGGCACCTTTGAGATTCATCGTGTTTAGACCAAGAGTGCATTCAATCATAGAGACCATGTTAGAGTTCACTGATACAACAGCTCTGGTCCTTTAGTAGAACTGATGGATGTTTCCTTTTTGAGGGGAATTTTTCAATGCAGGAGATTAAAAAAAGGCCATATTCCTAATTTGTTTTTCATACAGTGTTCTGTAGTAGAGCCCTCCTGATTAACTGGACTGGTAAACTGGTAAAATAAAATCTAAATAATCTATCGATCCATTTTCTCACACTTATCCAACATGATGGCAGAAAAGGAGCCACTGTCCCCCCATTCTCTCTTCACACATAATGAAGAATGTTTCATACTTAATGTTTTTTAATTGATCAGCACAAGAATTAGACAAAAAATATAATTAGACAAAGATAACCCGAGGAAAATCAAAATCCAGCTTAAGTGAAAAGTTATTCAAACTACTTTATTAAGGGAACAGCTTTGAAAAACTGCATGTTGTATTTACTTGGGTTCTTTTTTTACTTTGTCTAATTTTATAATGTGTTTAATGAACTGAAACATCGACGTGTGACTGTAAGGAAGAGGACTGCCTTACTATTATTTATATTATAATCTGTATAGCACTTTAGAGAACACCTTGCACTTTATTAAAGGCACCTTATCAAGCACTTCATTTAGCATCGCACTTTCAGCATGGATTTGCACAGTTAAACATTTGCACACAAGAAGTTTAATTGAATATTTACTGGGAATTTCAAAATCAGTTGCTAGCCTTGTTTCAGATCCTGCACAGCTGCTCTTCATCTAGGAACGTGGTGGTGTCTGTGAGGAGAAAGGAATGGTGATTGAGAGAACATAAGCTTTTACCAGTAAGGAAACCTGTGTTCTCTCCAAGGTGTTTGGGCAAATGTTTCCCCGGGGTCCAGACACCATTTAAAGGTTCCGGGAGAGACCATGGGTTAAGGGAGTGTGGGGAATCCTTTGTGCTTGGGTTTTTGGGGTTTTATAATATTGGGTTTGGTGTAGGATTAAAGTCTATAATATTTATTAAATGTGAAATGTATGTATTTATTTATTTATTCAAATTGGTATATTGTATACTGTGGTGGAAGGTTGGGATTTAAGAATTCACCTGTGAGTGGAATAATGGTTTAGTCTGTGACAGCTGAAGGTATTTAAGGCTGCCAGCTCTCATTAGAGAGGGTTGATTGTGCTGTGAAGAAGCTCAAGAGTGAATTGTTTTTAAGGAGAGCTGTATGGCAAATAAATATAAGTTTGTTCCACTAAAATTGTCCCGTTTCTCACTGTAAATCCAGCTGCTAAGGGCTGCCTTGTTATAGTGACAAATAAGCAAATAGTTTTTGTCAGCAGTATTGGTGGACATACTTTTTCTACTGTCAAATCTACAGTCTCTACCCCATGTGCACGTGACGTGGCAGCCGTACATGAAGGTCACAGGTCGTAGCTCCTCAGCAGCCGTTATCACTGTGTCTGAAAAACTCTCTGAAGAAGCATGCCACACAAAGGGAGCTCGTCCTCTGGCTAAATTAGATCTGCATTGTTCAGAAATCGACTGAACAGTGTGTGTGTGTGTGTGTGTGTGTGTGTGTGTGTGATGCTCCCTGTGCTGGCTTTAAACAGCGACTCATAGAAGCACAGGACTTCTTCATCATGCAGAGTGCATGTGCTGCAATCACATGATAAGTTAGCACTTTTGCATTTTTAACACCTACCATAAATAACCTTGTGAGGCTGTGTGTAAACAGGGGCATCAGTGCTACACCAGCATGTGAGTGTGAGTTCAGGTCCAGCTGCTGTACTGTGACGTGATCCAGCTTTTAAAGGCTGCTGTATGCTACATCCTTTCTCTACAGACGTGAACACATCAGAATTACATCCCAGCATGAGACAGAACTAGTCATTAGTTGGCGCAGCATCCACACAGCTACAGGAAACAGCTCAGGCTGCTCGTTTCAGCCAATGTCATGATAAGACAGAGATGGTGAAATAAAGACATCATAAAAGAAACACAGGAAAAAAGAATGAATTTTGAAGTAGTGAATTTTTCCATTTTTCTGTTTAATGTACACAAAGAAGCGACTACAAAACAAACAAAACAAACAAACACTGTGAAAATTTAAAAGAGCTTCCACAGGAGCTCTGACCTATCGGGGCATGCAAACTGGAGCTATGGTGGCATCCTGTGGTGCTGGCAAAGGATTGTTTGGTCCTGCTGGTTAGCATGTTACAGTGCATGCCACATATGCTCCATCAGATTCAAATCTGCAGTTTCAAAGCTGGGTCAACACCTTGGCGGGGTGCAGTGTCTTGCAGGCACAGGCTGCTACCATGGGTTGGTGCCTGTCTTTGGTAGGGTTAAATGTAAAAATAATATCTACACGTACAGCAGTAGTCTTAGATTTCTAGCAATACATTGCATTCTAATAACGTGATCAGTATTTGTCATGTTGCCTGTTGTGGTTGTGGCTGATAAGCACACTTGTAAACCCTGTAAACCAGCGGTCCCCAACCTTTTTTGGGGACTCTTTTACATAAAGAGAGGCACTTGAGTGAATGCACACACACAGTTCAGGATCACAGTAACCCAAATAGTGGCAATGATATTTATGAGAGCGTGTGAGTCATGCAATCCAAAACAAGGCAGAGTGTGAAACGACTTCTTTAGAGCACAGTAGGTAGAGCACACCAGTGGAGGGACTGTGGGAGGATGGTGGAGAAGCAGCATACCAGGCTGTAAATCTGCTCCATCTAGCTCTTAGAGAGGGTTGAGCATGTCTTCTTCCACAGCAGCTCAATGTCTGGATTTGAGCTCAGGAAGCTGTTTCCATTAAGGATTTGCAAAATATGTCAAAAACATGAAGTAAAATAGCTTGGGAAATTATCGATGTTACTTTAATAACATGCAGACTCCCTCTGGGAAAATGAATAGATTGCTAATCCCAAACTGATGTCAATGATATTTTTATCGTAGATCTATAGATTTAGACTTTACCACTGTGCAACAAATTTCTATCTGCTCAAGGATGTCCAGTAAGGTACGCTACCAGTGAATGAGTTAAGAACAAGTCTGCAACTGGGTGCCAGTTAACCTATTATAGCATAGCAATTTACTATTGACCTTTCAAATAATACTGCATCTTACAGGGTTTGATAAGGTATGGCATTTTCCCAGTTGCCATACGTCACATCTTACTCCAAAGACGATTGCTTAGCACTAACATAAGTGACAGAAATAAGGCCAAAGTCAGTCGATCTATAATTAAGATGATCATTTTTTATAACGTGTTGCTAATAGACATGCCCAGATGTATTAGAGATCAGGGTTTGAACATCCTACAGCAGAATAGCCTTTTTAATTTGCCCTGTAAGCTTTGAGCTATTGGCTCTAGACTAATATAGTAACAGCAGCTAAACTATGAGGTCAGAATGAAGTATGTTTTTGAGAGCGGGTGTGTAACTCAATATGCAAAACCAAATGAAGAGATTCCCCGTCACCTTTCTCCACTGGGTTTGAAGTCTACTGGGCCTTTCTTGCTTTACTAGACTGGATCTGCATTCCCAGATTGAGTCTCCGCTCTTCAAAATGATGCAAATGTAATAAACCTGTTGTAGTTTGTCCCTTTCTCATGAGAACACTTAATGAAGGATTTTGGTGTCAAATCTATCCTAAATAGTATAGGAAGCCATGGTTGAAATGAAATGTAATGGCGATAATGTGTTTTTCTCTATTTTGTCTTCTTTCTCTTAGTTTATTGCCTTCGTGTCTTTGTTCTTCATCCTGGTTTCCATTACCACCTTCTGTTTGGAGACTCATGAGGCTTTCAACAAAATCATCAACAAGACTGATGTGGCGCGAGACAGCAACGTGACCGACTCAGGTCCACAGTATGAGATCGAAACGGATCCTGCTCTTACGTATGTGGAAGGTGTTTGTGTCTTCTGGTTCACCATTGAGTTCCTGGTGCGTGTGACCTTCTGCCCAGTCAAGTTGGAGTTTTTTAAGAGTCTTCTTAACATCATCGACTTCGTGGCTATCTTGCCTTTCTACTTGGAGGTTGGGCTGAGCGGCCTTTCTTCAAAGGCTGCCAAGGATGTGTTGGGTTTCCTCAGGGTGGTTCGTTTTGTTCGTATTCTGCGTATCTTCAAGTTAACACGACACTTTGTGGGACTTAGAGTACTGGGCCACACGTTACGGGCTAGCACCAATGAATTCCTGCTGCTCATCATCTTCCTGGCATTGGGAGTGTTAATTTTTGCCACAATGATATACTATGCCGAAAGAATCGGCGCCAAGCCCAATGATCCCACGGCTACCCTCCACACTAAGTTCAAGAACATCCCCATCGGCTTCTGGTGGGCCGTGGTAACCATGACAACACTGGGATATGGTGATATGTATCCAGAGACCTGGTCAGGTATGGTCGTGGGCGCATTATGTGCTTTAGCTGGTGTGCTGACGATAGCCATGCCTGTGCCCGTTATCGTCAATAACTTTGGGATGTACTATTCTCTGGCTATGGCCAAGCAGAAGTTACCCAAAAAGAGGAAGAAACATATCCCTCAAGCAGTGCAGGGAGGGTCCCCCACCTACTGCAAAGCTGATCTCAACACCACCTGCAACAGTACTCAAGGTGACCTGTGCCACGTCAAAGGGAGCAGGGTACTAGAACGCAACCGTTCAGGTAAGACCATATGTTTAGACAAAGGTCATATGGAAAACAGAACTAAGACGCTTTGTTTAACAGTTAATTCAGATTACACTGAAGGGGGTTGTTTATGTAGTGACAATGAAGAGAATTCATGAGGGACTTCCTTTCAGTTAGAAAGCCGTGGCCATCTGACAGATTCTACTGATTTCCCCATGTGACCCATAAGCTCCAAAGCAGTTTCCCTACAGATGACTGAGCTGTTTTTACAGCACCAATGCCAAAGGTACAGAGAGTGAGAGATAAGCATTCAGACTCCTTGTTTCCAAGTGTTTCTTCCTGTAAGGATTGCTCATTTGGTGCTCAGACCGTAGGTGGCTGTTTTTCCCTCCAGTACCATATCAGTAATTGACTCTGACACATCTTATATTGATGGAAATTAATGTTGACCTCTGTATACTCGCTTTCTTTCAATTCTAATACAGACATTCCTCAGGGTTGGTGCTCCCTACTATCTGTTTATTAAGTCCCTGAAACTTACATTTAATAACCGCAGAATATTTCATGATTCATTGACTGGATGCACAAACAGAATCATTCTGCCGTAGTCACCTCTCGGATTTTCTCAAAGGTCATTTAGAATTTAAGGCTGCAAAGATACTTTCCTCTCATGTGTCCTTTAGATAGGACATATAGATACCAGCTTTGTACTGAGTCTGATAGTTCATACAACCCCCAACCCTATGACATCAGAATATGTTGTTGTTTTAACTGTTGTTGGTAATGGCACACATATTTCTTTTCCAAATCATACAACTTGTTCTGAACAATTACATATTTTTGCAGTTTTTAAATCAAACAATCACAGTGTAATCAAAGTACAGAATTGTAGCTTTTAATTCAAAGAGTTTTACAATAATGTTTGCATTTACTGTTTATGAATCACAGCCATAGTTCCCATTGTCAGAGGCTCAAAGTAATTGGACAAACTAACATAATTTTAAATGAAAGGATTCAAAACAGTCCTTTCAAGTCTGGAGCCCATGGATCTCATTACATGTATATTTCCGCCACTGAGATGCTCTGCTAGGTCTTTATTTAATTGCCACTCGTTTGTAAGTTGTGCCTTCAGTTTTTGGTTTTGCTTTTTTGGGGGAGGGGCTCCTTGCACTGATGTCTCTTTGGATCAAATATAGAGAATTCACCTGTCCAGGTAACATATATGCGAGTTAATTCATTGGAGCCATGAAGGTGCATCTGAAATTAAGACTATGTCAAACAATTGACTCTAATTCCTGAACAGATAATACAGTTTTTGCACCCGTTCAGTTAAAGTCTGCACCAATCACGTCTTCACTGTTTGATTTAAAATCTAATACGTTTGAGGGCACAGATGTATAAATCTGTGTAGCTATGGTAATTGCTAATGCTCCACACTGGTGTTATTTAATCTTGATACTTTTTCATCTTCACCATCCCCCCCAAAAATTGATATGATTCTCCTGCAAAGGGAAACACTGCTATACCAAGGACCTCCACTGTCATCCACAAACTATTAGAACCACGTAAATGTACCAGCCCTTCAATTTTATTACATATTTAATCATAAAAATTGACATGGCCAATTGTGAAACTGTCAGTACGTGTCTTTAGTCCCCAAAGAGGAGCTCTATGACTGCCAGAGCATGTAGTTACACGTTAAGAAGAATGTATTAGCCTGATCTCCTTCCTAATAATGGATGGAAAATGTCACTCAAATACACAGTCATAGCTCTTTTATATAGACAAGGCAAAAACGACATCAGGTTTTGGCTCTATGAATTATGCTGTTTGGCAGGGTTTTCCTTTTTGGGTAAGAATGGAAACATCAGTCTCACCTGTATCTTTTCACAAGGTTAAAGTAAAAACAGATTTCTTGAAATCTTTGAAATCCACAGAGTGTCGTTATTCCATGGATTCAGATCGTAGTTTCTTTCTGTTGAAGGCAGACGTGAGGATTGTAGTTTCATTGCTTGGTAACTTCTTCTGTTGTCATGTCTATGAGGGAAAAGTACCACAAAATCATCAGCTTGGTGTAAATTGCATGAATGAACAAAAGCAAATATGGATGTGCAAATGGATTTTTCTCTCAGTTCTGTCTGTAGACTGCAGCGGGGGCAGCGACCTCACCATGTCTCCTGAGGAGAGGGTTCCCATGCGTAGGTCCAGCACCCGAGAACAGGACCGCCGGAGTGGGGGGACCTGTTTCCTGCTTGCTGCCAGTGATTACACCTGCCCTGCAGACGGAGGGATACGAAAGACAGGTAGTTTAACTGATATGTAAAATTTCACTTTTTTAATGTCATTTAATTCAACATCGAATTAGAACATTGTGATGTGATTTTATAAAGTATTCTAAAAAGCATGCAGATCTGTTGTTTATTGGGAAATCATTGTCAAATCCACGCTTGCTGTTGTGCACTGCTACTGATTAGTTGCTTGAATCATCAGTCATCATTAGTAAAGTTCAGTTTCCTGGAACCACCGGTCTGAATAAACCGCCTATCATTTTAGAAGGTACTATTAAAATCACAGATACTTGTCCAAATGCTCATCAGCTGATCCATGTCCTTAGTGAGTGGCACACCAACATCCCAGGAAGGGAGGAGGCTTTATGTTCAGCCCTAGTCAGCTCAGGTAACGTAACCTGTTGACGTGCTGTCGCGACTCTCCACAGACACACTGCATAACATTTTTGGCCTTTCTAAGGGGCAAACGCATCCCGGCAGCTGACTCAGAACTGTTGCTTTCTTCACAATTTATTCCTGTTTTCTGGTTGCCTGGAAACAGTTGAATACATTTCTGACCCAGTGTCTTTAGTCAACTCATAAACATATTTATAGGGTAGGGTATAAATCACCAATGGATATCAGTCTTATAGCTCTGGCTACCGTTCTTACAAATCCTGTACTGGCTGAGCCCTACCAAACATCATCATCAGAGGATCTGCAGGAAAGAGACGAGGTTTTAGTTTCTGTTTGTAACTCTTGGCCATAAAGCTAATATTTATTTCTAAAGACTGAAGCTAGCTAGGAAGAGAAGCTTACATTATCAGCTCCTGTTAGAATTGATAAATACACTATTTATCAGTTTCTTAAACTTTTTCCCTTGTACCTTTGGTTTTTACATTATTTAGCAAACCATCAGTTCCAATAAAGCAGTTCTTTAAATTTGAGTTTGCAGAAAAATGAAGAAGTCACTTTCCCAAATATTATGAGTTGGAAATAGCTCTGATTGCATGACTGAAATAATGTTTTTCATAAAACTACAGGAATAAAATTCATCTTTATTTGCTGTCAGACTTGCCCTCCTGAATTGCATAGCACATTTCACCTTGTGCCAGTACATTGTGAAAAGGTCAGACTCAGAAAGGGCTTGCTAACACTTTGACCCAGCCTAAAGGTTATTGTTAAGTTTGCACCTGCTGAATTTCCTAAAAGTGTTGTTGCTGTTCTATATGATATCAAAGGCAGAAAAGGTCAGGAAACTAGTGATGGGATTTCCGGCTCTTTTTAGAGAACCGGCTCTTTCGGCTCGGCTCACTAAAAAGAGCCAGCTCTTTCGCCCCCTGAACCGGCTCTTCAGGTTGTTTTGTTGCTTTAATTAATTTATTATTAACAATAATATGAAATTATGCACAAAAGTAATTACTAATGTAAAAAAAAGAGTGGTTTTATTTATACATGTTTACATATAAACATATGCGGTGGCCCCTAGAGACAAAGCACGTACAAACTCCAAAACACATTTCTAGCGTTAACTGAACTTCCAAAACAGAGCTGCCTACATCACTTAAATTACACAATTGAACGCAATGTGTTTGTGTATTTATACACAGGCACTCATATATATTCAAATAAGTCAAAAAAATGTTCATTTACCTGTTACTACCACACACCAAATCCGGTCGTTGGTACTTGCTGGCTTGTGTAGCCACTAGGTAACAAAAGCTCAACACTGCCCCCTAGCATCCTGGAGCACCTCTGTTGTGTTTTGTACGTGTTTTGAGTTTTTATGTGCTTTGTCTGTAGGGGCCACCGTAAATATACTTTTATTTATTCACTCCACATAAAATGTAATAAATAAATCATATAATACAAAAACCAACTAGTCACAGTTCAACTTTTAACTATTTAAATTTTCAGCTTTTTCCTTCTAAACAAATTTCAAGTGAAACAACACAAAACACTGCAAACCACAACACAATTAAATATAAATTAAAATATGAAAACAAAAAGAAGATGCATATTCTCTGTCATATGGACCTGCATGAATAAACTTTCTGAATCCTTTATCATCCACAGCTGAAAATAGTTGTGGATACAATACCTTTCTGATGGGAGGTTGTTGTCCCTGGCTCTCTTTCTCTCTCTCTCCCTCCCGCTCTGTTCCTGTGCTACTGCGAGTTTAACTATCGCCCCTCCCTCCTCTGCCCAGCAAAGCACAAGGCTCGCGTGCGGAGTGAAGCGAAAAAAGTGCGAGAGAGAGAGTGAGAGAAAGAAAAAAAAAAACCACGGCTCGCGATAAGGAGCCGGCTCGCGTCGTTCACGTCAAAGATCTGGCTCTAAGAGCCATTTCATTCGCGACCGACACATCACTACAGGAAACAAAGCACATAAATCAAGCAGCTCGCAGAGCAGAGATTAGTTCAGACTGCAGTTTTTTTGATAGATGCAGATTATCTCTGCTAAATAGAGAACATACCAAAATGTCATTTGGATGCTATGTGAAACATATGTCATTCAGATTGCTTCTTCTATTTACCTGCAGAGACATGAATCTTGTGTTAATCTGCAAAGTAAAGTGGAAGTGTTAAGCCTTGGCTAACTGCCTTGTATGGGAAGGTAGCTGCATCTCCAGGAGCCTAGCTGAATATCCGGCTCCTAATGTTATTGCTGTAAAGCCACCTAGCACTCATTGGATGGCAGGCAAATCAGTGCTTCTGTTCCACTGATTATTTTGCTAAAGCACCCATTATACAAGAATTCTAATGAATGCAAATCATTCATTAGGCTTGCTAACAGAGCCTTATTTTTCATTGCATTAAGCAAAAGAAACAACAACAACAACAAAAAACAACTGCTGATGGCTTTGAGGTGATTACTGGAGTAGTCTAACAGGTTAACCTGTCCACATCTTCAGCGACAGCGCATCATGATTTTCAGTGAAGTCAGGTGAGCAGCTGTCCCTTTTATCCATCATGGTTGCAGTTGCCGCCACACTGACGGTAATGCATAAAACATGGGTTCCTTTCTTGTTCCCGCTACCTGTTGGCTCAGACCCAGGCTCTCTTTTGTTCTGCTCGCTTGGCTCATTCTGAAAGAGCCCCAGTTTAATTTGCACCCATGCTCTCAGTGAATCAAATGGTGGTGTATGCAGAGTGGTAATGAGGCAACATTTCCATTTGCTGTTCCTCATCAGCCGATTGGCATGCTCCATCACTGCGCTGGCTGCTGTGGCTTGTTTGGTTATTTTGAACCCAATGCAGATTTACTGATGTGCATCACATGCAGCATTTTCAGAAGTTTGAGCTGTTGTTGTTAAGATGATTGAATTACGGTGTGTCGATTATCATCATCATCAGTATGTGTCTGGATTCATACACACACAGTAACATTTGATACATAATCTAAGACACATGCATGTTGTTCATTTTAAGCTACATATTGTGGCTCAATATATGAATTGGTGGTTTATATGTGCACTTGTTAACTTTAACCGTTCCTTGGAAATTTTATCCATTTCTAATGGGAGAAAATACTAATGATGCTGTCACTGGTGCCACAACATGAACGACTTTTTTTTTTCTTCAGCCCTAAAGTTAAAGAATTATAATATCTCTCATTTAGCTAAAACTCTGACAGAGTTCACAGAGGTATTTCTCAGGGGTGGAGCTTGCTGTGCAAGTTACAGAAATACAATTACGAAGGAGCTCCGCTGGCTTGCAAAGTTCAAAGAACTTCAAGATACATACAGCTTCAAATGGCAACACATATAATAGATATGCTACTTACTAATTACCTAGCTAACTACAGGGTAGCACGACTGCTCTATTATTAGTTTAAGTTTTCATTACAAGCACCAAGAAACAGAAACACTGTCTACAATATAAACAAAATCAAAAGCTGACTCTTCCGTCCCATATCAACTTTTCATTAAGTAACTAAGCACCACTTTTTCAGAGGAAAGATTGTCAGTAAAGTGAAAGAGAAATGAAGTAGATTCCCAGCATCAGAGGACTGACTACAAATCCCACGAATGTTCCTGTTGTGCGTCCAACACTGGCCTGATCACTGACCTCAGACTCCCTAACCAAAGATAGCTGTGCAGCTTCTTTCTTCAACTTAATTTCACCAAAGCTGCCATCTGTGACGTCGTGCAGCTATGAGGGGCATCTCTGATGAAATTATGGACATGTCGCTGCCGCTGATAGAGAGGAGCAGCCACACGCCAGTAGAAACAGATAACCTTTACCATGACTAATTCACTTGTTCACTGACCATCCACGAGTTAGCAAACCTGTGGTCCAAGATGCTGCAGAACAAATCACAGAGCTTTCTTTTCTGTATCAAGATCTGCAGATGTGGGTCAAAGCAGGAACAAGTTCATTAAAGCAGAATGTTTTCTTAAGAATCTACTTAAAGGAATATTGATCTTTTTAAATGACAGCATTTCGTACTGTTGAAATTCAATATTTCATCTTAAAAGTTTTAAATAAATAGCACAGCTGGCCAAACAGCAAACACAAGTGAGATTCAACTCTGACATGCTAAACTGCTGGCATTGTTACATTTTTGGACCCTAAAGAGAAAAACATGAATACTGTGCATGGTGGGGCTTTAAAGTCTTCCACTTTTTCATCGCTCAATTTTAAAACATTTAGACGATTTGATGTGGCATAGAGATTCTCTTGCCATCTGAAAATATAATATTATTGGGCAATAAATTGATATAGTAGTGCATTGTTCAACAATAAAAGTAGCCTTTTTTTCAACATCTGCTGTGACGACAAGGCTACCAGTAACTCCCTGCTAGCATAGCATGAATGCAGCATAAAGAACAGCTCGGGTTTAAAATGTCGCCACACAAACTTATTTTGTTTCAGAGTAGGCAAAGATTTAAATAAAGAGAATTTAATTTAATTATGCATCGATTTACTGCAGGAACTAAAGATGTGAACAGCTATCGGTGTATCCAGTGTTGTTTGTATTTGTTGTAGATGTAATGGATTTCATATTTCAGTTACTTCAGCAACAATATAGATAGTTTGCACTTAAAGCAATCTTAAGAAGCACTTTTGAGCCAGTCAGGTTGTTTCTTCCTCTCAAGCAGCTCCAGGCCTAAGAATTTCAATATGCTTTATGGCCAGTGTCATGAAATGTGCTGTACATGCACTCACCATACAGTATGCTACTGTTGCTATGTCTCACTCCTGTCTCCTGTCTTGTCTCGGTTCACTCGGCTGGCTCGGATTTGGATCGTTGCCTGCCTGCCTGCCTGCCTGCCTGCCTGTGTGTGTTCATGTCCTGTTCCTGCACAACCACCTCCACCACCACCACCACCACCTTTGTCGCCCCCCTCATCTGAAGGCTATGAGAAATCCCGGAGCTTAAACAACATAGCGGGCATGACTGGCATGGCTGGTAACACTCTGAGGCTGTCTCCTGTGACCTCGCCCTATGGATCGCCCTGCCCGCTACGCCGCTCTCGCTCCCCTATCCCTTCCATCCTGTGAGATGTCCACCTCTGGACCGCTTTGGCCCCAACCAACCCATATCCGTTCCACTAACAAACCACATCCCTCTGGCATCAAATCCGAACTCTGTTTAGTTCTTGTGACTAGTGGAGAAGTACTCCACCATCGTAGCCAAGAATCGTGTAAATGTCTCGAGTAACCTGAGCAAGTTCTGCGCTTTTCCTTCGAGGTACATCTGCTTAGCTCACATTCATCTCCTGATGTACCTTTTAGCTCGATATTATCATAATGTGAGTCTTGCAATAAAAAAACTGTTACTGGTGGCTTCAGAGGTAGCAGCCATAACATGTAATAAAGGACATTAAATAATCAGGGATATTAGATGTTGTTATATTTAGATACCTTGAAATAGATGTGCTTCCAGAAAAAGAAAGAGAGATGTCACTTTGTTTTAACCTCACACAAACTGTGACTTTGTTGATGGTAAACTGTGTTATAATTGGGTTGGAGTTGGAGAGGAGGGGCAAGTCGCTTTTCACCCGCTGTTGGGCCTGCTCATGTTTTTGCATGGATCATCCTGTAACCATCGTCTTCAAGCAGCGTGCACAGAGGAGGGGAGGAGAGCTCGAGGATCTGTAGAACAGACTTGGAGTTGTTTCTAGAAAATGTTGTTATGTTGGGATTTAGGCGAGGGAGGGCGTACCCGACTCGTACCATGTCTCATTTTGCCATTGGCTTCAGCAACAATCCACGAGGAGACTGAAAACACAGAAGCCCAGCTGGGCGTTGCTTTCTGCTCATTTGCTGCTATTTCTGAATAACTTTCTCCTCCTCTGTGTCTAATTTTCTTTTTCCTCTGACGTAGTGCCACCAAATCTGTTGTGTTTCTGGTTGTTTACTCACAGATAACTGCAAAGAGGTTGTCTTTACTGGTTTTACACAAGCAGAGAGCAGCGTTCTATCTTAATGGCTTGAAGAAAGGCACCGCCATAGTGGAAAGGTAAAGGAATGAGGGTGCGGTGCCATCTCACCCTTTTCTTGGCTATTTTTCAGTGTGTGTGTGTGTGTGTGGGGGGGGGGGGGGCATAGACAGGTAGCATTTTATTCATGAGACAATGTCCACAAAAAATAAATAGATGTACGTCCCCAGACTACACAGTTGAAATTGAAGCTAATCAGTCTTTTTGACAATGACAGGCATAAACTGCCTCTGCGTACCAACAGGTGTGGGGAAGCAGACGTAACCATGCAGCAGTGTGCCTCGCCCATCACTACAGTGTGTCTATAGAAGTAGCAGGAGGTTGCTAAGCAACTGGCTCACAACTAGATGCATCTTCCACGTAGCTCGGCAAAAAGTCAAACTATCAGAAAGAGGAGCTTGTCTTTGTCTTTGCACCTAGTTATTGATTCACGCCTTACATGAACGACCCCAGCACACAGACGAGCCTTTAGAAATAAAATTTTGTACTGTTTTGATTTTTGTGCATATATTTTTAAACAGACAGCGTGTGCATGGTGAGATCTGATGCATTTCTTTCATCCAGACATGTGTTTATATTTTATTTAGACAATTCATTTCCTATTTGAATAACAGTGGGATAAATTGTCATCAGTATGAGGACCTATTGCAGTGGGAAGACCTCATTTGGAGCCATAAGGCCACGCCTACAGGACAATAAGGATGAGGACGCACCCGAGAGCCACTGACTGACAGGCTGTCGGTGAGCAGACTGGACGACTCACAAAAAATTCTTATTTTGAAAAGGAGAGGAAAGCAAACTGGGCTCGTCCTTAAAAGAGACTATCTAGTGTGTAGATTCTGCTCCTGTAAATACAAAACAACACAGCACATCTGGGCCATGTGGCTCTGTCCACACATCTGTCTTTTGATATAGCGAGTCAGGTACGAGGCGGCTCGCTGCTACGTTGCGCCGTTGACACTCTGAGTCGATCATATTTCTTGCTGTGATATCCCTCCTTGCAATAAATGTATTGAGACGCATCAGTCGAGGCACTTTGTGTTCAAAACAAGGAGTGTGTTCATATATGAAATTCCACACCGAGTATATACAGTGTAGAGAGGCAACGTTGAACAAATGTGACATTACGATCATCTCTGCTTTTGATTCTCTCTGTAATTTCAGTAGGTTAATTGCTGCTGTGTGTAACTGTGTGTGTGCGTGCGTGTGTGCGTGTCCTAACAATCCAGGGTAAGGTCTATAGCTTGAAAGGCCCGGTCAGAGAAGACCAGCGAGTGGACTCGATGCTGTCACTCTTGTACATTTAGCACAAACAGAAATGAGACAGAGCTCCCCTGTGATGCAGTGCCGTTGTAGAAGTCCCCTCTCTACCCTGCGTTAGTGCTGCAGACGTTCATCTCTATACAAACCAAATTGTTCTGACCAGACTATTCCTCATGACTCCTGGTGGCTAACAAAAATAACTTGATTCTTCCAGATCTTTCCCCTTGTGGGGGTGAAGCAAACGTGTAGCAGAAGTTTGCCAAGTTATACAGCGGGACTTCTAGAATGGCTACATCTGCACCGTAGCAATCCCACATACCCACACAATCAGATTGGATTCGCAATAAGCACCCGAAAAACAAAAGCACCGATCCACACTGTGATTTCAGGAGCCTGTTAAAACAGGAAGGTGAAGGAAAACGAGTGAAAAAGCAGCTGGAGAAGCTGCCAGGCGAGATCTGAAAGTGGCACAACCGGCACAGTTGTAGGCTAGCTGTTCCAGTGTCGCCCTGAACCCACCATCCTCCTCATGTAGTACACACGCTGCTTCACTCTTTGAATTGACAAAGGGGTACCGTTCTTCGTGTATTTCTAGGATGATGTTATAACTTGAAAAAAAAGGTGTTTATTTTTTTGAAACCAGAACATGTATTTTTGTGTCTTACTGTGGAGTACTTTGCTCTTTCCTGTAAAGTCCTGGTAGTCTGATGCTGTGCTTCTACATCGTGTCCTCCAACTGTCAGGCTTTTGATCCAAGTTCATGTTTCGTATGTTTTACTGTGAGCATAATTCTAGTTTTTGTAATTCTGTATTTGTGGAGCCTTTTGTTGGCAAGTGCATGCTGAAAAGAAAAATCATTATGTCAAATTGTAAAAAAAAATAAAATAAGATGACATATTGTATATCACGTTCAAAACAATGTGTATAGAGTAAAGGTAAATACTATGTGAGAGACTCACATAAACTATTTATCTTTTAACAGATGGTCTCTGTCTTTGCTTAATTTCACCTATTTTCTTCTTGGTTGTCAGAAAAACACAAATGTGTGTTTAACCTTCACGCACACCACACAAACCCTCACTTTTCATATAGGAGTCAATCGTCTCCACTTTTCTAAATAGAAAATCGACTTATTTCTTTTGATAATGCTTAACTTCACCTATTAAACCACCTTCAAACTTTCCCCTTTACATTAGTGACTCAGGTCTCTGCGCACAGAAAAAAAAAAAAAATCTAACCTGAATTGAAATTAAAATTAAAACTTTAACAATCCTGTTCCACAGTGTGAGTCAGTGACTGGCTGCTCCTGTATGGGATCAGAACGATGCCACCTTATCCCACAGTCCAGCCAATGATGCGATTCACATTCGTATATACGCAGCTAATCAACGTGGTTGACAGGCTCTGACAGCGTCCTCATGTGCCGGAGTTTTAGCGAGCAAAGCGGCTGATGTGGAGTGAAGCCAGGTTAATGACAACGTGTACAACCATTGGAGATGTGAGCAGGACAGACGGAACAACTGACGGACAAAGTGTGGACTTTATACCAGATTTTAAATTGTGTTGATCGGCCACGTAAAACCAGAGTTATGATAAAATATCTGCAATGTTTGTTTTTCTTCCTGAATACTGTCGTTGTTTATATTTACTGCAGGAAGAAACGGTAAAAACGGCGTTTTATAAGGAAAACGCTCGAAAGCCTGTGAGCAAAAACAACGCCAAAAAAAAACCCCCAGCCTTTCCTATTGGTGGAAAAATGAAACCTGGTCGACCAATCAAAAAATGATATGGCAACATGGCATTTAGTTGTTTAGGAAGGGGGGAGTTTTAGGAGTGACGGCGGAGATTTGCGACATTTAGCGTGTTTGGAGTCTGAACATAGTGTGTTGTCTTGTGTAGTTAGTGTGCAGTTAGTGTGTAGTCAGTGTGTAGTTAGTGTGTAGTTAGTGTGTAGTTAGTGTGCAGTTAGTGTGCAGTTAGTGTGTAGTCAGTGTGTAGTTAGTGTGTAGTTAGTGTGCAGTTAGTGTGTAGTTAGTGTGTAGTCAGTGTGTAGTCAGTGTGCAGTTAGTGTGTAGTCAGTGTGTAGTCAGTGTGTAGTTAGTGTGTAGTTAGTGTGTAGTCAGTGTGTAGTTAGTGTGTAGTTAGTGTGTAGTCAGTGTGTAGTCAGTGTGTAGTTAGTGTGTAGTCAGTGTGCAGTTAGTGTGTAGTTAGTGTGTAGTCAGTGTGCAGTTAGTGTGTAGTCAGTGTGTAGTTAGTGTGTAGTTAGTGTGTAGTTAGTGTGTAGTCAGTGTGTAGTTAGTGTGTAGTTAGTGTGTAGTCAGTGTGTAGTCAGTGTGTAGTCAGTGTGCAGTTAGTGTGTAGTCAGTGTGTAGTCAGTGTGTAGTTAGTGTGTAGTTAGTGTGTAGTCAGTGTGTAGTCAGTGTGTAGTTAGTGTGCAGTTAGTGTGTAGTCAGTGTGTAGTCAGTGTGCAGTCAGTGTGTAGTCAGTGTGTAGTCAGTGTGTAGTTAGTGTGCAGTTAGTGTGTAGTCAGTGTGTAGTCAGTGTGTAGTCAGTGTGCAGTCAGTGTGTAGTCAGTGTGTAGTTAGTGTGTAGTTAGTGTGTAGTTAGTGTGTAGTCAGTGTGTAGTCAGTGTGTAGTCAGTGTGTAGTTAGTGTGTAGTCAGTGTGTAGTTAGTGTGTAGTTAGTGTGTAGTTAGTGTGCAGTTAGTGTGTAGTCAGTGTGTAGTCAGTGTGCAGTCAGTGTGTAGTCAGTGTGTAGTTAGTGTGTAGTTAGTGTGTAGTCAGTGTGTAGTTAGTGTGTAGTCAGTGTGTAGTTAGTGTGCAGTTAGTGTGTAGTCAGTGTGTAGTTAGTGTGTAGTTAGTGTGTAGTTAGTGTGTAGTCAGTGTGTAGTCAGTGTGTAGTCAGTGTGTAGTCAGTGTGTAGTCAGTGTGTAGTCAGTGTGCAGTTAGTGTGTAGTTAGTGTGTAGTTAGTGTGTAGTCAGTGTGTAGTTAGTGTGTAGTTAGTGTGTAGTCAGTGTGTAGTTAGTGTGTAGTCAGTGTGTAGTCAGTGTGCAGTTAGTGTGTAGTCAGTGTGTAGTTAGTGTGTAGTTAGTGTGTAGTCAGTGTGTAGTTAGTGTGCAGTTAGTGTGTAGTTAGTGTGTAGTCAGTGTGTAGTCAGTGTGCAGTTAGTGTGCAGTCAGTGTGTAGTTAGTGTGTAGTTAGTGTGCAGTTAGTGTGTAGTTAGTGTGTAGTTAGTGTGTAGTCAGTGTGTAGTTAGTGTGTAGTCAGTGTGTAGTTAGTGTGTAGTTAGTGTGTAGTTAGTGTGTAGTCAGTGTGCAGTTAGTGTGTAGTTAGTGTGTAGTCAGTGTGTAGTCAGTGTGTAGTCAGTGTGCAGTTAGTGTGTAGTTAGTGTGTAGTCAGTGTGCAGTTAGTGTGTAGTTAGTGTGTAGTCAGTGTGTAGTCAGTGTGTAGTCAGTGTGCAGTTAGTGTGTAGTCAGTGTGCAGTTAGTGTGTAGTCAGTGTGTAGTTAGTGTGTAGTTAGTGTGTAGTTAGTGTGTAGTCAGTGTGTAGTCAGTGTGTAGTTAGTGTGTAGTTAGTGTGTAGTTAGTGTGTAGTCAGTGTGTAGTTAGTGTGTAGTTAGTGTGTAGTTAGTGTGTAGTCAGTGTGTAGTTAGTGTGTAGTTAGTGTGTAGTTAGTGTGTAGTCAGTGTGCAGTTAGTGTGTAGTTAGTGTGTAGTCAGTGTGTAGTCAGTGTGTAGTCAGTGTGCAGTTAGTGTGTAGTCAGTGTGCAGTTAGTGTGTAGTCAGTGTGTAGTTAGTGTGTAGTTAGTGTGTAGTTAGTGTGTAGTCAGTGTGTAGTCAGTGTGTAGTTAGTGTGTAGTCAGTGTGTAGTCAGTGTGTAGTCAGTGTGCAGTCAGTGTGTAGTCAGTGTGTAGTCAGTGTGTAGTCAGTGTGCAGTCAGTGTGCAGTTAGTGTGTAGTTAGTGTGTAGTCAGTGTGTAGTTAGTGTGTAGTCAGTGTGTAGTGTAGTCAATAGTGTTGTGTGTCACAACAATGAGGCGCCTGCTGAGTGTTACAGGTGTTACAGCAGTGACACATCTGCTGCTGTCAGGCCTGCAGGTATCAGGCTGTTGTTCTCCTTCATCTCATAGTGGACAGAAATTATTTTTTGGAGCAGCACAAATAATTTGTGTGGCATCAGATTTGATGCAGAACAGCTGATTGTTCTGTAAATACTTTGAAATGTTTATTTAAAAAAACGCCTTGGCTGCATTTTCAGGTAAACAGCTGCAAAAAACCACAGACTCATAATGCAGTCAGAGCTTTATAAAAAAAAAGAAAAAAAAAAAAAAAGAAAGTTGTGTTTTCAAAATTGGAGTTGAAGTTATTTTTACTTCCAATAGCGTTAACATGCTGCACATGAACAAGGTTTTTTTTGATTTTCATTGTAAGTGGGATAAAGCAGTTAATTAAAAGTCGTCTAACATAAATGTAAATACTGTAATTTGATTATTTTAATAAACATGTGACTTGGATGGATTGGATGCTGGCGTGACCACAGTGCACACATCTGCTGTTGCTCACAGTGGTCCAAGTGTCCGCTCAGGGAGTTTGTGTGAAACACCCCCAACATTGAATCAGCCGTCCAACCTGAGCCAACCTGCCCGACTTAAACTGACTGCATTTTTTTGCCATGATATATGATTTTCATCATTTATAGATTTGATATTTCTGCAAGTTTATTACAGTTAGTAGCCAACTTGCTCCTATTCAGTTAACTACTGAAACCAGACTGATCCATCTAATCGCTCATTTATTGACGCCTCAACACAAAGTGGATGTGAAGATGGCAGCTGGCTGTGAGTGGTCACACACCTGGTCCCCCCGTAATTTCGGTTGTGTCGTGGTGACCATGCTGACTGCTGTTGTCCTTAGTGTGACATTCCTTATGAGGACATTTGAGCGATGGCGGGGGTGTAAGGGTCATTTGACACTTGCCGTGAACACACCAACAGCGCTGGCCGACAAAGATGATGTAAAATTGTAACATCGCTAGTCCCATTTCTGCATACATGAAGCATAAATAGAGGTGGCAATGTAATGACGTCACTGACTACACGTGTGACCAACGCTGGAGGTGTACTGGTGTATACTCTAACCTTGAATTAAAGCCAGGAGGCAAGTTTGTGTTCCATCACTTTATTCCTTTAGATTAATGGTATAGACTGGTTCTGATATTGCTATATAGTGCTCTACTCTGAGTGCTCCACAGCAATCTGATGGATGCATCAGAGATGAACTTGGAATTAGCATCTAAAAATAGTTCTGTTGTCTAAACATTTAGAACCACAGACTGCACTTAGTCTGGTTTCCAGAGTTTTGCTCATAATGTTTGAAAAACGTCAGAAAGGTTGCCAAGATGAGCAGAACACACATTTACCAAACAGATTCAGTCATGGACTTCAGCGATAACTGTCAGGAAAGATCTTTATGTAGAAAACAATTGGACATCTTCTTGAAAGAAGACCTGAAGACGTTCCTCCAAAATGAGTCTCTCCTCTCTCAGCAGAGGGGTCTTTATCCAGCTGTGCAGAGCTTCATCACATTTTGTTTTTTGAGTTTTTTTGCATTCTGCAAATAAAAAAAATAAAAAAATCAAGTCCAGTAATTATTATATGGCAAGTATATACTGCAGAAAGAATGGAAACTAGATCCCCAAAAATGTAAAAGTTTATTGGGATAAAGCTTTTGGGAGATTTTTTGGAGAGAAAATTTACTCATATCTTTAAAAACGTTATGTATGTGATCATATTTCACTGATGTGGTTCAAGCAAAATATGTCTAATGTATTGCCTCAGGTCAAACTGTCATTCAGTAAAATGTGCAGTACTCCAGTTTGATGGGAAGCTGATTGTTGTAGCTGCACTTTCCCATTTACTCTTATAACACAGGTGTGTTTAAAGCCAAGCCAGTGCAGCTGTGAATGAGAGTAACAGACAAACAAAGCAGCTGGTCTTTGTATGGAGACCAGCTCTGATTACTCCCACAGGTTCAGGCTGAGATAATGGTGAGTCAGCACCTTCCTCTCCCACTTCCTGTTTTCCCTGATCATTTCCCACTTCGGGTTCAACAGTCAACAGCACTCGGCACACCATATCTCTGAGACATCCCAACTTCCTTTACTCCAGTCGCTATGGAAACAGCCACAGACATGCCAAGGAGATGTAAACACCCAAAGCTGGGAGTGTGTTTTTCAGGACAGGAACTCTGCGTTTCCCTTCTTCTCCTCCACCCACCAACCCTGCCTCAACCTTGGCACGGTGGGGGTGGGGGACGCTGCTGAAATCCAAAATACCAAATTCGTGGCAGGAATATTGCATCATGGGCTGTTTTAAACATCTTTGGAAGGGGGGGGGCAACTTTATTAGATAGATCAGTGGCAGAGAGAGAAGGTGGAAGACATGCGGCAGGTTGGACTCGAACCCGGGACGGCTGCTCTCAGCCATAATGCATGTAGGCGCCCGCTCATTGCACTCTGAGCTAAACCGGCACCCTGAAAATTCTTATTTTACCAAAGTAACCTCTACATTTTTACTGGTCTACTGTCATTGCATTGTACGATTACTTTAATTTTAATTGTATGATATGCTTAGTACTGATGACTACTACTGCAACAAGCCTTTCCATTGGCCACTTGAACCACTGATCCCTTTTGTATTTCTTGTAAGCAAGATGTGTTGCACATTAAAATTAAATGTCTCGCCTGTTTCTACTACAGTTCGGACTGGATCCCAATTGAGATCGGTCTATGAGTCAGAGTTCGTCACTTCTGACTGATAACAGACATAAAACTGTGAGTTGTTGAGGACATCCTCAACTGTCGTTAAGCATTTCTGGCACTGTTAGCTACTGTTAGCATCTGTTAGCTGTCGTTTGCCAGAAGTGAAACTTTCTTTGAAGTGGATGTAACATTGCTGGAGTCTTAGTGAATAAACTCATATGGTATGAGAAAGTAATTGTTTATCAGAGTGAAAGTGTAATTTTTTAGGACACTCAAGCCTAACATTAGCTGGCACAATGTCACGTCATAAACCAGCTGCTGTTGTTTAGCCAGCTCTTGCCAGCTGTTCAGAGACGAGAGACTGCACGTCTACTCTCCTGCAAACAGGTAACTGTGACAATATTGGGAATAAGTAGGCATGTTTATGCGCATTTTGTATGTTAGTTACAACCCGGTAATAAAGGGGTAATAGTAGGGTAACACTCAATTACCTCGGGTAGTTTCTGTGTAATAAGTGCTTGTTTCTATTAATCAACACATTACTAACCAGTTAATAACCTTTTCAAACACACTTAAAGAATAGTAATGACTACCCGGAAACACCTGTGGGAGCTTCTCTCTAACAAGCAGGAGTTTAATACCATGGTCATGATAGATGATTAATAAAAGCATCAGGAAGTCTTAGAGAATAACACATATGAATACATTGGATTCACACAGGAGTGTAGAGGACCCTCCCTCACTGCATAGATTATACATGGATGACAACACATAATATAGTAAATATATTTCAGGTAAGAAAGAAAGATGTCCAGTACACAAAAATGACACGCCATCCATGTTCTCCTGCTCGTCCACTTCAGCGTTGTAGGGGCAGCAACACTATCGTCCTGCACTGCCTCAATCATTGATTGCCACCCTTCAAATCTACATCTCTTCTTAAAGACTTCACATGGTATACTTTACATGATGAGGAATGGAACTAGAATAGCTGAAGTTCATCCACGAAGTGTCATTAAAATCAACAGAAAATATCACATAACAACCAATCAGCCCCAAGCATTTACAATCCATAGAACTGCAGCGGTTGCATTAAAATAAACTGACAAAAATAAATAAGGTTAATTTCTTTCTTTTTTTTGCCTGTCCCGTTTGGCTCTTTTGCCATCAGAATTGTTGTCTAAAGGCGAAGAAAGATGCCCAACGGATTTACTTTACCAAACTGACCATCCCAGCCTTACCTTAATGGTCTATTTGATTCACCTTTTATTGTTTATTTTATTTTATTTTGACTTGCTAAATACGGGGCAGACTTGACTGGGGAAAAGAAAGGTAAGAAATAAGGTTAATTGCTAAGAAAGGATTCCCCTGGTAAGTGTCATGATAAAAGGTACCTGACAATGACTGTTGTAATCATGACCCTTTGTATATTTATACACACTGCTGAAATGCAAGCAAGATGCTAGGTCCTGGAGCTGCTACACAGCGGCAGTGTGGCATTTAAATCCTGATAAGTACCATGTACTGAGACTGGCGTAGTCGTCCAGGGCAGAGTGAGTCAGGGAGTAGAGTAGGGGCTCCGTTTACAGGCTTTGTTATAGGTAAATACTCAAAAAGCCACAGGGACACTGTAAATGACTCACATACTGACATGGAGACCCTCACTGAAAACCAGAAGGGCAGCATGTAGTGGCCTGCGCTAAGTGTTAGGACCTGCTAGGGCTCTAAATACCAGCATCAGTTTTGGGAGATGACAGAAAGTTAACAATTAAGATAGAAAGAAATACACCGCAGAAATGAGAGGAACTTCAAACTGCAAAGACACTCCAGCTGCAGCAGGAAATGAGTCCACACATCAGCTTCGCAGGGAAGCGGCCCTTGAGCGATCCTGCGCACCACTTCATGACTGTAAGTATGTGGGTTACCAATGTGTACTCCTCCATAGTTTAGAGTTTTCATCCTTTATTTAGCTGCAGGAAGAGGGAGTCATGGCAGTGCAAATGTTCTCTTCAGCTACATTAAATCGGTTTCATAATATTTGTTTATGTACTGCTTTGTGAAGGTTTGCAGGACTTTAATGATCCCTGAGCACACCAGGAGAATGGTGTAGATACAAAATAACAAAGAAAGTATTTCTCATCACTTCAAGGCTTTATTATTATTATTATTATTATTATTATTATTATTATTATTGTTGTTGTTGTTGTTGTTGTTGTTAATAATAATAATAATAATAATAATAATAATAATAATAATAATAATTAGTATGTTATTATCATCATCATTGTTGTGGTTGTTTTGCTGTTATTAATTTTATTAATTTCCTACATAGAATTGTCTCTCTTTTCACAGAGAGGTCAGAGGTCACCCTGTGGCAGGTAAATGATCCCCAGAGAGGGATGGATACTAGATAGATTTACGTTGACGTTAATGCCATCCTGCTTCTTCATCTGTATTACTAAATAGTGTAAAGCGTCACAGCAACGTCTCACGTGTCTGTCTGAATACAATGGGAACATCTAGAGGAAATCAATGTTTGAATGTGAAACAGGTGTTCGAAACACGGGACGTTCTAGCAGGAACTGCACACTGCGAAACACCTGTCCTCCTGATTCTTGTTCTGTTCCCATTAACATTTTCATCAACACTTATGGGAACTGAAAGAGGTTTTTGAGGCCTTGTTTGTGACACAGACAATGAGAGCCACTGTCTCAGCATACCACTTCTAAAACGAACTATCCCCTCTGGGCCCTGAGGGTTAAACTGACCAGAGCTGACCACTATGTCTGATGGAAGAAAAACAAAGCGTTTGACTTTGTGAAATAAGCTGTTGTTTGGTTCTCTCACCTTTCAAAGCTTTTGAAATGTTCCTATCAAGCTCTACATTGTTGAGGCTGCCTTATTTTGATGTGTTTTTTTATACTTCTTAGTGTAAATAGAAATGCAGATGTTTAAAGTTACAGTCTTTAAAGACAATGTAGTGTGTGGTTTGTCGGTGTCATGGGTCAGGCACACTAGAAAAGCTGTCCAAGAAACATTAGTATTGCTATTAGCTGTTGCAACCACTCTGTGAGGTGATAGCGTAGGTCACCTGGTGGCAAAAAATCAGAGTCCTGCATTGGGCGAACTGGAATCTTTCTCAGACAGATTGGTTGCGGTCCATCCCAGTTTCTTTGCAACAGATGACTCAACTCAGCTTTCATGATTCGGCTGTGTGGCAGGCAGGAATTGGACCCAAACGCAAACTCACGGGGACACGGGTGATAAACTAAAAAGCACAGCTTTATTGCTGGAAAAACATCACAAGTTATAAAAAACTAAACTGGGAAAACTAAACATAAAGCTCACCAGGAACCACAGGGAGACTCACACACAGCATGAGGGAGATCACAACACTGACACAGAAACACAGGGCTCAAATACACCGGGAAATAACGAGAGGAATGAGACACAGACGGGGAGCACAGCTGGGAGAAATCAGACATAACGAGACCCAAGGGAAGCGAAGCTCAATACATTCACGTAGGACACAGACCTTCAAAGTAAAACAGGAAATGTAACATAGACGCAGACTTGACTAGGGGAGACAGAGCAACGAAGAAACACAGAGGGCAGCTACGAAATACTCGAATACAAGAAAGCCAAACTAAGACACTAGACTAAAGAATAAACTGGGGCAACAAAGAGAACTAAGATCATAATACAAAAACTCAGACACAAGAAACTCAAAACACTGGGTCACTGCCCCAGGACCGTGACACAGCTGCTTGCCAACTGGTTGTAATATGGTTATATTCCTACTTTCTATAAAAGCATGGTTGCCAAGCCATGTCATTTTGCAGTTAAATCATCATCCTGAAGCAACTAGTTCACTATTTATGGAGGAATTTCAGGATTTCCTTTCCTGAGTTTCTATGACTGTCAAGGTTCTGGGTCATATCGACCCAGCATTTTGAGTTCTTATCTTTTGGTTTGATTTTGTATTATGGGCTATTCTTAATCTCTGGTTGTGTCTTGTTGATTATTATTATTCTTAGTCTATGTTTCAGTTAAGGGTTTTGTTCTTGTACACTCGTGTTTTTAGTATAGCTTAAGTCTTGCGTTAAGTCTGCGTCATTGTTTCCTGTTTTACTTTGAAAGTCCATGTCCTTTGTCAATGTCCTTTGTCAATGTATTGAGTTTTGCTAACCCTAACCCACCCTAACCCGCAGACCGTGACAGTGACATTTTGGCTGGACTTTCAATGTTTTATGTGAATGCCAAATTTGCCACAGATGACGATTTTTGCTTATTTGTCACATTTTATCACCATCTGATTATAAAAAAAACTGGTAGTTGCCAGCTTGAAGTCACAAACTGACAGCAGACTGGTAGCAGACTAATCATTTTGTTGTCACATTTGCTGCCTTGACTCGAAGTGACTTTGAAAACTGCAACAACCTAATGGTCACAGACGTCTTCTGCATCTTTTTTAGCAACCATTTCAAAATCAATGACAGTTGTTTTTCATAGTGTCGCTGTAGCATGAGAACACTTTTTGCTACAGTCACACTCGCAGGAGCTTTCCGAAGTGACAATAACCACAGATGAGACACAAATATCCAGAGACAGAATAAGACCATTAAGATGAGGCGAAATGAGTGTCTCAGCTGTTTGATGAGTACTTTTTCAGTGCCTACTGTATTGCTGCCAAAAATACATTAAAAGCCTGTACTGAAAAGCAAATGAGATCACCGACTGAACAAATGATGAAGATTTACAATATACTGAGTCAATTTCGAGTATCTTCAGGTTCCCAGAATCATTTTATGTACTGTAGAAGTGAAGCACCTGACATCCTGAGCCTTGATATCCTGACGATAAGCAGAGTGGTGGGTAGGGGTTGGCGTCAGACATACCCACTGATCAGCCCAGCCTTTATCCAGCTCAGCTGCCTCTGTGTTATAACACAAAGAGAGATCACAGACAGCATGTGCCCAGCAGCATGCTAATGAGCCAGTCGGAGTAAGGTGAGCCGATGCACACCGTTGCATCAGGCATTGCGAGGGGCACTCATATCAGCCAGTTAAATTTAGCATGGTGGATTTTTGATCTCACAGTGGTTGCTGAGCTTTTCTCCTGTTGTCACAGTTAAGCAGCCAGAGTACCTGAGGATGCTCTGAAGCTTTTAAGTGTCTGATATTTTTGTAGTGTATAGAACAGCTTTAGGCTCTTAATTTTGAATGTGGAGATTTGAGCCAAAAAGACATTTTGTCAAAAGTATTAAGCATAAAAAAGTCAGTTTGAGCTTACAGAACTGGAACAACTCAAAATTAGTACACATGCAGTATGTGATGAGGGTATGTAGACAAGGTTTACTTTTAAGGGGAAATATTATTATAAGATTAGAAACTGGATGATCAAGAGAAGGTAAAGGAAACTTTTAACCTATTTGCAACTGTAGGTTTGCTTGTTTTTACACGTGTGCCACATGTAGTAGGAATGCAGTACCTCTGGTAATTTTAGCTCCTCATAAGAAACGGTATAATTTAATTTAATCAAGTAAACGTGTGTGGAGTCTACTCTGTTCCTACACTGTGAAAAGATCAGAAAATAAAAAGTGAAAGCTTCTGTGTTAACCTGGACTGCTTTAAGGACAGAGTAAGGTTTAGGTGTTTTTTTTTTTTTTTTTTTTGTTTTTTTTTTCTTAAATGACATCAGAAACAGCAGTATGCGACATTACGTGATGGCAGAGCTTCAGTTCATCCTTTGTCATTTTTTTTTTTTTTTTTATAAATAGGACAGGGGGAATGAATGAGAGAAAGAGGGGGAGAGAAAGAAAGAAAACCAAAGGGGAGAAGAGACGGTGAGGGGGGGGGGGGAAGAGAGAGAGAAAAAAAAAAACTCCTGGGTCACCTGTATGGAGAAAAAAAAAAACAAACAAAAAAAACAAACAGAGGAGACAGCAAACAACAAAGAGCAACATAATAATAGAGAAAACAAAGCACCATCACAATAAACTAGCTAGTCATAAATATCAATATTTACTAAATAATAAACGATATTGTGCAAGCACGCAAGATAGACAGCGCACAGTGTGCTTTGAGGCAGCAGCCAAGAAAGCTTTAGTCCGCGTCTGTGAATACCCATGTGTGCATACCTGTGTGGATCAGCATGCTTGCATTCCAAAGGTTTCTCCATGTAATGATCTGCTAGGGAGTGTGGGGGGGCCACAGCCCCGTCCTCCAGGGTGTGAAGCGTGTATGGAGGAGATCAAAACTCCAGACATCCAGAGGCCCCCAGAACACAAGAGACCAAGGAAGACCAACAGAGGGGCAGCCGCGCCACTGTCCCAGTAAGAGCTGAGGAGAGTCCCAGATGAGGGCTCGCCCAGCAGCCGCGGAGCAGAAGTCAGGGGGAGTTGCAGTGACGCGCCCGTGAGCTCCGCCGGCCCCCAGCTGTGCCTGAGTGACCGAGCCCCAGGCCGAGAGGCCGGGGGCACCCCACCTCCAAAGGGGCCCGAGCGAGCCCCAGGCCCCAGGCCCCGACAAGCGGCCGCCAAGGAGTGAGCCGGTGTGTACCCGGACGCCCACCCCCAGACACAAAGAACCACCAACACACCGACACCTGAGGGAGTCCGCCACCGGCAGGGGAAGTGGTGGTGGGTGGAGATAGGCCTCCAAACCTTGGAGGGCCTGAGGTGTCCCCAGAGAGGTGGCGTCTGATACCCAACCTGACATATAGACACAGACATACAGGCACCCACAGACACAAACATCCATTCCCACCCTCATGCTCTCATATGCACTCACTCCACACTCAACCAACGTGGAGACAGACATAAAGAGACGCTGTACACACAATCACACTCCCCAAGCGTACTCTACAAACCGGGTCTAGGTACCCTTGCCCCTGGAGGGGGGAATTGCACCCAGACCCAGGTGGTGTTACCCTTTTCCCTGCGGTGGGGAGAGGCAGACCACCCCGACTCCGCAGCAGCAGGGAGGCCCCACACCCCAGACCGCAGTCGGACGGCCAACTCCTCCTACTAGCCCTCCCGCTCCAGCAGGCCGCAGAGAATGGGGGTGGGAGAAGACTCCAAACCTCCCTCCACCCGCTCATTGTAGTGTTGATGCATATTCAATTCAATTCAATTCAATTTTATTTATATAGCGCCAAATCACAACAAAAGTCGCCTCAAGGCGCTTCATAGATAATTCATATGTGTTCTAAGGTGTAATTAAAACCCAGGAGGGCATGGAGCTACCTGCCAAGGAGCAGCAGGTAAGCGCATAGTCCCTCCTGCTAGCCCTCAATGACTAAGTGTATTTAAAATTGAGAGGTGGGCAACGACGTCAGGGGTGAGGTGTACACCCTGATGGTAATTTGGACTCCGTGATTGTGCCCACCCCCAAGATCCTATATGTATGTGTAATGAGAGTGTGAATAATGTGAATGTCTAAGTTGTGGGATAAAATTGAGGCAGAGGCAGCCAGAAGGGGACAGGGGGGGGGGGGGGGTAGCCTCCTCTGCACCCTGGTGACATACCCCCACTCCAAGGCCCTGCATGTGTGGGTGGTTGTGGAGGAGCGGGAAGAGGGAGGCAGCTGGAGATGGGGAGGGAAGGAAGGGAGGGGCAGGTAACCCCTCCCTGGGGCCAGCTCCCCCGCTGACCCCAGTAGGCACTCCCACCCTCCGCGACCCGCCAGGGAAGGGGGGCCCAGGCCCATCAGACCGGGGCCCAGAGCAGTAGCGCCCTCCGGCTCCACAGAGCCCTGGACAGTCCACCCAACCCCACCACAGAGAAAACTGCACCCACCCCACCATCCACACATCTTCCAGACTACATAAGACGGTAAACGCCCAGGCTGAGATCTTCCTCCACCTCTCCAGGTTTAGGTGTTTACAAGTGATCCACTGCGCCGATCAACGCCGACTCTGCATTCACCAATGAGCTGAATCAGTTCTACGCCCGTTTCGAGGTTAGCCAGGCGGCTAATGCTATCTACCGCTTGACTACCGAGGACAGTGACGTCATCAGCGAGAGACCGGTGACCAGCATCGCGGAGCATGACGTCCGAGCGGCACTGAGGAGAGTGAACACAAGGAAAGCGGCGGGGCCAGACGGCATCACCGGCCGTCTGCTGCGCTGCTGTGCTGACCAGCTAGCAGGTGTGTTCACTTACATCTTCAACGAGTCCCTGGCAAAGTCTGTGGTCTCCACATGCTTCAAAAGATCCACCATCATCCCTGTGCCCAAGAACAGCAAACCCTCATCCCTGAACAATTACCGGCCAGTTGCACTGACCTCGGTAGTAATGAAGGTGTTTGAGAGGCTGCTGAAGAACATCATCTACTCCTCCATCCCAGACACTACAGATCCGCTGCAGTTCGCCTACAGATCCAACAGATCCACAGAGGATGCCATCGCCCACGTCCTACACACCACTCTCAGCCACGTGGACAAGAAACAGGGTAACTATGTGCGAATGCTGTTTGTTGATTACAGTTCAGCGTTTAACACAATAGTGCCCTGCAGACTGTTCACAAAGCTGAGGGATCTGGGACTCAACAGCCGTCTGTGTGCATGGGTGTTGGACTTCCTCACTGGCAGAACTCAGGTGGTGAGGGTGGGCAGGTGCTTCTCCAACAGCATCACCATCAACACAGGAGCACCTCAGGGATGTGTCCTCTCGCCACTGCTCTACTCCCTCTACACTTCAGACTGTGTGGCCACCCACGGCTCCAACAACATTGTGAAGTTTGCTGACGACACAGTGGTGTTGGGTGCCATCTCCAACAACGATGAGGCGGCCTACATGGATGAAGTGAAGAATCTGGCATCGTGGTGCCAGGACAACCACCTCCAGCTGAACGTCAGCAAGACCAAGGAGCTGGTGGTGGACTTCAGAAGGGGTCAGCACAGAGACTACAAGCCCATTATCATCAATGGAGCTCCAGTGGAGAGGGTGCAGTCCTTCAAGTATCTCGGTGTCCACATCTCCTCAGACCTGACATG
Organism: Aulonocara stuartgranti; assembly: GCF_965226115.1. Lineage (NCBI taxonomy): Eukaryota > Metazoa > Chordata > Actinopteri > Cichliformes > Cichlidae > Aulonocara > Aulonocara stuartgranti. Next base: position 331,248 of record NC_138953.1, on the reverse strand, counting down.
GGCTGCCCACATTCAGGTCCAGACCAAAAAGGCTAGGCAGCGCCTGTATCACCTACGACAACTGAGGAAGTTCAGGGTCTCTCCAAAGATCCTCAGGATTTTCTATACAGGCGCTGTGGAGAGCATCCTCACACAGAACATGACATCGTGGTTTGGGAACAGCTGTGTGAAGGACCAAAAAGCTCTCCAGAGAGTGATCCGTACAGCAGAACGCTGCTGCAGGATTGCTCTCCCACCGCTTCAGGACACCTACACCAGGAGATGCCGGACTAGAGCAGATACTGAAGGACCCGTCCCATCCAGGCAACAAACTGTTCCAACTTCTGCAATCTGGTAGAAGGTTCCGCATCTTCCGGGCAAGGACAGAGAGACTCAAGAGGAGCTTCTATCCCCAAGCCATCCGTGCCCTAAACACACACACCCGCCCTCTCACATCATCTATAATTGACTGAGACAGGACTCTTCCAGACACTAAACCAAGGCACAATGTACATTTCAATTCCTTTAATTTTAAATATGTTTATATTGTCTATCCTGTAAAATAGTCAGATGTCTATTCATATTAATGTACAGAATTCACCTGCTTGCTGCTACTACTGCACATTCACCCAGTGTATATACTATATGTGTATATATATATATAAAAACACCCAGCACGCCCCTGCGGGCGGTTTATCCTTCAAGCTCGGGTCCTCTACCAGAGGCCTGGGAGCTTGAGGGTCCTGCGCAGTATCTTAGCTGTTCCCAGGACTGCGCTCTTCTGGACAGAGATCTCCGATGTTGTTCCCGGGATCTGCTGGAGCCACTCGCCTAGCTTGGGAGTCACCGCACCTAGTGCTCCGATTACCACGGGGACCACCGTTACCTTCACCCTCCACATCCTCTCGAGCTCTTCTCTGAGCCCTTGGTATTTCTCCAGCTTCTCGTGTTCCTTCTTCCTGATATTGCTGTCATTCGGAACCGCTACATCGATCACTATGGCCGTCTTCTTCTGTTTGTCTACCACCACTATGTCCGGTTGGTTAGCCACCACCATTTTGTCCGTCTGTATCTGGAAGTCCCACAGGATCTTAGCTCGGTCATTCTCCACCACCCTTGGGGGCATCTCCCATTTTGACCTCGGGACTTCCAGGTTATACTCGGCACAGATGTTCCTGTACACTGTACACTTGGTTATGGCGTTCCATGTATGCCTTGCCTGCTAGCATCTTGCACCCTGCTGTTATGTGCTGGATTGTCTCTGGGGCATCTTTACACAGCCTGCACCTGGGGTCTTGCCTGGTGTGATAGACCCCAGCCTCTATGGATCTTGTACTCAGAGCTTGTTCTTGTGCTGCCATGAGTAGTGCCTCTGTGCTGTCTTTCAGTCCAGCTTTGTCCAGCCACTGGTAGGATTTCTGGATATCAGCCACCTCCTCTATCTGCCGGTGGTACATACCGTGCAGGGGCCTGTCCTTCCATGATGGTTCCTCGTCTCCCTCCTCTTTCTTGGGTTTCTGCTGCCTGAGGTATTCACTGAGCACTCGGTCAGTTGGGGCCATCTTCCCAATGTATTCTGAGATGTTCGTTGTCTCATCCTGGACTGTGGTGCTGACACTCACCAGTCCCCGGCCCCCTTCCTTCCGCTTAGCGTACAGCCTCAGGGTGCTGGACTTGGGGTGAAACCCTCCATGCATGGTAAGGAGCTTTCTTGTCTTTATGTCAGTGGCTTCTATCTCCTCCTTTGGCCAGCCTATTACCCCAGCAGGGTACCTGATCACGGGCAGGGCGTACGTGTTGATGGCCCGGATCTTGTTCTTACCATTCAGCTGACTCCTCAGGACTTGCCTGACCCTCTGCAGGTACTTGGTGGTTGCAGCCTTTCTAGCGGCCTCTTCATGGTTCCCATTCGCCTGCGGGATCCCCAGGTACTTATAACTGTCCTCTATGTCTGCAATGTTGCCTTCTGGTAGTTCAATCCCCTCAGTTCTGACTACCTTCCCTCTCTTTGATACCATCCGACTACACTTCTCCAGTCCGAACGACATTCCAATGTCATTGCTGTATAGCCTGGTAGTGTGGATCAGTGAATCGATGTCTCGTTCACTCTTGGCATACAGCTTGATGTCATCCATGTACAGGAGGTGGCTGACAACTACTCCGTTCCGTAGTTGGTATCCGTAGCCAGTCTTGTTAATGATCTCACTGAGGGGGTTCAGGCCTATGCAGAACAGCAGTGGGGACAGAGCATCTCCTTGGTAGATCCCGCACTTGATGGTGACTTGTGCTATGGGCTTGGAGTTGGCCTCTAGTGTTGTACGCCACATCCCCATTGAGTTCCCGATGAAGGCTCTTAGGGTCCCATTGATCTTGTACAATTCTAGGCATTCCAGTATCCAGCTGTGGGGCATTGAGTCATAGGCCTTCTTGTAATCAATCCAGGCAGTGCACAGGTTGGTCAGTCTGGTCTTGCAGTCTCGGCTGATTGTTCTGTCTACCAGTAGCTGGTGTTTTGCGCCTCTGGTATTCTTGCCAATTCCTTTCTGTGTCCCGCTCATGTATTGACCCATGTGCCTGTTCATCTTAGCCGATATGATGCCTGACAGGAGCTTCCATGTAGTACTGAGGCAGGTTATTGGTCGGTAGTTGGAGGGGACCGGTCCCTTCTTGGGGTCCTTGGGGATCAGGACCGTCCGGCCTTCAGTTAGCCATTCCGGGTGTCTCTCGTTAACTAGCAGCTGGTTCATTTGTGCTGCCAGACGCTCGTGGAGTGCAGTCAGCTTCTTCAGCCAGTAGGCGTGAACCATGCCGGGCCCTGGTGCTGTCCAACTCTTCATACTGGAGACCCTTTCTTGGATATCTGCCACTGTGATGGTTACTGGACCCTGTTCAGGGAGGTCGCTGTGGTCTGCCCTCAGATCCTCTAGCCACTGAGCATTGCCGTTATGGGTTGCATCCTTCTCCCATATGCTCTTCCAGTATTGCTCCGTCTCCAGCCTTGGTGGTGCTGTTCTCTTATTGTTCCCTTGCCACTGAGAGTACACCTTTGCTGGTTCTGTGGAGAACAGCTGGTTTATTCTCCTGCCTTCTATCTCTCTGGTGTACCTCCTCAAGCGGCTGGCCAAGGCTGTGAGTCTTTGCTTGGCAGTTTCCAAGGCCTCAGGTATGGACAGCTTGCTGTATTTCTTAGGCACCTTATTTGTCGCACCTTGCTGCAACTCCGTTAGTTGGCTAACCTCCCTCCGTGCTACTTTGATCTTGCCCTCTAGCCTCCTTCTCCATGGAGGGTACTGGCCCTTGTCGCTGTTCAACTTGTAGCCAAGCATCTCACTGATCACTGCTGCCGTATTGTAGATCAGCTTGTTAGTGTCGGTAATCGTGGTTGTAGGTATTGCCCGTAGTGCTGCATTAACATCATCTAGCAGACCTTCTGAGGGTACTTCACGTAATCTTGGTAACCGGCTACGGGGGATCCAGGTTTCAAGCTTGGCCATGATCCTATTTTTCAGGTCAGTTCCTCTCACACTCAACGATCCTTCTCCTATCGCACTTGGGGCTATGTACCCAATCTCGGGTGGGGGTGATGATATCGCCCCCCTGACCTGGCGTCCTGACTCCCCCTTGCCGTAGCATTTGTGTTGTACCTCGTCAATCTCTTGCTGTGAGAGCAGTCCCTTCTTTCGAATGTTGGAACACTGAGCTACTAGTTGTTTCGCCGTCATTGTGGATGTTGGGTTTCGAAGAATCCATAGGTCCCTCATCCTAATCATGTAGCCCCTTCCGCCGGGGTTACTTGCGTAGTAGCATTCCAACAACGCCCTGTTTTCGTCTCTTGCCCACCGATGCCTTCTTGTTCCAGTAGCCCACTTTTCGTCAGGGTGCCCTGGTTCCTCAACACCTGACGCGGACCTTGTTGATCCGGGCGATGTCCGAGCCGGCATGCCTTCATATCTATCTGTCTCGCTCATGTCTGCGGTAGGCTTGCTTAGCATAGGGGGTCTAGCCTTAGGACCCTTACTGGATACAGACGCCCCAGGCAGGAATCGAACTTGCGATCCTCTGTTCCATATATATATATATATATATATATATGTATATATATATATATATATATATAATGTATATATATACATTATATATATATACATAATGTATATATATATATATATATATATATAATGTTCTTCCTCTACCCCCCCCCCCCCCCCCCCTTTGTACATGTCGAGGAGCGTGTCAGGCTACATTTCACTGTGTGTTATACTTGTATAACTATGCATGTGACAAATAAAGAACCTTGAACCTTGAAGGTGTGTTAATGGAAATGTTTGACCGTTCCTCCAGAAGTGCATTTGTGAGGTCAGACACTAATGTGGAACAAAAAGGCCTGGCTTGCAGTTTCTGTTCTAATTCATCCCAGAGGTTTTCTATTGGATTGAGGTCAGGACTCTGTGCAGGCCTGTCAAGTTCTTCTGTAACAGACTCGCTCATCCATGTCCTTCTGGACTTATGGACGTTTTGTGCACTTGTGTGCAATCATGTTGGAATAGGAAGGGACCATCTCTAAAGTCTTCCCACAAAGTTGGGAGCAGGAAAGTGTCCAAAATGTCTTGGTATGCTGAAGCATTAAGAGTTCCTTTTACCGGAACTAAGAGGCTGAGTCGAAAAACAAAACAACCTGACACCAAACTTTCCACTTGGCACTATACAGTCACACAAGTATCATTCTCCTGGCAACTGCCAAACCCAGACACCTCCATTGGATTGCCAGGTGGAAAAAGGTAATTTACTACTCCAGAGGACATGTCTCCATTGCTCTGAAGTCCAGTAGCAGTGCCCTTTAAACCACTTTGGGTTGTGTTGGGTTGGATGCAGGACTCGGCCACTGAAAGCCATTCCTTGAAGCTGTTTGTGAGATAATCTGAGGGTCACATGAAGTTGGGAGATCTGTAGTCAATGCCTCTGCAGAAAGGTGGCAAACATCTGCTGACTAGGATTTTATTTAGTAATACAATATTTAGTAGTGAGAAAATTTCACAACTGGTCTTGACATCCTGTCAGGGTGCCATGCTGAGAGTGACTGAGCTCCTGAGAGTAACTCATTCTTTGACAAATGTTTGTAGAAGCAGTCTGCATGATTTGGTGGTTTATGTTATACACCTGTGGCCATGGAAGTGATTGGAACACCTGAATTCAGTGATTCGGAAAGGTGAATACTTTTGGCGATATAAGCGGTGTCCCAAAACCCAGGCCGCGTCCTTCAGAGGCCGCATTTGTAGGCCGATTACGTCACAGCGACGCGACAAAGGCTGTCCCAATTCGAAGGCTGCTCCAAATGCAGCTGACAAATGCGTCCTTCATTTCACAGATTTGAAGGATGGGTTCGGTGTGTCCTTCGTGGCCCACCATATCCCAGAATTCATAGCGTGGCCCAGCCAATTCCAGATTCTAACAATGGCGACAGCTACTTAGTTTTAATATTTCTCTTATTAAACTTTCTGGGTCACAAAATAAACTTTTCACTTTTTTTTTTTTCAGGCGAGAATGTAGCTGTGTAAACTTCAAATATCTGCTCGGTTTATCAAGACATCACATATTTGCAAAAGTGCTCCGACGTTTTCGGAGACGTCTGTGACCCACCAGCTCGATAGCTGACTGGGGCGATAACAGCAAACTCCCGGCACATCGTTTTCAAACCCCCGTGGTCTTTCACTACTCAGGTTAAACATGATATACAAGTCATTTACATAACTTAAAGTTATTGTTTGGCTTTTTTCAGTGTTTTATTTATGAGTAAATCAGTTTGCCTGAGATTAAAGTTCTAGTTTTCACAATAGTTTATAGCTTTCTGAATAAACGTCAAGCAGACAACTGGTTAAACAGAAGTGTGAGACGGTCGAAAATTTACTCCAGTGTCCTGTTATATTTTAGATAGCAAGGAGCAGACGGCCGAGTTTATTAAACTCCACGGCGGTGACAGCGGTGCTGCAGATCTGAAGGCGAGACCGTCCCATTTCACAGCCTCGCACTTCCAGCCTTCTCGTTCTTCGAAGGACCCGGCCCACGTAGCCCGTGAAGGCCGGGTGCTCCGAAGGATGCGGCCTAGGTTTTAGGACACAGCAATTATGCATTATGACTCCTGTCACACATGAATATGAAGTGCAAATGAAATGGTTGACACTTATGGAAAAAAGTGATTGAAACAGACTGTCAGCTTTAATTCTTATATTTTCTAATACTGTCAAAATGGAACTATACAAGTTGAAATAAATTCCTAGTTATGACTTTTCTGTTAAATACTCAACTGAACCACACCATCTCCATCTTAAATGTTCTGGCACAGGTGCCTGGTTTGCAAAAGTGCCTTTAAATTCCTGCACTTTTGCTGGAACGCCAACTTCTGGTCTGTTTTTGGGGTCAAGTAGAAGCCTACTATTTTGCAGTTTCTAAAGCGCAGCCCTATACGACTCAGTTTCCAAAGCCTTGCATTGGGACCTCATCCCCAACCATAAATTGCTGTATCTAGTTGATCTCCAAATAGTGAGGAAGATTGCAACTTTCTTATTATGCCTTTAGAGGAATAAGAACGTTGCAGTGAGAGGCCCATTCTGCAATGTATGAATCAGTACTGTCCAAAACAGTGTTCCCCAGAGAGTGGACCCGACTTTGACAACAGCAGATCATGTCAGTGTTGTACTTTTCTAACATCCACTGTAGAGTGGAAATGTGTTTCAAACGTATCTGTAAAACTATAAAACTCATGTGCATCTTTCTACTCATTAAAACAATTTTAATGTCATATAGGAGACACAACCTTTAAAGGTGGATTCTTAGACGTCTGACTGGCAGGTGTCACACAGAGCTTTAGCAGGTTTTCTGGTTATGGAGGTGCACTTAACCAAAATTTTATAACATCTCTTCAGTAACCATTTTTACACATGATATTCATAGAAGTTTCAACTTTAATCAGGACATACAAATTTGAACAATTGGACTAAATTACCATTTTGAATCTCTTAGCTCAGCAACATCAATTAGTCATCATGTCTGGGAGACAGAGAGCACTGAGGGTTAGGGTGTTTAATATAGAATTAGAGGTGTGGGAGCTGTAATTCACAGAATCCATTTTTGCTGTTCTGGATTATTGCCAGAAACGGTGTCAGAGATAAATTCTAATATATTTAATAGTTATGCTAGGTTTTAAAAAAGGCAGTAATTACAGCATGGAAGCCTCCCACACCCAGTATCCTTCTCCTCCCTCCTCGGAATTGTGAATAATTCAGATGCCTGTGATTTAAATGCAGCCAAACAACCGTGAACTTACTAGTAGCTTGCTCTTGTGCCCAGGTCACAGTACTTTGCTTTTCCATTCCAGCTGCCTTACTTAAGCACTTTGAGCTTATACATTCAAACCTTTTTGGCTTTTACAGAAGAGGGTTGTAGAGATCACATGGGTAAAAAACTAATTTCAGTCAAAGTTTGCGTTCTGTCTTATACTGTTTGTTTTTAGTTGATGTTAGTATCACGAGGTGTTCTCTGAGAAGGGAAACTTCTGAAACAGTAAGAATGGGAAAAGTGGAGCGAAGGCAGTAGGAAAGATAAAAACTAGGTTTCTAAAGTATAAGTTATTTAACTTAAAACCAACAATTAAAATACCCTGGCCAGGGACACAAGGATTTAAATATATAAAACAGCACAACTACAAGTCCTAGTCTCGGCCGATCAATTAAAATCAATAAAAGTCTAATTAAGAAAAGTCAACTAAAAAGGCGGCAGTGCCCTCAGATGTCCTCTCCATCACTTCGCACCAGCGTCCACTGAAGAAAAGGGACAGCAGCAGTCACGTTTCTTTATTTACGCGGAGCGTCTCCATTAATTAACCGGGTGGGAACTTATCCCAAACAACACGCGTGGGTGGTGTCTCGTTATCTCCCGAGATGGGACGTCCTTCCACCCCCACTTTGTTGGCCACCACCAGGCTTCCTTTAGTCGGGTCTCAGTGCCCCTCACCACGCCAGCCATCCTACTGCCAGTTACCGCTCCACGGCTCTCCCTCTCGTCCATTCCGCCGCGCCTTCTTATTGGCCTTCGGCGGCCAAAAGGGGAACCCTCATTGGTTGTAGTCCGCTCAGGTGTGCCGAATTAGTGATCAGTAGGGGTAGGGAGTGTGCCCGGAACAATATGCACAATAAAACATGCGATAAAAATGTAGGAATAAAATACTCTACGTTATTAAAAGATTAGAAATGATAAAACACAGCAACCCATGCAGAAAGATTAGAAAAAACCCACCAAGTTAAAACATGTCAATTCCACCCTGTGACATCACATGCAGCTTACAGTCCGTACAGACTGAGTAAAACAACCAACAGAGTCACTGTGGTTCTTCAGAACAATGTATCCAGTTACATGTGGTATAAAATCATAATAGCATTTCATAAAATGAACGTCACCAATAGTCAAGCAGGGTGGTGGTGAAGTGAACTTACTGCTTCAGGACCTGGACCACAACTCTGCGAATTCTGCTCACTAACAGAAAATCCCGAATGACAATGGTTATGAGCTTTAGAGCATGAAGGTTATGCAATAGGACACTGATCTGAAACGTATCAGGGTGTTCACCCCTGAATTGTTAAACTAAATCAATGAATGAACATTATGGAATGGCCTATTCAACGTTTAGCCTTAAATCCAACTGAGATGGTTTCACACAACCTCAAAACAAGCTGCTGACAGGTGTCCTGCATGAAATGCTACCAGGAGAGAGGAAGGCAGACAAAAGGCCGTCCCAGAGGGGTTATGCTTCTGAATGGAGCGTGGAGGATACGTAATGAAGGCAGCTGTTGTTGTCATTTAGCATTTTATAAATCAAACTGAACTGAAGTGAAAGTCCCCCAGCCTGGCTGAATTCAAACAGTTCCTCCACACCCATGTTAAAGACTCATTACCGTTATCACAAACATTCGACTGCAGTTCTTGCTGCCCAGGGTGATTAGGTTCAGGTGGTAATTACTTTTTTGATAGGTTTGGATCTCTTTTTTTTTCTTAATAAATAAATCATTTAAAACTGTTTATTTTTGCCGAAAAAGAGAAAGAAATGAGGAAAGGACAAACCCTTTTTCACAGAACTGTAAATCTGCATACAAAACACCTGTTTTGCAGCTCATAAAAACAACACAATGGATTTCACTGGAGTCGCAAATTAGATCAATTTGTGAGAAATGCAAATGAAAAGAGATGATACACAGAAGATAAATACTGGTAATCTATAAGCAATAATCGTCATCCACACCCCTCAGAGGATAGGGACCGTTTTCATGAACATCCTGACAAACCTGGACATGAGAGTAAAGCAGGTGTTCGTGTGTTCACAGAACGAGAGCTGGGTTATTGATCCGGAGGCACCAGGAAACCCTGTCCTCCCATTTCCACTGTAATGAAACATAATCACTTTAAGAGTGGCAACTTTGCCATGCACAAGCCTCCAGAAGATCTGGGCCTGTGTGTGCTGTAATATGTAATCTGAATACATAAACATAGACTGAAAAGTAACTTCTCTATGTATTGTGTTTGGCACTGAAAAGGTCCATTAATGCTTAAGTAAACAGTAGCCACTGAAACACAAAACAAGGACAATAAAGTCAATAAAGCATATTGGTGTGACTGCACTGCTGTCATGAACCGAAGTTCCGAGCGCAGGCAGGACCCAGTAGCAGAACACACACACACTAGGGTATGAGCGAATAAAGAAAGTAATTTTTATTGAAACTAAAGGTGTCCCGTGAGGGTAGCCAGAAAAACAACGGATGAAACCAGACGAAACCGAGGGACCGCGCAGGGAACGCCGAGAGCGGGGCTGTGAGAGGCTGTAAAACAAAAAGAGAGACAGATTACTGGGGTGCGGAAAAAAGGCAGCATACGAGGGAAGGTGGAGTGTGCGTCTCACGGTGATAGCCGGGCCGAGTGAACCAGAGGGGGGTGGAGCTCCAAAAAGGGGTCGAGACGGCGAAGCTGAATGTGAACCAAATCTCAGGCGGACAGGTGGACAGGCAGGTGGCTCGAAAAAAACACGCCGAGTTGTGATCTGGGTACACAGGGAAAAAAAAACAGTGTTAGGTCCGATGGAGAGTTTGTCATACGAGTTCTTTTCCGCAGGCGTACGTTACCGCTGAGAGGCGACTACGGACTGGCGTGGAGCAGCAGGTAGGGCAGGATTAAATAGTCCACCTGGTGATCGCCTGGGATGGGATGCAGGTGTGGGGTTAGCAGCCACGCTCGTGGGCGTGGACATCCCAGCAGCACCCCGGACGCCGGGCCGCGGACCATGACAGTACCCCCCCCTCAAGGGTCGCCCCCAGGCGACCGGCCGGGACCCCGCCTGCGGAGAGAAGCACGGAAAGCAGAGATGAGACGAGGGTCCAGAATGAAGGAACGCGGGACCCAGAGGCGGTCCTCGGGGCCGTACCCCTCCCAATCCACAAGATACTGCCAGCCGCGCCCGCGCCGGCGCGCATCCAGGATCCGCCGGACCGCATAGGCCGGATGGCCGCCGACGAGCCGGGCGGGAGGAGGGGGCTCGGAAGGAGGGCACAGGGGGCTGAGGCGGACCGGCTTAAGTTGAGATACATGGAACGTGGGATGCACACGCCGAGAGGCCGGAAGCCGGAGCCTGACTGCCACCGGGTTGATGACTCGGTCCACTTCGTACGGCCCGATGAAACAGGGAGCCAGTTTGCGGGACGTGCCCCGGAGCGGGATGTTCCCAGCAGCCAACCAAACCTTCTGTCCCGGCTGGTAGTCAGGGGCTGGGGTGCGGCGACGATCGGCGTAGTGCGCCTGTCGTTCCTTTGCGCGCAGGAGGGCGCGGCGAGCGCAGCGCCACACACGTTGGCAGCGCCGGAGGTGATGAGGGGCCGACGGGACGGAGAGGGACAGGTCCTCTTCTGGGAAGAGCGGAGGCTGATACCCGAGGGACGCTTCGAAAGGAGAGAAGCCGGTGGAGGACGAGGTGTGAGTATTGTGGGCGTACTCCACCCAGGGCAGGTAAGTAACCCAGGAGGAGGGGTTTTGACTGGCTACGCACCTCAGCATAGTCTCCAGCTCCTGATTAAGGCGTTCAGTTTGCCCATTGGATTGCGGGTGGAAACCGGAACTCAAACTGACCTTGGCGCCGAGAATGGAGCAGAAGGTCCTCCACACTTGTGAGGTGAACTGGGGACCGCGATCGGAGACAATGTCCAGGGAAATTCCGTGGAGCCTGAAGACTTCCGTGACTAACGCTTGGGCAGTCTCAGCAGCCGAGGGCAGCTTGGCTAGCGGGACGAAGTGGGCGGCCTTAGAAAATCGATCCACAACGGTGAGGATGACACATTTTCCAGAAGAGGTGGGGAGACTGGTAACAAAGTCGAGCGAGATGTGAGACCAGGGCCGGTGGGGAGTAGTGAGTGGGTGGAGCTGGCCCATGGGATGTTTCGTGGATGGTTTATTACGAGCGCAGACGGCACAGGCAGACACGTAGTCCCTCATGTCCCGTAGTAGCGATTTCCACCAGAAGTGTCTGCTGAGGAGGCGCGCCGTTCTGCTCACGCCCGGGTGGCACGCGAATCAAGCTGTGGATCCAGTGGATGACTGCTCCCCGGGCGGCGGCGGGAATGAAGCGCCGTCCCGGCGGTCCAGTCCCTGGGTCAGGGTCCCCCGGGAGCGCTTGGCGAATGGTCTCCTCAATCTCCCAGGTGAGAGCACCCACCACGCAGGAGGCAGGCAGGATGGTGGCGGGGGGGGGCGCCTCGCTGTCGGGGGAATACAGACGGGAGAGCGCATCGGGTTTGATGTTTCGTGACCCGGGACGATAGGAGAGTGTGAAGTTGAAGCGGGCGAAGAATAGGGACCAGCGAGCTTGACGGGGATTTAACCTCTTGGCGGTTCTAAGGTACAGTAGATTTTTATGATCCGTCCATATAACGAAGGGCTGTTCGGTCCCCTCCAGCCAGTGACGCCATTCCTCTAATGCGAGTTTTACCGCTAGGAGTTCCCTGTCGCCGATGTCGTAATTCCTCTCTGCGGGGGTGAGTCGGCGTGAGAAAAAGGCGCACGGCCGGAGTTTGTTCAGGGGCCCAGACCGCTGGGAAAGAACCGCCCCGACTCCCGCATCAGATGCGTCGACCTCAACAACAAACTGTTTAGAAGAGTCAGGATGGGTCAGAATGGGTGTGGACGTGAATAATCGCTTTAATTTAGCGAAGGCTGCGTGGGCCTCAGGGGACCATGTGAAAGACACCTTGGGTGAGGTGAGTTGGGTGAGAGGCGCGGCCACCTGGCTGTAGTTTCGAATGAAACGGCGATAAAAATTCGCAAACCCCAAGAAGCTCTGAAGCTTCTTTCGTGTCTCCGGAACCGGCCATTCCAATATCGCTTTGATCTTCACCGGGTCGGTCTTCACCTGCCCACCAGCGAGGATGTAGCCCAAGAAGGAAATGGATGAGGCGTGGAACTCACACTTTTCCGCTTTTACGTACAGTCTATTTTCGAGCAGCCGTTGCAGCACGCTCCTCACATGCGCGGTTTGGTGAGTTATGTATGCAAACACTTGGTTGTTTAATGTAGACGCAGGGATGGGCGGTTCGAGTGGAGTAAGAGACACAGCTAGCCTCTTAGCCAGCTTCTCATCCATAAGGTTCTGTTCCGCCCCGGAGTCCACTAACGCGGGGCATGTAAAAGTCTGATTAGAAGTCACGATAGTAACGGACAGTAACAATCGGGGTCTAGTAGTGCTTAGAGTGCTGCCCACCCGTATCCCCGGACTCACCGGTGGGCCGGGTCGTTTGGGCGGACCGGGCAAACAGCGATGCGGTGACCGGGCCTCCCACAGTACAGACATTCTCCAGCCCGAAATCGGCGTTCCCTCTCCTCCGGAGAAAGCCGAGAGCGTCCGATCTGCATGGGTTCAGGCGGGGGCGGCGACGGAGAGCGCGCACACGCAGCTGGGGGCGGGGGCGGAGAAACGCGAAACCCGGGGCGCAATACGGAGCCCATAGGCTTAGACCGCCGCTCGGCATCCCTCTCCCGCAAGCGTCTGTCAATCCTACGGGAGAGGGAGGCCAATTCATCAAAGGATCTGGTCTCCTCGTGAAAAGCCAGTTGGTCCTTCATCTGGTCATTTAACGACCGTAAAAAAAACCCACGAAGAGCCGAATCGGGCCAACCCACGGCGACCGCTCGAGTACGGAATTCAACTAGGTACTCCGCAATACTGCGCCGCCCCTGACGGAGCCCCAGCAACTTCTGCGCGGCATCGTCCTCCGATACCGGAGGGGAAAACGTAGCCTGGAACTCCTCCAGGAAGTCATCGTAATCGCAATCACGAATGGGGTGAGAACTTAAGTAGGCTTCAGCCCATGCTAGAGCACGCCCCCGTAACAATCCCACGAAGTGGGAGATCTTAGCAGTATCCGTGGGGAACGCGTGAGGCGTGCGACTGAAAAACAAGGAGCACTGGAAAAGGAACCCCCCACACAGGTCCAGCTCCCCGTGGAAGGGTTCCAGCGGCGGAGGCGACACGCCGCGGTGCACGGGGTCGGACGGCCTAGTTTGTAATTTATTCTGAGTGTCACTGAGCTCTTGACAACGGTCTTGGAGAGACTGGAGCTGCTGATCGTGGCGACCGAGGATAGCGCCCTGTTTATTAATAGCGGAGCGGAGTGGATCTGCTGGGTCCATACTGGCCAGTCCGTACTGTCATGAACCGAAGTTCCGAGCGCAGGCAGGACCCAGTAGCAGAACACACACACACTAGGGTATGAGCGAATAAAGAAAGTAATTTTTATTGAAACTAAAGGTGTCCCGTGAGGGTAGCCAGAAAAACAACGGATGAAACCAGACGAAACCGAGGGACCGCACAGGGAACGCCGAGAGCGGGGCTGTGAGAGGCTGTAAAACAAAAAGAGAGACAGATTACTGGGGTGCGGAAAAAAGGCAGCATACGAGGGAAGGTGGAGTGTGCGTCTCACGGTGATAGCCGGGCCGAGTGAACCAGAGGGGGGTGGAGCTCCAAAAAGGGGTCGAGACGGCGAAGCTGAATGTGAACCAAATCTCAGGCGGACAGGTGGACAGGCAGGTGGCTCGAAAAAAACACGCCGAGTTGTGATCTGGGTACACAGGGGAAAAAAAACAGTGTTAGGTCCGATGGAGAGTTTGTCATACGAGTTCTTTTCCGCAGGCGTACGTTACCGCTGAGAGGCGACTACGGACTGGCGTGGAGCAGCAGGTAGGGCAGGATTAAATAGTCCACCTGGTGATCGCCTGGGATGGGATGCAGGTGTGGGGTTAGCAGCCACGCTCGTGGGCGTGGACATCCCAGCAGCACCCCGGACGCCGGGCCGCGGACCATGACAACTGCACGTTATCTGGTGCTTACCATGATTTAAAATCTTATTTTTAGACAGGCCAGGTAATTTGCCTTCTTTTGAAAATGATATGTTTGTTTCTAAGCCTTGATTTTAGATTATAAAGTTAAATCAAGAATAACCATATAATTGTGTCTATATTAGTACAGAAATCCTGAAATGGAAAGAATAACTCTTAAAATAGCCTGCATTAGGTCTCTCACCGGATCTCTCTCAAAATATAACTTGTTTCAAGATGCAGTGACAAACTCCATTTGCTTGATTTAATAAAAATTCACACAAGGCATCTGTTGAATGATTTATACAAAAATCATGTCTGACTTCAAATTTTTATATAAAAGAGAAAACATTTTACCAAAATCCATGATACAAATCTCATTTCAGAGACAGCCGTTTGTCCCAGCATGCCAGCATTATTGTGGCACAACCCTAACATTGGTTTAGGGAACATTTGATGAGGGTTTGTTAACCGACATCAGAACACTACACTAAGAAAATACGTTGGTGCAGCTCTAATCTTAAGGCTGATTTCTATGGGAAATGATATCAGAAAGACTCTATGTTATTGGCACAAACACAATTTCCCTGAAACTAACAGAACAGTATGAAGTATAATCAATGAGCTCGTGTGCTAATTCTGTAGCATGAACTGATACAGGTGTTCTTCAATCTTACTTTTCAGTCGCAGTACAGTTTATAAAGAAATAATGGGAACTTATTTGTTCTTGCTCTTTGTTCTTGCTTTTTCAAAAGAATCAGCATCTGTCCACAAGACTGTTTCAATTTGTTGTCGCTGTATTCACAGTGTGTGTATTTGCTATAAGCAAAACCAACCCCTTCTTTAAAGCCAGCAATCTCATGCTGGGATAGCATGTTTCTGCAACTGGCTATAAAAAACACCAAACTATTCAATTTCACCATTTGACATTTCAATCCTTACACCTGTAAAGCAGTGATAGATCTTGAAGAATTCTTTTCGGTACAACATCAACACCCCACTGAGCAATGTCATTTCCTTTAGCGATAGCAAGAAAGTCATATTGCAGCTAACTTTGACCTAAATTTGGAATCAATATTTTCTAAAGTACAATAAAACATAACCAATGTGTTTGCAGAAGCATGGGACCCTAACGGGTTACATATTATAATTGTGTACAGTATTAATTGCAATGCATTTGGCCTGTAAATATGGGGTGAGATGTAAAGAGGGATCCGTTTGTTAAATCATGGAAGAATCCCTCTCTGCTTCTTTGTGGTGCAGTGTTCAACAGATTCTCTCATCAGTCAATAACTGCTTTACACTTTCAATTAATGGTACGTAGTAAAAACTTTTGTTGCTTATGGACATGACCCTTCAAAGACCTTGCTTTACCCAACAAATCTTCTGGGATACTACTACTTCCTGTGAGTTGACTGGGCTGAACAGTTCCCCTATGGCTCTACTCTGTCCATAGCAATGCTGGAGAAAGGATCCATGAACTTATCAAATGTAGCCAACGCCTCATCTTGAAGGTGAGTGGTTCTCTCGGCATGATCTTCAAACACTGCCCTCAATTTTTCCTTGAGCGTATCCAGAAGAACTGCCTGATATTGTTGCACTCCTGATATGATATGTTTGACCGTTCTCTGTGAAAATATTTGACAAACAAAGTTACTCCAAACACTTGGCCAATTCTAAAATTCTTACACAACAGGTATAATCAGTTACACCTGATGATTAGACCATAAAAACAAAGAAACAAAAACAAAGTGAATGAAGTGATTACTGTTAAAGCTGTGAAATGGAAGAAATGGAAAAGTAGTTAAATACAATAAAAAAGGGGTTGCCCATTTTCTGATGAGACAAGACAAGAGATTGTGTTCATGAGAACGAGATTTTATCTTGTAATTAAGGAATTTTTGTTCGCACTTAGATATTAGTTTGTTTACATGTTTGTTGTATTTATTAAATTATTTATCCATCCATCCATCCATCCATCCATTCGCTTCCGCTCATCCTTTTCAGGGTCGTGGGGGGCACTGGAGCCTATCCCAGCTGTCATAGGGAGAGAGGCGGGGTACACCCTGGACAGGTCGCCAGTCTGTCGCAGGGCCAACACACAGGGACAGACAACCATTTACACTCACATTCACACCTAGTAGGAACTTTGGATTATCCAATTAACCTATCCCCACAAGCTCCATGTCTTTGGACGGTGGGAGGAAGCCGGAGTACCCGGAGAGAACCCACACAAACACGGGGAGAACATGCAAACTCCACACAGAAAGACCCCGGCCTGATGGTGGAATTGAACTCAGGAACTTCTTACTGTGCAGCAACAGTGCTGACCACCGTGCCCGTTATTTATGTATTTTAAAATAATGTAATTTAGATTTTCACGTAGAATTGATGTTTATATAAATATATATGTCATATTTTTATTGTATGCATTTATTATTTTATTTAATTTTCCAAAGAATCATGCGCATACGTTTTGGCAGTATTTCTGGCCAATAGATTTTGTATTTTTTTGTTTACTTTTTTTACAGGGCTTTCAAATACTGTCTTATCTGTAACTGTACTGAGCATTTGTAACTCCTACGAGATGCCCAAATTGCTGCCACATGAACGATTTAAACAAGCAAAGTGTCTTTGATGCAAACTACACCAGGAGACATGCCAGCCGCAGAGTGCGTGCCTGCTCCGGCTGCAACGTGACCTTTACACTCATCCTGGTGATTTACAATCCAACCATAGTGAAAAACACTTGAAAATGGAGAAAATGAGTAAAAGTAATATAGGACCATGGCTGTGTCATCAGAAGTCACACTACATTTTATTTAGGTTAACACTTACTCCTTTGTCCCACACGCCATCAAACTGTTTAACTCCTCTCTGGAGGGGAGAGGGAGGGGAAACAGGAGGACAAAGGAGGGGGGAACAACTAAGCTGTAGTGCCTCTGCACCTCACTGTACAATACCTTGTGCAATACTTTTTGTAAATAGTCAACAGTGCAATAGACTCAATACTTGAAATGTGCAATTCACTTGTATTTTTATTTTTTATTCCTATTTATTCTATTTATCCCCTTTGTATATTTTATTTATATTTGTCTCTGTATTTATATGTGTGTGTGTGTGTGTGTATATATATATATATATATATATATATATATATATAACAATTCTGTAACTGTAACTTCGGTCGTTGCTGTGCTTTTTGGAAGTCGAATTTCCCAGAGGAACCCACCCGAGGGATTAATAAAGTTCTATCTTATCTTATCTTATCTTACTTACTGTGACCGGGCTGTCAACCTGAGGCTCCTGCGCTTCAGGCAAAGATCCACGAGTTGATATTTCCACAGTGCTGGTTGTTGTTGTAGTACCACGGTTGGCAAACACAGAACCAGACAATTTTTCCGATCCTACAGAGTGGGACGTTGGGGGGATCCTCCATCCTCTTGGTGGGTTTCCATTCGTCAAATACAGAGGGTGCGTCCGTTTAATGTGGCGAAAGAACGAGTTAAAAACTCCTATTCACAGCCATCTTTTCCACAATAAACCACCAAATCCTGCCTTCGACCACGAGCTGCATTCATGTGGCTTAGGAGCACATTCAGAGTTAAAGAAACAAAGATCAAACAGATCATACATCTCCAGAGCGCCATGGTGAACTGTTTATGTGCTGTAGCCATGCGGCATACTTTACCGCTCTCCACCGAAGGCCACAGATGAGAGCGTGGGACCATGGGAAATGTAGGCAATTTTAAAAATATATTTTTCCTTAATTATCCAATTTTTCAGTTTTAAATTATGTCAATTATTTTTATTTTTAGGCAATAAGCATTTTAGACTTCATTTTTGAATTTTGTGTACTTTGAAAAAAATATATAAATAATTTTCTGCACATTCTCAGTTCCTGTCATGACCTTACTTTCTTGGGACCAAATCATTTTCCCTGCTTTGTTAACCAACTGGACCGTTACAAGATAAAAATCATTTATTTAAAAAACAAACAAACAATAGTTTAAGGTTGGTAACATTAAGTTCAATAATTACATTTATGAACGACACTATAGTATAACTGTGCTATTAAGATAAAGTCGTGTTTTGTGAGGGCCGCTAGTTAGCAAGCTAGCTAACATGATCATTAGCTAAATGACTTCAGCTGTGGCATATTGCTACTGTGAGCGGAGGCTTTGGAATCGAGCTAGAGAACCGCTGTCACGGCTTGGATGCGTTTGACCATACTGTCTGTGTTGTAACTAAGAATATTATAATTAATGTTATCATTAATATTATTAATATTATAATTAATGCTAGAATATATTACGGTCTAGCATTAATTTGCCTAATTGTGTATTTTTTTTATATCCCGCAACTGTTATTGCTTAAGACTGCTGAACAAGATGCCAACACTTGCCATCGAAGTGGGAGTAACCCCTTAGGCTTTGATGTGTCTGAATGTCAGCCTCAAACTTCCAGTCCCATTTCCTACACTGCAGACAAAACAATGAAAATGCCAGACCCACCGGAGTATGTGGTGTATACAGATTCAGAACTGGACATGGTGCGCAGTCAGTACTTTGCATTGCTTCACAGTGGAAAGGAAAAGGACTGTAAGATGTCGAAGGAGCTCTGTTGCAGACTTATAAGGAGCACAGTCACCAGCATGGTTGCAATCCTCCATGCTAGTCCCATGAGGAAAGAAGTAAGACACCCCTCCAAACTTGAAATGAGGGCAATGTCACAGAAGATTGTCAACTATTACCCCATGTTACGTGATGCTGACACACACATGCCATATGTAAGTCATTCTTTACCCATTACAATATCTAAAATTGAGCGAGATAACATATGATATATCCCTCATACCATCTTGCCAGTTAGCCATAGCACACACACAGTGTTGCACACAATCACCAGACAGTAGTATATACACTGAACAAAAATATAAACGCAACACCTTTGTTACTGCTCCCATTCCCCATGGGATGGACGTAGAGACCTAAAATATATGTATATGTATATTGTATAGCTTTCTTGTTATATGTAAAATTGTATTTATTTAAATTTTTACTTTTTAATTATTTTACTTGCATTTTTAATCACTTTTATATTTAAATATATTTAAATGTTCATTTGCTATTTATCTAGGGATTGAGAGTAACGCAATTTCTATTCTCTGTATGTCCTGTACATGTGGCAGAATCGACAAATAAAGTTGACTTTGACTTTGACTTGACTTTGAAAATTCATTCCAGATACACAATATAACCATCCCTCCCAAACAGTGGTCACAAATCAGTCCAAATGTGTGGTAGTGGGCACATCTGCTATATTGAGATAATCCATCCCACCTCACAGGTGTGCCACATCAGGATGCTGATCTGACATCATGAGTAGTGCACAGGTGTACCTCAGACTGCCCACAACAAAAGGCCACCCTGGAATGTGCAGTTTTTTGCGCTATTGGGGGTCTGGGGACCCAGAACCGGTCAGTATCTGGTGTGACCACCATTTGCCTCGTGCAGTGCAACACATCGTCGCATGGAGTCTATCAGATTGTCAATTGTGGCCTGTGGAATGTTGGTCCACTCCACTTCAATGGCTGTGCGAGGTTGTTGGATATTCGTGGGAACTGGTACACGCTGTCGTATACGCCGGTCAAGCACATCCCGAACATGCTCAATGGGTGACATGTCCGGTGAGTATGCTGGCCATGCAAGAACTGGGACATTCTCAGCTGCCATCTGCCCTGAACAATGTGAACCATGATTCATCCGTGAAGCGCACACCTCTCCAACGTGCCAGACGCCATCGAATGTGAGCATTTGCCCACACAAGTCTGTTACGGCGACGAGCTGGAGTCAGGTCAAGACCCCGATGAGGACGACGGGCATGCAGTTGAGCGTCCCTGAGACGGTTTCTGACAGTTTGTGCAGAAATTGTTTGGTTGTGCAAACCAATTGTTCCAGCAGCTGTCTGGGTGGCTGGTCTCAGACGATCTTGGAGGTGAACCTGCTGGATGTGGAGGTCCTGGGCTGGTGTGGTTACACGAGGTCTGCGGTTGTGAGGCCGGTTGGATGTGCTGCCATATTCTCTGAAACGCCTGTGGAGACGGCTTATGGTTGAGAAATGAACGTTCAATGCACGGGCGACAGATCTGGTTGACATTCCTGCTGTCAGCATGCCAATTGCACGCTCCCTCATTGCTTGTGGCATCTGTGGCATTTTGCTGTGAGACAAAACTGCACATTCCAGGGTGGCCTTTTGTTGTGGGCAGTCTGAGGTACACCTGTGCACTACTCATGATGTCAGAAGAGCATCCTGATGTGGCACACCTGTGAGGTGGGATGGATTATCTCAATATAGCAGATGTGCCCACTACCACACATTTGGACTGATTTGTGACCACTGTTTGGGAGGGATGGTTATATTGTGTATCTGGAATGAATTTTAGGTCTCTACTTCCATCCCATGGGGAATGGGAGCAGTAACAAAGGTGTTGCGTTTATATTTTTGTTCAGTGTATTTTAATACCTTGTGTTGTAGTGGGTGTTATTCAGTACTGATTATTTACACATGTAAATCCTCATGCTGGTCACATCTATCATGCTTTATCACAGTGTTTCTGTCATAGATCAAATTACCTAAAAGATTTTTATCCATCAGCTCATAATCACTGTCCACACTGTTGTGAGCGGTATACACAGTAAACAAACTGTACCTTGTTTTCACAATGATTTTATTCATGGGCATCTTTAACTTTCCTTTTAATATTTGATTCTGTTCGAAGTAACAATTAACATAAATCCATGATCATTATAGGACAAGGACATAAAGGGAAATCATCAGGACATGTAGGGTCAGTTCATTACTTAAACATATTTAACCCAAACATTAATTCTCATAAATATTAAACTGAAAACAGTCACTTAAAAATAATCCTACAACCTTGTTAGAAATGACTGATTAGAAAAATCTGGATTTTCTGAAGTCTAGTTACTGTCACAACGGGACGGAACGGACTCACGCGCAGGCTCTGAGTAGGGAACAATAAAGGTTTTTTATTTACAGAAGCACCAGGTGATCTATTTACACAGTGGGGAAAAGACGGGTTCCAGGAATCCACACACGAACAGGGGGGGGGGAAAGACACTTGCAGTCCACACACGCTCCAAAGTCCTCACTCCATCCACGCTCCACGCTCCTCTTCACACTCCACAAGAAACACAAAAGCTCGCTCCAATCCTCACACACTTGATCGCTCAGGTAACACAGGGGTAGGTCCAGGGAAATCTATTCACAGAGAAGCAAAAGGTTACTGTAAGAAGATCGCTAGGGAAACACGAGAACGAACTGAGCTGGGGTTAACACTAACGAGAGTCGGCAACGGTCCAGCGACGAGAAACACAGGGCTGCCGTCTTATGAAGGAGCTGGATCACTCGTAATGAGCCACAGGTGCGTGGGCCAAGGGCAGGAGCCCGCAGGTAAGCTCCGCCCAGGCAGAGGGAGGAGGGAAAGAGGGGAGAGGAGAGAGCAGGGAAAAAATAAAAAAGGAATACAAAACATATGTAGCCGTACTGAGCCGACCGGGTAGGCACAGGGACCCTGACAGTTACACCTTGTCTTACAATTGCTCTTTGCTTTCCCTAGCAGACCATGACAGCCTGAAGATGCAGGCAAGACATTACAAAACCTTGAGCAACATGTACAGGAAACCCAATGCAAAACCCAACCAAAGTGACGTTGCTCAAATTTTGGACTGGAGTTTGAGGCCACACGAGCTTTTATTGATGCAGATGTTACAAGGGAAGAAGACAGGCCCACAAACATATTTGAAGCATACCTGTGCTTCAAAGACATAGGAAATGTAAGTTCAACTACCTTCAGTTAAATTCCTTGCTTTTCTCTGGATAGGTTTAGTTAGTTCTTGACTAACTGAGCACAACCTTGTCATAGGCGATGGATGAACTGCATCGCATCGTTGGTGGTTCCAAGTGCAAATACATACCGTATTTTCACGACCATAAGGCGCACTGTACTAAAAGGCGCAGTCTCAGTAATGTGTGCCATTACTGTATTTAACACACACATAAGGCGCACTGGATCATAGGGCGCATACAAGTACCGTATGCGTATTTAAAAATAAAGCGGGAGCAAACCTGAATTCGGTACCTTACTCACATTTTTATTACCAGTAATCGTCATCATCAACAACACACAAGCATACAAGTGTGCGTATTTAAAAATAAAGCAGGAGCAAAACAAAGTTTGGTACTCACATTTTTATCATCAATCAAACCCATGGAAGTCCTCATCCTCTGTGTCTGAATTGAACAGCTGCGCTAAATCTCCATCAAACATGCCAAGTTCACTTTCTTCACTGTCAGAGTCACTTTCCGTGCCGTGCGGCTCCTCGGAAATGATGCCGGCTTTTGCGAAAGCTCGAACAACAGTGCCAGCAGACATGTTAGCCCAAGCATCTACAATCCATTGACAAATTGTGGCGTAACTCGCCCGGCGCTGCCTTCCACTCTTAGTGAAACTGTGGTCTCCACCGGTCATCCATCGCTCCCAGGCCGCTCGGTTCACACCGATGTCCAGCGGTTGGAGTTCCTTTGTCAGGCCTCCCGGAATGACAGCAAGCTCACAGTTCATTTGTTTCACTAGTTTTTTTCACATCGGCTGTGAGATGGGCACGCATAGAGTCACAGATTAAGAGCGATGGTGATGCGTGGAAAAAACCACCTGGTCTCCTTACATACACCTCCCTCAGCCAGTCTTTCATCATTTCCTCATCCATCCAGCCCTTTTCATTTGCCTTAATGATGATTCCTGCTGGAAACTTCTCTTTAGGCAAAGTCTTTCTCTTAAAAATCACCATAGGCGGCAGTTTCTGTCCATTAGCATGGCAGCCAAGCACAACAGTGAAAGAAGACTTTTCATGCCCCGTTGTGTGTATCGCTACCGTGCTGGTCCCCTGCTTCTCCACAGTGTGACTCACCGGGATGTCAAAAGTGAGCGGGACCTCGTCCATGTTAGTGATGTGGCTGGGCTGGATGTGTTTGCTGCAGTAGGAGCGGAAGATGGCCAGCTTTTCATTATAATCCGCTGGAAGTTGCTGCGCTACCGTAGTCCTGGTCCGGATGGAAAAATGGCACCGTTTCATAAAAAGTGAAAGTGAAACTGCTTTTAGCCGAATGGTGACCGTCGAAACGCTTCTCCCGCTCGTTCTTTGCTCGATGATCCACCGCTCGAGTCTTTCCTCCAACTCGGACACACTTCACCCTTTAGCGTTCTCATTGTGTTCTCTACTACGTCCTCATTACAGCACACAGGGCGCACTGCGCTATAGGGCGCGCCGTACTTTTTGAAGAAAATCTAAGACTTTTAAGTGCGCCTTATGGTCGTGAAAATACGGTAGATCACATGGAGGGTCGATGGGCAGAGTTTTGATCGAAGGTGCAGTTCTTTGGCATTTAGAAGAAGGTCCTGAAACCTCCTCTCCCCTTGGAGGTAAGTGGCCTTTTCATACATTAAATCCATCAGATATGTTCAGATTACTTTATTAAGATACTTTTCTCTGTCCACGGTGGAGTTTACTGTCACTCTCTTCAATGCACTTCCATCTCTTTTTCCTTCACCAACTACACCACCGAAGTGCCAGTGAGGCTCTCCTTCATATCCTCAAGGTGAGAACAGCTGCAATACCAGCCACTGTAACTTGTACTCCATTTACTTGTATTATTATTATTATTATTATATTATTATTTTGCTTTTCATGCTTAATAAGAGAGGGTCAAAGTTCAATTCAGCAGGGATTAAATTACTCCTTATTCAGGATTTCTAAATTGTCATTTAAAACCTACTCCAGAGAGGCAGCACAGAGCAAAAGCACATTGCAGTCGGGATACAAGTAAAATGGGTAAAATTATATATTTAAAAAGGCCTTCAAAAACTAGAATATGTAACAAAGTTTTTAAAAAAAGCACAAATATACACGATAAAAAGGCTGTAAACTAGAGAAAATTCATGCTCAGAATTAATACATTTCCAAAATTTCATTTATTTCTTCTATTCCAACAGTAAATCATTCTAAACATTCTTGCTTTTGCTTTTTGTGTCTTAAGCTGTTTGGATGCACAGCAACCCTTTCATTTAAAATCGTGAAGAATTTGTCCTTTTTTTGTGCTTTTCTAGCCGGGTGAAGATGCCTGTTAGGCCTGAACACCTCCCTCTGCAACTGGATCCTGGACTTTCTGACCGGAAGGCCTCAGTCAGTACGGATCAGGAACTGCACCTCCAGCACCACCACACTGAGCACTGGGCCCCCACAAGGCTGTGTGCTCAGTCCTCTGCTGTTCACACTGCTGACTCATGACTGTGTAGCAACACACAGTTCAAATCACATCATTAAATTCGCTGATGACACGACCGTGGTGGGTCTCATTAGCAAGAACGACGAGTCAGCGTACAGAGAGGAAGTGCAGAGACTAACGGACTGGTGTAAGGACAACAACCTGTCTCTGAATGTTGACAAGACAAAAGAGATGGTTGTTGACTTTAGGAGGACACGAGGCGACCACTCACCGCTGAGCATCAACGGCTCCTCTGTGGAGATCGTTGACAGCACCAAATTCCTGGGCGTACACCTGGAGAAGGACCTCGGCTGGTCCCTCAACACCAGCTCCCTGCACAAGAAAGCCCAACAGCGTCTCTTCTTTCTGAGAAGACTGAGAAAGGCCCGGCTTCCACCACCGATCCTGACCACCTTCTATAGAGGAACTATTGAGAGCATGCTGAGCGGCTGCATCACTGTCTGGTTTGGGAGCTGTGCCATATCAGACCGCAAGACCCTACAGCGGATAGTGGGAACAGCAGAGAAGATCATCGGGGTCTCTCTCCCCTCTATTGAGGACATCTACACCACACGCTGCATTCGCAAAGCCACCAGCATTGTGGCTGATCGGACACACCCCTCTCACACACTCTTTACACTCCTGCCATCTGGAAAAAGGTACCGAAGCATTCGGGCACGCACATCCAGACTGTGCAACAGCTTTTTTCCACAAGCCATCCGTCTCCTCAGCAAAAAGGGACTGACTGATAAACACGCACACACACACATACACTAACATTATCACTCAGCTTAACTCAAATACCTCAAAACATTGAGACTGGACTGACTAACCAACACAAAGCGCAAACACACTGACCTACACCACCAAACCATCGCACACACCAACCTGTAAATGCTCTTTTGCACAATATTATTACTAGATATATTATATATTATTATTTTTTTTGCACTAACTTGTCTTGTAGCACCTTGGTTCCTGGAGGAACGTTGTTTCGCCTCACTGTGTATTTTTAAACTGTATATGGTTGAAGTGACAATAAAGTTGAACTTGAACTTGAACTTGAACTTGAGATGATATACCTGGAGAAGCGGCCTCTCTCCTCCCCAGTGCTGCTTTTTGCTGGGACAACCAGCATTGTTGCTGTAGGAAACATACCAGTGACCACTCTCCCCTTGGAGGATTTCTGGGAAGGAATGTTGGTGTTGATGGCATATTACTACACCTTGCACCTAACATACCCGAAATGTGTTGCAACGGTCCTCTCTGCCATACAAACTGAGGTAATCACGGATGCCATCCATGATTGCTACTTGTGCATACAAGAAAGCAATAGCTGAGTGGAAGTCGTTCTTTGAAAAATAGGTGAATACCAAGCAGGATTTTATCAGGTCATTTGCAGTTTGTTTAGTTTTGTAGTGCGTTTGTACAACTTTGTTCCTAATTTGCCTAGAAATGTCCTGAGAAACGGCTCTACTTATAATGCTTTACAAATGAAAGTTGTTTTTTTCTTAGTGACACTTGACCTGAGGCATGTAAAGTTTTAAGTCAGTAATGCCGTTATTTACAAAGTTTAGGGCCAAAAATGTAATTTGTTTCTCTGTTTAGGCCTTTTAAAGGGATGATTTAGACTTTAGAGATTGTGCAGCAGCCCTATATTGTTTACAAAAAGGATTTTGTTCTCATGAGAGGAATGAATGTTGACATATATCACTCCTGTCCTGGTTGTGATTTCAGTAGAAGCCAAGGAGTATTCTAGGAAAAAGGTCTGTTTTAAGGTTTTTGTGCTTGGATTTAATATGGATTAGGCTCTATTTTAAGATAAGCCAACCTGAATCAAGAAAGAAATTAATCATACTTCATTATTGAGTAGATTTTCATAGTATTAGAACTATTTTAGAACTAGGGCAGGAAGACCTGAGACTGTAACTGGCTAAATTCTGGGTTGAGTCATGAACTAACTAATGAAAGCTTAAGCAAAAGACAGCAGGTCTCAGCAATAATCACAGAAACATTCACATTGGAAACCAAAACACAAAGCATAAGCTTAAAATGCAATGAAAAACATAAAATTAGATACACAAAGTAGCTCACCTGGTTTTTGCCTTGTCAGGTTGTGTCTGAACAAACAGAAAAACAAGAGGGAGTGAGAAAAGCCTCAGAGTAGGAAACGTAACCACAGATTAAGCTGTGTGACACAAAACACTTAAACCCCATTTATGGAAAAGGACGAAGGAGCAGAAAAGGAATCCCGGGCGTTGTAGTCATCTGCTGTTGCTATCACAAGTAGAGAGGCACAGCGACGAACACATGACTGGGTCCTTACCTGATGTGATACAAACAGCACCTAGTCTTAATCCACTGTAGAGAATGGCACAGCCTTTATGTTTCCTGGTAATAAAAACTGAATTCATAGAGTTGATGCTTATTCACCAAGATGATCTGGAAAAAAAAGCTTTATTTCATTTCTTGTTGTGCAAATTAAAATTGGGAGAAACAATTGTGAAGGCTCCATGCAACCACACAGCTGAAATACTAATAATAATATTCATGTTTACCTTTCTTTCCTATTTTTGCATTGTGCTGTAAAGCTTCAGTGATTATATATTAACCAATTTAAACTTTTGAGTTAGTTTGTAATACATGACAGCAGTAAGCTACGGGCCAAATGATGGCATAGAGTCTGTTTGTTATGGTTTCTTTTTGAATTAGCTGGCTGCCGCTGCAGTCCTTCCTGGTTAGGGTAACAGAGGAGGCTGAGGGTGGAGCTGGTTTGAATGCAGAGGCCAATAACATGGACTTAACCATCTATAGTGTTCACGCAGGGGGGCTGGGGTTCCTTCTTGTATTATGGTTAGTTACTATCTCTGTGGTTTTCACCTTTGGTGTATACAACGGTTCATTCACTTACTGAAGCTGTCTCTCATTTGGGCAGGTCAGTTTGCTGAGTGAAGGGTTGTGTCCCAATAGAGACTGAAAATGTGATGTCATTTCCGGGGTGAAACTGCAAAGGATTGTAGGTACACATGGCAAGTGGTACTAGCGCACAGTAATGTGCGCTAGTACAGTAATGTGAGGAAAGTAATGTGAGGAAACACTGATCTGGTCTTCTATCCTTCCCAGTGACAGACGATGCCTGACTCTCTCATGTGCCTCAGAGAAAGATGATCTACCACAGTCCAAGCACATGTGCCAGGTCCCATACTCCTTCAGTGGCTTTTCTACTCGAGTACTGAAAGCATTATACACAGTGTATTCTGCTTGTATTCTGCTTTTTAATGTTCACGTGCCAATGGATGCATCAGAGACCAAGTTGGGGTTCAGTAACTTGCCCAAGGACACCTTGGTAAGAACTCCAGACTAGAGCACACAGAGATTGAACCAACAACCATCCAATTAGCAGATGACCTGCTCTACAGCCAACTCAATGACGAACAAGGAGGGACAACAAGAGAGGAAGAAAAATGGACCGAATGCAGCTGTAGGCATATGTGGGTGTGTTGATTCTTACTGCCGTGCATCCAGTAGAGTCGCTACGGCCAGTTTATGACATCCTGAGTCTGGTAGAGAAGTTTTCATGCTGACACAAGATTAATCACAGAAGCACAAAAAGGACATAATTTCTTGATAAAGACACAATAGATGATCGTCGTTCATGACACAAACGTGCTCCCATTTGAGGTGTATGATGTGTGTTGGTGTTGACTTGACTTGAAACACAAGTGGGTGTTCCTCCTGCTGTGATGTAAGATCCTGGTACTGATGTGACTGTATGAGCACCAAGTCCCCTTCAGAGGACTCTGTCCCCTCCAACAGAACATCCAAGTAAACCAGGGAACTATGAGACAAAAACATGGGCAGCATGTGATGCAGGTCCAGCTGTACAAAAATTCAAATTCAAATTCAAATTTTATTTGTCACGTACACAGTCATACACAGTACGATATGTAGTGAAATGCTTGGACAACTGCTCGTGACCTAAAGAAAACAAAAAAGGAAAAGGCTATGAATAAGATAGGAAATAAATATGAAAAATTAAAAAGGGTAAATTTAACTAGGAAGGAATAAAATATAAATTAAGGTTAAAAATGAAATAACTGTACAACACAAATTAGAATGAAGGGTAAATTTAACTGGGAAGAATAAGATAAAGATAAATATATAAATTAAAGTTGAAAATAAAATAACTGTACAACAAAATACACAATATAGAACTATATAAGAATGTATGAAGAAATCTAAATCTAAATAAATATATACACAATAACAGCAGCTGTACAAGTATTAACCGGAAATGAAGAATATAGTGACCAGTGTTGTGCAAAACCAAAGTCCAGAAAGTCCAGTGTGTGTGTAAGAACCATATGTGTGGGTCAGTACTGTGTGGTGGTGTGATTGAGAGACCGTATCGCCTGCGGGAAGAAGCTCCTCCTCAGTCTCTCTGTGTTGGTCTTCAGGGAGCGGAATCGCTTTCCTGACCTCAGCAGAGAGAACAGTCTGTTGTTGGGATGGCTGAGGTCCTTCACGATCTTCCTGGCCTTGGTCCAGCACCGCCTGCTGTAGATTGAGTGCAGGTCAGGGAGCTCGGAGCGGATGGTGCGCTCAGCTGATCGCACAACCCTCTGTAGAGCTCGTCTGTCCTGCATGGTGCTGTTCCCGAACCAGGTTACGATGTTTCCCGCCAGGATGCTCTCTATGGTGCACGAGTAAAAGTTCCTGAGCACCTTGGAGGGCAGTTGGAAGTCTCTCAAGCGTCTGAGGTGGTAGAGACGCTGTCGGGCCTTTTTCACCATGGTGTTGATGTGACAGGACCATGACAGGTCCTGCGTGATGTGAACTCCGAGGTATTTGAAGCTGTCCACTCTCTCCACTGGGCACTCGTTGATGACGGGGGTCTGGTAGTTCCTCTCCTGCTTAGTGCTGAAGTCCACTATCAGCTCCTTTGTCTTACTGACGTTTAGAAGGAGGTTGTTCCTCTGGCACCAGTTCTCCAGATTCCTAATCTCCTTCAGGTAGGCCGTCTCGTTGTTATCAGAGATCAGGCCCACCACGACGGTGTCGTCAGCAAACGTGATGATGGTGGTGGAGCTGGTAGTGGCCACACAGTCATATGTGTACAAAGAGTACAGCAGGGGGCTCAGAACACACCCCTGGGGGGCTCCAGTGCTGAGAGTGGTGGAGGCTGAGACATGTCCGCCCATCCTTACTGCCTGTGGTCTGCCAGTTAGGAAGTTGGAGATCCACTGACACATAGATGAGCTGAGTCCCAGATGCTCCAGCTTGGTGGTGAGTGTGGAGGGAATTATGGTGTTAAATGCAGAGCTGTAGTCTATGAAGAGCATTTTAACATAATTCCCCCTTCTAGTGTCCAAGTGAGTGAGTGATGTGTGGAGGAGATGAGAGATGGCATCGTCTGTGGAACGATTTGGACGGTAAGCGAACTGTAGTGGGTCCAGTGTGTCTGGTAGTGAAGAAATGATGAAGTCTCTGACCAGGCGTTCAAAGCACTTCATCACTACTGAGGTGAGGGCTACAGGGCGATAGTCATTGAGAGAAGCAGGGTGGGGTTTCTTCGGGACAGGAACAATGATGGACTCTTTGAAGCATGTGGGGATCACCGACTGAGATAAAGAGATGTTGAATATCTCAGTGAACACAGGAGCTAGCTGGTATGCGCAGTCTCTTAGGATACGACCTGGGATGCCGTCTGGTCCTGCTGCTTTCCTGGTGTTCACTCTCTTGAAGGCTCTCCTTACTTCATGCTCGGAGATGACGAGCACGTTTCCGGTGCTGGCAGTATCTTCCTGTCTGCAGCCGTTAGCGCCGCTAACACTAGCATTGTTGGAGACCTTAGCTGCAGCCTCGAAGCGAGCATAGAAAGTGTTCAGCTCGTCTGCCAGAGTCACGGCCGCGTTCGTCATACCAGTTGTTGGTGCTTTATAGTCCGTTATGGAACATGGAACATGCTCTTGTGCGATGGCAAACCGTCTGTCCTGCAGTCAGGACACGAGTTGTCCCTAACATTGCAGGTTTCCAAAAGAAAACAATCACCTGTAACAGCTTGTTTACTGTATATGCCCCTTGGCCTGCAACTGCAGAAAGAATGCTGTCCATGATGGGACCAGTGCAGAGGAATAAACCTGAGCTTCCTCCTGCACTTGGGTCAAATATGGACACGCCTTTGTCCTCATGAAAGTTTGCCTTCACTCAGACTCATGCCCTGGTGTTCCTACCATGCCAAAATATAGAAAACTGTCAGGCAATGAGTTGGAATAAAGTTGAATAAAACCTTGAAACACAGAGATGGATGATATTTTATACTTATTGCTTTATAAACAGTCAAAGCAAACGGGGTCATTTTTGAGCCCTGAGGACCACAGGTGTGATTATGTGCTGCCATTTAAAATTTATAAATGGTTCAAAAGAAAAAATTCTCACTAAAGTTCAACATACAGCACTCTGTATGTTGAACTTTATTGAGAATTTTTTTTAAAAAAAATTTTAAATTTTTTTTTTAAATATTTAATTTAATTAAATATTAAATTTTCTTGTTTTATTTTCGCTAAAAAACAGGGTGTATTTTTTGTAAACAAGGTCTGGTGGCCCTAAAATGTAAAATGTTGGGTAAATTTTGTTTTAATGTGTTGGTCTTAAGTAAAACTAAGGTGTAACACTGAATTGATTGACAATTTATACTTTTTACTTTAAAAAAACAGTCAAATGAAGTGGGGTTATTTTTGACCCCTGAGGACCACCAGTGTGATTATTTGCTGCCATTAAAATTTTTCAAACGCTTGAAAAAAAACTTTCTCACTAAAGTTCAACATACAGCACTCTCTAGTTATTCAGATAGTCAAAATTATCTAAACAATTAAATATTTAATTTTCTCAATTTGTTTTCGCTAAAAAAACAGGGTTTATTTTTTGTAAAGAAGGTCTGGTGGCCCTAAAATGTAAAATGTTGAGTAAATTTTGTGTTAATGTGTTGGTCTTAAGTAAAACTAAGGTGTAACGAAAATATGTTAAAAGTTTATTTTGTGACAGAAATATTAATATGAGCAATATTAGAACTTAGTAGCGGCCGCCATTGTTGGAAACTGGAATTGGCTGGGCCGCGCTATGAATTCTGGGATATGGTGGGCCACGAAGGACACACCCGACCCATCCATCAAATTCAAGGAAATGAAGGACGCATTTGTTGGTCGCATTTAAAGGAGTCGACGAATTTGGACAGTCTTTGTCACCTGGCTGTGACATAATCGGCCTTCAAATGCGGCCTCAGGAGGATGCAGCCGACGTTTTGGGACACAGCTCGCGTACGTCGGGTACTATGAAGTGCGGAAGTCAGAGGCTCGTGAAATGGAAAGGTCTAGCCTTTGTCGCGCTGCTCAGGTTGCCTAGCAACCATGATACTAACCGCGAGAAACGTTTCATACGGGAGAAAAAATGATTTTTTGTTTGTTTATTTATTTTATTTATTTTATGAAATCACTTTGATTAGTTGAGTATCTGAGGCTGAGACCACAGGACTGTAAAACATGATTGTTGGGCTTCATTTCTGTACTGAACAGTCATTTAAGATTAGTTAGTAAAGCTCCCCCGCTATTGGTGAGCTGGCCCCTCCCTTTCTTCCCTCCCCATCCTCAGCTGCCTCCCTATTCCCGCTCTACCACACCAACCCACACGCGCAGGGCTTGGGGTGCAGGTGTGTCACCAGGGTGCAGGGGAGGCACTCCCCCTCTGTCCCCTTCTGGCCGCCTGTGCCTCAATTTTATTCTGCAACCTAGACATCCACATTACTCACACTCTCACATAACACATACATAGAGTCTGTTTGTTATGGTTTCTTTTTGAATTAGCTGGCTGCCGCTGCAGTCCTTCCTGGTTAGGGTAACAGAGGAGGCTGAGGGTGGAGCTGGTTTGAATGCAGAGGCCAATAACATGGACTTAACCATCTATAGTGTTCACGCAGGGGGGCTGGGGTTCCTTCTTGTATTATGGTTAGTTACTATCTCTGTGGTTTTCACCTTTGGTGTATACAACGGTTCATTCACTTACTGAAGCTGTCTCTCATTTGGGCAGGTCAGTTTGCTGAGTGAAGGGTTGTGTCCCAATAGAGACTGAAAATGTGATGTCATTTCCGGGGTGAAACTGCAAAGGATTGTAGGTACACATGGCCTTGGGGGTGAGCACGTTCTACAGCATCCAGAGGATGTTCTGTGTATTCAAACCCACCTCTGGCGCTGGTGCCCTACCCTCAATTTTAAATGCATATAGACACTGAGGGTTTTCGGGAGGAGCCGTGCTGCTCTCTGAGAGGAAGCTAGTACCATGCTGTCCTGAGTTTTAAATGCACTTTAGAACAGCACACAGCAACACTACATATGAGCGGGCATAGGGAGGTTTGGGGTCTTCACTCACCCCGGTTCTGTTAGCCGTTAGGGCTGGGGGGCTGGGAGGAGGTGCTGGCCGTCAGACTGGGGTCTGGGATGCGGGGCCTCCCTGCTACTGCAGATAAGGAGGTGGTCCGCTTGCCTCCACCCCAGAGAGAAGGGTTACAGATGGAGCGGGTCAATGCTGGGCTCAGATCTACCCCCCGGCCCAATCCCTTTTTGTCCCCCATAAACCCCCCACCAGAGCGACCAAAGGTTCGCCATCGAGCCCCACCCTCAACAGAGCAATCGAAGTCACATTGCCCAGCCTCGCCCCCCTTAGTTCCTCCTTACCACCTTCATGCTTTGTCTCCGCAGTCTGATGTGTGATGTGTGAAGGGTCCGGGCTGCGAGGATTATGGCAGTGGTGACTTTTCCCAGGAGAAGCTGGGACCCTGTTTACTAGAAGTTTTTAAAATTTCTGTACTTTTAGGTGACAGGAGACATGTGGCCTGGTCAAAACACAGAGAGCTGCACTCTAAAAGATCTTTAAATATAGTAAACATACCTTGTGTGCCACAGACTGCTCCCAAACACGAGCGGACAAGTAATACCTCTAAAACACTTAAGTTGGCTTTATTAAACATTAGATCTCTAACTGGGAAAACATTTTTAATTAATGATTTAATCACTGAGCACAGCCTTGATTTTATGTTTTTAACTGAAACTTGGTTGGACCAAAGTAACAGTGGAGCTGTTCTCATCAAGACGACCCCTCCTAACTACAGTTTTATCAGTGAGGCCAGGGTGAGCAGGAGAGGAGGGGGGGTTGCTGTCTTATTTAATGAATCATTTCAATGTAAGCAGCTATCTCCTGGAAGTTTTCAGTCTTTTGAATATGTGGCTTTACAGCTGAAGGCCCCATCCAAAGTTGTGTTTCTTAATGTTTACAGGCCTCCCAAATACTGCACAGACTTTTTTAATGACCTCAGTGAACTGCTGTCTGTGATCTGTGATGATTTTGACTGTGTAATTATTGCTGGGGATTTTAACATCCATGTGGACAACCCTCAGGACAAAGGGACTAAAGACCTGAGTAACACTCTGGGCAACTTTGGGCTGACTCAGCATGTAACAGAGGCCACACATAATAGAGGACACACTCTCGACCTACTGATCTCCAAAGGCCTGAGCATTTCAAAGGTTACTGTGTCTGATGTGGGCCTGTCTGATCATTACTGTGTTTTCTTTGAAAGTAAAATCTCAGCCCACACAAATATATCAACAACAGTGATCACAAAACGGTGTATAACTGAACACAGTAGTGCAATTTTTAACCAGGTCTTCCCATTAACACCCGACCTGTCCAGAGGGTCAGTCAATGAGCTCGTCAATAGCTTCAATGCTAACATGTTAAATGTAATGGACACTATTGCTCCCATTAAGGTGAAGGTTGTCTCTGGAAGGAAAAAGTCTCCATGGAGAAACTCCACACTGGTGAAAAATGAAAAAAGAGAGTGTAGGAAAGCTGAGCGCAGATGGAGAAAAACAAACCTCCAGGTTCATTATGACATTTATAAAGAGAAACTTCACAATTATAATTTACAACTGAGGAGTGCAAGGAGGTCCTACTTCTCTGACATCATCACTAAAAACAGCCATAATGCTCGGGTCTTATTTTCTACAGTTGACAGGCTAACAAACCCTCCTGTGTCAGTGGCAGCTGAACTTCATTCGACCATGGCCTGCAATGACTTTGCCAAATTCTTCACAGACAAAATCCAAAAAATTAGACAAGCAATTGGTACATCAACAGCAGATCCAGGATATGTACTGTGTCCACCAAAAAACTGTTTAAACACCATGAAACAGTTTCAACCTATTAACAGCAAAGACCTGGAGGACATCTTAGGTCAACTGAACTCCTCCTCCTGCTGTTTAGATGTCCTGCCAACACGTTTTTTCAAAAAGGTCTCAAAGACTTTGGAGTCAGACCTGTTACAGATCGTCAACTTTTCTTTATTATCAGGTGTGTTTCCAGAATCACTAAAAACTGCTGTAATCAAACCTATACTGAAAAAGGACAATCCTGACAAGACACAAATGAACAACTACAGGCCGATCTCAAATCTCCCGTTTTTAAGTAAGATCATTGAAAAAGCAGTTTCTCAACAGCTCAGTTACTTCTTAAAACAGAATAATTGCTACGATGCCTTCCAGTCAGGTTTTAGACAGAACCACAGCACTGAAACCGCTCTGACAAAAGTGTTTAATGACATATGTCTGAACACAGACAGTGGAAAAATGTCAGTCCTAGTTTTACTGGATCTCAGTGCAGCATTTGATACAGTTGACCACAACATATTACTCAAACGACTGGAGAACTGGACAGGTCTTTCAGGAACTGTACTAAACTGGTTCAAAACATACTTAGAAAACAGGAAATACTTTGTATCAATAGGTAACTTCACATCTGAGCAGACAAGTATCACATGTGGAGTTCCCCAAGGTTCCATCTTGGGACCCTTCTGTTTAACATTTACATGCTCCCACTGGCACAGATTATAAAGAACAACAAAATAAACTGTCGTAGCTATGCAGATGACACACAAATATATATCACAATGTCACCAGGAGACCGAGGCCCTGTACAGGCTCTTGGTAAATGCATTGAGGAAATTAATGACTGGTTGTGCCACAATTTTCTCCAGCTAAACAAAAACAAAACTGAAGTAATAGTCTTTGGCGCCAAAGAAAAACGATTACAGGTCACCAGAGAACTTCAATCTATACATCTAAAAACCACAAACCAGGCGAGAAATTTGGGTGTAGTGATGGATGCAGACCTAAACTTAGAGTCAGCTTACTATCACCTCAAGAATATTTCAAGGATCAAAGATCTGATGTCTCAACAGGACCTGGAAAAACTAGTCCATGCATTCATCTTTAGTAGGCTTGATTACTGTAACAGCATCTTTACAGGTCTACCTAAAAAATCAGTCAGACAACTACAGCTCATTCAGAACTCTGCTGCTCGAGTCCTCACTAAGACCAAAAAAGTGGACCACATCAGTCCAGCTCTGAGGTCTTTACACTGGCTGCCTGTCCGTCAGAGGATAGACTTTAAAGTTCTGATGCTGGTCTATAAAGCTCTGAATGGTTTAGGACCAAAATACATCAGTGACCTCCTGACCCAGTATGAACCTTCCAGATCCCTCAGGTCATCTGGATCCGGTCTTTTATCAGTTCCCAGAGTCAGAACCAGACACGGAGAAGCTGCATTCAGCTTTTATGCTCCTTATATCTGGAACAAACTCCCAGAAAGCCTCAGATCAGCTGAAACACTCAGTTTATTTAAATCCAGGTTGAAGACTCACCTGTTCTCAGCTGCATTTGAATAAAGCACCAAATCCACACTTTAAGCTTAAATTTCAAAACTTACATTTAACTACTGATTTTATCTACTGTTCTGATTTTATCTGTTTTGATTTTATATACTGTTGTTTGTTGTTTGTTTGTTAATTAGTTAGTTTGTTTGTTTGCTTGTGTTAATCAATTTTAAATCATGCTTTTTATTTGTTTTTGTTTCTAATGTCTCTGTAAAGCACTTTGAATCACCTTGTTGTTGAATTGTGCTATACAAATAAACTGGCCGTGCCTTGCCTTGCCTTACATCTCCTGGGTCTGGGTGCGGTTTGCCCCTCTGAGGGTACCTGGACCTGGGATATAGAGTATGCTTGGGGAGTGCGACTGTCTGTGCAGTGTTTATTTGTGTCTGTCTACACGTCAGGTGAGTGCCGAGTATTTGTTTGTGTATATGGGGTGGGAATGCACGTTTGTGTCTGCGTGCGCCTGTTCGTCTGTGTCTATATGTCAGGTTGGGTCTTAAACTCAACCCCTCTGGGAACATCTCAGGCCCTCCAAAGTACGGAGGCCTAACTCCCCTCACCACACTCCATGCCGGTGGCTGACGCCCTCAGACGTTGGTGTGTTGGTGGTCCTTGTCATCTGGGGCTGGGCGCTCATGTATGTACTGGCTCATTCCTGGTGGCCGATTGGCGGGGCCTGGTGCCCGGCTGGGCCCCTTCCGGGGGGTGGGATGCCCTCAGGCCTCTGGGCCTGAAGCTTGGTCCTCTCTGGCACAGCTGGCTGCCGGCAGAGCCCGCGGGCACGCCACTGCAACCCCCTCTGGCCTCTGCTCCGTAGCTGCTGGGTGACCTCTCCTTTGGGGCTCTACTCAGCTCTTCCCAGCAGGGTGGCACGGTTCCCCCCCCCGCCCCTTTGGTGGTCCTCCTCGGGTCCTTGTACTCTGGGGCCTCTGGATGTCTGGGGCAGGTGTACACACGGGTGTTCACAGACGCGGACTACAGCTTTCTTGGCTGCTGCCTCAAAGCACATTGTGCGCTGTCTATCTTGCGTGCTGCACAATATCGTTTATTATTTAGTATCTACTGATATCTACTGCTAGCTAGTTTATAGTGATGGTGCTGTTTTTATTATGTTGTTCTTTGTTGTTTGCTTTCTCCTCTGTTTTTTTTCTCCATACAGGTGATCCAGGTGTTTTGTTTGTTTTTTTTTTCTTTCTTCCCCCCCTTCTCACCGTCTCTTCTCCCCTCTGTTTTTCTTTCTCTCCCTCTCTTTCTTTCATTCTTTCTCCCTGTCCTATCCCCCAGTCATGTCTGTCCTGTTTGTAGCAACCGAACATAAAATAAATTCATAATTATGATAAAGGTCAATCAAATGGACCAATATGGCAAGGCCATGATGATCCACTTGGTAAAATAAATCCGCTTGGCATCTTTCTTGGCCTTCAGACAACAATTCTGATGGCTAAAGATCCAAACGGGACACAAAAAAACCCCCAAAACATTACTTAGTAAATAACAATTAGGTAATGTTGTTCAGGAGACTGAAGTCATCTCACTTTGGCAATGTTAATATAATATGGGCAATATTATATTTATTGTCAGATTATTATGATATATTATACAGAGCTTGAACTCTGTGTCAAACACTGAGATTCAGTAAAGATTCAAGTTGCATTTATTTATATTTCCTATCACCTTAAATCTTCGCTCAAAAACTAGTATCTTTGACAGTGTAACTGTGTCTGATAGAATGAAGAGTAGACTGATATATGAAATATTCCTTTATTGGGTGAGAAAATCAGACCATGTCATAACTGCTGTAAGTCACACAGAATAGACATCAGAGCCTTAAACAGGCTGACGTCTGCTAAATGGGTCAAACTGGGCAGAAAGTCTACA
Organism: Aulonocara stuartgranti; assembly: GCF_965226115.1. Taxonomy (NCBI): domain Eukaryota; kingdom Metazoa; phylum Chordata; class Actinopteri; order Cichliformes; family Cichlidae; genus Aulonocara; species Aulonocara stuartgranti. The sequence continues at coordinate 292,886 of NC_138953.1, read as the reverse complement.
AACACATAACATCCTTATAGAATATGATGTAACACTATAGATCAACTTAGCTCAGAATATATAAAGCATATAAACAGTTACAGCAATATGATGCAACAAACACAGCAGCTACTGATCCAAAATACTCAAAGCTTCATAGAACTGAAACCAACATTTATTTTAGCTCCATTCTGCTGCTGATACATACTTTAGGTTTCTGAACATTAAACTTGTTGCTGCCTTTCATAGTGTGTAGCTTGAAGGCCCTGAGTACTTTCTCCCACACTGGAAACACTGGGATGATCACATTATTTGAACATTACCTAATAAGACTGATTCAGCACAGACAGTTATGTTAAACTTTCCTAGCAGTCCTTCACAAACAGGGAACAGTCTGTCTATTCTCTCCATCTGTCAGCTGCTGCTGGCTCTTCCTCCTCCTCTTCCTCACACACTGCTGAGTTTGTCCTGGTGGATCATCAGGGCTGCAAAGCCTCACAGATGATGTGCAGCAGTGGGTCCCTCAGTCTGTCCTCACTCTGGACACTTGCAGTCGTCACACATGGAAATCAAATGTGTGATAAGCTGCAGGATTCAAACACAAGTGTAACTTATAAACACATGTTCATACTTTTATTCCACAATCAGAGAGAAAGAAACAGAGAGAGAGTGCAGGACAGACAGACAGGTGACAGTCTCAGGTGTACACACTGCTACAAACAGGAGGATTTAGTGTTTGTGTTATTACGAGTGTAAACAAGAAGAGTCCCAGATGGTGCAGTGGACACATGTGTGACTGCTGTGATTAAAGCATCTTTCTTTCAGCTTAACGAGTGAACCGTCAGCTCGTTCAAACACATTCATTATTAAACATTTGCACATAAATAAGTGACATAATATTCAGTACTTATGTCTGTGAAGGTTCTCAGTCATCCAGGTCATCGTAGTCAAAGGAGCTTGCAAAGAAAAGCGTCTGGACTTCTTTAAATTGCTTGAAGACGTTTCACCTCTCATCCGAGAAGCTTCTTCAGTTCTAAGGTCAAATGGTGGAGAGTCCTAGATATAAACCTAGTGGGAGTTTCCCCCCACAGAGAGACAAAAAGACCCCCTGATGATCCTCTAATCGCCTGAGCCAAGGTGTGAAACTGGGTGTGGGTCCCAATAAGCCAGAGTTTCGGGTGAGCTCATTGTGAAACCTGGCCCCACCTTATCATGCAAATTCCTGAGGTCAGATGGCCCAGGATGTGACATTGTGCACATTGAAGAGAACGGCAACCTCAACATCGAAGTTTACCGGAAGCCCACACACACGGACCAGTACCTCCTCTTTGACTCCCATCACCCTCTGGAACACAAACTTGGAGTAATCAGGACCCTACACCACCGGGCAGAACATGTTCCCTCTAAGTCTGAAGGAAAAAAGAAGGAACACGCACATGTAAAGGAAGTGTAGCACTTGGTAAAGTGTAAAGCTAAAATATGTCCAAAACATTGCACGAATCTGTTGGTATTTGTGTTATTCAACTATATGTTTGGATTTTTGGTTGCTACATGTTTTTCCACCAGTAGGGGGCAGTCACGGAAAAAGAAAAACAATGTTCGGAAAAAAAAAGAAGAAGAGTGTATTCTTGGGCTCTGTATGTGAAAGCCACGGTTCTGAAGTACCCAAATAAACTCGGTTCTGCTGTTTACACCAAGTTCTCCTGGAGTGGTGTAACATTTTGGAGGTCCCACCGAGATAGTTTTGGGACTACTTCACACAGAGGAACACGGTAAAGGAGCGTGACAGAGCAGAGGAGCTAATGCTAACGGATTGCGACAGTCTAGCTAATGCCATGCAAACTGTTTTTTCTCCGGTCGGATACACTGAGAGAGTTTTATTCGTCTTAGTTATCTTTCAAGCATGTCTGTGAACCGTGAAGATTTTTTGTTGGAATTGGAGCAGAAGGTATGTGGACTTTCTTTGGAAGAACTGCTGAGTATGTGAACTATGTAATATTACAGAAAAGGGCAGCGAAGAAATACAAAGCAAATCTCGCAGAGCTCTCGTTAAGCTTATTAGCCAGTTTTGTGAACGAGAAGAGTTTTTACAGCGAGAGGATGAAGGCATGTCGGTGCTTCTCGAGCTAAATGATGTGCTGGTTTTGCTGGTGGAGGCGCGGTCAGCGGCTGTCGGCGCAGGAGCGGTGGTCCGGTCTTCATCTTCAGACAGAGCGGAGATGACGGCGGAGGCTGTGCACGAGGAGCAACTGGCAGCGGCGCGGGCACCTCCGGAGCGGCGGACAGGGCCGATGACATCGCTGGAGCATCAGGTGGCTCAAGGGACATCAGCGGAGCAGCAGGTGGCCATGAGGACGTCGCTGGACGGCGAAACACAGCGCAGGGGGAGAGACTGTATTGGCAACAGCTGCTGTAATGTTTCATCAGGTGGATTCAGAAAAGACTTCAGGATAAGTGGGCATGTGGGTGAGTCGACAGCTAAAGACACGCTGAGTTTCAGTAGCTTAAAGCACCAGATGGAAAGCGGCTTAAAAACGGGCTACTCTGAAGCTGAGATTGTGGAGGCTGTCATACGTGCCATCAGTCCTGGGTTAAAACTAAGGAGCTATTTGGAAGGGAAAGAAGATCTCACATTGACCAGCCTGAGACAAGTTCTAAAAGCCCATTATGCAGAAACGGATGCAACAGTACTGTACCAGCAATTAACCAAAGCTACACAGGGGGCAAATGAAACACCACTTGAGTTCCTGATTAGAGTGCTGGATTTGCGTCAAAAAATCCTTTTCGCATCTGAGCGCACCCAGTCTAGCCTAAAGTATAACAAAGAACTTGTTCAAAGTCAATGTTTTCAGTCCATTAGAACGGGTCTTCTAAATGACAATGTCAGAGCAGAAATGAGAGCATATTTGCAGGATGAAAACTGTAGCGATGAACTCTTATTAATGAAAATGCAAACAGCCCAGTACAATGAAAGCGAGAGAGCGTTAAAGGCAAAAGCCCACAGGTCATTTAGAACAGGACTAAATGTAGTTGAGCAGAATGTAGCGCTTACTGATCCCCGCACAAGCCAGCCTGACACAAAGCTGGCTAAAACCCTCAAAGATAACTCCTTATTTGCAAAAATTGAGGAAAGTAACTCAGCAATCAGGGGACTCACAGGACAGGTAGCTTCACTAGTGCAAACTGTCCAACGAGATAGAAGTGGTGATGGTGATAGACAAGTCAGGGCGTACAGAAAGGCAGCTCAGAGACCAAAAAGGCGATGCTCTGCATGTCAACAAGAAAACAGGGACTGTGACCATTGTTTCAAATGTGGCAGTGACTCTCACTGGGCAAAGGGATGTAAAGTAAGGGGAGCTCAGAAGCAGGAAAACTGGGCGGGGCTGTGACTGCGGGACAAGCCACAGCTTTACCACCAATGTCCCAATGTGATAACATTCCCAAGGCCCAAAGCTTATCCCTCGCATCACCAACTGACTCAGGAAATCCTAAAATTAGGAACCAACCACCAAACGTGTTAAATTTAAGTACCAAAAAAAGAAAAGTAGCACAGCTCGTGGGCAGAAAGTGTCTAGTATGGTGTAGAATGAATAACTGCAAAACACAGGCACTGTGGGACACGGGAGCCCAAGTTTCAATAATGAGTGCATGCTGGAAATCAGACAATTTACCTCACTTAGAAGTTCACCCCATCAGCGATTTACTAAGTAAGGATGAACTTTTAGACTTGAGAGCTGTAAATGGATCTGAAGTCCCTTTCCAGGGTTGGGTAGAAGTTAGCCTTAGCCTTTGTGATTCGAGAGGAAAAGCTGTAGCTCAGAATGAGGTTCGGGTTCCAATCCTAGTATGTCAGGATGTGATGCAAAAACCAATAATAGGGTTTAATGCTATTGAGGAACTGATCAAAAAAGACACTACTCAGTCCAGTGAAAGCTTGTCTCTACTCAGAAACTCTCTAAGAGTAGGATCAAGCAAAGCAGAAGCACTGTTGAACCTTATCCACACCACCAGTAACGAGATAGTTACTTAGTTGCACGAGTAAAAGTTCCTGAGCACCTTGGAGGGCAGTTGGAAGTCTCTCAAGCGTCTGAGGTGGTAGAGACGCTGTCGGGCCTGGTCCTGTCACATCAACACCGTGGTGAAAAAGGCCCGACAGCGTCTCTACCACCTCAGACGCTTGAGAGACTTCCAACTGCCCTCCAAGGTGCTCAGGAACTTTTACTCGTGCACCATAGAGAGCATCCTGGCGGGAAACATCTTAACCTGGTTCGGGAACAGCACCATGCAGGACAGACGAGCTCTACAGAGGGTTGTGCGGTCAGCTGAGCGCACCATCCGCTCCGAGCTCCCTGACTTGCACTCAATCTACAGCAGGCGGTGCTGGACCAAGGCCAGGAAGATCGTGAAGGACCTCAGCCATCCCAACAACAGACTGTTCTCTCTGTTGAGGTCAGGAAAGCGATTCCGCTCCCTGAAGACCAACACAGAGAGACTGAGGAGGAGCTTCTTCCCGCAGGCGATACGGTCTCTCAATCACACCACCACACAGTACTGACCCACACATATGGTTCTTACACACACACTGGACTTTCTGGACTTTGGTTTTGCACAACACTGGTCACTATATTCTTCATTTCCGGTTAATACTTGTACAGCTGCTGTTATTGTGTATATATTTATTTATATTTAGATTTCTTCATACATTCTTATATAGTTCTATATTGTGTATTTTGTTGTACAGTTATTTTATTTTCAACTTTAATTTATATATTTATCTTTATCTTATTCTTCCCAGTTAAATTTACCCTTCATTCTAATTTGTGTTGTACAGTTATTTCATTTTTAACCTTAATTTATATTTTATTCCTTCCTAGTTAAATTTACCCTTTTTAATTTTTCATATTTATTTCCTATCTTATTCATAGCCTTTTCCTTTTTTGTTTCCTTTAGGTCACGAGCAGTTGTCCAAGCATTTCACTACATATCGTACTGTGTATGACTGTGTACGTGACAAATAAAATTTGAATTTGAATTTTATCCTATCAGATCAGGACGCAAAGCTATTGTCGTACCGAGTGGACAAATGTACGGCGTTAGTTGTTCCATCAAAACAGACCTAAAGGTAAAAAGTGAAATGCTTTTTGAGCCAGATGAAAACTTATCTTTAGATGAGGGTCTGAAATCTAACTGCCAGTTGCTGTCTATATCAGGCAGTACCCGCAAAGTCAATATCTATGTTACTAATGCTACCAAACATGACATTGTGCTGCCACCTAAAACCCTTCTAGGTAACATAGAGAGGGTAACACATAGTTATCCTGTAAATCTCAAAGAAGCTCAGATAGGCTCGATTGTAGAAAAAGACAATCAGAACCCACCTAGCTCAGCAGAAGAGCCTTGGGAACCACCTGTCAATTTGGGCCACCTTAACACAGAACAACAGGCAGTTGTCTTGGAAATGTTAAGGGAGGAGTCAGGCGCATTTGCTAAACACAAAGAGGAAGTTGGTTACATAAAAAATTTAAAAATGGATATCAAACTCACTGATCAGATTCCTGTAGCCAAATCCTATAATGCGGTCCCACGTGCTCTCTATGATGAAGTAAAAAGTCACATTCAGGACTTGTTAAAAAAAGACTTTATTCACAAATCAACCTCACCATATGCCTCTCCAATAGTGTGTGTGAGGAGGCGGGATGGAGGCCTGAGACTGTGTGTTGATTATAGGGGCCTCAATAAAAAGACCATTCCAGACAGACACCCTATTCCACGAATACAGGAAATCCTTGATGGACTTGGCGGCAATAGGTGGTTTAGTGTGCTTGACCAAGGCAAAGCGTACTATCAAGGTGAAATCAGCGAAGACTCAAAAAAATATACCGCCTTCACAACACCCTGGGGGCTGTATGAATGGAATAGAATCCCATTTGGATTCACCAATGCACCTGCAGCTTTCCAGCGGAGCATGGAGGAAAGTTTGGAGGGCTTGAGGGACAAAATATGCACTCCATATTTAGATGATGTTTTGGTGTACAGTCAAACATTTGAACAGCATATTGAAGATTTGAGATCAGTTCTCAAACGTCAGCGGGCTTGGGGAGTAAAACTAAGACCTGATAAATGTGACTTGTTTAAAAATGAGGTCCGCTATGTGGGCAAAATCATTTCAGCAGACGGCTACAAAATGGATGACAAAGAGGTACAAGCAGTACGAGCTTTGAAGGACAACCCACCAACAAACATTAAAGAGCTGAGAAAGCTTTTAGGATTTTTAGGATACTACCGAAGCTATGTACAAGATTTTTCAAGACATGCAAAGTGCCTATATGATTTACTCTCAGTTGACCACACCCAAACACCAGCGCGGTCAGCCAAAGCGCGGCATGCTGCACCCACCCAAAAAATCATATGGAGTGACAGCCACCCAAAAAGCACTAGACTATTTGGTGGATGTTTTGACTAATCCACCTGTGATGGCTTATCCTAAGTTTGAGGAACCCTTCATTCTGCACATCGATGCTTCAGAAGAAGGCCTTGGTGCAGTCTTGTATCAGAGGCAGGACAGTAAATTAAGAGTCATTGGATATGGGTCAAGAACATTAACACAAGCTGAGAGGAATTACAGGTGGCACTCAGGGAAACTTGAGTTTTTGGCACTAAAATGGGCTGTGACTGAGCGCTTTAGAGACTATTTGTTCTATGCTCCCTCAGTGACAGTGTACAGTGATAACAACCCTTTAACCTATGTTTTAGGCACAGCTAAACTGAATGCAACAGGACACAGATGGGTTTCCGAGCTGGCTGATTTTAACATAACACTGAAATACCGACCCGGAAAAAGTAACGTTGATGCAGACTTTTTGTCCAGAACACCTTCTAGTATGGATTCATACATGTCAGAATGTACTGAGCTGTGTTCGCCTGAAGTGTTAAGTGCAGTACTGAACGCCATTGAAACACAGGAAGACAAACAACTGGATTGGATATCAGCCATAACGTGCAATCCAGAAGTAAGCAAAATACTTACAGAAAATCCGCCAGATGTGAGGATCACAACGCAGGAGCTATTGCAAGCTCAAAAGCAGGACCCTGCCATAGCTTATGTCCTCAACTTAAAGAGTACTGGTGCGAGTTTTGACAAGACATCAGCGCTCAAAACCCCTAAAGGAAAACAGCTACTACATGAGTGGAAAAAGCTGTTTATCTCAGATGACGGGTTGCTGATACGAAAGACTGTGACTTACACTCAGATTGTGATTCCGGAATCGCACAAAGAACTGGTGTACAAACACCTTCACTGCGAAATGGGTCACTTGGGGGTGGACCGTGTGATGAATTTGGCAAGGAGTAGGTTTTATTGGCCGAATATGTACAAAGATATTGAGTTTTTCATTACACAGGTGTGCAAATTTAATATTCAGAAAAAACCTACAGTTCAGTGTAGGGCCCCCATGTGTCATGTGCCGGCTACTGCACCCTTTGAAATGGTCTCAATAGACTATGTCCATCTCGAAAAGAGCAGGGGAGGGTATGAGTATATTTTAGTGTTACAGGACAACTTCACCAAGTTTGTTCAAGCCTACCCTACACGCAACAAATCTGGCAAAACAGCAGCAGATAAAATTTTTAATGACTTTTCCTTGAAATTTGGTTTTCCTGGTAAATTACATCACGATCAAGGCAGAGAATTTGAAAACCATTTATTCAAACAGCTGCAGAAGTACACAGGAATAGCCAATTCAAAGACTACACCCTACCATCCACAGGGGAACCCGGTGGAAAGGTTTAATCGCACTTTGCTGTCAATGCTGCGGACCCTGGATGAGGAAAAGAAAGGAAACTGGAGTGACTATGTAAACAAAGTTGTGCATGCCTATAATTGCACAACTAGTGACTCGACAGGATATTCGCCCTTTTATTTACTCTTTGGTAGACATCCACGTCTCCCTATTGATGTAATTTTTGGACTGAGTGAGACAAACAAATGCAAATCATATGAGGATTATGCTCACAAATGGCAACAACAAATGAAATAAGCATATGACATTGCATCCAGAAACATTAAAAAGACTCTGGCAAGAGGGAAATCACATTATGACCTGAAGAGACAAAGTGCTGTACTCTCACCTGGGGACAGGGTACTTGTCAGGAACATGTCAGAGAGGGGAGGCCCGGGAAAGTTACGCTCCTATTGGGAGGATCAAGTTCACATAGTGATCTCTCAAAAGGGGGAAAACAGCCCTGTCTATGAGGTTAAGCCGGAGCGTGGTGCTGGGCGAGGCCGTATCCTCCACCGCAACATGTTAATGCCCTGTAATGCATTACCGCTTCCCACAATAACAAGAACTGAACGAAGCCACACTACACAGACACAAAAACAAAGAGACCTACAAGACGCATCGAACCATATAGAGAGCTCAGATGATGAAGAACAGTATTGGTCTCAGAGAGTGAGGCACCACCACTGTCAGCCTCAAGGGGATTTAATGGTGTCTGCACCTGCTACTGAACTGGACCAGGACCTTCAGCGAAAGAGCACGGCGCTTAGAGTGGATGCTGAAGAGTTTCAAGTAGATATGGTGAATGGACAAGGTAACGCTAAACATGACACCTCAGCATCACCAGACACTGTTGCTTCGCCAGGTCAGCCCAGTGAAATGAACCCAGAACTGTCGGAACCGCAGCCGAGAAGATCTCAGAGGGAGAGATGTCCACGGAAAATATTGACTTATGATGCGTTTGGATCGTTATGTTTGATGAGGTAAATTGTGATTAAATGGTTACTATCTAAGTTGACAAGCTCCGGAGCACGTGGTAAAGTGATAGTAACGTCTTGGAGGGTAATATTTGTATGTGGACTGTCGGAAACAACTCAGCACTGTTGTAAGCCGATGCTTATCTGGTAAGAGAGTAACATGTGATTCTGTCACCTGAGGTCCAATAGTGCATCGTGAAAGTGATCTTAGAGCACTGCTAAACCCTATGCCGACTTACGCCATCTCTACGTTGTCACAAGGAAAAGAGAAGTATAGTTGTTTATTTTTGTTTCTTATTGTCATGTTTTCTCAATGTTGGGACAACATTTATTTAGCAGGGGAGGAATGTAGCACTTGGTAAAGTGTAAAGCTAAAATATGTCCAAAACATTGCACGAATCTGTTGGTATTTGTGTTATTCAACTATATGTTTGGATTTTTGGTTGCTACATGTTTTTCCACCAGTAGGGGGCAGTCACGGAAAAAGAAAAACAATGTTCGGAAAAAAAAAAGAAGAAGAGTGTATTCTTGGGCTCTGTATGTGAAAGCCACGGTTCTGAAGTACCCAAATAAACTCGGTTCTGCTGTTTACACCAAGTTGTCCTGGAGTGGTGTAACAGAAGCACTTAAAACATGTGGTTATCCTAAATGGGCGTTCTTAAAGTCAGCAAAGAGGCACAGAAAAGAAGATCAGACACCAGCGAGGGAGGATAAGAAGGACAGACGCAACAACATTGTCATCCCCTATGTAGCCGGTGTATCAGAGAAACTCAGGAGAGTTTTCTCCAAGCACGACATCCCAGTGTATTTCAGACCCAGCAACACACTCAGACAGAAACTGGTTCACCCGAAAGACAAAACGCCAAAACACAAACTTAACAATGTGGTGTATGCTGTACAGTGCAGCGAGGAATGCTCAGACCTCTACATTGGAGAGACCAAACAGCCACTTCACAAGCGCATGGCACAACACAGAAGAGCCACCTCCACAGGACAAGACTCAGCAGTCCATCTGCATCTAAAGGATAAAGGACACTCTTTCGAGGATGCCAATGTTCACATTTTGGACAGAGAGGACAGATGGTTTGAAAGAGGAGTGAAAGAAGCATCTATGTCCACTGTGAGCGACCATCTTTGAACAGAGGCGGCCAACTGTCTGTGTAAAGGGTTAGGGGGAAGGAAAGGAAGGCTCTTGGCTCTTTCTGCCATCTATAATCCAGTTTTGAGATCCCTCCCCAGACGCCTTAACGCCCACTCACATCCTGGGCCATCTGATCTCAGGAATTCGCATGATAAGGTGGGGCCAGGTTTCACAATGAGCTCACCTGAAACTCTGGCTGATTGGGACCCACACCCAGTTTCACACCTTGGCTCAGGCAATTAGAGGATCATCAGGGGGTCCTTTTGTCCCTCTGTGGGGGGTTTCTCCCACTAGGTTTATATCTGGGACTCTCCACCATTTGACCTTAGAACTGAAGAAGCTTCTCGGATGAGAGGTGAAACGTCTTCAAGCAACTTAAAGAAGTCCAGACGCTTTTCTTTGCAAGCTCCTTATTCAGTACTTACTTTTAAAAGTTTACTCTTCGGCCGCCCCGCTTCAGGCATCCGCCGTTTTTTTCAGAAAAAAATATCCACACCCACCACCGCGCTATGAATCCTGGGATATGTGGGGCCATGAAGTCTACACAAGACCACACTTCAAATTTTGGAAATCGATGGTGCATTTCTCGACAGCATTTGGAGTACACTTGGGACACCCTTCGTCGCATCGCTGTGACGTAATCGGTCTCCAAATGCGCACTACGAAGCCTGCGGTCGCTGAATTGGGACACAGCCAAGGTTTGTTAAATGTTTGTTAAGTTGACCTCTTTCATGAGCCCACTTGGTTCTTAAAACAGTTTGTTTCTGTCATTTTGAATTTTTCTAATAGTTTTGTCTTTTTGGGGTATAAAACCCCATTTTGTGAAGATTATACCTGTGCCTGTATGTTCTTGGCGGCTTGGTCCCTGATAACAATCCATTAGAAACACAGAGAAAAGGAGCTGAAAGAAGGCAAAGAGCCTTACATTACATTTACTGCTATGCAACTCAGACTTCAACAACCACTTGGATGACACATATAATTAGTCATTAGCCTGCTAACAAGTGCAAATGGAGCTCATGTTGTTGGGGAGTAAAATAAACAAGCTTCTTTATTAAACACTTTTCACAGATACATACATAGATACAATAAAACAGAGTCAATTCAACAAGAAAATAAACTGCTGTAATAAAAGATTAAGACACAAAATTAAGTGAACAGGCAATCAACAGAAAGCCTGGTTACATTAAAAAAAGACCTGTTAACTATTTGTAAATCCACAGTCAGCTAAGCATAATTACAGTGAGAAACTGTTCCACAGTCTCGGTGTCACAGACTGAAGGGCTCTGCCTCCTCTACTCTTTAATCTTGTACAAAGAAGATCAAATTCTGAGCCTGTGATCAAAGACTGCAGGCTGCAGAGTGTTTAGCACATTTAGTGCTCTGTGTGTATTTTAAAACAAATCCTAAAATCTACTGGGAACCAGCATAACGAATATAAAATAGGAGTAATGTGAGCTCACTCATTAGATCATGTTCGTAGTCGGGCCACAGCCTTTGTATCGCTTGGAGGCACGAAAGAGATGATTTATATAAGCCATTAAATAAGGCATTACACTAATCTAAGCACAATGACACAAATGCATGAATTATTATCTACAGTTAAGCCAAAAAGACCATATGTCACAACTTATAAATGTCCCTTAATCGAAGGAAACAGGAACAAGAACTATATTTTACACGTGAAACAGAAACTAGCAAGGAATCAATATAAAGCACCGATTTTAACTTAGCAGTTAAATAAAAGGAGGTAAGACCCTGACTGGTTTTAGGAGAAACAATGACCATGGTCTCAGTCTTGATGGTATTTTAACAAGGTAATTGCTAGAGAGCATGTATTTGCTCTAACAGTGAAGGTCCTATTAGATAAATAAGAAAACCAATGTAACACAGAGGCAGAGATCACAGTCAGAACATTAAGCATATGCAGTGATATGTCATCATGGGCGTCAGGAGCAATCACAGATTAGTACAGGCCTTCAAAGGAACAGTTTTAGTAAGATGTTTCTTTTGAAAACCAGACCGAAACAGGTTTAAAAAAAATCCCAACACTGTTTATAGATTCCTGTAAGTAGCTTTGTTAACAGCGCTGCGACCCCTCAGCCTTCTCTCAGTGCGCTTCATGATGTAGTCACCTGAAATGGTTTCACTTCACAGGTGGACCTGTCAGGGCTCATTTTTGGAATTTCTTTCCTTCTTAATGGGGTTGGGACCATCAGTTGTGCAGCAGTCAGGCTGGTACACAGCTGACAGCTCTTTTTGACAACTGTTAAGAGTTTATATTACAGGAAGAACCAATCAGCTTAAGTAAGTAAAGGTGAAACAACAGTTCATCATTACTTTAAGAACTGAAGGTAAGTCAGTCCAAAAACCTTTTATAATGTTGAATGTGTCCCTAAGAGCAGTCGCAAAAACCATCAAGCACTACAATGAAACTGTCTCACATGAGGACCAGCCCAGGAAAGAAAGACCAAGAGTCCCCTCTGCTGCTGAGAATACATTCATCCTAGTCACCAGCCTCAGAACATAAACAGCAGCTCAGATTAGAGCCCAGATAGATGCCACACAGAGCTCCAGTAGCAGACACATCTGTACATCAACTGTTCAGAGGAGACTGTGTGAATCAGGCCTTTATGGTCAAATAGCTGCTAAGAAACCACAAATAAAGAAAAGCAACAAGCAGAAGAGATTTAAAGAAACACAAGAATGGACATTAGACCAGTGGGAATCTGTGCTTTGGGCTGATAAATCCAAATGTGAGCTCTTTGATTCCACCTGCTGTGTCTTTGTGCTGAAAAGGTGAACGATGGTCTCTACATGCATGGTTCGCACTGTGAAGCATGGAGGAGGAGGTGTGATGGTGTGGGGGGGGGGGGTTTGCTGGTGACACTGTTGGGGATTTGTTCAAAACTGAAGGCACACTGACCCAGCATGGCTACCACAGCATCCTGCAGCAACATGCCATCCCATCATTTATTTTTCAACAGCACAATGACCCCAAACACACCTCCAGGCTGTAAATAGTTCTTTACATTGCCAGTGTTGATGTGTTTTCTGTTTTAATTGATTCGTTGATTTAGTGTAATTAATGGTTCTGTTTGCTTGCCTGACCATATTTCATGTTTAGTCAGTCTGTGTTTTAGTGTGTGTGTGTTTCCTGTTTTATTCTACGTCTTCTGTCTTTCATGCATTCTGTTCTGTTTTGCTTCCTCCCTGTCTCGTTGTCTCTGATTAGTTCCAGCCATGTTCCCTTCCTGTTTCCCATCCCCTCATTATTCTCTGTGTAGTTAAATCCTCTGTCTTACTCTGCTTGCTGTCATGTCCTCCATGGTGCTTTGTGTTTTCCTGTGCTCCTCATTTCCCTTGCTATTCTTAGTTGGAATTGGGAAACTGGGAACTGAGTTCCCTGTTTTTATATATTTACTGTTTGGGTTTTCTGCAAAGCCAATAAAGCTGCCTCTTTCACTTAACCTTTTTGTTTGGGTCCTGTGTTTGGATTCTACTCCTGGCTCCCACACAGCCAGCCATGACAATAGTCATGAAAATAAAGGAAAAACCATTAAATGAGAAGGTCTTGATGCATGCCTAATCATCCAGGTAAGTAAATCACCGATCAATCAAACAATTTGCAGCTAGATGTAGCGTTTTTTTTCTTGAACACGCTACATCTAGATGAACATTAAATGAGAAGGTGTTTCTCAGTTTCACTTCAGCTCCTTGTATGTTGTAACTTTACTCTTCTTTGCAGCTGGCTCACGGACCAACAACAGCACAAGCAAGAGTGGTCCACAGACTGGTGGTACCACATACTTTTCACCCTGCCTTTATCTGGCAACAGAGCTCTTTTCAGGCAGACAAGCAGTCCGTGGAGTGGAGTGGATATTGACTGAGCTACATCTGCTGGACCATAAACTCTACTTAAGTTAGTGAGAGGGAAAATGCAGCAAGGCAGTATTGGATGGATGGCTGTACAATGGTTATTGATGTTAAGGAGAGGAGGTGAGTAGAGGCAAGAACCGAATGGTAAAAGTTTTAAAAAAAGGAGAGGTGTTGCACAGAGTTCAGGGAAGAGTTTAAACAGACTGTGGATGCTATGGAAGAGAAAAGTACATCTGTAGTGCTGCTATATTGCCAAGAAGGTGTTTAGTGTGTGTTCTGGACAGACAAGTGTTGAGAACATTAAAGAAGTACTTTGAGGAGCTAATGGAGGAGATGAGCGTGAGAGGAGGACAAATGGAGGACAGTAACGTGTAAGGATTAGTAAGGAGGAAGTGAGGGCAACTATGAAGAGGATGGAGAGTGAAAAAGCCTATGGAGAAGTCTAGGAAAGAGGACAGTGGACTATGTAACCAGATTGTGTTAAACAATCTTGAAAAATTATAAGAGCCCTGAGGAATGGAGAAGAAGTGTATGGTATTGATTTTCTCCAGATACTGTGGTAATCCAGAGAAAGAATATGACAGGGTGCCAACAGTGTCATGGGCCGAGTAACCAGTGTTTTTCTGTGATGTTGCTGTTTCCACCCCTAGGTGAAGCATTCATCAGTGCACCTGCCACAGTCACCTGTGGAAGATCCTGGTTAATCTACAGGTGGTATTTAAGACCATCGTTTCTTCGTTAGTTTGTCAGCTACCTCAAGTTTGTAACAAGCCATTTTTACTCGTTGTGTTATGTGTTTTCTATGTTTAACTTACCATACTCCACTAGTGCCCTTGTAGTCTCTGGATCCACCACTTGCTCTGACAGCAGCTCACTCACTTCTTGGATGCTGGTCACCATTTTTCGGATCTCCCTTGCGATTAACTGCTCTCGGACTTATCACCACCTGTCTGCCCTCCTATCTGCACCGAGAAGTATTGGCGAGTGGTGCAGGAGATTTAGGTGGGCAGCAAGACTGTGGTGAGGTGTGTAATAGCAGTGACAAATAGGTTTAAGGTGATATTACCACAGGTGTAGTAGTGATGGGGAGGTTGATAGATCAGAATTAGAATACTTTAATAATCCCTAAGAAAGTTATGTGGGGTACAGATGCTCCAAGACAGTAACAGTAACAGACTAAGCTATTTAAATAATGGAATATGTTACAAAGTTTACAGATTTAAGAAATGGCAGTAATATATACAAATCGCTCAATTATAAATATCAAGAATATTACAGAGGTGAAATATATATTATTGACATTTAACTCTAACCAGTGAACTTTGTCATTTGTTATTTTACTGTAGAGCATGTGCAAAAAGGATGTGTTATGTGAAGGCTGTGTGCAGGCAGGAAAAGGACCCAAAGTGCAGACAGTCGGAGGCACAATGTAAATTCAAAACAGCTTTAATGCTGAACTCAAAAAAGGTAACAAAACTGAGAGTCCAAATAAACTCAGGCAAGCAGACAGAACACACAGCATAGAAAACGGTAGATTGCAACACCAACAAACTAAAACACAGGGCTTAAATACATAGAGGGCGCAATCAGGGAATGGGCAACAGGAGGGAAACACAGCTGGGGCAAATCAGGCCTAACGAAACTGGGGAAGCAAAACCAGATACATTAACATAAGACAAGGACCTTTAAAATAAAACAGGAAACATAACACAGACTGAACTTACAGACACAGACTCACAGGCAGGCACTACAACAGAGGGAACAGAGACGTGGGACCAGGGCAGACAGACACTGACTGGACACGGGGATATAGCAGACAGGGGAGACAGCAACTAAGGACAACACAGAGACATAAACCATAAGAAAGAACTCTAACAAAGAAACCAAACACTAGAAATGATAAATAATATAATAAACTCAAAACCCTGGGTCAACGACCCAGGCATCCTAACAGGATGTAACTATTGCAGTATTTACAGTGTGTTAGATGGAGGAGTTGTACAGGGAGATGGCCATGGGCAGGAATGATTTCCTGTGTCGTTTAGCAGTGGTGCTTTTTTGTAGTATTACTCTCTCACTGAGAGCTGTTACAAGAGTTTGGTCCGCATAGTTCCTGGTGGATAATGGCTCCACCAGGTCTGCTCTTCATCACAGATTCTGTTCATAATTTTATGGACAGAATTTCTAGGTTTAGCCAAACCTTTCCAGGGACGCTGAGGAGTGTGATTCCCCTATAGTTGGAACACACCCTCCGGTCCCCTTTCTTAAAGATGGGGACCACCACCCAGGTTTGCCAATCCAGGGTTACTGCCCCTGATCTCCACACAACATTGTAGAGGCATGTCAACCAAGACAGTCCTACAACATCCAGGGTGGACCTCATCCACCTCAGGGGCTCTGCCACCAAGGAGTTTTTTTTAACTGCGTCAGTTACCTCCCCCAGGATTGGCGGCTCCTCCCCTTTGTCCCCAGACTGTTTTCTTCATGGAAGACATGCCAGTGGAATTAAGAAGGGCCTCGAAGTATTCCTTCCACCGCCCGACAATTTTCTCAGTCTAAGTCAGCAGTGCTCTATTCACACTATACGCAGTACAGGCAAAACACCGCGTTCCCCTCCTGAGTCACCTGACGGTTTGCTAGAATCTCTTCAAGGCAGTCTGAAAGTCTTTTTCCATGGCCTCTCCGAACTCCTCCCACACCCGAGTTTTTGCTTCAGCCACTGCCCAAGCTGCGTTCTGCTAGGCCTGTCTGTACATATCAGCTGCCTCCAAAGTCCCACAGGCTAACCAAGACTGGTTGGACTCCTTCTTCAGCCTTGTGGCTCCTTTCACCTTTGGTGTCCACCATTTGGTTTGGCGGTTACCACCAAACAGGCACCAACCACCTTGCGGTCACAGCTCAATGCAACGGCTTCAACAATGGAGATGTCCATGCGGACTCCATGTTCCCAGTCTCCCTCGGAATGCTGTTGAAGCTCTGCTGGAGGTGTGCGTTGAAGATCTCGTGGACCAGGGCCTATGCTAGACATTCCCAGCACACCCTCACTATATTTTTAGGCGCGCCAGGTCTGTCCAGCATTTCCCCCCACCACTTGATCCAACTCACCAGCCGCTCTCTTTATCCGAGTGTCCCGAACATACGGCCTCAACTCTGTGATACGATTACAAAATCGATCATCGACCTGCGGCCTAGGGTGCCACGTGCACTTATGGACACTCTCATGTTCAAACATGGTGTTCATTATGGCCAAACTGTGGTCCGTAGTCCAATAACAAAACACTGCTCAGGTTCAGATCTGGGAGGCCGTTCCTCTCAATCACGCCTCTCCAGGTCTCGCTGTTGTTGCCCACATGAGCGTTGAAGTCTCCCAGTAGGACAACAGAGTCCCCAGGCAGAACACCCTCCAGTACCCCACCCAGGGACTCCAAAAAGGCTGGGTACTCTGAACTGTCACTCGTTGCATAAGTGCAACCGACGGTAAGGACCCATTCCCCAACCTGGAGGCACGGGGAACAAACCCTATCGTCCTCTCTGAGAAACCCCAACATACCGACAGCAAGATGAGGGGATACCAAGACACCCTCCTCAGCCCACCACCTCTCACCAGGGGCAACTCCATACTAACACAGAGTTCAGCCCCTCTCCAGGAGGCTGGTTCCAGAGCCCAAGCTGGGCTTTGAGGTGAGCCCGCCTATATCTAGCCGGCATCTCTCAGCCTCATGCACCAACTCAGGCTCTTACCCCACCAGAGAGGTGACATTCCATGTCCCAATTGCCAGTCTTGGTAGTCGGGGATCCTCCTGGTCCCCGCCCGGCTCACAATGCACCCTACCCTACAGCGCCTCCTGCGGGTGGTGGGCGTGCAGGGAGATAGGCCCATGTCCTTTTTTCGGGCTGGGTCAGCTATTCAAGAGTCTGATGGCAGTGGGGAAGAAGGAGTTAGTGAGTCTCGATGTTCTGGATTTCACATTTCTGAACCTTCGTCTTGAGGGCAGAAGTGTGAGCAGTCCGTATTGGGGGTGTGTGGGGTCTTTGAGGATGGAGGCAGCTCTCCTCTGGACTCCGCGATGGTAGATGCTTTGCAGAGAGGGCAGCGGAGTTCTGATGATCTTCTCAGTGGTTGTTATCACTCTCTGCATTCGTTTGTGGTCCACAGCAGTAGTGCTGCTGTACCATGCAGTGATGCAGCTGGTCAGGGTGCTCCCCACAATGCAGCTGTAGAACCTGTGAAGGGCAGCGGCAATGGTGTCTGACGTGGGCCTATTGGATCGGTAGGCATACTGCAGGGGGTCCAGAGTGTCTGTGATGTTGCTCTGGATGTAGGACAGCACCACTCTCTCAAAACACTTCGCAATGATTGGTGTGAGTGCAACTGGTCTATAGTCATTCAGGCAGGTGGCTGGGCTTTTCTTGGGGAGAGGGATGATGGTTGTGGTCTTGAAGCATGTGGGGACAGTGTTCTGGCTGAGGGAGAGGTTGAAGATGGAGGTCAGAACCTCCGCCAGCTCATTGGCACATGCTTTAAGAGCCCGTCCCGGGATGTTGTCTGGTCCTGCCGCCTTGCGGGGATTGATCCATTAATTAACTGCACATTGGACTGGGACTATCAAGGGGTGTCCAAATTTATAAGCAGCATCCTCCTGAGGACCGACCTGGCCTTCGGTGGACCAAGCTCATGTACACCGCAAAGGCCGGGTTAGCCGGTAGTGAGCGGTTGTGAAATGGGACAACGGTTTAGCCTTCAGATTTGCGTCACCAGCTGTCTCGGTGGAGTTTAATAAATTCAGCCATCTGCTCCCTTTTTTTTTTCAGGGTTTTTAAAACAGCTTTATTCAGTCTTTTTATCTTGTTACACGTCTTTTCCAAAGCAGCGTTTTGAAATAAATCCCACCTCTCAGTGTTCTGTTCAGACACTAATTTTGCAGCCTCTGAGGAACTTTAAGCTGAACTGCTAAAGCTCTGCAAGATATTTTCAGTCTCATCTTTTATTTATAAAAACATCTTTATGAAATATTTTCAAAATATCGGAGTAGCTTAATTTTCATGCTAGTACATCGATCAATTCCTTTTGTTTTTTTCGCCTGTCCCGTTTGGTTCTTTTGCCATCAGAATTATTGTCTAAAGGCCAAGAAAGATGCCCAACGGATTTACTTTACCAAATGGACCATGCTGGCCTTGCCGTTTTGGTCTATTTGATTCACCTTTGCCTTATTGTTTATTTTATTTTTATTTTCGCTTGCTACACACAGGAAAGACATGACTGGGGGAAAGAAAAGGGAGAAAGAAAGAGGGAAAGAAAAACAGCAGGGAAGAGGAACGGTGATAAAGGGCAAAAAACAAAAACAAACAAAACAAACAGACAAAAAATACATATATCAATCACCTGGATCCCCTGTTGAGAAAGAAAAAGATAAAACAAGCAAAAAAAGAGAGCAATACAATAAACAACATCATTGCGAGGATATATGTGAGTATAACAGTGAATACTAAATATTAAACATTATTGTGCAGCACATAAGATTGAAAGCGCACAGTGTGCTTTGAGGTAGGAGCCAAAAAGGGTGTAGTTTGTGACTGTGAGCATGAGCGCGCTTTTATTCAAAAGGTTGCTTCATGTAATGATCTGCTAGAGGGTGTGGGGAGTGTTATGTAAAGCAGTTTCATCCCAGTTCTTTTTTATTCCTCGGGCATCCAGAGACGGCACCGGACTCAGTAGTCATTTCATAAAACCTTTATTCATTTTCAGTTATGCATGGACCTTCTAGAAGGGGAGACGTGCATGGCCAGTGTCCCTCTGCAGATCTTTACTTCTTTGTTTGTCACAGTTTTATAGAAGCGACCCCATCGTAAAACCCACATGGTGTGTTGTAAACTCATTGTGAACGTCGGTCATAAAGAGGGCCATCTCCCCTCACCCAAGCTACGCCAAATTCCTCTACAAAACATAGTTAACAGATTACAAGCACTGAGACCCCCACTCTGCATCCACTGGGCCATTGGCCTCTTGTTGTCTTACTTTTACAGGTAAGCATGTGGAGAGTCTCCTGCAAACCTACTTCTAAATAATGATAATTATGAGCTTTTATTACATTCAGGTACAAGCATTAACATCAGCATCCCCCAAATGTAGCTTCCTGTCTCCTTATATGACAGGCTGACCCCCAGTGTCCATAAATTCCCCTCCCTCTACACAATTACACACACTCTCAGGCCTATAGCTAAACCAAACTGAAAGACACAGACAAATCCTTCCCTATTCCTCTGATCTACTGCTGTACCCTCTCATCTAAGCAGCTTTAAGCACATTATATTCTAATTATGTTTTCTTGTACTAACAGGAGCCACAGCCCCGTCCTCCAGGGCATGAAGCAGGTATGGAGGAGATCCAGGCTCCAGACATCCAGAGGCTCTCAGAGCACAAGAGACCAAGGAAGACCAACAGAGGGGCAGCCGTGCCACTGTCCCAGAAAGAGCTGAGGAGAGCCCCAGATGAGGGCTCACTCAGCAGCCGCGGAGCAGAAGCCAGGGGGAGTTGCAGTGACGCGCCCGTGAGCTCCGCCGGCCGCCAGCTGTGCCAGAGTGACCGAGCCCCAGGCCCAGAGGCTGAGGGCACCCCACCCCCCGAAGGGCCCCAAGCGAGCCCCAGGCTCCAGGCCCCGAAAAGCAGCCACCAGGAGTGAGCCGGTGCGTATCTGGACGCCCACCCCCGGACACCAAGAACCACCAATGCACCGATGACCGATGTCTGAGGGCGTCTGCCACTGGCAGGGGAAGTGGTGGGGGGAGATAGGCCTCCATACCTTAGAGGGCCTGAGATGTCCCCAGAGAGGTGGCGTCTGATACCCGACGCCAGGGGTGAGGTTGTACACCCTGATGGTACTTTGGACTCCGTGTATCGTGCCCACCCCCAAGATCCTATATGTATGTGTTATGAGAGTGTGAGTAATGTGAATGTCTAAGTTGTGAGATAAAATTGAGGCACAGGCAGCCAGAAGGGGACAGGGGGGGATGCCTCCCCTACACCCTGGTGACACACCTTTACCCCAAGGCCCTGCATGTGTGGGTGATTGTGGTGGAGCGGGTAGAGGGAGGCAGCTGGAGATGGGGAGGGAAGGAAGGGAGGGGCTCTTAACTTTAGCTACGAACCAGATGTCGTGTAGTTGATAAGTCGGTGGGAGAGGGCTCTGTGCCGCCTGTCATCTGGGACAAAGCTACGAAGCTGGTCTGCATCACTCACGGACCCGATAAGGTTTTGTTTTTTGTTTTCTGTTTTATATCGCTGCCTTGCAGCAAACTAAGGTTTTCTTTCTTTCTTTCTTTCTTTCTTTCTTTCTTTCTTTCTTTCTTTCTTTCTTTCTTTCTTTCTTTCTTTCTTTCCCATTTCAAGTTTATAAAAATGTTTTCTCTGTTCAGGGGTTTTGGCTGGTGGCAATTTCTGGGGTTAGTCAGTTGGGAAGGGAGAATGATCACTCCAAAATGCAGGAGCACTGGTTCCAAATTACTGCAAATTTTCTCGCAAAATGACAGGAAAATTTATTAGAATAATAACATGACGTAAAATATGGTCTTATTTAAAAACAACACAAGCGGACGTAGTATTTCTACAGGAGACACATTTAAAGCAAGGTGAAGTCAAAATTAAAAACTGGGTGGGCAGGTCACATTTTCTACAGCTCCTTCTCAAGTGCAAGTCCTTCTCAATGGGGTTATCATCCTCATCAGAAGAAATATTAACTTTGTACTGGTAAAGGAATTTAAAGATGCAGAGGGAAGAATAATATGTGTTCAGGCACGGATTGAAGGTGTGATGATGATTGTTTGCAATATCTAGCATATGCTTCTATAAAGAAGAAAGAAAGTTTCTTGATGAAATCAGGGAAATCACTGGGTAACGATGGCCTAACAGCTGAGTATTAAAAAACATTTATTGACATTCTTGCTCTGGTCCTACAAAAAGTGTATAAAGCTTATGAAAATGGGCAGATCTCAGCTACATTTAATTGTTGGAGGTTTCTTTGTTTGTTTTTTGTTGCTTGTTTTTTTGTTTTTCTCCCTCTTATACAGGTTTAATTATATGTTGCAAAATCAATAAAAAACTTAAATGTCAAAAAAAGAGAGAAAGAATAAAGGTGGTCAAACAAAATGTTGATTTTCAAGCTTATTAGAATGATACAAAGTCTTCTTTTGTCTTCTGTACCATATTATGCTTTCACATTTCAAAAATAACTGCACCTAGTTTGAGGAGAGGCTTTAGACTTTTGCACAGTACTGTATACGATTAGTAATTAGTAATTCATAAACCATAATGTCACCAGTTTGAGTAAAAGCATACTTGTGCTCTCAGACACTTTGTGTAGCTGCGCAGTTACTTTAAAACAACACCAATTCTGAGGATGCTTGCAACATCTACCAATCTACCAATTCACACCCATTGGTTACTTAGGCTTTAATTTTGATTTCAAAAGGTATGTACTGCATGCTTTGAAGCTCAGAGCCTGCAACTAGCTGCACTGCTATGTGTTTGTCCTTTATGCATGATGCATGGCTAATACCCAAACTGCAGGTTTCAGTTTGTTCAGGCACTAATGCTCGTTTTTGCTACCTCTTCTGCTGAAGGTGTTAAGTTGTCACCCACTCACATATTTCAAATATCAGTCAACCAATGAATATAGTCGCTTAATCCCCTGTGACTTCATGTTAGAAATTAGAAGAGCTACAGCCATCTGTTTTGGTTACAGACTGAAGGGCAGTGAAGGACATGCATCCTCAAGGAAAGTCAGTGTTGAATTGCACAGCGACCTGTACACATACACATTAGGTTGAGCATTTGTAGCCAGTGACACACTGAGTAAATCTACCAGACCACCCAATTATGCAGCCCCTGTAGGGTTGGTATCGGTCATAGGATAGGTCATTGACAAACAGATGGGTCAAGACTTTATTTAAATGTGTAATGTATGCATGTGTTGGTGTTTTTCTCTATCTGTTGTGTAGGGTCATGCAAACAGCATTCAAGCATGGCAGTGCTTTGTTGTTTTCAAAGTCAAATTGGGTGTCCCCCATTCTGTAGTTCATAAATCCTCACTTATCCATCCAGTTAATGTGTCCACGTGGATGATGTTTTACAAATGACAAATTTGATTTCCAATCCTCACCACAAGTTATATCCCTTGTTTAATTGTCCGAATTAAAACCAGCTTCACCTCTAACAGACCAATCAGGCAAAGAAATTACTTCCATTAGCCCATTTTCACCTGCTTAGACAGTCAGGATTCATTAAGGTTGTCAGTTTTTTAATCCACATGTAATTAAGCACTGAGGACCTCCAAGGTCCTACTGTACAAAGATAATATTGCCTGTCCAGTTATCAACCAGTGAGCATGACCCTATATTTTGGCTCAATTCAAGGAACAGTCCAACTGGGTCACCTAAATTGAAGTTTCTCTTTCCGTAAGCAAAGTTACATTAGATCAATCTCCTTTTAAATAAAAAATAATTTTAAAAAAACAATTCCCCCCTCGCCCCTGCAGGCGGTTTATCCTTCAAGCTCGGGTCCTCTACCAGAGGCCTGGGAGCTTGAGGGTCCTGCGCAGTATCTTAGCTGTTCCCAGGACTGCGCTCTTCTGGACAGAGATCTCCAATGTTATTCCCAGGATCTGCTGGAGCCACTCGCCTAGCTTGGGAGTCACCGCACCTAGTGCTCCGATTACCACGGGGACCACCGTCACCTTCACCCTCCACATCCTCCCGAGCTCTTCTCTGAGCCCTTGGTATTTCTCCAGCTCCTCGTGTTCCTTCCTTCTGATGTTGCTGTCATTCAGTATCACTACATCGATCACTACAGCCATCTTCTTCTGTTTGTCTACCACCACTATGTCCGGTTGGTTAGCCACCACCATTTTGTCCATCTGTATCTGGAAGTCCCACAGGATCTTAGCTCGGTCATTCTCCACCACCCTTGGGGGCGTCTCCCATTTTGACCTCGGGACTTCCAGGTTATACTCGGCACAGATGTTCCTGTACACTATGCCGGCCACTTGGTTATGGCGTTCCATGTATGCCCTGCCTGCTAGCATCTTGCACCCTGCTGTTATGTGCTGGATTGTCTCTGGGGCATCTTTACACAGCCTGCACCTGGGGTCTTGCCTGGTGTGATAGACCCCAGCCTCTATGGATCTTGTACTCAGAGCTTGTTCTTGTGCTGCCATGATTAGTGCCTCTGTGCTGTCTTTCAGTCCAGCTTTGTCCAGCCACTGGTAGGATTTCTGGATATCAGCCACCTCCTCTATCTGCCGGTGGTACATACCGTGCAGGGGCCTGTCCTTCCATGATGGTTCCTCGTCTCCCTCCTCTTTCTTGGGTTTCTGCTGCCTGAGGTATTCACTGAGCACTCGGTCAGTTGGGGCCATCTTCGTGATGTATTCGTGGATGTTCCTTGTCTCATCCTGGACTGTTGTGCTGACGCTCACCAGTCCCCGGCCTCCTTCCTTCCACTTAGCATACAGCCTCAGGGTGCTGGACTTGGGGTGAAACCCTCCATGCATGGTCAGGAGCTTTCTTGTGTGGATGTCAGTGGCTTCTATCTCCTCCTTTGGCCAGCTTATTATCCCAGCAGGGTACCTGATCACGGGCAGGGTGTAGATAGCCTGGATCTTGTTCTTACTGTTCAGCTGACTCCTCAGGACTTGCCTGACCCTCTGGAGGTACTTGGTGGTTGCAGCTTTTCTAGCGGCCTCTTCATGGTTCCCATTCACCTGCGGAATCCCCAGGTACTTGTAACTGTCCTCTATGTCTGCAATGTTGCCTTCTGGTAGTTCAATCCCCTCAGTTCTGACTACCTTCCCTCTCTTTGTTATCATCATTCTGATTGCTGTTTATCCTAGTGGTTCTGCTCGTCAAGTATTAATTTTGACTGTCTGAGAAGGCTCTCATTCCAGGTCATCGTAAATGGCCTGCATTTGTATAGCGCTTTTCTAGTCCCTAAGGACCCCAAAGCGCTTCACACTACATTCAGTCATCCACCCATTCACACACACACATTCACACACTGGTGATGGCAGTTACATTGTAGCCACAGCCACCCTGGGGCGCACTGACAGAGGCGAGGCTGCCGGACACTGGCGCCACCGGGCCCTCTGACCACCACCAGTGGTCAGACTGGACTCTCCACCAATTGCTCTCGGAACAAGAAATAGTTTGGATAACTGGAAATGGAATTAATCCACCAGGTTCTTAGCTCCTCAGATCCCAGGGGTGTACCATTTGGACCTGTGCTAATGCTGAAATGTAGAACTTATCACAATGCAAGGAAATGTGTCACTAACTCATGACTGACACATGGAGCCCTGGCAACCCTGTCATATACTCCTGATTAAACCACCAAGAAATTCTGGATTGTAACCAATTACTACAATTACTGAGAGTAATAGAGAATGTATTCTTAGGCCATTGTAGTGGTGCATGGGCTGTGGTGCAGCAGCAGGGAAGACGGACACCGTGGCACCGCAATCATGCCTCGACAGCTTAAAATCTGTGTAGGGTCTCGTGTTTGCAGTTTTTGGTGTGTATGTTCAGCTGGCGACTGGAAAGTCGCAGTCACGTGTAACAGCAACCGCTAATAAAGTGTGTTAGATGCAGAAAAGCATGAACATGTGGACTGGGCTGTCCATTAGGGTGCCTGGGTTGTTGACCCAGAGTTTTTTTTTTTGTTTTACATTATTATTGAACTTTGATTTTGACATTAGTTATCATTTCTAGTCTTTTGGTTTCTTTGTTAGAGTCCTTGGTCTTCTGGTTTCTGTCTCTGTGTTCCATGGTTGCTCTGTCTCCCCTGTCAACTGTATCCCCTTGACAAGCCCGCCTGTCTGTGTTATGTTTCCTGTTTTACTTTGAAAGTCCGTGTCTCGTCTTAATGTATCTGGTTTTGCTTCTCTTTTCTTGTTAGTCGTTAGTTGTTTTGAATTTGAATTTGAATTTTTTTGAATTTGAATTTGAATTTAGTCCTGATTTGTCCCAGGTGTTTTTCCCTCCTGTTTCCCATTCCCTGATTGCTCCCTCTCTGTATTTAAGCCCTGTGTTTTCTTTGGTCTGTGTTTTGAGCTCCCTAATCCTGTACTGTGTGTTCCATCTGCCGAGCCTGTTTAGGTTATTTGTAGTTTCAGTTTAGTTAGTTTTCATGTTCTGTCACGGCTGGCGGAGTGAGCCGTGTGGTGTGGAGGAAAAGGAGGACCCAAGATGCAGCAAACTGATGATACGAGTGACGTTTATTTACACGGTGGCAGTGGCAAAAACAGGCAATGAAGCATGAGTAATGACAAACCTAAACTGGGAGAAACTAAAGAGCAAACCTAAAATCTACAAAACGGAGAGCGGAGCAGAGAGACGCAGACTAAGGAACAGGATACCAAGAAACACAGACGAGCCGACAACGAACACAGACCGACACCCACTATATATACACACACACACACAAGGTAATCGGGTAATCGCACACAGGAGGGAAGAACAGCTGATCTGAATACACATGATGACTGGAGCACACAAGCTGAACACAATGACAACAGACACAGACCTTCAGAATAGAACAGGAAATCTAGGACACGAGCCTTCAAAGTAAAGCAGGGAACACAGACTGATTTACAACACAACACGGGAACAGGAACAGAGCACCAAGGACAGACACAGGTAGGGCTGACAATACACCAAACTTCAGGTTAACCCTTAAACTAATACAAATCAGAATAAACACAAAACGCTGGGTCAACGACCCAGGACCATGACAGTACCCACCCTCCAAGGGCCGGCTCCAGACAGCCCAAAACAAAAACAAACGACCAACCCAGGGCGGGCGGCGGGGGCCCAGGACGGAGAGACCAACACCGAACAGAACAAGCTCCAGCGAACCGAGGGAATTGACCAAAACAAAACACACGCTGGAGCACAAGAACAACAACACAGTTCAGGAGGCCGGCCCAGAGGCTGACAGCTCAGAAGTCCAGGACACTTCATCTTCTGAGGCCGGCCACGTCGGCGACACAGCTCCGAAAGCCGACCGAGCGGAAGGCAGCGGTGGTGGAGCGGAGGCAGTTCAGGGGGCCAACCGTGCGGACAGCAACGGCGGCGACGAGGAAACCGTTCAGGCGGCCGACCGTGCGGACAGCAACGGCGGCGACGAGGAAATCGTTCAGGCGGCCGACTGTGCGGACAGCAACGGCGGCGATGACACAAGTCTGGAGGCCGACCGCGCGGAAGGCAGCGGCGGCGTCTAGGAGGTCGTCCATGTTGACAATGACGCTCCACCAGCGGCCTGGCAGATGACCGCCGATGTCGAGGCGGCAGTTCAGGACCCGAAGGTGGCGTGGCCTTCGCAGCACCAGACGAGACCGAAGCAGAGGCTGGACCAGGCGCGGCTGAAGCAGAGGCTGGACCAGGCGAAGCTGAAGCTGAAGCGGAGGCTGGACCAGGCGAAGCTGAAGCTGAAGCCAGACCAGACGAAGCTGAAGCGGAAGCCGGACCAGGCGAAGCTGAAGCCGATGAGGAGACTGGACCAGGCGAGGCAGATGATGATGCTGAAGCCGGGCCAGACCAGGCGAAGCTGAAGCGGAAGCCGGACCAGGTGAAGCTGAAGCCGATGAGGAGACTGGACCAGGCGAGGCAGACGATGATGCTGCAGCCGGGCCAGGCGAGGCAGATGATGATGCTGCAGCAGGGGGCTGGACGGGCTCCTCGGGCCCTCCAGCTGACGAGTCATGGGGCTGGACGGGCTCCTCGGGCCCCCCAGCAGGCGAAGCAGGAGGCTGGACGGGCTCCTCGGGCCCCCCAGCGAAAACAGTCTCTGGACCAGTGGGCACCGGGGCCCCTGGAACACACAGGTCAGAACCAGTAGGCGCACGGGCCTCCGGCAGGCACAGTTCAGAGCCAGCAGGCGCACGGGCCTCCGGCAGGCACAGTTCAGAGCCAGCAGGCGCACGGGCCTCCGGCAGGCACAGTCCAGAGCCAGCAGGCGCACGGGCCTCCGGCAGGCACAGTTCAGAACCAGCAGGCGCACGGGCCTCTGGCAGGAACAGATCAGAACCAGTAGGCACACGGGCCTCTGGCAGGAACAGGTCGGAACCAGCAGGCGCACGGGCCTCTGGCAAACACAAAGCAGACTGCAGCTGCACAGAGCAGTGACTCAGCTCAGGCAGCGACAGCGACAGCTGGCTTCTTAACCTCCAGGGGTCCAGAGTGAATGGGTGGATGACTGAATGTAGTGTAAAGCGCTTTGGGGTCCTATGGACTAGAAAAGTGCTATACAAATGCAGGCCATTTACCATTTACCATTTCCCCCTCATGCTCGAGCCATAGGTTGACCAACCTGGAAACAGAGTCAATTAGTTCCTCCCGGAGCTCCTCGGGAGGTGCGGATGCCGCTGGGTCCATGCCTGGTTGGCTCGTACTGTCACGGCTGGCGGAGTGAGCCGTGTGGTGTGGAGGAAAAGGAGGACCCAAGATGCAGCAAACTGATGATACGAGTGACGTTTATTTACACGGTGGCAGTGGCAAAAACAGGCAATGAAGCATGAGTAATGACAAACCTAAACTGGGAGAAACTAAAGAGCAAACCTAAAATCTACAAAACGGAGAGCGGAGCAGAGAGACGCAGACTAAGGAACAGGATACCAAGAAACACAGACGAGCCGACAACGAACACAGACCGACACCCACTATATATACACACACACACACAAGGTAATCGGGTAATCGCACACAGGAGGGAAGAACAGCTGATCTGAATACACATGATGACTGGAGGACACAATCAGAATCAGAATCAGAATCAGAATGGGTTTATTGCCAGATGTTGAGGTTTACAACATTAGGAAATTGCTGCGGTGCTTCAGTGCAGACAATAAGAATTAAAGTGCTATGTAGAAAGAAAGATATGTGCATGAGATATACATGAGATATATACATGAGAATAAGAATTATGAGTGCTACGTAGAAAGCTGAACACAATGACAACAGACACAGACCTTCAGAATAGAACAGGAAATCTAGGACACGAGCCTTCAAAGTAAAGCAGGGAACACAGACTGATTTACAACACAACACGGGAACAGGAACAGAGCACCAAGGACAGACACAGGTAGGGCTGACAATACACCAAACTTCAGGTTAACCCCTAAACTAATACAAATCAGAATAAACACAAAACGCTGGGTCAACGACCCAGGACCATGACATGTTCAGCAATAAAGCTGTTTTTGAGTGCAGCTTTGCCTACCGGTAGTCTACACTTTGGGTCCACCATTCCTGCCTGACACTGCCGTAGTTTCATTACAACCATGAACAGTATAAAAGTCAGACTGAGTCACAACCAAAACACCTTAACATAGTTGGATGACGGGACGGCTGACTGCTCTCAAATGCTGTTATTTGATGCTCATGATCTTCACCTTTGCTGGGTACAGCTGGTAGAGTGGCCCCCAAACATTCCTCCATGTAGGACAAACCCTACATTTTTATGTAAGATAAGATAAGATAAGATAAGATAAGATAAGATAAGATAAGATAAGATAACCTTTATTAGTCCCACACGTGGGAAATTTGTTTTGTCACAGCAGGAAGTGGACAGTGCAAAAGTTATGAGGCAAAAATTAGAATACAATAAGAATAAATACAGTACACAACTGTACAGAATAGAATAAAATAAAATACTACATACAGTAGAATAAAATAAAATAAATATACAATAAGATAAAAATAGAATACAAATACAAATACTATATACAACTGAGTAAAAATACAACGATGACAGAAAGGATTATTGCACTTAGTGTTATTGCACATGTATGGATGTGTGTGTTTGATCAGTTAAAGTCTTTATTATGGAGTCTGACAGCAGTGGGGAGGAAAGACCTGCGAAATCTCTCCGTCCCACACCGTGGGTGCCGCAGTCTCCCACTGAAGGAGCTGCTCAGTGCTGTCACAGTCTGCTGCATGGGGTGGGAGATGTTGTCCATCAGGGATGACAGCTTAGCCGCCGTTCTCCTGTCACTCACCACCTCCACTGGGTCCAGAGGGCATCCTAGAACAGAGCTGGCCCTTCGGATCACCCTGTTCAGTCTCTTCCTGTCCCCAGCAGAGATGCTGCCGCCCCAGCAGACCACGCCATAAAAGATAGCAGAAGCCACAACAGAGTCATAGAAGGTCTTCAGGAGTGGGCCCTCCACTCCAAACGACCTGAGTCTCTGCAGCAGGTACAGCCTGCTCTGCCCTTTCCTGTAGAGGGCGTCTGAGTTATGAGTCCAGTCCAGTCTATTGTTCAGATGAACACCAAGGTACCTGTAGCTGTCCACAGCCTCAATGTCCATACCTTGGATGTTCAGTGGTTGCAGTGGAGAATGCTTGTGCCTGCGGAAGTCTACCACCAGTTCCTTGGTTTTACTGGCGTTGATCTGGAGGTAGTTCAGCTGGCACCAGTCCACAAAGTCTTGGGTCAGACCTCTGTACTCCTTGTCGTCCCCATCAGTGATGAGGCCGACTATTGCAGAGTCATCAGAGAACTTCTGCAGGAAGCACTGGGTGGAATTGTGGGAGAAGTCTGCAGTGTAGATGGTGAAGAGGAACGGAGCCAGAACCGTTCCCTGTGGGGCCCCCGTACTGCAGACGACCCTGTCCGACACACAGCCCTGAGTCCTCACATACTGTGGTCGGTCGGTGAGGTACTCCAGGATCCAGGTAGTGAGGTGATGGTCCACTCCAGAGTTCACCAGCTTGTCCTTTAGAACCGAGGGAAGAATAGTGTTGAAGGCACTGGAGAAATCAAAGAACATGATTCTCACAGTGCTTCCAGCGGTCTCCAGGTGAGCGAGGGAACGATGTAGGAGGTGAATGACGGCATCATCCGCTCCAATGCCAGGCTGGTAGGCAAACTGAAGTGGGTCCAGTGATGAGCTTATTAGGCGCCGAAGCTGAGCCAGGACCAACCGCTCCAGGGTCTTCATCAGGTGGGATGTCAGAGCCACCGGCCTGTAGCTGTTGAGGTCCTTGGGGCGTGAAGTCTTTGGCACTGGTACAACACAGGAGGTTTTCCAGAGCTGTGGGACTCTTCCCAACCTCAGGCTCAGGTTGAAGAGGTGCTCCATCACCCCACACAGTTGGTCCGCGCAGGACCTGACGACCCTCGAGCTGATGCCATCTGGACCCGCTGCCTTCTTGCCATTAATCCTCCTCAGTTCCCTCCTAACCTGGGTGGTTGAGAGAGACAGGCTGGAGCCTTGTGTTGAGTGTGTATTGGATGCTGCAGTTGGGGGTGGGGGGGAGTGAGCAGGGTGAATAGAGGAGGTGTGAAGTGTCTGAGGTGGAACAGCAGCAGTGGGGGTGGGTGAGTCTGCAGCCGATGTTGCAGACTGCCTCATGGCTGAATCAAATCTGTTGAAGAAATGATTCAGTTCATTTGCCCATCTCACATCCCTCCCAGGCAGAGAGTTCTGCTGTTTGTGGCCCGAGATGGTTCTGTCCGGTGGAAGCTAAATGTTTGAACCTTGTATCATCAGTCACTGCTCCGCTGCAGCAATAATAGAAGTCGTACATACAGAGGTGTGAAAAGGCATTTGCTACCTTCCTGATTATTTTGCTTGTTTGTTTTGTTTTGCACACTTGTCATCAGAATATTTTATTAATCCCAGAGGAAATGATGTGGTCACAGTTGCTCCAAGACGGTAAGTAGACAGTAGGTGAGTAGACAAGTTAAACAAGTTAAAGTACCATATTAAATACTATAATACATTACAAAATAGCTCTAATATTTAGCAATGAAAATATAAATAAAATTGAAATAATGCACCCCTCTTATCTTACTAATAGTTATTTTCTCTGTAGTGGATTTGCAGATATTATGCGTGCACTGTTTTGAGATGGAGGAATAGCCAGATAGCATCAGGCAGGAATCACCTCCTGTGTTGTTCAGTGGTTCTTTTTTGTAATCTCAGTCTCTCACTGAGCCTGCTCCTGGGGCTGGCCCGCACTTCATGGAGTGGGTCGCAGGTATTATCCAGCATCTTCATTTTCTTGGAGAATATCTGCCTCTCTGACATGACCTTCAGACAGTCCAGTTCCATTGCCATAATGTTACTGGCCTCGTGGATCAATTGTGGATCTTGTGGATCTTGTTGGCATCAACCTGCTGCTCCAGCATGCAGCAGCATAGAGTATGACACTGCCCACAACAGAGTCGCAGACCATCCTGAGCATCATCCAACAGATGTTGAAAGACCTCAGCCTCCTTAGAAGATACAGATGATTCTGGCCCTTCCTGTACAGTGCAGTGGTGTTTTAACCCAGTCCAGTTTATTGTCCATGTGTACTCTGAGGTATTTATAGTCCTCCACTGTCTCCACATCAACTCCCTGGATTGGAACAGGGGTCAGTGGATTCATTTGTCAGCATTTCCTTGTTTCTTATTTGTTATGTATAACTGTAGATGATTCTACTCACACCACATGATAAAGGAGACCAGCCTGGTGATCCATCTTAACACCTTCACTGATGCATCCACCCACAGGAGAGTCATCCGAAAACTTCTGTGATGGCAGGTCTCTGTGTAGTGGCTGAAGTCTGTGTTGTAGAGGGTGAAGAGGAAGGGGGAGAAGATAGCCCCTTGTGGTGGGCCTGTGTTGCTGACCCCCTTGTTAGACACATACTGTTGAAGATGCACATATTCTGGTCCTCCTGTCAGGTAATCTACAACCCCCCCAGCTTGTAGTTTGAAGAATGACAGATGCGCAGTGAGATTTAAAGTACGCAGAATGAAGGCTGATTGGCATGAAAAAGCCTGGCAGAAAGCTGATTGAACCCGACCGTGATGTTACAATCAGCTTGACAGCGTGAGAAAGTGGAAGTGATGTGATTCGTAGATTAGCTGCCAACACTTGGGGAGCAGACAGATTGGTGACTACAGAGGGTTGGTTGGTTCAGGGGGTTGGGAAGCTCATCTTGTAACCGGAAGGTTGCCGGTTCGGTCCCCTCTTCTGTCTGTCTTGGTTGTCGTGTCCTTGGGCAAGACACTTCACCTGCTGGTGATAGCCAGAGGGGCTGATGGCACGATAAGGCAGCCTCGCCATATCGAGGCTGCCATTTGAGTTGAGGGTCTCGAAAGCGCTATATAAATGCAATCCATTATTATTATAACGCATAAGCTTCATTTCTGCTGTCTAGGATGGCACAACCAACCATTAGATTTAGGAGACACTTACCTTTTCTCACAGGAGCAGGTGGGTTTCGATAGCTTTTTTCACTTAATAACCTAATTGATCATTTAAGAACTGTAATTTTTATTTTCTGGGGTTGGTTTTTGCCAAATACTAAAAACGTACGACTTGAAACATGCAAATGTGATAAATATGCACCCAAAATAAGAAATGCGAATACTTTCTCAGAGCACTGTATGTTTGGCTCAGACTGAACCCAGGTCTTAACACCTGCAGTCTTACACATCTCATGGTTGTCAGCTGGTGGTAATCTGGTTAACACTCCTGCTGTTGTTGCTTTTGCAGCTTCAAAGCTCTTACTGGATTTGTCACATGAGTTTCTGCTGGGAGGTTTTTTAGACTGCTGCCTGTGCTCGCAGAACATGAGAGCACACACACACACACACACACACACACACACACTATAAAACACACTATAAAATGATAATATTAAGAGATAAAATGCAGTATTTGACACATACGTACTTGCAAATGTTGCCTCTTAGCTACTGTAGCGTGAGGAGTAGTTAATGTTTAAGAAGAATTAACTTTGTGATTGTTCTTTTGCTAGTAGTTCATTTTAAACAGTTGACAAACTGACACCTTTTTAACTTTTTGTAATTTCAATATGACACCTAGATGGTAATGGGACGAAGATAGATAAAAAAAGAAAAAGAGTTACATAACTGATTTTCCCAATTTAGCTGCAGCTACTTCTGCAGGCTTAGATTCCCTGCAAATATTAAGCAAACATGCGTTTCAAAGTGCTATCTAGTTGTGTTGCTGCACGATGAACCGTCACAGATCGTCTGAGAGGTCTGGGACCGGTCATGCCACTGTGCAAGTCAAAACTAAACATCCAAAACAGCAGCTGTAATGAGAGCGCTTTAATAGATCATCTCCATCTTGTAGTTTAACCTGAGTTTCTGATTTAGTTTCTTTACCTTTACAAGTCTCCAGTAACACAATAGAAAATAAACAGGTGGCTATCTATTGGACACATAAAAGTGAAATCTTTTGTCTACTTCCTTTCCTGCCTGCGGCTGCAGGGCTGCTTAAATTGCCATGAAGTGATTGGTTGTGTTATCAGCTGAAGAGGGCCGACGGCGGACCCGAGGCGCTGCAGACCCGTTTCTTTTATTACCATCATTTGATTAGCGGTGTCTGAGCACTGAGTATCTTTGGCATTGTGCTCACAGCTGAAAGCATCAGTCTGTGTGTGAGTTGGATGATAGTGGTAGGAATCTGACTTTGGAATATCTCAGGTACATGAAACATCATGCTGGTACTGGAGGGGAAGCTGGTATGCTCAGTCTTTAAAGCAAAAAAAAAAAGGGGGGGGGGGGGGGGTTCACTGTATCTGGGCTATTCGAGTGCAGTGTAGCTGTTCTGACATTTAGGTGGATAGATCCAGTTCTGAAAGGATTCACTTGAGGTGGTTTGGGTTTGTGATGAAACCTCCTTGAGAAATGCTCCACCGCTTTTTACAGGCAGGTGCTTCAGATCAAGAACACCAGAGGGCTCACACCACCCATCTGGCATGCAAAACTTTAAAGGATCCTTCAAAAGTTGCTGGAGATCTGGATGAAAAGAAAGATAAAGGTGTCCTCATTGATGTGATCGGTTGAACCACAGCAGAAACTGGCTCACCTTTGGCCTAGCTGCAATGCAACATCTACAAATGGCACTACATGGCCAGTTAAAGCAGTCAAAGCATACAAGGGGCTAACAGAGAGACAACATAAAAGCACAAATCTAGTGGTTTAGGGCACTTTGTAACAACACTGATCCATCATTTACACTGATCTTGATATATGCATGTTTTAATATACTTGTCTACCCAAATATGACTGCGTCTTATAAGATTAATGAGAAAATGCCAAACTGAAGGTTAATGTATTATTTTACCAAAAATATGAAAATGGACACTTCAACTAAAGAGGGGACATGTTTTATCCCGTGTTTTTCCTGTGTAATATGCTGAATAATCTTATATTTGCTTTCTGTTGCTGGTATATTCTCCAGCTGCCATCAGACTATTTTTGCTATAACTGTTGGAGTCAAATTGTTAAATGTTGTCATTGTGTTACTTAAATTTACAATTCTTAGTTCAAACAGCATGATCAAAGACATTCTTTTGTTTCTATTGCCCTCCCCAGCCAGTCTGTTGGTGTGGGAGGCTGTAGTGTTTTATTATAGGCACATCCTATGTGAGGGTTCTGTTTTCTTGTTTAGTAAACTTCCTGCCTTTATGACCCTTTTGTGGGCAGGAGGTCACACAAACGCACCCCCAAACACAAACACACACTCCCATGCACACATACACACACACATTCTCGCACATGCATACACACACTCACATACACACACGTGTTTACACGTGCACACACATACACACATAGAACTTTATCTTTTAGAACCATAGGGGGGTTTTACAATGGGTGGTGCTTGTGTGTACTGTAACTGTTTTCTTTTTTTTTTTTCTTTTCTTTTGCCTGTCCTGTTTGGCTCTTTTGCATCAGAATTGTTGTCTAAAGGCAAAGAAAGATGCCCAACGGATTTACTTTACCAAACTGACCATCCCAGCCTTGCCGTAATGGTCCATTTGATTCACCTTTTATTGTTTATTTTATTTTCACTTACTGAATACGGGACAGACTTGACTGGGGGAAAGAAGGGGAGAAAGAAAGAGGGAAAGAGAAACAGCTGAGAAGAGGGACGGGGGAGAAGGGCAAAAGACAAAAACCAACAGAACGGGCAGAGAAAAAAAATGCATATATCAATCACCTGGATCACCTGCTGAGAAAGAAAAAAGAAAACAAGCAGAAGAGAACAAGAGTAATAGAATAAACAGCATCACAATGATATATGGGAATATGACAGTAAATACTAAATATTAAACATTATTGTGCAGCACATAAGATCAACAGCGCACAGTGTGCTTTGAGGTAGGAGCCAAAAAGGGTGTAGTTTGTGGGTGTGATCACCCGTGTGTACACCTGTGAGCATGGACGCGCTTGTTTTTTTTAAAAGGTTCCTTCATGTAATGATCTGCTAGAGGGTGTGGGGGGGGGGGGGGCCACAGCCCCGTCCTCCAGGGCATGAAGCAGGTGTGGAGGAGATCAAAACTCCAGACATCCAGAGGCCCCCAGAACACAAGAGACCAAGGAAGACCAACAGAGGGGCAGCTGCGCCACTGTCCCAGAAAGAGCTGAGGAGAGTCCCAGATGAGGGCTCACTCAGCAGCCGCGGAGCAGAAGCCAGGGGGAGTTGCAGTGACGCGCCCGTGAGCTCCGCCGGCCCCCAGCTGCGCCTGAGTGACCGAGCCCCAGGCCGAGAGGCCGGGGGCACCCCACCTCCGAAGTGGCCCGAGCGAGCCCCAGGCTCCAGGCCCCGATAAGCGGCCGCCAAGGAGTGAGCCGGTGTGTACCTGGACGCCCACCCCCAGACACAAAGAACCACCAACGCACCGATGTCTGAGGGAGTCCGCCACCGGCAGGGGAAGTGGTGGTAGGGGGAGATAGGCCTCCAAACCTTGGAGGGCCTGAGATGTCCCCAGAGAGGTGGCGCCTGACACCCAACCTGACATATAGACACAGACATACAGGCACACACAGACACAAACATCCATTCCCACCCTCATGCTCTCATATGCACTTACTCCACACTCAACCAACGTGGAGACAGACATAAAGAGACGTTGTACACACGATCACACTCCCCAAGCGTACTCTACGAACCGGGTCTAGGTACCCTTGCCCCCGGAGGGAGAAACTGCACTAAGACCCAGGTAGTGTTACCCTTTTCCCTGCGGTGGGGGGAGGCAGACCGCCCCGACTCCGCAGCAGCAGGGAGGCCCCACACTCCAGACCGCAGTCAGACGGCCAACTCCTCCTCCTAGCCCCCCCGCTCCAGCAGGTCGCAGAGAATGGGGGTGAGAGAAGACTCCAAATCTCCCTCCACCCGCTCATTGTAGTGTTGATGCATGTGTGTTCTAAGGTGCATTTAAAACCCAGGAGGGCATGGAGCTACCTGCCAGGTACTGTAACTGTTTTCAACAGAAGGCAGCAAGGTTGGATTCAGAGTGCTTTCCTGAGACACCAACTGGGGCCTCCCTTACGCAAGTAAAATCGATCGATCGCTGATTGCCTTGCTTCCTTGTCGTTAATGGGAATAAGTTTCTAAACCAGCAGGGCCTGTGGGAAGCCCCGACCCAACAATAACGACTGGCATTTGTTTTTAGTATGTGATGGCAAGCCACACAGGGTAAGCGCCACACCTCACCACTAGCTGCTTTAAATATATTCTACTTATTGTCCAATATTGTTTCTTTATTAAATTTATTTCTTCATCACACCTTCCAGTGTTTATATGGCATGCACACATATTAACACTGCAAGGTCAAAGTTCTATTTTTTGTTATATTAATACATCTTTTTTTGTTTGAGTTACCGGGACTTCTCCTTCCTGGCTGGAAAAGAGCTGGGAGAGCTGAAGTACTGCTGACAGCCTCATTGGATGACAACACATGTTTCATTTGAGGTGTGTCTCTGTTCTCCTTGACCTCCACTCCTATAATGAATTCTGAGGTGAGCACTGGGGGAAAAACAAACACTTGGGAAGTTGGTGAGGTTTTATTCCAACGTCATGCTGGAGGTACCTGGCAGAGGCGGAGGAAGAGTGAAACTGTACAAACTATAGAATCGCACAGAGTTAACAATCCCTGACAGAATGTGTCGAGTTGATGCTTACTCTTGACCGCAGTTTCATCTTACTGAGAATATTTCTAACAAAATAATCTAAAAGTAGATTTGATCAGGTCACCTCTGCATGTTTGTCTGGTGGGCCAATTTACCTTCAAGCCTCATTTGTGCAAAGAAACTCTAAATACATTCTGTCAGCTCTGACTTAACCTCTGACATAACAATCTTCCACAGGGACACGACCTTTTCAGTTGTGTTTCCATCTAGTTGGGACTGGTGGTATAAGGGCTCACTTTACTAATATAGATTATTAATCATTTTAACAAAGGATTACGGTGGGGTTGATGAGCACTTCAGTCTTCTGACTGAATGGACACGTTGGGGTAATGGCTCGATGCGAAACATACTTTTAGGGATGATTTGAGCTCACTTAAAAGCATGTATGCTTAACTTTTGTGGTTTTCACTTTGCTATTAAATACAAATAATTGGTCCACTATGTATTGAAAATATTCTGCTTATGTCTGCCTGTTTTAATAAATTGCTGCATTTCTACATAAAGAATATGAAATGAAGCATTTCTGGTAAATTCCGTTTGCTTTGTTTTCATGGACCCTGGCACGACACGGTTTTATATATCAGGAAATATTAGAATATGTATCTGTGACAGCAGCCTTCCTACCAAATGTGCTGCGATATCTCGGTCGTTGTGTCCTTGGGCAAGATACTAACCCCATGTCTGCCTATTGGAGGTGGTCAGAGGGCCCGGTGACGCCAGTGTCCGGCAGCCTCGCCTCTGTCAGTGCGCCCCAGGGTGGCTGTGGCTACAATGTAGCTGCCATCACCAGTGTGTGAATGTGTGTGTGAATGGGTGGATGACTGAACGTGTAAAGCGCTTTGGGGTCCTTAGGAACTAAGTAAAGCGCTATATAAATACAGGCCATTTACCATTTACCATTTACCATTTATATCTCTTCCTATTCCTGTTATAATGCACAGAGGTGTTTATGTAGTTATCTGTTGTGTTTAATTAAAAACCTTTAGATAATGATTTATTTCGTAGTATATGTTTCACATGTTTTATCCAAAGCACACTCTCTGCTGAATCAGTTGCTAATAATATTCACAGTATTCCCTCATTGTGTAACTAGCCAGGCCCCCGCAGTCAGAGTGG
Organism: Aulonocara stuartgranti; assembly: GCF_965226115.1. Classification (NCBI taxonomy): domain Eukaryota; kingdom Metazoa; phylum Chordata; class Actinopteri; order Cichliformes; family Cichlidae; genus Aulonocara; species Aulonocara stuartgranti. Next base: position 254,024 of record NC_138953.1, on the reverse strand, counting down.
GGAAAGGTCACTTAGCCACTGTTTGTCATAGTTAGATGTGAGGCAGGCAGGATGAAGGACCCAAATGCAGGACTCGAAAAATCAAGGAGTGAACTCAGGGAGGCAGCTTTATTGCTCTAGCAAACAATGCAAACAAATAAGCGCTAACCAAAACTCTGAAAACTAGGATCATGGAACTGAAACTGGGAAAACTAGAACGAGGAATTTACAAGGCACGCAACAACAGGCAGGGCAAAACACAGGGCTAAAATACACAAGGGAAGGGGAAATGTAGTCCTAAACAGAAGCCCACGCCCATGTCTCTAATCGAGCCCTACCATTAATTAATGCTTCAATTTTAAATATGATCAGTCTGTCACTAAAGCCTCCAGTTTGGACATTGTCGTTATGTCAGTCTGTCTGCAAGGGTAAGCCACTGGAAATACATGAAGTATATCTGCTGTTTCAGATGAACAAGTGTGTAAGTTAACTAGTTAGATTTGTTTACACTCTCTGTGTTCCAGATATATATTTGCTCCTTTTAATCTGCCAGTGCATCATGTAGTTTGACAAGATTAAAGATGTCAATAAAAAATACATCTCCAGCTCCTGCAAATACATATAGCTTACATATCAACATTATCTTCAGACAACAATAAAGCTACTTTAATTAAAAACATATATATTTTGTTTCTTTTCCCCAGAACACCACCAATCATCTCGATCCAATCTCGAGTTTACCTGTTCATCCTGTTCACTCCGTCAGGCATTTAGCACCTGCTGATCATTTAGGAAGCGCGCCCATATTAACTGGGGAAAGTCACAATTTACTTAAGGTGGCTGCTTCATTGAATTGCTAAATCTCTATTAATTTTCATAACCTTAAGTGTTTTTTGTGATGTTTCCTTTTTATTATTAAATAGTTAAAACCTAGGAAATGATTCGGACAAAGTTTATAATTAAATAAAAAAATGCTTTATTATTGTGGCAGGGCGTGGTCTGTGATGCCGTGCAGGGTGAGATGGATTCAACTACAATCAACATGTGCTCTGTTCTGTGTTGTTCTTGGAGGTGGTGATGTGTATGGCTGGCAGCGGCGAGTGTGGCGAGCTGGCTGTTTCGTCAGCATTAATTCAATTGAATTTTATTTATACAGCGCCAAATCACAACAACAGTAGCCTCAAGGCGCTTAATATGGTAAGGTAGACCCTACAATAACACATACAGAGAAAAACTCAACAATCATATGATCCCCTATGAGCAAGCACTTTGGCGACAGTGGGAAGGAAAAACTCCCTTTTAACGTTGTTCAAACGTGAAAGGTATATTGCATGAACATGAAAAGTATATTGTTAGAACAATAAACGTTTCACGTTATAACGTGACATAGCTCTATTTTTCTTTTGCCTGGGTGGCAGCTCTACACTTACGTACTCAGATGAGCTTGCTTCATCCTACAAGTTGTGCCTCCATCTCTTCTGTGCAGATCACACGCTGCACTGCTGTGCTGCTCCTCCTTTTCTTTCATTTCTGTGTTTGTGCGTGCGCAGTGTGAGAGGCTGCGTTGAGGGGCGACAGGATTTCAAACAGGTTTGATTATCATGCGACCAAACGATTGATGATTGGGAGCTGGTCGTTAACTGCTTTTCGTTACCCCATGTATACGACACGATGCACACACGATTAAGGCAAAACACGGCCGATCCCCAAAACGGTTGCGCGACTGAAAAATCGGCTCAAAATGGGCCAAAAATCACACAGTGTATGGGCAGCTTTTGGAGGCTAGCTCCAAGCAAACATCCACAGCTTGGCAGTGTATACAGCACTATAATGATCAGACCTGATTCTTTTGAAAACCTTACATCTTTCCACAGGTCTCCACTTCATCAGACATCACATAGACACAGAGCTGGATGAGACCAGCACAAACAGCAGCCTAACCAACGAAGATGATGGATCCATGGGGTCAGGAAAGCCAGAAGCAGGGCTGGAGAGGTACCTTTCATGTCCATTCACTGGAGGTGTGGCTCTATTGCATGGCGTTCCTCACATCAAGAAGCTGCGATCAAAGTCAGTACAGCTCTTCCTGCATCTGGAGCTTGTGAAGGAATCTCAGTCATGCAGGACTCCTGTTCACTGCTGAACAGTCACAGCTTCACAGAAAGAACCTTGAGAGCAAACTGCTGCTGAAGCTTAACCATCACCTCACTGAGTGAAGAAATGGCACATTTTTGCTGAATATGCAGAAATAGATGCACACCCATACAACTTATGGTAAACTGAGCTGCCTTGTATGAACATACGTTGAAGCTGCCTCGTTCTGTTTTCTCTGAGGCTGCTGTGCCATTTGGAGCAAAGATGAATATAAAGTTTACAGCATATCTTGTCACTGGAAATTGTTTGCACTGTTTATATATTTATATTATTTACTGCAGGTATTGGTGAAAAAAGCTTTATGTTGTGAAAAACTGAAACCTGGAAATTAGAATTGTTGTGCCTTATTTTGTTGTTTTTACATATATTCCTTTTGAAAATACTAAAATTTGTGTATTTATTTATTTTTGTTTGTCTGATAGCATTTATTTAAAAAAATAAATCGGACATTTCAAACAGTTACTCGCTACATGAGTAGTCTTTTCGCCAAGTACTTTTTTACTCTTGAGTAACTTTTTTGACGACTACTTTTCACTTTTACTTGAGTAATAATGTTTTAAAGTAATGCTACTCTTACTTGAGTACAATTTTTGGATACTCGACCCACCTCTGATCATGGGAATCCCCCGACAGCCTACGTCTACTGCAGCATAACTAAGGGAGTTCACATCACGCAGGACCTGTCATGGTCCTGTCACATCAACACCGTGGTGAAAAAGGCCCGACAGCGTCTCTACCACCTCAGACGCTTGAGAGACTTCCAACTGCCCTCCAAGGTGCTCAGGAACTTTTACTCGTGCACCATAGAGAGCATCCTGACGGGAAACATCTTAACCTGGTTCGGGAACAGCACCATGCAGGACAGACGAGCTCTACAGAGGGTTGTGCGGTCAGCTGAGCGCACCATCCGCTCCGAGCTCCCTGACCTGCACTCAATCTACAGCAGGCGGTGTTGGACCAAGGCCAGGAAGATCGTGAAGGACCTCAGCCATCCCAACAACAGACTGTTCTCTCTGCTGAGGTCAGGAAAGCGATTCCGCTCCCTGAAGACCAACACAGAGAGACTGAGGAGGAGCTTCTTCCCGCAGGCGATACGGTCTCTCAATCACACCACCACACAGTACTGACCCACACATACAGTTCTTACACACACACTGGACATTGTTTTCACTTCATCACTTAATCACTTTAAGCATATTTGCACTGCACAAGACATAATGTGGATTGCACAACACTGGTCACTATATTCTTCATTTCCAGTTAATACTTGTACAGCTGCTGTTATTGTGTATATATTTATTTATATTTCTTCATATATTCTTATATAGTTCTATATTGTGTATTTTGTTGTACAGTTATTTTATTTTCAACTTTAATTTATATATTTTATCTTATTCTTTCCCAGTTAAATTTACCCTTCATTCTAATTTGTGTTGTACAGTTATTTCATTTTTAACTTTAATTTTTACATTTTATTTTATTCCTTCCTAGTTAAATTGACCCTTTTTATTTTTCATATTTATTTCCTATCTTATTCATAGCCTTTTCTTTTTTTCTTTAGGTCACGAGCAGTTGTGTAAGCATTTCACTACATATCGTACTGTGTATGACTGTGTATGTGACAAATAAAATTTGAATTTGAATTTGAATTTGGAGGATTCAGGGTCACCTGGTCCAGCCCTAACTATATGCTTTAGCAAAAAGGAAAGTTTGAAGCCTAATCCTGAAAGTAGAGATAGTGTCTGTCTCCTGAATCCAAACTGGAAGCTGGTTCCACAGAAGAGGGGCCTGAAAACTGAAGGCTCTGCCTCCCATTCTACTTTTAAATACTCTAGGAACAACAAGTAGGCCTGCAGAGCAAGAGCGAAGTACTCTAATAGGGTGATATGGTACTACAAGGTCATTAAGATAAGATGGGGCCTGATTATTTAAGACCTTGTATGTGAGGAGCAGGATTTTGAATTTAACTCTGGATTTAGAGCAAGCATTTAATATTGATGTTCAGGACGCTACAACAAAGAGCGAACACCAGCCCCACTGACACAGCAGCCAGGGAAGCAGAAGAACATCAAGAAGGCCCTGAGTAAATGTGGTTATCCCAGCTGGACATTTGTCAAAGCTGGGAAGGCACATAAAGAAAGTTCCAGCTGATCCAGGAGACTAAGCGAAAACCTGTAGTGATCCCGTACATGTCAGGAGTCACTCACAGTTGAGTCACATTTTTTCTAAACACCGCATCTCTGTGGCTTTTAAACCCCAAAACACGCTGCGCCAAAAATTGGTCCACCCCAAGGACAGGGGCGATTCTAGAATCAGAGCTTTGGGGGTGCTGAGCACCCAGAGAGCTGCCCATCCAGGCAAGATAAACTTTACTCATCACGATGAGACTTCTTCCCCGTCTCTGTCAGTCCCTGCATCCTTAAATGCCTCCAGTAGTCCCGAGTTCCCTCTGACTGTCTCCTTGGTGCATTTAAACCCCTGTTCCTCCCTGTCCTCGTCTCTGTTATCAGTCATCATAATTTTACCATCTCTGTGAAAGTCTGCAAATTTCTTTATTAAATCATAAGATTCTTAAATTCATCAAGTCTCCCTGTGCCTGGGTCCTCGTCTCAAAACATGACATCACTGATTTGTACATTTTAACACAATTTAATCCCACATTTGTGAAAGAAAAGCAAAACACTTCTTTGAAAAGTCTGTAACAAAACCATCAAATCAGATAAAGGTTATTTTACCCGAGGCGGCCGCCGGTCCAAGTGTCAGGTGAACTGAACTTCAGGTAAGAAGTTATGACCTGCAGTCTATCTGGGTCAGATACAGTGGGGCAAAAAAGTATTTAGTCAGCCACCGATTGTGCAAGTTCCCCCACCTAAAATGATGACAGAGGTCAGTAATTTGCACCAGAGGTACACTTCAACTGTGAGAGACAGAATGTGAAAAAAAAAATCCATGAATCCACATGGTAGGATTTGTAAAGAATTTATTCATAAATCAGGGTGGAAAATAAGTATTTGGTCAATAACAAAAATACAACTCAATACTTTGTAACATAACCTTTGTTGGCAATAACAGAGGTCAAACGTTTACTATAGGTCTTTACCAGGTTTGCACACACAGTAGCTGGTATTTTGGCCCATTCCTCCATGCAGATCTTCTCGAGAGCAGTGATGTTTTGGGGCTGTCGCCGAGCAACACGGACTTTCAACTCCCGCCACAGATTTTCTATGGGGTTGAGGTCTGGAGACTGGCTAGGCCACTCCAGGACTTTCAAATGCTTCTTACGGAGCCACTCCTTTGTTGCCCGGGCGGTGTGTTTTGGATCATTGTCATGTTGGAAGACCCAGCCTCGTTTCATCTTCAAAGTTCTCACTGATGGAAGGAGGTTCTGGCTCAAAATCTCACGATACATGGCCCCATTCATTCTGTCCTTAACACGGATCAGTCGTCCTGTCCCCTTGGCAGAAAAACAGCCCCATAGCATGATGTTTCCACCCCCATGCTTCACAGTAGGTATGGTGTTCTTGGGATGCAACTCAGTATTCTTCTTCCTCCAAACACGACGAGTTGAGTTTATACCAAAAAGTTCTACTTTGGTTTCATCTGACCACATGACATTCTCCCAATCCTCTGCTGTATCATCCATGTGCTCTCTGGCAAACTTCAGACGGGCCTGGACATGCACTGGCTTCAGCAGCGGAACACGTCTGGCACTGCGGGATTTGATTCCCTGCCGTTGTAGTGTGTTACTGATGGTGACCTTTGTTACTTTGGTCCCAGCTCTCTGCAGGTCATTCACCAGGTCCCCCCGTGTGGTTCTGGGATCTTTGCTCACCGTTCTCATGATCATTTTGACCCCACGGGATGAGATCTTGCGTGGAGCCCCAGATCGAGGGAGATTATCAGTGGTCTTGTATGTCTTCCATTTTCTGATGATTGCTCCCACAGTTGATTTTTTCACACCAAGCTGCTTGCCTATTGTAGATTCACTCTTCCCAGTCTGGTGCAGGTCTACAATACTTTTCCTGGTGTCCTTCAAAAGCTCTTTGGTCTTGGCCATGGCGGAGTTTGGAGTCTGATTGTTTGAGGCTGTGGACAGGTGTCTTTTATACAGATGATGAGTTCAAACAGGTGCCATTCATACAGGTAACGAGTGGGGGACAGAAAAGCTTCTTACAGAAGACGTTACAGGTCTGTGAGAGCCAGAGATTTTCCTTGTTTGAGGTGACCAAATACTTATTTTCCACCCTGATTTACGAATAAATTCTTTACAAATCCTACCATGTGAATTCATGGATTTTTTTTTTCATATTCTGTCTCTCAACGTTGAAGTGTACCTCTGGTGCAAATTACTGACCTCTGTCATCATTTTAAGTGGGGGAACTTGCACAATCGGTGGCTCACTAAATACTTTTTTGCCCCACTGTATAAACCAAGTTTAGGTGGAGTTTATTTTCATTGTGCTGACTTTTTACAGTCAGTTACAATAACTCGTACTGTGTACTAGCTAGCATGATGGAGTTTCTATACAGCTGGGTGATGCTATGATGTTACTGAACTTTATTTTATTCATAAGGTTAGTTAGTAGAATTGCCAACCTTTGCGCCAGAAAGAGGAAACCAGCGGATGTCGCGCTAAACAACAGCAGCACGTTTGATCAGCTGTTGTTAGAATTTATTTAATATTAATTTCTAGTATCAGCTGATGTTTGCTGGAGCCACAGCTGTAAAGCTGCTGGTCATGATGGTTTGGATATGTGGTGAGAGGGAAACATGAAGATGAAACCAGGAGATGTCCTTACTGAATCATCAGAGCTGAACAGGTGACGGAGAAACAGGTTCACCTTTTAGGTGACATGAATGAGTTGAAGTTATGAACTGTTTCTGAGAGACAAATAACACCAGGATCCTTTTCTAAGTAGCTGACAGCTGGTAACTGTGCAGGGGCGGGTCTAGCAAAGTGTTGCCAGGGGGGCAGGTAGGGCATTAACAGGGAGAGGTGGGCACAAGGAAATAAGGCTTCATGGCTTTAACACCTGGGGGGCCGGTCTCTAGTCAAAATGCCTGGGCCGATTATTTTGTCCCAGTCCAGCCCTGGGAAAAACACGCAGTGAGTTAATGTGAGAGGGTGCATTAAAAAATAAATGGCCGGGCCAGCGGTGCACATTGCAAATTAGCTCGCATAGACACATTGTGCCTCTTCTTAATGACAGTATCTTAGCTAACAACCCCAACTACCAGATTCAACTTGTAATTGGCTAAAAATCACTTAGCCTACCGGTGAGAGGGACGTTGCTAGCATCAAGCGATGTTGAAATTTCCACATTCCGACACTTCAAAAGATTCAGCAGCTGTCCGCTCAGCGCTGCATCAGCACCACGGAAACACACGGATACATCCGTAGACTCGAGACAGAATTCACAATGGATTTTCTGGACTTTCAGGTGTTTGGACCAATGTTTTCTTTTCTGATCAAACCAGAAAGCTTTAATGAGCAGCTGGATTTGTCTCACATTAACTGGCTGAGTTAATGCCAGTTAATGTGACATCAAAATGCAGCTGCTTGAACTGAAAAGCTCGACTCTGTGGGGTCAAAGTTTGCAGAACTATGAACGCAGCTGAAATCCACAGCTGTGCGTGTTCATGGAGCTGCATGTTCACCTGCTGGACGTCACTACCTGACAAGTTTAACTGTCTTCAGAACATTGCAGAGGCCTTATTGTGTTTGGCTCTACATGTCTGTGTGAGCAGATTTTCTCTCACATGAGTCCTCAGGTCTGAATGCTGGACACTCGGAGACCTGTGTCTCTGAGTGGAGACCAGTGATCACATTAACATGTGTGTCTCTGTATTAACAAACATGCCATATTGGCCCAGTTTATTTTTCTTATCATTGTTGTGAGGAGACCATAAATAGCATTTGCACTATCTGTTGTACAGTTCATTTGCTGTTGTGGATAAAAAGTCTTTTTTTGTTTGCAAATAGCTGATAACTATTCGCTGATAGCTGCCAACATCTGTGAACAAATATAATTCTATAAAGTTGTTCTATATAGTGAGTAACTGTTACTATAGAGCGTTATTCAATTTATTGCTAATGCAGTCATATGGCACACTGACTTCTGAGGAAATTTTAGATGCACTCGTCATCAGAGAGGTTGCCGACCCCTGGTCCAGACTATCGCAATAAAATGGTAAAAAGAGAACATACACACACTCAAACAGGGAGACATGAAATGCTTTTTGTAGAGAAGTTTGAGTCCACAGCTCCACGCCATACACATACATTGAACTGCCCACTAACCCACACATGGAATGAAAATCAGCTTACACTCATAAACATGTCAAATACTTTTCAGCAATATTAAAGCAGGGAAACCTAACACACACTTGTTGTTAAATGCTGAGTTTATCCACTACTGACAAAACAAACTCTCCGGGTTGCTGGACAACAGCTTAACTTTAAAAAAGAAAGAGACTGGAATGACTAGCCAGTGACGAAACAATACATTTAGTGGTTAAGAGTCAAATTGTAAGATGTTTTCTGCTGATTGAGCAACAAAAGTGATTACTGTATGAAGAAAATTCTATTTTGTGGTAATATGGTAATATGCATTTCTGTTGTCCTGTCATCTTGGCGAGCTATGAGTTGATTATATTATTTTTAAAAAAACAAGGAGGAGAGAGGGCTGACACAGGGCTCGGCCCAGCGTTTCTCCCTTCTCCATGTAACACAGCAAACAAAATCATTTTCCTGTTCGTACACTCCTGTCTGTTTTTGTTTTGTTTTGTTTTTGTTTTCCTCTTTATGCTTGATTACAAGCTGCTTTGCAGGCCCTGAAAGCCGAGGCTGACCTGGACTCCTGCTCTCCCCTCTACCATCTTCGACGTGACCCTGACCAAATGCTGTAGCAGCTGGACCCACAACAAAAACCTGAAAATGTCGACAGTGCTGCAGGAAAGGGATTTTATGCAGCAGAGAAGGAGGGTGCCAAAGCCCGTTTCACTACACGGAGGAAATTCCCAGATAACTTCAGCGGACAGAGCTGTGCCGAGACGCCCATTAAGCCTGGATGAAAAGTGAGGCCGAGCAAAAGAATGCTGACCTTGATAACTTTGTATTAACACAGTGCAGGGAAGTGACGGACCAACATAGATGATCGGGCAGCAGAGAGCAGGGCGCAACAGAGACATAAGGAGCAACTGAGGTCAGAAGCCACCTCAGAACAGACAAGACACAGAAGAAGATGCAGGTTTCACCTGCGGCAAGCATGGACACTGGAGAAAGGACTGCCCCAATGGGGGTCAGAATCACAGAACTGTGAGCAGCAGCAGCAATGGTCACAAACAGACTGAAAAGGAGGAGGGCAGGACCCCAGGGCACGCTTCAGGCCGTGGATTACCCAAGACACCAGAACAGGAAAGTGATGAACACACACATCTACACACAGACTGACTTAGTATGAAGTGATATATACATACAACACAACACAAACACATGTGCACTCGTTGATTGAGTGAGAAGTGACACACACACCTAAATCGAAATGCTGATCCACTGAGAAGTGATCTGTTAGGTAATGTATGTGTTGTAGGTTGCCATTTGAAAAGCTACACAATGCCATTTAGAAAGCTAGAATTCATCTGTTTGCTATCTAGGTAACCTACGCATATGACTACGTGCATGACATTGATAAGGGGAACAAGCAGCCTTGAGAAGAACAGATTCTACCAACAACAATCTGGGAGAGCTGCACTCCCATCCGGGGCGATCGTGGCTCAAGAGTTGGGAGTTCGTCTTGTAATCGGAAGGTTGCCGGTTCGAGCCCCGGCTCGGACTGTCTCGGTCGTTGTGTCCTTGGGCAAGACACTTCACCCACCGCCTGGTGTTGGCCAGAAGGGCCGATGGTGCGATATGGCAGCCTCGCTTCTGTCAGTCTGCCCCAGGGCAGCTGTGGCTACAACTGTAGCTGCTTCCACCAGTGTGTAAATGTGTGTGTGAATGGGTGGATGACTGGGTGTGTAAAGTGCTTTGGGGTCCCTAGGGGGGACTAGTAAAAGCGCTCTACAAATACAGGCCATTTACCATATAACCACACACAATGTATAATCATGCTTGCACAGCACAATCACACTTTATAACCAGTTATAGTAATTTCTCATAGGTAATACAGCAACAAGCTTTATGAATATTCATGTGTGTAACCAATAAAAGCAAGTTGAAGTGGGTTGGAGACAAGTGCTTCCCTCTCGCGAGTGAAAACTTGAGCTCTGTGTGAGTGAGCTTCTGTTTATCCAGCAGTATCAGGGTAAAACTCTGACATGATCCACAAACAAAATACACATGCACAAGCTCATGCGATGAAGAGTGATGCACGCACACACACATTCTAATGCAATGAAGAATGCTTTGCTAACAAATGCTCATGCTGATGTGCAAAAGTTGGGGTTGGGGGAGGGAGACAGGACAAAAGACAAACTGTGGAAAGGTTTGGGGTGATATGATCATATGAGGACCTTTAGATTATTCAAGACCTTTTACGTGAAGAAAGGATTTTAAATTTGATTCTGAATTAAAGAGGGAGCCAATGAAGTAATCTTGTGACATTAATCTCACTCCAGTTTTTCAGATCAACTGAAATATTTTCTAGGGTTTGTACAACAGCCTGGTAATGAATCACAATAGTCCACACTGGAAATCATAAATACATGAATTATTTCCTGTAGGTTAAGACAGGTTGTTTCTAATTTGTGCAAATGCTAGTGATGTGCAGATCGATACTGAAATATCGATTCCTTTGATACCAGTCATTTATGTTCTAGAATCGCTTCTCACATTAAAATATCGATATTTTAGTAATTTAGGGTAAATTTGTAGTTTATCGTTAACAGGAACACAGTGGAAAGAAACTATATCATTCGGATTGTCTGCATTCAAAGGAACTACTTCCTCTTCCGCCTGTCATAATAATAATCAGAAATCAGAAAGGGTTTTATTGCCAAATGTTGAGCGGGTTTACAACATTAGGAAATTGCTGCGGTGCTTCAGTGCAAACATACTGTTATAAATTAAGCTTAAATAGACATGAAAATAAAAATAAGAATAAGAATTAAAAGTGCTAAGTAGATAGATATATACATGATATATACATGATATATACATGAGTGCAGGTGGTGATCAGTGCCAAACATGGAATGATGCAGTGAACACAGCGTAGGGTCATGTGTTAGTGGTGGGAACAGTCATACGGTTATTGTTCATGTGTCCAACAGCAGAGGGGAAGAAACTGTTCTTATGGCGAGAGGTTCTGGTGCGAATGGACCGGAGCCTCCTGCCTGAGGGGAGCAGGTCAAACAGACTGTGTCCAGGGTGAGAAGGGTCAGCTGAGATCCGGGCTGCACGCCGCAGTGTCCTGGAGGTGTACAGGTCCTGCAGAGATGGGAGTCTGCAGCCAATCACCTTCTCAGCAGAGCGCACAACACGCTGCAGTCTCTGTTTGTCCCTGATAGTGGCTCCAGCGTACCACACGGTGATGGAGGAGGTGAGGATGGACTCGATGATTGCAGTGTAGAATTGCATCATCGTCCGTGTTGGCAGGTTGAATTTCTTCAGCTGCCTCAGGAAGTACATCCTCTGCTGGGCTTTCTTGATGACGGAGGTGATGGTGGGCTCCCACTTCAGGTCCTGGGTGATGGTGGTACCCAGGAAGCGGAATGAGTCCACAGAGGTGATGGGGGTGTCAGTCAGGATGATGGGGGGGAGTGGGGCTGTGTGCTTCCTGAAGTCCACAATAATCTCCACTGTTTTCTGGGCATTCAGCACCAGGTTGTTGTGGCTGCACCAGGACACCAGACGTTCAACCTCCCTCCTGTAGGCAGACTCGTCCCCGTCCGAGATGAGTCCAATAACGGTGGTGTCATCTGCAAACTTGATTAGCTTGACAGACTGGTGGGTGGAGGTGCAGCAGTTGGTGTACAGGGAGAAGAGCAGAGGAGAAAGAACACAGCCCTGAGGGGAGCCGGTGCTGATGGTCCGGGAGTCCGAGACATTCTTTCCCAGCCTCACGTGCTGCTTCCTGTCCGTCAGGAAGTCAGTGATCCACCGGCAGATGGGATCAGGCACATTCATCTGGGAAAGCTTGCCTCGGAGATGGTCTGGAAGGATGGTGTTGAAGGCAGAGCTGAAGTCCACAAACAGGATCCTGGCGTAGGTTCCTGGGGAGTCCAGATGCTGCAGGATGAAGTGTAGGGCCATGTTGATGGCGTCATCTACAGACCTGTTGGCTCTATATGCAAACTGCAGGGGGTCCAGGAGGGGGGCCGTGAGGGTCCTGAGATGGGAGAGAACTAGGCGCTCAAATGACTTCATGACCACAGACGTCAGAGCCACGGGTCTGTAGTCATTTAGTCCAGTGATCCTAGGTTTCTTGGGGACAGGGATTATGGTAGAGGACTTGAAGCAGGCAGGCACATGACATGCCTGCAGTGAGGAGTTGAAAATGCCAGAAAACACTGGGGCCAGCTCGTTTGCACAGTGTCTGAGGGTGGCAGGAGACACACCGTCTGGGCCAGGAGCTTTCCGAGCATTCAGACTCTTAAACTGCTTCCTCACATCTGCTTCATGAATATGAAGAGTTGTGGTGGGAGGAGGTGGTGTGAAATCCTCTTTTGTGTGGGGTGAGGAGGGGGGTGTTGTAGGTGAACGGTTTGAAGGTGGTGATGGCTCTATGTAGGGGGGAGAGGTGGGGGAATTAGTGTCCAAAGTGTCTCTATTGTTGGGGCCGTTGGAGGTGTGAAGGCTGCCTGATGGCTCGTCAAAACGGCAGTAGAAGTCGTTAAGGGTGTTGGCTAAGAGCAAGTCGTCAGTGGAGTGGGGGGTTTTAGGCTTGTAGTTTGTGATATTTCTAAAACCTTTCCACACAGAGGCCGAGTCATTCTCTGAGATCTGCTGCTGCATCTTCTCAGAGTGCTGATGTTTAGCAACGTCCACTTCTTTAGTGAACCTGTACTTGGCCTCTCTGTAGCAGTCCCTGTCTCCGCTTCTGAACGCCTTTCTCTTTTCCAGCCACAGCTTTTTGAGTTTAGGAGTAAACCAGGGTTTGTCATTGTTATAACTCACCCTGGTGCGTGATGGCACAATGCTGTCCTCACAGAAGTGGATATAGGAGGTGACAGTGTCCGTAAACTCGTCCAAGCTGTTAGAAGCAGCCTTCATTGTGTCCCAGTCTGTGGTCTCCAAACACGTGCGAAGCTCCTCCACAGCCTCGTTGCTCCACAGTTTTTTAGTCCTCACGACGGGTTTGGAGAGCTTCAGCCTCTGTCTGTACGCGGGGATTAGGTGGATCATGACGTGGTCAGAAAGTCCGAGTGAAGCGCGGGGCACCGCGCGATAGGCCCCGCTGATCGTGCTGTAACAGCGGTCTAATGTCCTCTCCTCTCTGGTCGGGCATTTAATATACTGCTTATATTTTGGAAGCTCATGGCTCAGATTGGCTTTGTTAAAGTCCCCAAGAGCAATGATGAGAGAGTCCGGGAATGTCCGCTCCGTGTGGAGAATCTGCTCCGCGAGTGCGCACTGAGCTGCCTGCGCATCTGCGTCTGGCGGGATGTAAACAGCGGCCAGGATGAATGAAGCAAACTCCCGCGGTGAATAAAACGGTTTGCAGTGGATAAAAAGATATTCCAGAGAGGAAGAGCAGTGCTGAGCAATCACTGTCACATCTGTGCACCAGCCACTATTGGTGTAGAAGCAGAGACCTCCACCTTTGGACTTACCGGAGAGAGCGGCCTGCCGGTCCGCGCGCAGCAGATGGAAGCCCTCCAGCTTGAGCGCGCAGTCTGGGATGTTCTCACTGAGCCACGACTCCGTAAAACATAAGACACAGGAGGAGGCAAAGTCTCTGTTCATGCTTCTCATCAGGGCCAGTTCGTCAATCTTATTGCCGAGTGAGCGTACATTAGAAAGGAAGATCCCAGGAAGAGCAGTTCGCAGTCCGCGTCTCCTCAAACGCACGAGTGCGCCGGCTCGCTTCCCTCTCTTTCTGCGTCTCGCTTTCCTGGTCAGAGTCAGCAGTAAATCTGCCGCAGATGCGACAAATATTGGAAATAAATCCACAGGCGTTGTAGTCCTGTAGTTAAGGAGCTCTTCTCTGGTGTACGAGTATCCAGAGGAGTGCCCAGTGTTTCCCGGCAGTCGAGGGCCAATGGAAACAAATTGGGTTGAGCATGGGCAAGTCTCCTCCCCAAACACGATTGGTAGAAAAATCAAGGATAAGTAACTTAAATAACCATATAGTGGAAAACACTCTTTTAACTTGGCATGAAGTTGTTAACAAATACAATCTGGGGAGCAATATTAAAATTTTGTCATGGCCTTCCTACTTCCTACCTGGAAGGTTAGATCCAACATTCTCATGTTGGATTAAATAAGGTTTAACAGCTCTGTATCTGCCTTTACATCATTTAAATAAATGAAAACAGAATTTAACCTGGAAAATACGGATCTGTTCATATATCTGCAGATTCGTCATTTTTTCAGTACAGAAATAAAGGGCCCCTCCTCCCCAGAAATTAACCTTGTCAAGGTTTTTACAAATGTCTGCCCACCAAAAACATGTCTAAACTCTACAAAGGGCTACAAAAGCAAAATGGCAACAACACACTATATGTGAAGTCAAAATGGGAAGCTGAGTTGAAAATCGGATTGTCAGAGGGTGATTCGCTCTCAATGTGCACCACACAACAAACATCAACTAGCTCCAAAAGGTGGAGGGAATTCAGGTGGAAACCTCTGTGAAATGCACTTCACACAAACACAGTTCGTTAGAGCGAGATGTCACGTTTATTTCTGGTTTTTGCTTGTTGTGACAGTTCACAGTCTGGTCAGCTCCGGTCTCAGCGGTTCCAAGCTCTCCTCCGCTCCTCTCACTTAAAAAGGGGAAGAAACTGTCATCAGACCAAACGCCACCAGTTGTGTTCTCACCTGCCTCCCCAGCACCGCCCCGTTGAGCTCACTGCACGACTCCTCCCCTGCAGCCGAGCCCAGGACCACACCTCCGCCACGAACTCCAATTAGATTCTTTATTACTCCACATATTACTAACAAATTTCAAGGGCACCAGCAGCAGTGTTGGAGACAGTGTGGCCACCTGAACACCAATCACTCTCATATCTTTTGGACAAGTACACAACAGACTTCCTTTTGGGACAGTATATCCAAGTTAACAGATGACATCATGCCCTATGCCATCCCTAAGGATCCCAGGATCTTCTTACTGGGCTTGCTACCCAGAGATTCGATTCTAAAAAAGGACAGATATATTTTTAAAATCCTGTTGATCGCATCTAAAAAGGTCATAACAAGGAATTGGCTTAAGACAGATCCTCCCAGACTAGAGCAAGTGCTAGAGATTATAGAGGAAATACATCTTATGGAGAGACTGACTTTCTTTCTATGACTAAAAGATCATCGTCTTCAACAACGTTGGATTAAATGGCATAAATATAAGCAACGTCTTGAAGGTTCTGTCACTTAATTTTGCTTATCTCTCTGTTTGTATGATGCCTGGAACAGTAAATGGTAAATGGACTGATTCTTATATAGCGCTTTTCTACTCTCCCGGAGTACTCAAAGCGCTCTATACAACACAGTGACCCGTTTTGTGCCTCTTTCACTTTTGTTGTTTGTTTTTTTTTGTTTGCTTTAGTTTTTTGTCATATTTCTGTCACAATGAAAATTCAAAATAAGAAGTTTTAAAAAAGTAAAAGAAAGAAAGAGACCCAGCTAAACACAATCTGATGTTTGTAGGATTGGAACAAACACTGAAGAAGGCATTAAAAACAAGTAGAATAAAAGTCTACTCATTCGCTGCTTTCTTATTTTTGTCTCCTCAGATTTTTGAAAAACACAGCCTGTCAGGTCAGGAGTTGCTTGGCAACAGGCACAGAGGTGAATTTCAGTGCTAAAATGGTGGCATTTGAAAAGCAGAAGAGCAACTTTTCTGTGTACAATAAGCACTATGCTGTAAAGGGTCTAGAAGACAAAGGAAAAAGATAATGATGGAAATACAAGCAGCTGCTGATGTCACCACGGTTTGTAGTTTTCACAGCAGATTCAACCAAACTACCGATGAGTGACTCAGCTGTTTAACCAAAACACTGAACGACTGCACTGAAAATCTCTCTCACACTGTGCCCGGGCATCTTCAGCATCCTGTTCTCTCTTCTGGTTAAGACGTTTGGGTATTACTGGACTGAAAAGCAGCGTACAGAACGTAAATCAAAGAAAAAGAAAATGCACCCATGATACTGTAACTAGTACAACCTTTACTAGCAGATCATGATCATTTTCTGTATTGCTTTATCAGTCTCACACGTAATCCTTGATGAAATCTGACCAACTTTTCTTTACGTTTCGTTTGCCGTTTGTAGGCATTTGTTTGTGCACTGCTGTCCTGTGCTCTGGATGCTGACCATGATTGCTTTTCATATCGATGTTTTTTCAGCGAATCTATTGTAGATCTGTTGGTTACCTTGGGATCCTTGTCCTGTTTCCTGACATAATTTCAGTCAAAGTTTGGCAGTCAGACAGAGGGCCTCATATTTGGTGTACATGTTTAAGGCTGACTCAGTGATTGTGTCCAGGTCCTGAAGCCAGTGTGTGTCACACTTCTGGGTTATTTTGACCCAGTGTTTTGAGTCTCTTTTTTTTTGGTTTGATTTTGTATTTTTTTTTCTTGATCTCTTGTCAAGCTTTGATGATGATGATGATGATGATGATGATGATGATGATGATGATGATTTAGTATGTTTCAGTTATTCTTGGTGAGGGATTAGTTCTTAGGTTTGCGTCTCATGTTTAGTATAGGTTTAGTTCAGTATTAAGTCTGTTTCTTGTTTCCTGTTTTATTGTGAAGGTTTGTCTTATGTCAGCGTGTCTAGCTTCGCTCCCCTGTCTCGTTAGCCCTAATCTCTCCCAGTTGTGTCTCCCTCCTGTTTTCCATTCCCTGATTATTCCCCTGTGTATATAAGCCCTGTGTTTGCCTTTGCTCTCTGTCATGTCGTACCCTCAGATTTTGTATGTGTGTTTCTGTGCTCAGTGTCATTGTTCAGTTCATGTGTTGCTCATCGCCAGCAATAAAGCCGAGGTTTTCTGTTGCAATTCAGTCTCCGAGTCCTGCGTTTGGATCCTCATCTCCGACTGCCCGCACACAGAGCCCTGACAGTGTGGCTTTCTCCTGGCAACCTTTCCAAGATGTTTGGAAGGCCTGTTTAGTCTTTTTCTAATTGTATTGTCATGAATTTTAAGATTTAACATGTTAGCTGAGGGCTTTAAAGCCTGAATGAATTTGTTGGAATATCGAAGATTGTGTATTTTCTCTGCACTGTCCATGCACACTGTTTGCCATGTGCATAAAGCACTCTGACTGAATGTCTTAATAGATACGTGCTACTAGTCACATGTGATGACACACATAACAGAATAAAGCATGCTACAGGTTGGAGGCATTTTGGAAGCTCTGTGCTGGCTGACTGACTGGACAGTGTTGTGTGCATGAATGCATTCAAATGTTTTCAGTGAACTGTGAACTGAGCAAATAGAGTTTGCAGCTGAAGAACGTACTAAGCAGTTAAGCAATTGTGAAAAGGTGCTATGACCAACTGTAGACAACAATACAGCCTGCCAACATGGCCACCGCCACCAGTGGTGTTTCTGACTGTGTGAAAGAACAATGAATCAAAACTGATTATATAAGTTGTAGTCACGACACCTGCAACAAATTTGAACACCACATTGTGTTGAGTCAAATGAAGAGTCTTGGGAAATATCTGCGAGTGCGATCTTCTTATTTTCTTGGTTTTGAAATGTGATCTGTCTGTGGTTGTATACAGTAATTCATTTCGTTTGGAAAGTGGTCATCAATAATAGGGCTATCATTTCACCAAACAATGATATAATCATTATTAATGAATTACTATAAACTTAATTTAAGAGAAAAAAAAAGGACAATCCAAGCATGACTCGACTTTTTTCCTTTGGCTGTCTCCGTTCAACCTCAACAACCCAACAAAATGTTGGGTGGCAGCAGTGGACAGATGCAGGATGTCCATTAACCATTTTTATTACAAGACAATGTTGGTACAATGATCCTCCAGTGTGGTCGGTGTCCTTGGAACATTTTCTCACCCAACACAAAAATCTACCCACATTTACTGTCTGAATGCTCCCCAAGAACTGATCTCATCAATTCGTGTTGCTTACAAATTGACCAGGTTTGTGTGAAATAACAAGACTTAATCTCAGGCCATATAACTCCAGCCTCAGTACTGTGAACTGTTAAGATAGTTTTACAGCACAAATACAAATCTTTGGTTCCTTGATTTCTTGTTTTTTAAAAATGATTTCTTGTTTTTTAGTTAAAGTAGATATGTTTTCAAAAATGTCCAAATCTAAATATGCTGAAATACTCTGCACTCCTTTCCTTTGAAGTCTGTGATTTTTTGCTTTCCAAATCAGGTATTTGGATTATTTTTATTGAAGGAATTAAAATGCAAAAACCTTCAAATGCGAGGTATTTGAATTCTTTTCAACTCAATTGAACAATGAATGAAAAAAACACTTTAAAAGCATATGTGCCCACACCGAAGTTACTGTGTAACTTCAATAAAAGACTTTTCACTTGTATCCATGGAGACCATGAAATACTGAATTTGAGTTGTTAACCTTTACTTAGAGGTGCCAAGATTTTCTCTCACAACAAAAAGAGTTGTCCTTGGAGCTTTGAGCGAAGCTTCACTCATAGAAATCGCTTTCTGCTGAGCTACTGAATGCAGCTCCTTCCAATCCTCCACCCTGCAAACATATGAAGTATTTTGAAGCCAGTAGATTTCATAGAGGATGTAGAGATTGGAATAAGACAAAGGACAAATGTCCGTTCTCATCCTCTGATGGAAATGACAAATTAGGCAGTCAAACATTTGACCTGACCTGCTCAGTCAGAGAAACGGTGTCATTTCTCATAATTTGTCATTGAAAAGAAAGAAATATCATTTATCATCTGACAGTCCACGGATCAACTCATTTTTCCTTTCATCCTAATGTCATTTCATAAAAGAAATTGGAAATGCTCATTGTTCTAGTGTTTTAGCACAATTGTCAGTGATTCTTCAGATAAGGGACAAAACATGTCCGGCAGATAAAACCCAATTTTGTGGTTAAAAATGTGCATACAAGTGTTACCCAACTGCCTAAAAGACAAACCAAGGCAATGTTTATACAACAAAAGTATGATTTAGCATTTTTTATACATATATATTTATTTTAAATGGTACAATACATTACCATTACCTTAAAAATCTGCTGTCCACAAGCAGGTGTGATAATATTAAAATACAGGAAAAAAATTAAAAATAATATAAAATTAAACAATATGGCTCTCACCACTAAGTATTTAAGTCAATACCTTATATAATATCAAAATATGCAATTGAAAATTTATTTTTAAATATTTTTAAGTGATTAAAATCGTGTCCAGAGTTTTTGTGAACACCATCAGATTTTTTTAAAAGTACAAAAAAATCAGGCATTTTTGTGGGCAGCTTACACTCTGAGGACCCCTTTACCACTTCCTGTTTGCTACACATGCCATGAGGTCACTGTGTTTTATTTTTATTTCATTTATTGCACACCTTTCTGATAAAACTCTGTGTCACAACCATAGTGCGTCAACACCACAGTCGATGTAATCCAAGATTTAATTATTTTTTCTTGTAAAAAGAGCTTCATTTAGGTAGATTGTAGAGGCCATAAGCAACTGATGAAAAACAAGATGGCTTCTGTCAGAAAAACATGTGTTATGAGAGAAAGTCGGGTATTTTGTCAACACCACCAGATGTCAACACCATCAGGATTTTTGTCTGACGGTGTTGAACCTTTTTCAAATGGTGTTGACAAATGCCACAAAAGTGTGCTATTCATCAATTACATTAAGTTATTTTTTACTAATATTTCAGATATATTACTTCCTGTGTATTTTACTGATATTTCTGCTTCACAGATGTGTCAAATATTATCGAATTTGCCTTATCTTGAATCTCATTGTTTATGTATACATTATTAATCCTGTAATGCTTAGTCCTCTGCATTTGACCCATTCACTCAGTGATGCAGTGGGCAGCTACCAATCCAGGATAGCCGCTGTTCGTTGGATTTGAACACCCAACCTTCCGATCATGTGGCATCTACTGAGCTAGCTGTGCCCGAGAGCTGTTCTTTAAGTGATGATGTATTAATCCTGCTTCAGTGCCTAAACTATTCTGTGTTTATTAAGCCTGTTGTGCTGCTAAAATGTTTTAATGTTTTTTTTTTATCTTGTTCTATTACATCTGAACAAGCCCCTAAAAAAACAGCCAGTGATCACTGTCAGCCTAATCATCAGGAACCCTCACGTTAACCTTTATCAAGTGGAAAAAAGTTAGCATTCATCCTCCAGCTTCACTGTGTTTATGTTATGCTAACATAGCTGTGTCGCTAGCGACACAACACAACTTCAGTAACCCTACAAACATCACTGCTGTTTAGTGTTCTGTCTCTATTTATGTTGGAAGTGGTAGCAGAGCTGGTGTATCATGTTTAGGTGGAAACAAGCAATCTAACTTCTAACTCTGTTAAATTTCATGTATTCTGTTTTCATGGACACCTGGTAGAGCAGCCACACTGATCATTTTATTAAAGATGAAAGAATTTAGACAATTTGTAACTCTCAGTGATGCCGCAGAGTTCCTTTGACTTTGGGATCTGCAGCGGAGTTTGGACCTGGAAATGGCTAATGACATCAGACTTAACAGCATCTCTATTGCTTAATACATAATTGTGTTGTGAATATTCATTCTTAATCTGTATAAATGCATATGCTTCAGAAAAATTATAGTAATTACCAAATGGTACATTTCAGGCTAAAATAGCAAAGGGGAACCTGTCAGTAGAGGAACAAAAGAGGAGAGAAAAAATTAACAGCCAGCCTGAGTTGAAGAAAGAGTTTCTGTATATATATATATGTATATATATATATAATACCTACAACCACGATTACCGACACTAACAAGCTGATCTACAATACGGCAGCAGTGATCAGTGAGATGCTTGGCTACAAGTTGAACAGCCACAAGGGGCAGTACCCTCCATGGAGAAGGAGGCTAGAGGGCAAGATCAAAGTAGCACGGAGGGAGGTTAGCCAACTAACAGAGTTGCAGAAAGGTGCGACAAATAAGGTGCCTAAGAAATACAGCAAGCTGTCCATACCTGAGGCCTTGGAAACTGCCAAGCAAAGACTCACAGCCTTGGCCAGCCGCTTGAGGAGGTACACCAGAGAGATAGAAGGCAGGAGAATAAACCAGCTGTTCTCCACAGAACCAGCAAAGGTGTACTCTCAGTGGCAAGGGAACAATAAGAGAACAGCACCACCAAGGCTGGAGACGGAGCAATACTGGAAGAGCATATGGGAGAAGGATGCAACCCATAACGGCAATGCTCAGTGGCTAGAGGATCTGAGGGCAGACCACAGCGACCTCCCTGAACAGGGTCCAGTAACCATCACAGTGGCAGATATCCAAGAAAGGGTCTCCAGTATGAAGAGTTGGACAGCACCAGGGCCCGACATGGTTCACGCCTACTGGCTGAAGAAGCTGACTGCACTCCACGAGCGTCTGGCAGCACAAATGAACCAGCTGCTAGTTAACGAGAGACACCCGGAATGGCTAACTGAAGGTCGGACGGTCCTGATCCCCAAGGACCCCAAGAAGGGACCGGTCCCCTCCAACTACCGACCAATAACCTGCCTCAGTACTACATGGAAGCTCCTGTCAGGCATCATATCGGCTAAGATGAACAGGCACATGGGTCAATACATGAGCGGGACACAGAAAGGAATTGGCAAGAATACCAGAGGTGCAAAACACCAGCTACTGGTAGACAGAACAATCAGCCGAGACTGCAAGACCAGACTGACCAACCTGTGCACTGCCTGGATTGATTACAAGAAGGCCTATGACTCAATGCCACACAGCTGGATACTGGAATGCCTAGAATTGTACAAGATCAATGGGACCCTAAGAGCCTTCATCAGGAACTCAATGGGGATGTGGCGTACAACACTAGAGGCCAACTCCAAGCCCATAGCACAAGTTACCATCAAGTGCGGGATCTACCAAGGAGATGCTCTGTCCCCACTGCTGTTCTGCATAGGCCTGAACCCCCTCAGTGAGATCATTAACAAGACTGGCTACGGATACCGACTACGGAACGGAGCAGTTGTCAGCCACCTCCTGTACATGGATGACATCAAGCTGTATGCCAAGAGTGAACGAGACATCGATTCACTGATCCACACTACCAGGCTATACAGCAATGACATTGGAATGTCGTTCAGACTGGAGAAGTGTAGTCGGATGGTAACAAAGAGAGGGAAGGTAGTCAGAACTGAGGGGATTGAACTACCAGAAGGCAACATTGCAGACATAGAGGACAGTTACAAGTACCTGGGGATCCCGCAGGCCAATGGGAACCATGAAGAGGCCGCTAGAAAAGCTGCAACCACCAAGTACCTGCAGAGGGTCAGGCAAGTCCTGAGGAGTCAGCTGAATGGTAAGAACAAGATCCGGGCCATCAACACATACGCCCTGCCCGTGATCAGGTACCCTGCTGGGGTAATAGGCTGGCCAAAGGAGGAGATAGAAGCCACTGACATAAAGACAAGAAAGCTCCTGACCATGCATGGAGGGTTTCACCCCAAGTCCAGCACCCTGAGGCTGTACGCTAAGCGGAAGGAAGGGGGCTGGGGACTGGTGAGTGTCAGCACCACAGTCCAGGATGAGACAAGGAACATCCAAGAATACATTGGGAAGATGGCCCCAACTGACCGAGTGCTCAGTGAATACCTCAGGCAGCAGAAACCCAAGAAAGAGGAGGGAGACGAGGAACCATCATGGAAGGACAGGCCCCTGCACGGTATGTACCACCGGCAGATAGAGGAGGTGGCTGATATCCAGAAATCCTACCAGTGGCTGGACAAAGCTGGACTGAAAGACAGCACAGAGGCACTAATCATGGCAGCACAAGAACAAGCTCTGAGTACAAGATCCATAGAGGCTGGGGTCTATCACACCAGGCAAGACCCCAGGTGCAGGCTGTGTAAAGATGCCCCAGAGACAATCCAGCACATAACAGCAGGGTGCAAGATGCTAGCAGGCAAGGCATACATGGAACGCCATAACCAAGTGGCCGGCATAGTGTACAGGAACATCTGTGCCGAGTATAACCTAGAAGTCCCGAGGTCAAAATGGGAGATGCCCCCAAGGGTGGTGGAGAATGACCGAGCTAAGATCCTGTGGGACTTCCAGATACAGACGGACAAAATGGTGGTGGCTAACCAACCGGATATAGTGGTGGTAGACAAACAGAAGAAGACGGCCGTAGTGATCGATGTAGCGGTTCCGAATGACAGCAATATCAGGAAGAAGGAACACGAGAAGCTGGAGAAATACCAAGGGCTCAGAGAAGAGCTCGAGAGGATGTGGAGGGTGAAGGTAACGGTGGTCCCCGTGGTAATCGGAGCACTAGGTGCGGTGACTCCCAAGCTAGGCGAGTGGCTCCAGCAGATCCCGGGAATAACATCGGAGATCTCTGTCCAGAAGAGCGCAGTCCTGGGAACAGCTAAGATACTGCGCAGGACCCTCAAGCTCCCAGGCCTCTGGTAGAGGACCCGAGCTTGAAAGATAGACCGCCCGCAGGGGCGTGCTGGGTGTTGTATATATACACATATATATACACATATATATATATATATATATATATATATATATATATATATATATATATATATGTGTGTGTGTATATATATGTGTATATATATGTGTATATATACACATATATATACACATATATATATATATATACACACACACACACACACACACACACACACACACACACACACACACACACTCACTCAGTTAATTTGGAAGCAGACAGAGGAGAGAGCAGGGAGGGCTGGGAATGACCAGGCTTACCTCTGCTCTACAGCTCTGTTTTTACAAAAAGTGAGACTATTCATCTTCTTTGAAAACCTGCTTCCCTTTTTGTTTCTCCACCTCTCAAATACGTGTCTATTTTAGGACTAGTAGTTTTCATCAACTCAGTGTGTGAGAAACTGAGAGGGAGGAAGAGGAGGACAGAAGGAGAGCTGCAGGGTCAATCTCTACAGGCATATAGTCAGCTGTGTTCCTAATTCAGGCAATTTGGTGGGCCTTTCCTCACCATTTGCCCTTCAAACAGCATCCATCCCCTCATAGATCACCATGGCAACAGGGCACACTCTTAGGACAAAGCAACAGAGGATATGAAAAGGGTTATGTAAGAGAAATTTAGATGAAAGTGTGTTTGGTATTAAAATTCACTCCTGACAAACATAATTGCGGGTCTCATGATTAAGGCCAACAGGGAATGATAAATGATTAAACAGCAGCGGCGGATGCAACAGCAGAATAAAACACATAAACCAACGTGGAGCACCTGAGAGACTATGCAGCTAATATATTAGTATATGCCTGTGTGTGCTAACTGATGAAAAGTGCCTGTACATTAGTGCTTAACATTTGGAGAGCTCTCTCTGAAGCATTTACTGATGATGTCGTCATTCATACAAATCATTCAAAACATGATGTTTTGGATATTTGTTAATGAGCGGGTCAAACTTTATCCCAACATTGGCCTGGGGAATTGTTTTCTGTCAGCTTTAACAAAAATAAATAAATGTAATTTTTAAAAAAAACCAAACATCATTTACAAGCAAACTAATTTTTTTTTATCATTATTCTAATGCAGAGTCATCCACAGAAGTTACTCAACTAATTAATGACATGTATTTTCAAGTGTCACATAGTACAAAAAACAAAAAGACCAATTGGCAGTTGCATTTTATTTATACAGTAACAGTTGTCTAAAGGGGTTTTTCAAAAGTAAAGATTATACTAAAAAACACAATGAGAAAGCAGCTGATGCGTTTACAGCAAATGAATTTGTTGTTGTTTTGTTTTGTTGATGTTAGTGGGTCTAAAGCATTCAGTAGAGTTAGTACTAAATCACTTTGAACACCTGTAGCTGAATCTATTACCACGTTAGATTAAAACCATAGAAATACCTTCCAGTACGCAGATATGCTGACTTTACCAAAAACAAAATAAAACAATATTAAAGATTTGTAAGTTTGTTGTCTGCTTCCATGAGCGTCATCACCAATTTTTCATGTGTCTGAGCAAACACAAACTCCCTGAGCAGTCCCTTGGACCACTGTATGTTGGGGTGCCTGGGTCGTTGACCCAGGCTTTTGAGTTTTCATTATTATTGTACTTTGATTTTGCCTTTATCATTTCTAGTCTTTTGGTTTCTTTGTCAGAGTTGTGCCTTCTGTTTTCTGTTCTGTGTTCGATAGTTGCTGTCTCCCCGTGTCTAGTCTGCTTCTCTGTGTTATGTTTCCTGTTTTACTTTGAAGGTCCATGTCTTATGTTAATGTGTCTGGTTTTGCTTCTCCTGTCTCGTTAGGCCTGATTTGCCCCAGCTGTGTTTCCCTTCTGTTTTCCATTCCCTGATTGCTCCCTCTGTGTATTTAAGCCCCGTGTTTCTCTGTGTCTGTGTTGCAATCTACCCTCATTCATGCTGTGTGGTCTGCCACACAGGAAGGCAGGCCTGCCTGCCCACCTGCCTTTGTATTTTTGAAGTTTGTTACTTTGACTTGAACATTAAAGCTCTTTTTTTGAGTTCACGTTTGTCTCCGGAGTCTGCACTTTGGGTCCTCCTTACCACCACTCCTGCCTGCACACAGCCTTCACTTGACACTCTAAGCAACATTAGACGTGTGCACTGTGGTTCACGCCAGCGTCGAATCCATCCAAGTTACATTGTTTATTAAAATAATCAAATTACATTTGCTATGGGCTCCCCCGTGTCACCTTTGTAGCCAACCTTTACATGGAGGAAGTGTAAAGGAAGGCTCTTGACTCTTTCTGGCATCTATAATCCAGTTTTGAGATCCCTCCCCAGACGCCTTAACGCTAGTGATGGGCAGATGAAGCCCCATGAAGCACTGAAGCTTTTCATCCAATTGGTTCACCCCAACGCGAAGCTTCATGAAGCTTCATTTGCTCTAGCAGGACACCTACTGGACGTAAAAATAATAGCTGGCATGAATTTGAAGAGTGTGGCATTTTGCACACAGCCTGTAAATGTCAACAACAAAAGGAGTGTGTAAAACACCTATAGTGTAGTGATGGCAGTATACTGTGTATATTTATGCTGGCAGTATGGAAAATGATTATTTGCGGCAAAGTTCGAACCGCTTCATGAACCAGTCACGTGGTACAGCCGGGCAGCGAGGCTTCGGACGTCATCATTTTCAGCTCCTCCCATAAATGAAGCAAGCCTCGATACGCGCTTCGCGGAAACGCCCCCTCCATTACTCGACACACGCTCCGAAGCCTCGATACAGAACGTCCCATCACTACTTAACGCCCACTCACATCCTGGGCCATCCGACCTCAGGAATTCGCATGATAGGGTGGGGCCAGGTTTCACAATGAGCTCACCCGAAACCCTGGCTGATTGGGACCCACGCCCAGTTTCACACCTTGGCTCAAGTGATTAGAGGATCATCAGGGGGTCCTTTTGTCCCTCTGTGGGGGGTTACTCCCACTAGGTTTATATCTGGGACTCTCCACCATTTGACCTTAGAACTGAAGAAGCTTCTCGGATGAGAGGTGAAACGTCTTCAAGCAACCTAAAGAAGTCCAGACGCTTTTCTTTGAAAGCTCCTTTGACTACGATGACCTGGATGACTGAGAACCTTCACAGACCAATTACATTTATATTAGACTGTGGCAGACCACTAGGTGGCTCCACTCACACCCAGGGTTAAGGGAAGAGTGGAGTTTTGGCACTTTTTGTATGTGGAGTTGTTGTGAAGCCGTTAATAAAGAAGTTGAAATGAGACATATTGAGACTTGTCGTCTTTACATACCTCCGCATTGGTGACCCCTGTGGCAAACATGCTAAGGTTCGAAGACGAAGCCAGGGAGCATCAGCTGCCACCGGACTTCCACCTCCGCCTATGGCTGCGTTTCCTGTGGCGCTTAAGCTGCTGGATTTCTGGCTTCACAACCCTCTTCATGGTTTGTGGACATAGAAGCTCACTTTGCTCTTCGTGGAGTTTCAGCCAACGATATAAAATACCACTATGTGGTGGCCTCGCTTGATCTGCTGTCCACCTGTGATGACTCTCCTCTGGGACCCCCCTGCAAATACACCGCCCTCAAGGCGCTGCTGTGGCGTTACTCCCTCTCTGACGCTGAGCGGGCAGAGAAACTTCTCTCTCTTGCGGGCCTGGGTGATGGTACCTCTCTCGAGGTCATGGAGTGCATGCTGTCCTTACTGGGCATGGAAAACGGAGGATTCCTCTTCATCCACCTCTTCCTCCAACAGCTGCGGGCTCCGGTGCGCACTGGCCTTGCAAACTCCCCGCTATTGGCCACGAAGGATTACCGGTCCCTTGCGGAAGAGGCGGATCGCATCCTCCTGGCTACCAGGAGCTTTGGTGTCCAGGCGATTGTTCCGGACTCACCAGCGGCTTCCCCCGCCCCCCATGGATACTCCAGGGCCCCTTCAACTCGTCGATGGTGGCTGGGATCGCTGCATGGCAGCACCGTGGAAAAGGGCTGTGTTTTTATCAGCAGCGTTTTGGAGCAAAGGCATGGCACTTTCTGCCACCTTGCAGTTTTAAGACCCAGGGAAACGGGCCCGCCAGCGTTCTGTAGCGGCCGCGACTGCTGGCAACAAGGAAAGGCTGCTTTTCATAGAGGACTCACCCTCAGAGAAATGTTTTTTGGTGGACTCCGGCTCACAGAAGAGCCTTCTTCCCCCGCCTGGCTTGGACAGGGTAGCCGAGGGCTGCAAGCCACTGCTAACTGCTGCTAATGGCTCCCCCATCAAAACCTTCGGTGAAAGGTTGGTGACTGTTTGTTTTCATGACAGGGAATTTCAGTGGAACTTTGTAGTTGCTGCCAACTCTGTGCCTATAATAGGCTTTGTGCTCACGGACTGCTGGTTGATGTTGCTAACAGACATTTAATTGACGCGTCTTCATTACCCTGTTTGACTCGGCGTACTCAGCCCATTGTGCATGCTAACTCACTAGCTTCGGGTAACGCTTTTCAGTGTTTGCTTTCTGAGTTTCCCTCACTGACTGTCCCCACTTTCTTGAGCACTGTGACGAAGCACGGGGTGGAGCATTACATAACTACAATAGGGCCCCCGGTGTTCGCATGCACGTGCCGCCTTGACCCTGCCTGGGCTTCCCCGTTACACATGGTGCCCAAATCTGATGGTTGATGGCGACCTTGTGGGGATTTCCGCCATCTCAATAATGTCACAGAAAATGATCGTTATCCCATTCACCACATCCAAGATTTTTCCGCCCATCTTGCGGGGACCTCGGTTTTTTTCGAAGATTGATTTGGTACGGGGATATCACCAGGTTCCCAAGCGCACTGAGGAAGTCCCCTAAACCGCCGTCATTACACCTTTTGGCCTTTTCGAGTTTCTGCACATGCCTTTCGGCCTGAAAGGTGCCACCCAAACCTTCCAGTGGTTGATGGGCTTGGTATACTGGTGGCCAGCAGCTCAAAAGAGCAATACATGTTCCATCTGCGTCAGGTTTTTCAGCGTTTGGCAGAGCATGGACTGATCATTAATCCATCTAAATGCCAGTTTGGGTTGCCGTTTCTTGACTTTCTGGGGCACCGTATTTCCACCGAGGGCGCGGTTGTGTTGCCTGACAAAGTCCGATTTGTTTCAGACTTTCCGTGTCCCACATCTGTTAAGGCACTGCAGGAATTTTTGAAGATGGTGAATTTTTACAACAGTTTTCTCCCCAGAGCGGCGCATCTGCTGCAGCCCCTTTACGGGGCGTTGAAAGGTAAGAAGGCTAATGACTGTGTTGACTGGTTTCCGGAACGCATCCAAGCGTTTTCTGATGCTAAGTCGGCGTTAGCTAATGCTGCCCCTCTGGCCCACCCATCCCCGTTGGAACAGTTCACGTTGACCACTGATGGGTGCGGTGCTGGAACAGCGAATCTCAGGTGTCTGGCAACCACTCGCCTTTTTCAGCTGTACACTACGAGACAGCGAGCGCAATTGCAGCGTTTTTGACAGGGAGCTACTAGCTCTCCACCTGGCGACCTGTCATTTCCTTTTTTCCTTCCTTCCTTTTCAAATATCGCTACTTTACCACGTACGTAGACCACAAACCCTTGATGTTTGCAATGTCCAAAGTTTCTGACCCAGCAGCGCCAGTTTCTGCAGCCATTTCTGAGTTTACCACAGACATTCAGCACGTGGCTGGTAAGTCCAATCACGTCTGACTGTTTGTCCCATGCGCTGGTTTCTCATGCTGGAGGATAGACCGGTGCAGGATGGCGGTACTCTACTGGTCTGTGACGTTTCCTCCTGCCGCCATCACCCGGTAGTTCCCGTTTCATGGTGCCGTCTCTATCTTATCCGGAGGTCCGGGCCTCTGTCAAACTGGTCAGCTCTAAGTTTGTTTGGCCAGGCCTTTGCAAATCGGTGAAGGAATGGGCGGCGGCGTGCATTCCTTGCCAGCGTGCAAAGGTTTATAAACACACCAAGGCACCACTGGAGCAGTTCCTCATCCCCGGCAAATGTTTTGATCATGTGCATGTTGATCTGGTGGGTCCCCTGCTGCAGTCACAAGGTTTTACGCACCGTTTGACTATTATCGACTGCACCACCCGGTGGCTGGAGGCAGTCCCCCTGGCATCCACTACAGCAGCAGTGGTGGCCAAGGCATTTTTGTTGACTTGGGTTTCGCGTTTCGGCCCCCCCACGGACATTACCTCAGACAGAGGTCCCCAGTTTGTGTCAGAGCTTCGGTCCGCTATGGCTGACCGACTGGAGGTTAAGGTCCACTGCACAACTGCGTACAACCCGGAAGCCAATGGGATGTGTGAGCGGTTCCACAGGTCGCTTAAGGCTGCTTTTCATGCTTCCTTAAAGGATGGTAATTGGGTTGACTGCCTCCCATGGGCTTTCCTTGGGCTGCGCTCTGTGGTTAAGGAGCATCTTGGCGCGTCCCCAGCTGAACTGGTTTTTGGTCAGCCCCTCTGTGTGCCTGAGGAATTCTTGCCCGAGAACCCAGGCCCCTCGCTGTGGCCGCCCTCCTTCCACGGGGTTAACTGACTCTGGTTTTCCCCCCAGGAGCACCCTGTTGTGAAGCCGTTAATAAAGAAGTTGGAGTGAGACATATTGAGACCTCTCCTGTCGTCTTTACATACCTCCACAAAGACTACTTTTATTTAAGTGCTTTACCCCACTTACAATGAAAATAAAAAATCTTGTTCATGACCTGTGTAGTATGTTAACACTATTGGAAGAAAAAAAAACTTGAACTCCAGTTTTGAAAACACAACTCTTTTTTTTTTTTTTTTTTTTCTATAAAGCTCTGACTTGTATTATCAGTATGAGTATGTGGTCTGGGAGAGAGTCCTGTAACTCTGTCTGCAAAATACAGTATATGATGACCAATGACTGTGAAAGCTGCTAAATCTGCCTTCCTATCAGGTCTTATTTTGACTAATTGCCACAAGCCCATGCCCTTTTTAACATTTTAACCCTGTGATTAATCCTTGTGCCATTGCATAAAAGGAGGCTTCTCTAGCCCTCTGTGAAAGTTTTTTAAGGAATTTTATTGATAAAATCACTACTTTAAGGGCCCCATTTTTATCAGTAGTCTCACATCAAGTTCCAGTTTCTAAATGCTCTGCTGTCTTTCAGCAGTTTGAGCCTGTGTCTCTTTCGGATGTAAAGGAAATAATTGACCACTTAACAATCTCCAACTCACATGTTATTCTTCCTGCCCGTATTTTTAAGGAAGCGCTGAATACTATTGGGTCTTATATTTTATTAATATTGAATGCATTACTGTCCTCAGGCTGTGTACTGACTGCCTTCAAGCATGCTGTTGTTCAACCCGTTATTAAGAAAAACTAATCTTGACTCCAGTGTTCTTTCAAATTATATGTTGATTTCTGGAAAAAGTGGTCTGTAAACAACTTCAGACCTTCTTAGATACCAAAGGTATTACTGAAAAGTTCCAGTCTGGCTTCAAGCCTCAACATAGTACTGAGACAGCTCTGTTAAGAGTTTTTAATGATGTCCTTTTATCCACTGATTCAGGTTGCGCTGTAGTTTTAGTCTACTGGATCTGACTTCTGCGTTTGACACAGTAGATCATAACATTCTATTATCAAGGTTAGATCAAATAGCTGGTCTTAAGGGCACAGCCTTATCATGGTTTAAATCTTATCTTTCAGAGAGCTCATTCTCTATCACTATGGGGCAATACTCCTCCTCCTCTGCTCCTTTTCTCTGTGCCCCAGGGGTCTGTTTTGGGCCCTATGTTATTCTCTCTGTACATGTTGCCCTTGAGATCTATTTTCCAAAGATATAATATTTCTTGCCATTGCTATGCCAATGACATTCAAATTTCCAAACATTGATTCTGTTCATCTGGACGTAGCTGTCACAAACTTGTAGTAGGGACTCAAGAGAAGAGCGGTTTGACGTCTCCAAAAACTATTTACAGCACCAGTGCACGATATATACAGTGAAGGGAAATCCAAACTCCAGGGAATCACGGGGAAGCTCTCTCACACTCGCTCACGTCTTCTTGCCCAAACTTACACACGCTCACACGGCAGGGAGGTCACAGGTCCGGGGAGGAAAGTCTGAAAGGGAAGTCACTCACTAATCACAAGAATACTAGGCACAGGTTCACAGGAGCTGGGAGAATCACTGACGTCTGTAGTACAATCATCCAGCGACGAGAGGATCTGTGTACCAGCCTCAAATAGTGCTCCAGGTGATGACAGCTGATTGTTGTCAGGTGTGTGAGCCAATGGCGGGAGCCCACAGTGAGCTCCGCCCAGGGAGGGAGGGAGAGAGAGAGAGAGAGAGAGAGAGAGAGAGAGAGAGAGGGGAGAAAACCAAACAAACACATGCAGCCTTGTGGGGCTGGCCGGGCAGGCACGGAAACCAAATTAGAGAAACAAGTATAATAAATAATTTCCCCCAGGGATCAATAAAGTATTCTGATTCTGATTCTGATCTACTGTGGTTAAATCTAGCTTCTATCAGCTACATCAGATTTCTAAAGCTAAGCCTTTTCTCTCCCCCAAGGACCTTGAAAAGCTTATTCATACATTCATTACCTCTAGACTGGACCATTGTAACTCCCTTTATTTAGACCTCCCTCACTCCTCTCTCTACCGTTTGCATTAGTACAGAACGCTGCTGCACGCCTTTATCGGGTGCCAGAATGCATGATCATATGACTCCGGTTTTAGCTGCCTTACACTGGCTTCCTGTGAAATTTTGCATTGATTTTAAAATTCTTTTACTCACTTATAAAATCTTAAACAACACTGCCCCTAGCTATTTAACAGAACTTCTTCATTTGTATAATCCTAAAAAAGCACTAAGATCTTCAAACCAGATGCTCTTAATGCAACCCAAGTCTAGGCTGAAAACAGGAGGTGATCGTGCCTTTGCTATTGCAGCACCTAGACTGTGGAACAATCTCCCTATTGCCATTCGCTCTTCTGAGTCTATTCAGTCTTTTAAATCTCACTTAAAGACTCATCTTTTCACTTTGGCGCTGACTTAAGATAGTTTGACTATCATTTGGTTGGCTTCTAAGTTTGTCTTGTCTTGTGTTGCTGTTTGGTAAATTTGTCTTATTTTATTTATTTCCTAAATTGTGAAAAACTTTGATCAAAACTGTTGTTTTTAAATGTACTATATAAATAAATTTCGGTTTGATTTTTGATTTTAATGTTGGGCAATTAATTATATAGCTACTTCTTCAAAAAAAGTTACTGGGTTTTGCAAACAACAAAGTTTTTTGCCGCTATTTACCTAAAAATGCAGCCAAGGTGTTTTTAAATAAACACTTCAAACTATTTACAGAACAATCAGCTGTTCTGCATCAAATCTGATGCCACTCAAATTATTTGTGCCACTCCAAAAAATAATTTCTGTCCACTATGAGATGAAGGAGAACAACAGCCTGATACCTGCAGGCCTGACAGCAGCAGATGTGTCACTGCTGTAACACCTGTAACACTCAGCAGTCGCCTCATTGTTCTGACACACACAACACTACTGACTACACTACACACTAACTACACACTAACTACACACTGACTACACACTAACTACACACTAACTACACACTAACTACACACTAACTACACAAGATTTGCGCTAAACGTCGCAAATCTTTCACATCTCAAAACACCGCCGTCACTCCTAAAACTTCCCCCTCCCTAAACAACTAAATGCCATGTTGCCATATCATTAGTTGGGGGGGCCGTCCTGGAGGTTGACAGCACAGCACTTCATAGTTCAATGGGTCAGGGGGCTGACCACGTGGAAGGTGGCGAAGCAGGTATGGCTGGCCACACTCGAGCGGCTTGGCAAGCGGGTGGCTTGGCTGGCGGCCGTCGGCGACGTGGGCGAGACCCGTCGGGCGGCTTGGCTGGCGGCCGGCGGCGACGTGGACGAGACCCGTCGGGCGGCTTTGCTGGCGCCCGTCGGCGACGTGGACGTGACCCTTCAGGTGGTTTGGTGGGTTTCCGTGGACCGGATGTTTTGACAGGCCCTGGAAACAGCCATGCTGGACGTGGACGTGGCTTGGCAGGCGAGACGAGCAGAAGCAAAGCCGGACCATGCGTGGCTGAAGCCGGACCAGGTGAAGGCAGACCAGGCGAAGCTGAAGCCGAAGGCGAAGCTGAAGGTGTTTCTTCTTCACTCACTATGTGTTAATAGACCTCTATGCACTGAATCATACCTGTTATTAATCTCCGTCACTCTTCCACAGCATGTCTTTATCCTGTCTTCCTTCTTTCACCCCAACCGGTTGCAGCAGATGGCCCCGCCCCTGCCTGAGCCTGGTTCTGCCGGAGGTTTCTTCCTCTTTTTCCTTCCCACTTTTGCCAAAGTGCTTGTTCATAGGGGGTCATATGTTTGTTGGACAAAGAAGTGGATAAAGTCCATGAAACATTAAGCTAACATCTTATCAGGAACTTTAAAGGTGATGCTGTTGAGTCTGCATGAAACCTATTTTTGTCCACTTAGTTTCTGCTTTCAGTCAGCCAGGTGAAGGCTGTCTGCTTTTGCTTCTTTCGAGTTATCTGTGCTGCTGACAGACAGATTGCTTCAGGTTCTGACGTGGACTAGATGGACAGAAAGGTCAGTTGTCCACGACCCCATTGTAATACAATGATATCTAATAAGGAAAACAGGATTGCTTGCTTTTTCCCACAAAGGATGGGGGAAATGAAAAGTACAGACTGATGACAGTATCAGAGCTACAAAACCATTATCTCCATTAAATCCTCCCAGTGTGATCCACTGTGTGTGAGCTGGTAACCACGCCAGCCACAGAGAGAAGATAGGAGAGACATTATAGGACCAATCAACCAATTGCCTTCTCGAAGGCTTTTGTAGTCCTTTCATCAGATCGATTTGGCTGGCCCCTAGAGGCACAGCTCATTTGGCACATGATGCACCTACCGACTCTTCTCTACCTGTCATCATTTACATTTTGATAGGTCTCCGCTTATGATGAATACTGATTTTTGTCAAGGTCAAAGCAACAACACCTGCATGAAGATATGAGCAGGAAGGAAGAGGATAAATCAGTGTTGTTGGTGATGGAGGAGGACGGGAGGGGGCAGAGAATGAATGACCAAGTCATGATGAGTGGATAGCTGAAACTGAGAAACTGAGGTGGGATGAAAGGGATGAAAGAAGTAAATAAGTGGATGGAGCAAAGCCAATAAGCATGGAAGTCTAAGTTCTGTTGTACAAAGAAAGGACAGGGATCAAGAAAAAGATGCTGCATAATTGCTTTTGTTGATGACTCAGTTTATGGAGACAGTGATGCCAGATGCATGTGTGGGTCGTGATAATGAAAGCTGCTTTCCACTCTGCTCCAGTCAGCGAGATGAGTACTCTACAAGGTTAGTAGAACAATTTTTAAAAGCAACACCTACTCCTAACAAAACGCACCATGAAATGAACTTATAATAAAATTTGAGGAGGAGAGTAAAACAGCTTTTTGTATTTAGTAATGATCTTGATAAAGTTTGTCTGGTAAATGCAGATATATTAGACTTGAATTTTATATTTTTAAGGCTGATGTTGTTAGTTCAAGGAACCAAATGGTCACATAGTGTCATGGTTCTGGGTCGGTGACCCAGTGTTTTTGATCTTTGTACTCTTATTTTTGATATTATGAATTATGACAGTTTGTGTTTTGGTTTCCCAGTGTTTATTCTGTGCTCCCTCTGTTTTCCGTCGTCCCTGCCTGTGCATCTCCTCTACTGTAGTCAGGTCTCTGTGTTAAGCCCGCGTCTCTGAGTCTGTGTCTTTGCGTGTGTGTTTCCTGTTTTATTTTGAAGTTCTGTGTCTGATCTCAGTGTGTTCAGTTTACGCTTCCTTGTCTCGTCAGTTCTGATTTCCCCCAGCTGTGCTCTCCTTCTGTGTCTCATTCCCCTCGTTACTTCCCAGTGTATTTAAACCCTGTGTTTCTCTCAGTCAGCGTTGCGTTGTCCCTCTTGCTGTGTGGAGCTCCCTGTGAGTTTTAGTTTGTTGTGTCCCAGTTTAGTTTACTTTGTATGCCAGTTTTTCTGTGACCAGCAAATAAAGCTGTGGTTTTGAGTTCATCCCTTGAGTCTGTGAGTCCTGCACTTTGAGTCCTCATCTCCTGCCTGCCACACAGCGTTTCATGACAAATAGACTGAATGCTTGGTAGACTTTGTCCTTTTGATAAAGCTTATGGTTAGGGCTGGATCACGTGATCCTCATCCTTTCCTTAGTTTCACTGTGGTAGGTCAAGGCTGCTGGGGGCTCCCATGGTACACTGACTGTTTTTACTTCGCTCCCCTTTTTTCTCTTACGGTGTGTTTGTACACTCCACATTTAATCATTGGTTTTATTAATCTCGGCCTCTCGTCCACTGTGTCTTTTTTCTTGTCTCCCTCCCCTCACCACTAACCGGTGAGATGGCTCCCCCCTCCGTCAGGCTAGTTCTACCGGAGATTTCTTCCTGTTAAAAGGGAGTTTTTCTTTCCCGCTGTCACTGAGTGCTTGCTCATAGGGGGTCATTTGACTGTTGCGATTTTCTCTGCATTATTGTAAGGTCTTTACAATAAAAAGTGCCTTGAGGCAACTGTTTTTGTGAATGGGCAATATATTAAAAAAAATTAATTGAACTGAAATTACTCACAGACAGCAGCAATAAGCACCTTTATTTCTGATTTGCCAATGGCATCAAAAAAAGTGTGAGCCAATCGACAGCAAGAGGTTTTATGACACAGAGTCAAGTGGATTTTTTTGCTGAAACTGAAGTATTGTCAGCTCTTGTATTCACATTGTGTGAAATGACATCTTTGTATGTAATCGTGGCACCAGAAGACTTTGGTGTTTTGAATGCATGAAGTTAGCCTTTGATAAATTTATAGGTAGAATCTGAATTTTGCATCTGTTAAGCAGTGGCCCGATGGGTCTCGCCCACATCGCCGCCAGCCGCTTGCCAAGCCGCCCGAGTGTGGCCAGCCATACCTGCTTCGCCACCTTCCACGTGGTCAGCCCCCTGACCCATTGAACTATGAACTGCTGTGCTGTCAACCTCCAGGACAGCCCCCCCAACTAATGATATGGCAACATGGCATTTAGTTGTTTAGGGAGGGGGAAGTTTTAGGAGTGACGGCGATGTTTTGAGATGTGAGAGATTTGCGACGTTTAGCGCAAATCTTGTGTAGTGTAGTCAGTAGTTTTGAAATTTGATTCAGAACAGCTGATTGTTCTGTAAATAGTTTTAAATGTTTCTTTATAAAACCGCCTTGGCTGCATTTTTAGGTAAATAGCGGCAAAAAACTTTTCTGAAGAAGTAACTATATAATTAATTGCCCAACATTGGTCATCAGTGTTGGGAAGGTTACTTTTAAAATGTATTCCATTACAGATTACAGAATACATGCCCCAAAATGTATTCTGTAACGTATTCCATTACGTTACTCAATGACAGTAACGTATTCTGAATACTTTGGATTACTTAATATATTATCATGCTTTTTACAACAACATGAATGTACTATTGCTGTGTGATTTATTACTATTACTGAAGGTCCGCGACTCCGAACTGTAGTAAAGGGACCTCTGACTAATACGGCGGGGTCCCTGTCGGCTCGTAGCCGAAAAATAGCTTTACTTTGTTGTGTGGGTCAACTTTTCTTGCGAGAGACAGAGAGAGGCGTTGAAAGACTGCTCCAACGGAACTTATTGTTTTCAGAGGAAAACAGGAACACGGTGTACAGTCGAGTCTTAATAGCTTACTTACAACTGGGCTCGTCAGGCACTCTTCTTGGCTGCAGTGGTTATTATTATATTTACATGCTTCCAGCTCCCGTTTTTCCTCGATGACAACTCGTACCTTTCCACTCCCCTTTTTCTCCCTCCTCGCTCACAGACCCATAACGTGTATGGCAGTCCATTCTCCCTGCAGCACGGACTACACTACCCATGATGCTACATTCTTTAGAGCTATGCTTGTAGCATTCTGCCTGTTAGCTTAGCACAACAACAACAACAACAACGAAAAGGCGCTCTCTCACCCAGGAAACACACAGTCGCAGAGAGAGAGAGAGCATCGCCCTGTAACCATGGCAACCGTAACGCTGCCGCCTGGAACAACAGAACGTAGCTGTCAAACAAAACCCAAACAGTCCTGACCCGCGACAATATGAAACAGGAAAGTACCGCAGTGTAATCCATTTATTTCAACAAAGTAACTGTATTCTGAATACCACCTTTTTAAACGGTAACTGTAACGGAATACAGTTACTCATATTTTGTATTTTAAATGCGTAACAGCGGTACATGTATTCCGTTACTCCCCAACACTGTTGGTCATCATATACTGTATTTTGCTGACAGAGTTACAGGACTCGCTCCCAGACCACAGACTCATAATACAAGTCAGAGGTTGTTATTTTTACTTCCAATAGTGTTAACATACCACACAGGGTAGACAATCCAATTTTATTTGTAAAGCACTTCAAAATACCCAGCACAGGCCCAAAGTGCTGTGCCGAAAATAAGTTAAAAACAATAGAATTTTAAAAAACCCAGCAAAAATAAATAAATAAAACACACAGTACATAAAAATTAAAACAGCCCTATATTTAAAAAAACAAAACAAGATAAAACAGCATAGAACTAAAAACAACTAAAATAAAACAAAAAAATAAAAACCATCATCTCACGTGGTGTCAAAGGCCAGGGTAAAGAGGTGGGTTTTCAGGAGTGACTTAAAAACAGGTAAAGAACTGGCCTGTCTGATCTCTAAAGGAAGCTCGTTCCACAGTTTCGAAGCTGCTAGAGCAAAAGCACGATCTCCTCTAAGTTTACGCCCAGTCCTGGGTATCTTCGGGAGCAGCTGATCAGCTGACCTGAGAGAGCGGGTGGGTGTATAAGGCTGTAGCAGCTCAGAGAGATAAGATGGGGCTAGGCCATGGAGAGCTTTAAAAGCAAATAAAAGAATTTTAAAATGAATCCTAAAAGAAATGGGCAGCCAGTGATGTGAAGCTAAAATAGGGGAAATGTGCTCAAACTTTCAAGTGCCACTTAAAAGACGAGTTGCGGCATTTTGCACCCTCAGTAAATTAGTAATGTATGAAGCACTGATCCCTATATAAAGGTCATTACAGTAATCCAGCCGAGTGCTAACAAAGGCGTGGATCGCTGTCTCAAAGTGCTGCCGTGAAAGAATTGGCTTTATTTTTGCAGCTGCCTGAGCTGAAAGAAGCTAGATTTTACCACTGCCCTAATCTGACTGTCAAACTTCAGTTCACAGTCCACTTTGACCCCAGGTTTGTGACAGCTGGTTTAACATGCTGGGCAAAGGAATCTAAATATTGGGGGTCTCAGCGGGGCTACCAAAAACCATCACCTCTGTGAGCACGAGGAGAGATCTGAGCCCTTGTGGAGGAGACCTTCTCAATAAATACTCCTGGTCTGATTGGGGAGGGGACCAGAGAAAACTACAGAGTCCCACATTGTTTTGGCAAAGTTGCACACCGATTCAATATTGATTTTAGTGACCTCCGATTGGCGTAACCGGGTGTCAACCACGGTAACCACGAGTTCTTTCCACTTCTTACTCCTGTTCTTAAACCCTGGAACACTTGAAAACCCTGTGAACATTTTATATATAAATCGTTTGTTATCCATCTTATGCTTCTTTTAAAGAAGTCTAAACTGATTTTTTTTGGCGTGATGCTTTTTCAAGTGGCAATTCAAACCCTTGCTGAAGCTTTTATAATGGAAATTCGAAGATTTGTGATATGGCTCAAGAAAAAGGTCAGTTATTCGGGAGGCTAATCATCATAGGCAAATTTTTTTTATTCTGTGCAAAACAATAATTTATGCTTTCTAAATAAAACTAACTTCTAAACTGTGTTTAGAAATTATATATTGAAAATCCCTTTCTCTGTTAAAAAAAAAAGCACTTGGGAAAATAACAAAGCAACAGAGATTTTTCTGTTTTGCCAACTCACAGGATTGTTAGTGAGCTGCAGCTGGGTAAATTCGCCTGCAACAGCTGTAATTATAGTCAGTGAAAGTAAGGATCAAAAAATAAACTTTTACACTGCTAATCATGATTAAAATTGCTGCTCTGGGGTTTTGGAAATTATACTTTTCTGAATTTAGACTCAAAAGTGTTTGCAACCCCTGTCACGGTCGGACGGCCCTTTCCGGACGACCCTGCTTGTGTTTATGTTTTCTGTATATGTGTTTGCTTCTCCCTCCCTGGCCCTCGGGGTTGTTTACGGAAGTGCGCGCCGTGGGAGAGGCGTGTCCTGGCGACTGTCGTCATTGGGAGTCCCCCTTCGCTGTTGCCGGCCCACCTGCAGCTGATTACCTGACCAGTGGTTGGTAATCATTCCTCCAGGCTAGAAAGGGGTATTTAACCTGGACTCACGGCGACAGTCGACGTGGGATTATTACTCCGAACTGGTACAGTCTGTGCGAGCAGTGTGAGTGTGTTATTCGGCTAGCGTGTGGCTAACGCTGGATTTTCCTTCTTCCTCCAGGAGGGGCGAGCGGAGAAGCGAGTTGGGGAGCACACACACGAAGGGAGTTACTACACGGAACGCACTGGGAGCAAGGGACAAGCACGATTGGAAAATTGCACTTTTGAATGGATTGTTGGACTTGTCTGTTTCACTGTAAATAAACGCACTGTGTTTCTGTGAGCAAGAACCGCGCCTGGGTCCCTCTTTTCCGTGACAACCCCAGAGCATTGGGGAGCACTTGGTTTATCACATTATGGCTCATTAATTTGAATCACCAAAAATTATGAGGAAATTTCACCTGTAAGTAACTTTCATCTTAACACCCACTGCTTCCTAATATATATTCCAGTGCTTTGATGAATATGCACATGATATTATAAATATCTCATCACTGCTTATCTTTATTGCCTGCATATGAACGCACATTAAGAGACACCTTCAATTTTTTTGTGCATAGTTTAACAACAATTGTAACCCTCGTGATAAATATCAACATTTTGATGGATGTTGTAGCTGCTATTATCATGAAGAACAATAAACACACACACATTTATCCACACCCTCCCTGTCACTGCATAGCCTTTAGTTTGATTGTGTAATCTAGCTCCATTACAGTCTCCTGCTGTGGAAGTCATCTCAAGGTCTTCTTTAAATTTTTCCCCTTCATTAATTGTAGCGTCCATGTGAAGACCCGAGTCAAGTCCCCAACAGTTCGTTTCACAACATTTAACAGCCGCTGTGTTCCAGTGGCTGATTCTGCTATTACGCCTCTTATGTTTTTGTCATTACAGCTGGAGCACTGCAGCGGGAGGACAGCAGGACTCTTGTTATGCTGCAGGTCTGGTAAATATAACATGTAATATTCCAAAAAGACTGGAACACATTTTTCATAGTGAAATGGACTGGTTCTTTTATAGGGCGTTTCTTCTCTATCTGAGCACTCAAAGCGCTTTATACAACTAATCATTCACCTAATCACTTTTTCTAAACTATTAAGTGCTTATTGTCTAACATTCATACATATTCACACTCCGATGGATCGGAGAGCAATATGGGGTTTTATTGCTGTGACAGCTTCAGTTCAATTCAATTTAATTTTACAGGGAGTGCAGAATTATTAGGCAAATGAGTATTTTGTCCACATCATCCTCTTCATGCATGTTGTCTTACTCCAAGCTGTATAGGCTCGAAAGCCTACTACCAATTAAGTATATTAGGTGATGTGCATCTCTGTAATGAGAAGGGGTGTGGTCTAATAACATCAACACCCTATATCAGGTGTGCATAATTATTAGCCAACGTCCTTTCCTTTGGCAAAATGGGTCAAAAGAAGGACTTGACAGGCTCAGAAAAGTCAAAAATAGTGAGATATCTTGCAGAGGGATGCAGCAGTCTCAAAATTGCAAAGCTTCTGAAGCGTGATCATCGAACAATCAAGCGTTTCATTCAAAATAGTCAACAGGGTCGCAAGAAGCGTGTGGAAAAACCAAGGCGCAAAATAACTGCCCATGAACTGAGAAAAGTCAAGCGTGCAGCTGCCAAGATGCCACTTGCCACCAGTTTGGCCATATTTCAGAGCTGCAACATCACTGGAGTGCCCAAAAGCACAAGGTGTGCAATACTCAGAGACATGGCCAAGGTAAGAAAGGCTGAAAGACGACCACCACTGAACAAGACACACAAGCTGAAACGTCAAGACTGGGCCAAGAAATATCTCAAGACTGGTTTTTCTAAGGTTTTATGGACTGATGAAATGAGAGTGAGTCTTGATGGGCCAGATGGATGGGCCCGTGGCTGGATTGGTAAAGGGCAGAGAGCTCCAGTCCCAC
The DNA here is from genome assembly GCF_965226115.1 of Aulonocara stuartgranti. Taxonomy (NCBI): domain Eukaryota; kingdom Metazoa; phylum Chordata; class Actinopteri; order Cichliformes; family Cichlidae; genus Aulonocara; species Aulonocara stuartgranti. The sequence goes on along the minus strand of NC_138953.1, from coordinate 211,804 downwards.
TCAGACGCCAGCAAGGTGGAGGTGGAGTACTGGTTTGGGCTGGTATCATCAAAGATGAGCTTGTGGGGCCTTTTCGGGTTGAGGATGGAGTCAAGCTCAACTCCCAGTCCTACTGCCAGTTTCTGGAAGACACCTTCTTCAAGCAGTGGTACAGGAAGAAGTCTGCATCCTTCAAGAAAAACATGATTTTCATGCAGGACAATGCTCCATCAGACGCGTCCAAGTACTCCACAGCGTGGCTGGCTAGAAAGGGTATAAAAGAAGAAAAACTAATGACATGGCCTCCTTGTTCACCTGATCTGAACCCCATTGAGAACCTGTGGTCCATCATCAAATGTGAGATTTACAAGGAGGGAAAACAGTACACCTCTCTGAACAGTGTCTGGGAGGCTGTGGTTGCTGCTGCACGCAATGTTGATGGTGAACAGATCAAAACACTGACAGAATCCATGGATGGCAGGCTTTTGAGTGTCCTTGCAAAGAAAGGTGGCTATATTGGTCGCTGATTTGTTTTTGTTTTGTTTTTGAATGTCAGAAATGTATATTTGTGAATGTGGAGATGTTATATTGGTTTCACTGGTAAAAATAAATAATTGAAATGGGTATATATTTGTTTTTTGTTAAGTTGCCTAATAATTATGCACAGTAATAGTCACCTGCACACACAGATATCCCCCTAAAATAGCTAAAACTAAAAACAAACTAAAAACTACTTCCAAAAACATTCAGCTTTGATATTAATGAGTTTTTTGGGTTCATTGAGAACATGGTTGTTGTTCAATAATAACATTATTCCTCAAAAATACAACTTGCCTAATAACTCTGCACTCCCTGTATTTATACATCGCCAAATCACAACAACAGGTGCCTCAAGGCACTGTATATTGTAAGGTAGACCCTACAATAATACATACAGAGAAAGCCCAACAATCATATGACCCCCATGAACAAGGACTTTGGCGACAGTGAGAAGGAAAAACTCCCTTTTAACAGGAACTTATTTGTTTGCTGTCTGATTTTGTTGTAGTCAGTTATAAAATTTTGTAACCTTGGAATAAGCATTTCTTTCCATCCACAGAAGTCTACCTGACTAAATAAATGGGAAAGAGACACTCTATTGAGTACAAAATGATATAAAAGCTTTTATATAAAGAGTGTTTAATAGTGTGCACCACCATCCTTAATATTCTGGCTTTTGCACTTGCCTGATGTGGTTTTCCACCTGGAGTTTGCCTCAGGTTGTGGTTGTGTGCAGTGGAATCCAGTCTAGGTTTATTCACTTCAAAAAACAAAAGAACATAGGCATTGAAGAAAAAGGTCTTAAAACTTAAAACTCAAATGAAGTAGCTTAGAATATTGAAGAAATGATCTGGAGGACCACACGGGGAGGACACCGTCACCCTGTCTGTCACAGAGAGACCACCCCATTTACATTCTGTGTTATCTTTACCATAACAGACCAGCATTTGTGCAGTGCATCACCGCTCACAAGTGCACAAATCCACAGCACTGTCCACTTGGCTTCGCTCCCACAGAGAATTGAACCCTTAGGACACCTGCTGCACGTGGTGGGTCCACAATAGGACGGGACTCTGTTGCCTCTCAGTTTGCTCCCACCAAGGCCCCATGAACTAAGGACCAGCCACCAGTGGGGCCTCAGTAACCTTCTTTCCCTAACCCTTCTTTTGCTCCTCATATGGCCTCTTCCAGAAATAAATGGCCTTTGAGATTCTACTTAACTCCATAAATAAATAAGATTGAACTGATTTGAATCACTAAGGCACACAAGCACCTCCAACATGGTTATGTGGATATTTGCAGTATATAAATATACAGAGATAATAGATCTAGCACTATTGTGACTAACTGTCATATTGGGACAGCATCACAGTAATCGTGACTATGTCTATGAGGCAGCTGCCTGTGAACCCTGTGGTGGATTTACTATTTTCTACAAGGTCGACTATATAATCATACAAATGATGGCTATTTTCCTGATCATCATTTTAAAACCCTGTGAATAAGCTACTGCACACAGGAAGGATAAATGACAGGATGGAAAGTGCCGTGAGGTAAAGACATCACTGCACTACACGGGAGCAGTGTCATTTGCATCATGCATCTCTATTGTTTGCTTCCAGTCAGCATTCATCAGTCATGCCACAGCAGCCTTCAAGCTCAATAGAAAATGAAGGGAGCAGAGATTACTACAGAGTTTTGCAAGGTGCTGATAGGACGTAAACAATGTGAAGGGAAGAGGACTGAGGAGGAGGGACGGGGAGTCAAGTCATCACCCTACCATGTGCTCATGTATGCTCAGATAATTGTTTCTGTTCTGGGTGGAGTTTAATAAAACAATGAGTCTAAAAGTCTGATTATTTTTATCAGATGCATAAAGTAATATTTAAAGAATTGGTTCTCAAGTAGCACTTTTTGTATTCAACCACTCAAAGCGCTTTATACAACATGCCACATTCACTTTTGTTTCTACCTCTAAATGATTAAACCACCAAATTTCTGATTAGAAGATGACCTGCTCTACCTCCTGAGCCACAGCCAATGCTAAAGATAAAAGTGAGTAATATTTCTTTCTTTTCCCAAGGTAGAACACTGCACAGGCACACGGATGCATATAAACAAAGCTTAGCATATCAGCATCTTCAGTCAGTCAGCCAATAACTTTTAGTATTTCCGAATTAAACAGCTGACGAGGTTGCGTCATTGCAGCTCTGAAACTCTGGAACAGTCTTTTTTAGAAGCCCGTTTCCACTATTTTAAAAAAAAAGTATCCATAATTCAAAATTTAAAGTTATTTTTCTCGAAATTTCAACTTATTAACTCAAAATTTCGAGAAAAGTAACTTGAAATTTCGAGTTAGCGCTGCTAATCAGTAATCTATGTGAATGACGTAATTTACTTGTTACTGGAAGGATATGGCGCAGGGGAATGCACACTCAAAACCGGATCGTGAGCTACCAATGTACAGCAACGAAATGGAGAGTACGTTTGTTGAAAGTAACGCCATGTGATTCAGCTAGCAACACATGGATTTCAGCATTTGTGAAGCCATGCTGAAAATACTCAGCAATTTGTGCATTCATGACTGGCTGTATTACTGGTAGCTTAGCTGTAGCATTTGTAGCTGAGGGCTTCAGCTTCTGGGTAACAAAGAAATTACATCATTCACGTAGAATACTGATTGGCAGCGCCAATGGATCCTTTTTTTTGTGGTGGAAATGGGCTTCCAAAATCTTTCCTTATAGATCAGATCAGATTAGATTAGACCAGATTGGATTAGATCAAGTTCAATTGACAACTGCATCCTCTATAAACATTACTCCAGTATATCATTAAATAACTGTGAAACAAGCCCAACTCATCACCCCTCCTCCCCCATGTTTGGCAGTTGGTATGATGGATTTGTGCTGATAGGCTATAGTGCGGTGTGTGGGACCCAAAATAAAGTTTTCTTCGCTTGCAGGTGAGTGACTTTTGCTAGCAGTGTGAGCGTGGTTGACACTGGACTGGGACAAAAAATGGGCCCGGGCATTTTGACTAGAGACCAGCCCACCAGGTATTACAGGAAAAGCCATAAAGCCTTTGAATGAAAACAAACGCTGTTGTGACAGTGATGTACTGTCTTGTTGGTACATGTCTGAACTCTATACATTTTACATCAGATAAAAACTTTGGTTGTAAGATTCAGATAATTATTTAATAAAAGCTAGATATTTTAAATGAGAATAAGAAAGAAAAGTATTTCCTTGTCCCCCCCTTTCCCTGTTAATGCCCTACCTGCCCCCCTGGCAACACTTTGCTAGACCCGCCCCTGCACAGTTACCAGCTGTCAGCTACTGAGAAAAGGATCCTGGTGTTATTTGTCTCTCAGAAACAGTTCATAACTTCAACTCATTCATGTCACCTAAAAGGTAAACCTGTTTCTCCATCACCTGTTCAGCTCTGATGATCCAGTAAGGACATCTCCTGGTTTCATCTTCATGTTTCCCTCTCACCACATAACCAAACCGACATCATGACCAGCAGCTTTACAGCTGTGGCTCCAGCAAACATCAGCTGATAGTAGAAATTAATGTTAAATAAATTCTGACAATAGCTGATCAAGCTTAAACGTGCTGCTGTTGTTTAACGCGACAACCACTGGTTTCCTCTTTCTGGCGCAAAGTGGCGATAAACAAACAAGAGAGAAAAGCCGATCAGCTGATCATTGATCAGTTTCATGATTGAAGTAGAAACAGGAGAGAGAGGGTGAGAGGATGAGAGAAGAAGAGGCAGCTGTGCAGCAAAGACACAGAATAACTCCAGCTTTGTGTCTTTTTCATTGTAGCTGAAGTCCGGGACAAACTGTTCCTTTTCAGCTCAATACGCAACGCGTAATATTTTCTCTGAATACCAGACGATTCCATTTTTTACAGGACGGTTGGCAACTCTACTAACTAACCTTATGAATAAATCAAGTTCACTATCAGCAACATCATAGCACCCACCCAGTCATGCTAGCTAGCACGCAGTACGAGTTATTGTAACTGACTGTAAAAAGTCAGCACAATGAAAATAATCTCCACCTAAACTTGGTTCATATCTGACCCAGATAGACTGCAGGTCATAACTTCTTACCTGAAGTTCAGTTCACCTGACACTCGGACCGGCGGCCGCCTCGGGTCTCTCCTCCTGCCTCATCCACCTGCTGGCCTCCACCACTTGCTAATGTTACTGAATCTGTGGAAGCTCCGCCATAGCCTCCACCAAACAAATGAGTTATTTTTACACATCTGCCAGCATCTGGCCAATGCACAACCTTTCACTGTTTATACCGTTACAAAAAAACAAAAGAAACCCATCGACCCACCAGGCAAATGCCCGGTATGCCCAATGGCCAGTCCAGCTATGGGTTGACATATGACCTGGTCGCTGGGTTTTTCCTGTTTCCCTGGACATTACATGTTCTGTCCTTGGGGTGAATTTGTTGGAACCCCTGGAAAGATTGTTTCCCACTTGTGAATAATCCTTCTCATTATTGGAAGATGGACTTTAAATTGTTTGGAAATGGCCCAAATTGATTTTCTGAAATCACTGCTAATGTTTTGTCCTTGGGATTGTGTTAACACGTCAAAACACGTCCAGATCAGAAAACTGTTGTTACAGAGAGAGTCCGATTTACTGATTATCCCTGTTGTTATAACCTCAGGATAAAAATGCTCGGAAACTCACGTGCCAGTTTTAGGACGTTTACTGACCACTTTTAGAAACAACCACAGCTAGTCGCACACTTACAGGAAAACTCCGGCAGGGAGAACCCTGAAAATCCTCTGAAGGTTCCGGGGTGCAACGCCCCCAAACATACATTAACAATAACACTGTCTATAACACCTGTAAGGGTATATTCTGATACTACGTACAAGAGAATACGGTGTCCTTTCTGTTTACCATGACTGCAGTTTGAAGCACCGCCATTTTTTGCTTTCATAACAGCTTTGGATATTTTCCTAATCAAAAATACAAACAAACTTGACAAATAGGTGGATCCTTTATTACTTAATAATACCTATAATGAACGTATTACAGAATATGTACAGGCCCCGCTGACTGGTAGTCTTGTTCTGCCTGGTAGTAGAGGTGGGAATCACCATACATCCCACGATACGATATTATCACAATACTTAATGTAACCGGTGTGATTCTGCGTTGTGTCTGATAAAAAAGGTAAAAGAAAGAAAGACCTCCAAGTAAATAATTTGCCCACTCCAGCTCCTCTCCCACAGGGGAATTGTAGGAAAAGGCGGGCTGGCATTTATTTTTACATTAAACATAAAATATGCATTTACACGTAACATATTTGACATAAGATAAAACAAAAACAACAACATGAAATCCGACATACCTGATAAAAAAGGTAAAAGAAAGAAAGACCTCCAAGTAAATAATTTGCCCACTCCAGCTCCTACGACCAAATACAAACAGTGGGGAAGAGGGTTAGCTCAACCCACCACAGCTCCCAAGCTAGCAAGGAGTATATATTCATGCCAGTATTTATGGCGCCTAAAACACATTTATGATACACACATACTACACACTTATAACATCTTACAAAAACAGGCTTAATAATGACAATAACTGAACTAACATCGCAATCATAAACATCAGGGTGGCTAAATATGAATTATGTGTGTTTCAGGGTGTTGGAAAGAAATGACACCCACCTCTCCCACAGGGGAATTGTAGGAAAAGGGGAGAGGCAAAAGGGGTACACTGTATTTATAGTATTGCACCAAAGAAGAAGAAGAAAAGAATGAGGAGGGGCTCTAACTGATAATGAACACAACTACAGGCTTGGAGGTCCTAAAAGTCAGGTATAAAAGGAGCAGTTTGGGGGTTTAGAACACATTTTGTGTAATTGTAAGAATGTGATTTATGACTCTGTTACATTAACGCACGATAGGGCTGGGCGATATGGCCTAAAATTCATATCATGATATAATTTGAAGCATGTGCGGTAACGATATATATCACGATATATTCTTTTCTTCTGTATAACGTATTTTCCACACTATAAGGCGCACTTAAAATCCTCTAATATTCTCAAAAATCGAGAGTGTGCCTTATGTATGAATTCTGGTTGTGCTTACTGACCTCGAACCGATTTTGGCGTGCAGAAATTTGTTAAAAATGTTTTAGTACAACTTTGGTAAGCCACACTGCTTGATGGATTGTCAGAGCATTACGGCTGCTGTGGTGAGGAACTTCGCGGAGTAATCTGGGTCCAAAACTTCGTCCGTTTCAGGTCCCAAAGTCAAACGAACACTGAGAGTTAAAAACGGTCTAAATTATTTCATCTTTAATTAAATCATCAGCGTTCTGCTCTACCAGGTGTAACAATTAAGTTTAACATCCAGGCATCCATGAAAACAGAATTTATTACATTTAACGGAGTTAGAAGTTAGCAGGAAGTTAGCTCGCTAGTTTCCACCTAAACATTTCATAGCATGTTCTGACAGAGATTTTTGAAACTAATTCAAACGTACAGCTCTGCTGCCACTTCCAACATAAATGAAGACAGAAAACTAAACAGCAGTGGCGTTTGCAGGGTTACTGAAGTTGGACTACCTGGCATATAATGATGTGCTACGTGATTGCTAGCGACACAGCTATGTTAACATAACATTAGCACAGTGAACCTGGAGGATGAACGCCAACTTTTTTTCCACTCGATAAAAGTTAACGTGAGGGATTCTGGTGGTCAGGGACAAATGCAGTCGCATAGCAGGATGCTGTACACGGGCCAAACTTCAGTCAGGAGAACAACTGAGATTATTCATCCACAATATGAGGTTAGTCATTCATATACTGCAACAACATGGGAATAGAGCAGCTGCGAGAGAATTAAACATTAATGAATCAATGTTACCGAGGTGGAGGAAGCGCAGTTTTTGGCTTCCCCCATATTTCAAAAGTGCTTCATCTCTTTGCTATGACTGTCGCCATAATTTGCAGATGATAATGGTTTTAGCCGCTGCAATGCTTTCGACCAAAACAGGCGCAGCTTGATGACATCATGCACTATCGCGATAGAGCGATATAGTCTAAATCTCTATTGTTGGCCAAATTTATAACATTTCTATTGTATATCGTTTATATCGCCCACCTCTAACGCACAATACGATATTATTGCAATATTTAAAAATATTTTGCGATATTCAGATTCTGTACATAAAGGTAAACTTGATCAATATTCATTTTATCTAATATCAAAGTCTCACACTCAGTCTTTCTCTCATGTCAGTCAGTTTTATTGTTGACAAACTGAACGGTTTGTATTACAGTCTAGTCCAACTTAACTGAATGCAACCATCTGGTACAATTACAGCTATTCTGAACTATGCAATTTATGAAAACTATGCAGCCCATTCAGCAACTGAAGAATTTGAAAGTAAATTAAAACAAAATAATTTTACAATAAATAAAAAAGTTTTAAACTTAATTAAAATAAAACATGTCTTATATTAAAATAAGTAAACTGTCATGTTTATTGCTGCCAAAAAAACCGTTAAACACATTTGGACAGTGAAGGAATGTCAGGATTCTTGCTCAGAAAAAGGATCAACATGCTCTGAAGTCAGAGCATGTTCCAGTCCACGAAAAAATTGTTTGTAACAAAATATCGATTTCTGCTGTCCCTGTATCGATACATTATTAGCAAACAAAATATCACGATACTACACAGTATCGATTTTTTCCCCCACCCCTACCTGGTAGCAGGTTGGGCAGGATAGAACAAGCCCCACGAGGCCTGCTTTTGGCCATTTCGAGTGATATTACATTTTAATGATTCATATTTTGCCACAGATATAATGACCACCTCTCCCATAGTGAACCCAGGGCAGTTGCCTTTTAGAATAGCATAACATAAGCAGACATTTTGGATAATTCATATAAGCCATGCCTGTAGCAAGAGAGTCATGCACAAGGTCAAAAATCTATTTAGATGTTCCCTAGCAACTGGGCTGCCATGTAAAAAAAAAAACATACAAGAGTTACCATTAGGCTAAATAAATAATAAAAATGCTTTAAAATCTTATCTAGCTGCTAAAAGCTAAAAGAATTTCCAAGAGCTCTGTCTGTTTAGTTGGAGCTGGAGTGGGAATAATTTATAGTCTGTACGAGCAGACATGCTGATAAAAATCCCAGTCAGTGTTCTTAACTCTCCTCCAAATCAGGAACGCGAGTCTAAAGGAACACGAGCAGCTTGTCAACACTCTTCATTTCTGCCTTTGATGTCTCCCAGTTGATGAGCGGCGCGCTCGTCGGCTGCGATGACCCCGTCTCTGCTAACCTCTAAATGACTCTGGCGATCGCTGAGCTTCATCTAAAACGCAGCAGCAGCTGCATTAACACTGAAGAAGTCCTGAACGGTAATCACAGAAACACAGAGCTTCTCACTGAGAACAGATGCCTGTTATTCATCTTGGTCAAGTGATTCATAATCAAACATCACTGTTTAAAGGATTTGTAATAACAAATACTAATCAAACATTATTTGCCATCACCACATTATTGACCATAATTAAATCTCAGACCACATAACATCAGGACCACTGACAATGAACAGCAAGGTCATGTGACAGGCTGGCTATAAAGACAGTATGTGCAAGTCTGCCAGAAGCAGGCAGACCAGGAGAGGGCTGACTGAAGCCCTTTATGCCCTTGTCCCAGATTTTGCACCTTATTTTAAAGCGTTTTAATCAGACACAGATGGAAGGTGGGATAAACATGGATACAACTGCTTTCATACTCTATTCATAAATACTTCCTGTTTTATGCGACAGCAGAATAAGAGGATAGAGGTGGCTTTAACAAATACATCACATCTCATTCATGTCATTTTACTGCACCTCCCTAAACACCAGCTGAATCAGAATTTGTCTTTCACGCCATTCTTGTTCCTCATTTTCTTCCATGAGGCAAAATTACTACAACTGTCTCAGGTGAATAATGATTTACTTATCACCATGGCAACGCTGACAAATCGCAACAGAGTGTTAAAAATACAAGTTGCATGTAGGTCACATGCTTCGACACGAGGATTTCCCAGATCCCAGTGGCCCACGTCGACACACAGACGCTTTCCTGAGCAGCTCGTGCTGCTTAGAAAAAACACCACAGACCTGAGTCACACATGATGGAAAAACTCAGACTGTTTGCACTCTCTGCATGTGTGCTGGTTGGAGATGTGATGAAAAAAACAAACATGTCAGCGGAAGATAAGAAAGTGAATTTCAAGGCAGCTGATGCCATCAGACAAGCAGGCAAATGCTAAAGCAGCATGAAAACAGGCTCGTAGTGCTGCTGATAGACAGGATAAGGGCAGCTGTGTGTGTGTGTGTGATTAGCCTGCTCAATCCACTCACCTCTCTGTCCCCACCAACAGCACATGCAAGACAATGAAGGGAGAATCTGGGGGCCAATGATGGCGCCCCGTTACCATGCCAACCGGAGGCGGTGCTTTTCTATAAAAAGCCAGTAGTTATTTTACATAATTCCAGTCACTTTGGGTTTTCCACCCTGCTCCTTGAGACTAAGGAGCTACGTTACCGAAGCAGGTTTAAGGAGGCACGTCCAATTGCAGCAACCACGATGCCAGCGGCTCCAGCGTCAGCAGCCGTGTCATCTCCACAGGAATGGTAAATGCACTGATTCTTATACAGCGCTTTTCTACTCTCCCGGAGTACTCAAAGCGCTGCATACAACGTGCCTCATTCACACAATCACACCCATTATCTATACGTAGTGCTTTCTAAGTACACACACATTCATACTCCGATGGATGCATCAGAGAGCAAGTTGGGGTTAGTATCTTGCCCAAGGATACTTGACATGCAGACTGGAGAAGCCAAGGATCGAACCACCAACCTTCCGATCAGTAGGTGACCAGCTCTACCTCCTGAGGAGCCTTTTCATCTTCATTCTGTTTGTAGGTGATGACTGGAGACATAGCGCTCTGAAATCACATCGTACCCACCTCAGAAACCACAGGTCAAAAGTTACCGTATGGCTACATGATGTACGATTTGGGGCAGGCGGTCACAATTTATTCACTTCTGAGTTCGAGTTGACCACATCTGCATTTTACTTGTAAGATGGAGAGGCCTCAAACAGAGAAACAGCTGTTCTTCACGGCTTTGTTTGTTGTGAATCTTGTAAGTTTGCCTGCCTCCACGTGTTCAGTCATTCTATCAAACAGACTGTTTTTGATATTTACACTTTCATTTCCCTTACTTCATTTAATATCAAGAGGATTTAACTGCTTGAGCAACTTTGTGTGTCCAGAGGCAACATGCAAGCTGTTACCATTCAGGTCATACGTGGAGAGAGAATGATGCTGCTAGTCTTTGCTGTAGGAGCGACCATGACTTTCACAATCACAGCCTGATTATTCTTTGAGTCACAAGACAAATTTTAGTCTTTATAGTTTTTACTTTAAAAACACTAAAAATTCCTTCAAAGTATTTAAATGTTTCAAATCCATCCAGGATGGGTCTGTGGTCTTTTGAGTTCTCAGAATTGGCTGTTTGGGCAAAAGAATGAAAACACCAGCAAGTTTGATACCATCATCGGGAAGCTCACGGTTCTCCAACAGGAGATTGAGAGACCAGTGTCGGAGTGTTAAGGAACAGCTTGAAATTCTCATGAGTTGTCGCAAAGAAAGAAAAATTACCATCATAATCCGGCTACCCCTTCGGCGCCAGCTGTGGGCTCAAGGCTGGAGCTGAACAAAAACTCCCTGATAACGACTGTGTTTAGACTATTCTTCCCATCCCATGCAAGGCCACCTGGGTTGGCTGGAAGACTGTTTACTTAGCCTGGCAGGGCGAAGGACACTGTCTCAGCTGAACTATGGACACGCACACACATACACATACTGATAAGCACTCACTGACACATCACCCTCCCTACCCCGGATCCAACGCCACCTCCAACGCTTACCTCCCCCATGATGTGGACATCGGGTCAGTTGGAGGCGCAGTCGAAAGATTGCAGGACTGGAGCTCTTTCCCATGTTGCTGTCTGTGTTTATTGTGCTATGGTGTGTTGATATCTGTGCATTCCTGTATTATCCTGTTGTGTTACACATTTCGATGTTTTTCTTTTCCTCGCTACCTAGCCTGACCCGTCTCCCCAATGTGATGTTTGTGTATTGTATGTACGGTCGGCAAGGTCTGTCATCTCAGTTGTGGGCAAAAGACCTAAAACTGACAAATAAAGGCCATCTCATCATCTCATCATCATCGTCATCATCACCACATCACTGTGACGATTTTCATGCCAATGCTACTATTTTCATCTACATAGATGACATGTCACTAAGGCTGCGTTCACTCTGCAGGTCTTGATGCTCAATTCAGATTTTTTGATCAAATCCGATTTTTTGTCTGCTTGTTCACACTACAAATAAAATGCGACAGCAAACGCGCTCTAGTGTGAACGCTCAAAGCGGCCGCATGCGCAAAAGAAGACGTCACACACAACGCGCTCTGTTTAGACCCAGAGCAAACAGTGTTGTTTGACTGATGGCCTTAATATAAAGATTTCGGACTTTACGTTTCCCAATTTTGCTTTAAGTTATTTTGTTATTTACATTTGGCCTAATAATGATCCTATAAATATGTACGGTGGCCCCTAGGTTTGGCTGAGATTAAAGTTATTAGATTAGATTAGATTAAATAAAACTTTATTAATCCCCCGGGTGTGTTCCTCCGGGATTTTCACACAGCTGAATAAACGTCAAACAGAAAACTGATTAAACAGAAGTGTGAGACGGTCGAAAGTTTACTCCAGTGTCCTGTTATATTTTAGATAGCAAGGAGCAGACGGCTGAGTTTATTAAACTCCACCGAGACAGCGGTGACGCAAATCTGAAGGCTGGATCGTCCAATTTCCCCAGCCTACCCAACCTTCTGAGGACCCGGCCCACGTAGACCGCGAAGGCCGGGTCCTCAGGAGGATGCAGCCCATGAATTTGGACACGACCATTGATTGCAGGGTCAGTCCGTATAAAAAGAAGCTGGCGTTCTCTTGGATTATTCCTCCCGTGCGTCTGGCGAAAAGTAGCAGTTAATGCTAGCACATGGCTGCAGATCGATCAGTAAGTGAGCAGATTGCATGACAGCTACGGGTAGTAGTGATGTGCGATACCACTGATTTTCTTTCCGATCCGATACCAAGTAATATTTAGGGTGGTATCGACGATACTGATCCCATACTGATACAGGACATCAGATTACTTGTTCTTATCACTTAATAATGCAGAGTTCATCATATAGAAATAAAAAACTGAAGTTGTGCTATTTGAACACGTTGCCTGCCTGCAGCTCTAAAGGACTCCGTGAGAGATGTCTGTCTCGCCCTAGCAGCACCTGTCCCTCTCCTCCTCTTCAGTTCGTCTCAACATAAGCCCAGCAGGATTACAGCACAGTCGGCAACCCTAATAGACAATATATTTACTAATGAAATAGAAAATAGAACCATAAGTGGTCTCCTAATTAATGACATCAGTGATCATCTACCTGTTTTTATAGTGCATAACAGCAATTACAGGAAGGTTAAACAGCAAAACACAATAAAATACAAACGAGTGAGAACAGAAGAGTCAATAAACGCATTCAAAAGTGATTTACTCAAGCAAGAATGGGAGATGCTGTATAAGGAAAAAAATATTGATAAAGCTTATGAGATTTTTTTAGGAAAATTTAAACTGTTATATAATAGTCATTGCCCAGTAAAGAAATATAGTAAAAAACAAAAATATGCAGAGTGCCCATGGATTACAAAAGGATTGCAAAATGCATGTAAGAAGAAAAATACCTTATACAGAGAATTTATAATGAACAGAAGTACAGAAGCTGAAAATAAATACAAGAAATATAAAAATAAATTAACGAGTATTTTAAGGTCATGTAAAAAGGAATACTATGAAAAATTACTGATTATGAATAAAAATAATATTAAAGGGATCTGGAAAACATTAAATACCATCATCAAAAAGGGCTCGGGGCAGGCAGACTATCCTTCGTATTTCGCAAATAATGATAGAAATATTACTAATATGAGCGATGTGGTAAATGAGTTCAATAAATTCTTTGTAAGTGTTGGGCCAGACTTGGCTGAAACAATTCCTGATATAACAGATTCTGTAGAGAAAGAAACTAGACTCATTGATCGCAATCCTCATTCAATGTTCTTAACGGCAGTAGAAGAAAAGGAAATCATTGATATTGTTGGGAAATTACAAACAAAAAACTCTACAGACTCTGATGACATAGATATGGAAATAGTCAAGAGAGTGATAGAGGGCATTTCCAAACCCTTAACACACATTTGCAATTTGTCCTTACAAACTGGTACATTCCCAAAACAAATGAAAACAGCTAAAGTAACACCACTGTTTAAAAATGGTGACAGACATCAATTCACAAATTATAGGCCTGTCTCTCTACTTTCTCAATTTTCAAAAATACTGGAAAAAGTCTTTAGTAATAGACTTGACAAATTTATAGATAAACACAAAATAATAATGGATAGTCAGTATGGTTTCAGATCAAATAGATCAACATCATTGGCATTAATGGAACTGATCGAAAATATCACCAACAATATAGATAAAAGACAATGTATAGTTAGTGTATTCATTGACCTAAAAAAAGCTTTTGACACAATTAATCATGACATATTACTTGATAAACTGGAGTACTACGGCATTAGAGGAGTGGTGTTAGAATGGGTAAAGAGTTATTTGAGAGACAGGCAGCAATTTGTGAAAATTGGGGAATATCAATCAGAGTGTATGGACATTGTTTGTGGAGTTCCGCAGGGGTCAGTATTGGGACCAAAGCTGTTTATCCTCTATATCAATGATATATGCAGAACATCAGATATACTACAGTTTATTCTATTTGCAGATGATACAAATATTTTTTGTACTGGAGAGAACTTACAGCAGCTTTTGGAAATTGTCACACAAGAAATGATTAAACTGAAAACATGGTTTGATAGAAATAAGCTATCATTAAATTTGGAAAAAACTACATTTATGTTATTCGGAAATTGTAAAAAAGATGCAGGAGCAAAATTATTAGTAAACAATGTTGAAATAGAGCAAGTTTCGGATACAAAATTTCTGGGTGTGATAATAGATAACAAAATCTGCTGGAAACCTCACATAAAGCATATACAAGCCAAACTGTCAAGAAGCATCTCCGTACTAAGTAAAGTTAAATATTTTTTGCCTTCCAAATCACTCCGGGTACTTTATTGTTCACTTATATTGCCATATTTGGAATACTGTGTGGAAATTTGGGGAAACACATATAAAACTGCACTTCAACCAATATGTAAAATTTAAAAAAAAGCAATCAGGATGATTAATAAAGCAGGATTTAGAGACCATACTAACATCATGTTTTTGAAATTAAAAATACTGAAGTTTATGGATCTTATAAAATATAAAACTGCAAAAATTATGTACAAGGCCAGATACAATATGTTACCAGGAAATATACAGAGGATGTTCTATGACAGAGAAGGAGACTATGAATTGAGGGGGAAATTGAATCTAAGGATTCTTAAAGCACGGTCAAAGGTTAAAACCTTTTGTGTCACTATTTATGGGGTAAAACTGTGGAATAGTTTTACTATAGATCTACAGCAATGCTCAGGAATTAGTAAGTTCATGAAAATACTTCGAAAACTGATTTTGGAAGAATATGATACCGATAAAGATGATCACCCATTGTATGTATAAAAATATCAAATTATATCCAAATTATATCAATCACGGTAGCCAAGTTTATATAGGTTCTCCTCGTGTATCGTGTGGAGTATGTGATGATGGGAATTAGGTGAATTATGTGGGATCAATAAGATGTTGAGCAGGGGTAGGAATTAATAAGTATGTTCATACTTCTTCCTACTCCTTTTCAGACCAAACATTGTTACATTATGTCAGACGATTTTGTTTTATTTCATTATATATTTTTTGTTTATCTGAACACATACGTGTGTGTGTGTATATCTACATATATATTCGTATCTGTAAATGAAAATATATGTAGTGTGTATATATTGGTTTTTGTTTTATATGCCTGAAACAAATAAAGATACAATACAATACAATACAATACAATACATACGCTCGTCATATTCTGTGATATGATTTACTCTGAGGTGTTTGACAAGGTTAGTGATGTTGCCACAACCATACATGCCAACCCTCCCGATTTTCCGGGAGAATCCCGAATTTCAGTGCCCCTCCTGAAAATCTCCCGGAGCCACCATTCTCCCGAATTTCTCCCGATTTTCCAGGACAACAAAATTGAAAAACCATGTTGCAGAATTCATAGCGCGGCTCAGCCCAGCCAATTCCAGTTTCCAACAACGGCGGCAGCTACTTAGTTTTAATATCACTCTTATTTCTCTTCCTGGGTCACAAAAAAACTTTTAACATATTTTTAGGTGAGAATGTAGCTGTGTGAACTTCAAACATCTGAGCCGACACATCGTCTTCAAACCCCCACGGTCTTTCACTACTCGGGTTAAACATGATATATAAGTCACTTTGATAACTTAAAAATGTTATTGTTTGGCTTTTTCAGTGTTTTATTTGTTCATGAGTAAATCGGTTTGGCTGAGATTAAAGTTATTAGATTAGATCAAATTAAACTTTATTAATCCCTCAGGAGGGTTCCTCCGGGTTGTCACACAGCTGAATAAACATCAAACAGAAAATGATTAAACAGAAGAGTTTACGTCAGCGCCCGGTTATATTTTAGATAGCAATGAGCAGACGGCAGAGTTTGACTCCACCGAGGAAGCACATGACGTACCACCCGGCTTTAGACCGCGAAGGCCGCGTCCTCAGGTGGAAGCAGCCTCTGAATTTGGACACCCCCGCTGTTTCCGGGCCGGCCAATAATAACGGTGACATTTAACGTATTTTATCCGATAAATAAACCCTGTAAAATGTATTTACCCCCCGCCCCCCGCCCCCAACAGCCCTTTTGAATGTCTCCCTAACGCATCATTCAATCAGAGCTCCCTGACCTGCTGTCCATCTACACCAAGCGGTGCAAGTCCAAAGCTAGGAAGATTATGATGGACCTCTCCCATCCCAACAATGGACTCTTCTCACTGTTGAGGTCTGGGAAGCGCTTCCGCTCCCTTAAGGCCAAAACAGAGAGAATGAGGAGGAGCTTCTTCCCCCAGGCTATTCGGGGCCTGAACCAGGTGTAGGACTGGACTCTCCCAAACACGTCACTATAAGACTGGACTCTCACACACGTCACCACCACACATTTCCTATAATCCTATAATTCCTATAATTTATAATCCTTATCTTTATAATCTCTTCTGCTATTTGCACATTCTTTACTGTAAATTCCTAAGTTAATTTGTAAATTTTTGTAGTAAACTGTAAATTGTAAATATTGTAAAACTTTTCTTCTGTCATTTAATGGTCGGGCATTGTACAGCTACAAGCATTTCACCCCCATGTCATACTGTGTATGGTTGTGTGTGTGTGACAAATAAAATTTGAATTTGGTATGGCCACAACACCTCACTCTTGGAGCACTTTTTTGCCACATGTATCGCAAACCATGTCTCAGCTGTTTGTGGAGGTAAAATAAGTCCGCACATGACTCCAATTACGCTCAGCCATTGTTGTGAGTGCGCACGCCAGCAGCTGCGACACATTTATACAGCTGTATTTCGCACATGACTATGAAAGGCGGAAGAGGAAGTAGTTCCTTTGAATGTAAACAATCCGAATGTTATAGTTTCTTTCCACTGTGTTCCTGTTAATGATTAACTACAGATTTACTCTAAATTACTAAAATATCGATATTTTAATGTGAGAATCGATTCTAGAACATAAATGAGTGGTATCGGAGGAATCGATATTTCAGGATCGATCCACACATCACTAACAGGTAGGCTCTCGCTTGACCTCAGAGTGTCGGAGTTTATAGTAATATAGTGGCGAACCGTCCTACCTTTGTGAATGTGACCTACAAGCATACTTTAACAACTAAAATTTAGTGGCAAATTGTCCTACCTTTGTTAATCTGAGCTAGAAGCATACTCTGACGGGTGAAATTAAGTGCCAAACCATCCTGGCTTTAAGAATATGAGCTACAAGCATACTCTGATGGGCAACGTTAAGTGGCAAACCATCATACCTACTTTAATTTGTGCTGGAATTACTCTGTGACAGCAGAAATGTGCAGAAACTACCTATGGTAGGACGTTTTGCCAAAGTAGGATGGTTTGTCAGAAAACCGGCCCCGTTGTAGCGCGGCCGTTTCTTTTTCACTCCACTGTCGCAGAGAGAGCTGCTCGAATGATTTCCGCCGGTGCAGTATAGCGCCTCCGGTCCTGGGGTAAGCTGTTCAAACTATTTTTATTAGCACTCACAATTAGAGGAGGCTGAGGTTATATTTATCCTTTGTTTTAGGGTTTGATTGCCACCTTCACCTCTCCGTGGCGAATCGCCCGACCTTTTATTGGAGAATTGAGACGCCTGCCTAGTCACTGTTTGAGGGCTCCTCCTCAGTGGAGCTGCTGTCTTGTCTTGTTTCCAGTTTTGTTAATTGCCGGGTGAACTGTTGTGTTATTTTGCTCCTGCTGTTTTTGCCTTGCCTCGTTGGATTTTTTTTTTTTTTAATTGTTGTTTAGGGCTTACCTTTCTTGGTTTGCCTGGTTTTATTTAGTCCATTCTGGACTATTGTCTGCACCCCTGCTTCTGTGGCTGGCTAGAGTGATCTTCAAATATTGCCTCCGCTGGCTTCTCCCAGTTTGCGGGGAACTACACCGGACTCATCCAGGCTTGGACAATTATAGCCAGCAAAAGCTGTGGTTTGATTAGAGCTGGGCGATAGAACGATAACGATATGTATCGCGATATAACTTTTACTCGATAGAGAAATTAAACTATCGCGATAGGAGATGAAAGCAGCACAGCGGGAGGTGAAACGCTGCCTGAGGGAAGCAAAGGACACCTACAGGAGGAAGGTGGAGCAGAAGTTGGAGAGGAACAATATGAGGGAGGTCTGGAATGGTGTGAAAACCATCACAGGCCACAACACCAAGAAAAGCACAGTGGGGGGGACTGTGGAGAAGGCAAACGAACTCAACAACTTCTTCAACAGGTTTGACCAGCCCACAACCCCCCCACCCTCACCCTCACCTTCACTACAGAGTCCTCTCCCCACTCTCCTGCCTCCCTCGCTTCCCCCCCTTCCTGACACCATGACACCCCCCTCCTCCAATCCCTCTCTCAGCAGCAAGACATCTCCCCCCCTCCCCTCCTCCCAAACATCTCCCAGTGTCACAGTGGATCAGGTCAGGAGGCAACTCAGGAAGCTTCGCCCCAGAAAGGCAGCAGGCCCAGACAAGGTGTGTCCTAGGATGCTAAAGGCGTGTGCTGCTGAACTTGGGGAGCCGCTACAACGAATCTTCAACCTCAGTCTGCGACTGGGGAGAGTGCCCGCCCTATGGAAGACATCCTGCATCGTCCCGGTCCCTAAAAGGAACCGGCCCAATGAGCTGAATGACTTCCGACCGGTGGCACTGACGTCACATCTTATGAAGACTCTAGAGCGGCTCTTCCTCAACCTCCTCCGACCACAGGTACAACATGCCCAGGACCCACTACAGTTTGCATACAAGGCGGGTGTCGGAGTGGAGGATGCCATCCTGTACCTCC
Source organism: Aulonocara stuartgranti (assembly GCF_965226115.1). NCBI lineage: Eukaryota > Metazoa > Chordata > Actinopteri > Cichliformes > Cichlidae > Aulonocara > Aulonocara stuartgranti. The sequence continues at coordinate 192,531 of NC_138953.1, read as the reverse complement.
TGCACAGAGCCCACTCACACCTGGATGGGGGAAAAGGCACGGTCAGGATCCTGTTTCTTGACTTTTCCAGTGCCTTTAATACCATCCGGCCCTGTATGCTTCAGGAAAAACTGAACAGGATGGAGGTGGACCCCTGCCTGGTGGCTTGGATCTCCGACTACCTCACCGACAGACCACAGTACGTCAGGCTGAAGGACATCACGTCTGACACTGTGGTCAGCAGCACAGGAGCACCACAGGGAACTGTGCTGTCCCCTCTTCTCTTCATCCTGTACACCTCTGACTTCTGCTACAACTCTGAATTATGCCATATTCAGAAGTTTGCAGATGACACGGCCATCGTGGGGTGTATCTGGGATGATCAGGAAGAGGAGTACAGAAGTCTGGTGAGGAACTTTGTCGCATGGAGTCACACAAACCACCTGCAACTCAACACCTCAAAGACTAAGGAACTGGTTGTGGACTTCGGGAGGTCCAGAGAAGGTCCACTGCCGGTTCAGATAGAGGGGGAGGAGGTGGAGGTGGTCAACAAGTACAAGTACCTCGGGCTGTGGGTGGACAATAAACTGGACTGGTCATGCAACACAGAGCACCTGTATAAAAAAGCCCAAAGCCGACTGTACTTCCTCAGGAGGCTGAGGTCTTTTAACATCTGCAGGAAGCTCCTGAGGATGTTTTACCAGTCAGTGGTTGCTGGAGTACTTTTCTATGCTGTGGTGTGCTGGGGGAGCAGCACAGCAAAGAAGGACTCATGCAGGCTGGAGAAACTGATCAGGAAGGCTAGCTCTGTGGTCGGCATGAAGCTGGACACTCTGGTGACAGTGGCAGAGAAAAGGACATTAAAGAAACTGATGGACATTATGGACAATGCCGGGCATCCTCTGCACACGGCCATAAACAATCAGAAGAGTCTGTTCAGTGACAGGTTGCTTCTCCCCAAGACAAGAACTAACAGACTTAAAAACTCCTTTGTCCCACACGCCATCAGACTGTTTAACTCCTCTCTGGAGGGGAGAGGGAGGGGAAACAGGAGGACAAAGGAGGGGGGAACAACTAAGCTGTAGTGCCTCTGCACCTCACTGTGCAATACTTTTTGTAAATAGTCAACAGTGCAATAGACTCAATACTTGAAATGTGCAATTCACTTGTATTTTTATTTTTTATTCCTATTTATTCTATTTATCCCCTTTGTATATTTTATTTATATTTGTCTCTGTATTTATATGTGTGTGTGTGTGTGTGTGTGTGTGTGTGTGTGTGTATATATATATATATATATATATAACAATTCTGTAACTGTAACTTTGGTCGTTGCTGTGCTTTTTTTTGGAAGTCGAATTTCCCAGAGGAACCCACCCGAGGGATTAATAAAGTTCTATCTTATCTTATCTTATCTTATCTTATCTTATCTTATCTTAGACCTCGCCGCTCTTGTCCTCTTAAAAAAAAAAAAAAAAAAAAAAGGTCAACCAATCTAAATTAAGTAGCGCAGAGCCGAACCAATCACAGCCGCCGCGTCACGTCGCGTGACTTGTTACGTACAGCACAAGTGCCAAGCCGCACGTGTGTTTGTTTGGGAAGCAGCCAGCGGGTAATGGAGGAAATGAGTGTGCCGACTAGAAAAATCAACCGAGCGTGACCGAAGAGAAAACAGATGACGGTTCCAATGCCGGAGAGATTGTCGAACGGAAGAGCCATAGAAGTTCCGTAGTGTGAAGGTATTTCGGCTATTTCAAGTCTGACAAAAAACAGAGTAGCGTGCACTGTAAATTGTGCCGAAAGCAAGTCTGGAAATACAATAAACTGGTGCATGCGTCACACTGTGCGCCACGTTATTGTTTCGGTGAAATGAATTTCTACAATACTGTTAATTCTACTCTCTGCAGTGTTTAAATGCTTACATATACACACAGTTACTGTCCCTCCACACATACGACTCGGTTCTGCTTCTATGCCCCAGCTTTGTTTACTTTTTCCCACCGAGGCTTCTAGACTTCTGATTGGCCAACATTTCTGCACGGTTAGGAATCTAGCGCCACCTGCTGCTTTGGCATGTTCATAGCAGCGTTTTCCTTCATTTCTGCCTTTATGTGTGGACGGGATTATTTTTTAAAACGAAAACGGAAAATCTCCGTTTTCAAAAATACCCGTGTACGTGTGGACGTAGCCTCAGTCTCTGACTGGAAGCGCTAATTCGTCATTCGGCTTTTGTCAGACTAAAGTAACTGTTAAAACTGTTTGAAAAGCTCAGCTATACAACAAGGAGAGATTGAGAATTTCCTTTTAGTTCTCAGTTTATTTGATATTGACAAAAGTTAGTCAGTTTTGTCTGTTCTTCTGTAAAACAAACTAAGATTTATTTTTAGAATTAATATTTTGTTTCTAAGTGGAATTGACAGTTTAGTCTGTTTCGTTTGTTCTATTTTGAAACTTAAACGCTTTAGCGGCTGCCTTTTGTGTAGTTTGCAATATTTGCCTTTATTTATCTGAAAAAGTCTTGTGTTCCTTAAGTACATCTACCCTGTTGAACTTATTATGGGAAATAAATATTTAAAAACAAGCTGCTGATTATTTCACATTTTACTTGTGAGCAACGGCACATTTAAATCTTACAAATATAGTTATTTGGCTGATATCGTGATAGATATCGTTATCGCCTGAAATGAAAAAAACATATCGTGATATGAAAAAATCTCATATCGCCCAGCTCTAGGTTTGATTTAAGGGGTGCCAGTCTCCAGTTTGCATTATGTGTGTGTGCGTAGTTTCTTTTATTAAAGCTATGTCATGGTCCTGGGCCATGTTGGCCCAGTGTTCTTAGTTTTCTTGTATGTTTGTATTTTGTTCCCTATTTAGGCCATGTTTCCTGAGTTGCCCTGTTGTGTTGTTCCCTAAGTGTTTTCCCTTCGTGGCTTTTACCCCCTGTGTGCCCCTCTGTGTATTTATGAGCCCTCGTCTCTCTTTGTGTTTTATTCTATGTTTTCCCCAGCCCGTTATGTCTGTGTTCTCCCCGTGCTCTCTCTCCTCCTGTCTGAACCTCTGTACTTCCTGTTTTACTTTGCCCGTCTCCCGTTAGTGTTGTGTTCACTCCTGCCATGTCTTGTTATGATTATCAGTGTCACGTGTGTTCCCCGTGTGCTCCCACTTCCCTCGTTAACCCTCTGTGTATTTATGTCTGCGTTCTGTGTCGCGTTCTCCCTCATGCTGTGTGGATTTCCCTGTGTCTCTGCGAGTGTTAGTTTACTTTTCCCAGTTTAGTTTTGTATTTCCTACGTTCTGCCGTTCCAGCATTAAAGCTGTGATTTTTGAGTTCATCCCCGTGTCTGTGAGTTTTTGCATTTTGGGTCCTCCTCCTGCCTGCCACACAGCGATCCATGACAGAAGAACGCGACCACGACATGGACCCAGCAACTCACAACCCCTCCGCTGAGCTCCGGGAGGATTTGATCTATACGGTGGAGTACCACTGTCAGGAGTGGGAGGCGCTGCCAGGAGACGAACACCGGGAGGTCGTAGCCGTCCGTCTACAGCGGATGGTGTCCGGACTCCCGTAGCTGTTCGGCGCGCTGCACCCCCACATCCGGGACTTCCTTGTTTCCACCGTAGGCGTCCGCCCGGAGCTGCCTCTCCAGTGTGAGGGGTCGGAGGACGTTCAGCCCGGTCCGCTGGAGGATTCGCGGCCCGGCTCATCTCCTCCCCCCTCTCGGCGAAAACGGCGCTCATGCCGCCGCCGCCCTAAAGTTTCTGAGCAAACTCCGGTGGTGAGTGACACTAACTGTTTCTTCCATGCCACTTCCAAGTCGGACCAACTCGGACAATATTCTGTTCCTGAGTCCGCAGTTTTTCACGTCTGTAACTCATCAGAGATGAACAGTAAGTTTGAAAATGACTGTGTTTCCAGGCCTCATAACATTTCTAAGTTCACCTCTGCACCTATTAAGCATGAGACTGAGTTCATTGCCCCCCTAGAGACTGCTGTTCAGGCTGACTTAAAAAACTCTGGCACTGTAGACTCTGTGTGCGTCATCCCAGAGACCGTTAACTCTGTGTCTGGTAATTCTGGGTCAGTTAATCCAGAGTCTGCATTACCTACCCTCACACCCATGTTTGAGAATGACTGTTTTTCCTTTGCTCCTCCCGGGTCAGCAGTAATTGACACACAGACTGATAATCCCACTTTAGAAAAGAAAAAGACTATTTTTGAGTTGCATACTTGTGAACTAAGTGTTAAAACAAACTGTCCTGAGGTTCCTCTTCCTGCTGAAACCAGAGGGGACCCCCTGGAAAATGAACAGTGTGTCTGCCAACCTCCAAAGGCTACACTTTCTGTTTCTCAGGTTGCTTGTGACCCTCTGCCACATTTAGCTTTTCCTGCCTTGTCTGTTAGCTCTGACTCTGTTTCTCCAGGGACAAAGAATGTTGCTCCTCTCGTGTTAACACTAGCTGATGCGAAGTCTGTTAACTCAGGTTTTGAGAACACTAAGACTGTGCATTCAATCACAACTGTTAAGGTTAAGTGCAACAAGTTACCGTCCGTCATGTGTAAACTGCTAGGGGAGCTCAGGTTGACTATTCCTGAGTTAGTTTCTCACCAAGTTGCCTTGGACACCGCCTGCGTTAACTCCCCAACTCCTGTACCTCCTATGTATAAGACTGTGGATGGTGTTTCTTCAGTCCTGAACTATGCTGCTCTCCAACCTGTATATTTAGAAACGGTCTGTGTGAATGCTCCTGTGTCCGCAACGGATCCCTTTGTGCTCGGTATTACTGACTCTGACTCTGCTAAACCTGGATCTTCCTGTGCTATGACTGTTTTAGAGACTGCTACTCCTAACATGGACAGCTTAAGGCCTACAGAGTTGCCAGGAGTGACTCGCCATGACTCTCTGTTCGCTAACACTGCTTTTAGCTCCACATCGGGGCGATCGTGGCTCAAGAGTTGGGAGTTCGCCTTGTAATCGGAAGGTTGCCGGTTCGAGCCCCGGCTTGGACAGTCTCGGTCGTTGTGTCCTTGGGCAAGACACCTCACCCGTTGCCTACTGGTGGTGGTCAGAGGGCCCGGTGGCGCCAGTGTCCGGCAGCCTCGCCTCTGTCAGTGCGCCCCAGGGTGGCTGTGGCTACAATGTAGCTTGCCATCACCAGTGTGTGAATGTGTGCGTGAATGGGTGGATGACTGGATATGTAAAGCGCTTTGAGGTCCTTAGGGACTAGTAAAGCGCTATATAAATACAGGCCATTTACCATTTTACCACTAACTCGATTTTCCCTGTGTCTGTTTCTGTTCCTGTGCTTCGCTCTCCGCCTCCAGTTCCTGTAACCAGGGCAGCGCGGGCCCAGCTTTCCCTTGCTCCCGTACCAGTTCCTCGAGAGAGGGTGGCTGAGGTCCAGCTGGTCCCTGCTTCTGTCCCCAGCCTGGCAGAGGCGCCGTTCATCCCGGCACCCGTACCTGTTCCTCAGGTGGGGTTGATGGACACCCTGCCTTTGCCTGCTCCTGTTCCGGTTCCCCGGGTGAGGTCAGCCGTGACCCTGCCGACTCCTGCACCCGTCTCAGTTCCTCGGGTGGGAGCGACAGAGGTCCAGCTAGCTCCTGCACCTACACCGGCCCCCAGGGTAAAGGCAGCCAGAGCCCAGCTCGTCCCTACACCCGTATCTGTTCCTCGGGTGGGGATGGCTGGTGTTCGGCCAGGCCTAGCACCTGTTCCTGTTCCCAGAAGGAGAGCAACCCAGAGTCAGACACCTGCTCAACCACAAGCGCAACTACCACTTCAACTGGCTTTACTATCCATAACACAGTCTGTAGCTCAGTTGTTTACGCAGTTTCTTGTTTTGTCACCAGTCCAGGCTTTAGCACAGTTAGCAGCTCCATCTCCTGTTCAGTCATCGGTTCCTCTACCTGCTGTTTCGCCATCACTGCGACATGCACCCCTGTCTTTAGCGCAGCCATCAGCTCCACAGTCTGCTCAGTCATCCGCTCCGTTACCGCCTCAGTCCTTTGCCTCATTGCCTGTTAGTTTGTCAGCTCAGTTATTGTCTCTGTCACCAGCTCAGTGCTTAGCCCAGCAACCCGTTCAGTCACTGCCCACCTCAGCTGGAAGCCTTTGTGAGCTTTCTTCACCAGCTGAGGATTACGCGGTGCTGACACACTTTAAACTGACTGTTTGCCCTACACAGCCCCAGCCGTCGCATCCTAAGCCGGCTGCGTGCCCTGTGCCGCTACAGTCAGCGCCCGCAGTGCCAGAGGACCCCGCACCCGCTGGCTCTGCATCCGTCTCAGTTGGGGGTTCAGGAGGACCCCTCCAGCAGCTCCTCGTCTCCGCTGGCGGCTCTGCCCAGCCCGGCCAGCACCTCCTCGTCTCCGCTGGCGGCTCTGCTCAGCCCGGCCAGCACCTCCTCGTCTCCGCTGGAGGGTCCGAGGGGCCCGTTCAGCCTCCATCAGCCTCTGCAGCTCCGCCTGGTCCAGCCTCAGCCTCTGCAGCTCCGCCTGGTCCAGCCTCAGCCTCTGCAGCCTCCGAGTCTTCGTCCTCGTCTGGCCCAGCCTCAGCCTCTTCAGCCTCCGAGTCTTCGTCCTCGTCTGGCCCAGCCTCCGAGTCTTCGTCCTCGTCTGGCCCCGCCTCAGAGTCTTCGTCCTCGTCTGGCCCCGCCTCGACTGGTCCTGTGCCCACCGGGCCTCGGCCAGTACGCCTGACACTGGAGAGCCGCCGCTGCCTTCCGCGCGGCGGGCCCCCTGAACTGCTCCGTCGTCGCCGCCGCTGCCTTCCGCGCGGTCGGCCTCCGGACCAGCTCTGTCACCTGTGCCACCCGCCTGGTCGGCCCCCCGACCGTGTGACCCGTGAACTTTTGTGGCGGTGGGCTCTGGGTCGGCCCCCTGAACTTTATTTGAACTATGGTCTTGTGCTCCTGTGTTTTCTGTTGTTCGTTTTTTGTTTCCTGTTCTGGTCCCTCCGTCCTGGTCCCCCGCCTCCCGCCCTGGGTGGGTTGTTTTCTGTTTGTCTTGGTTCTCGGGTTTTGGCTGTCGGGAGCCAGCCCTTGTGGGGGGGGGGGGGGGGGGGGGGGGGGTACTGTCATGGTCCTGGGCCATGTTGGCCCAGTGTTCTTAGTTTTCTTGTATGTTTGCATTTTGTTCCCTATTTAGGCCATGTTTCCTGAGTTGCCCTGTTGTGTTGTTCCCTAAGTGTTTTCCCTTCGTGGCTTTTACCCCCTGTGTGCCCCTCTGTGTATTTATGAGCCCTCGTCTCTCTTTGTGTTTTATTCTATGTTTTCCCCAGCCCGTTATGTCTGTGTTCTCCCCGTGCTCTCTCTCCTCCTGTCTGAACCTCTGTACTTCCTGTTTTACTTTGCCCGTCTCCCGTTAGTGTTGTGTTCACTCCTGCCATGTCTTGTTATGATTATCAGTGTCACGTGTGTTCCCCGTGTGCTCCCACTTCCCTCGTTAACCCTCTGTGTATTTATGTCTGCGTCTCCCTCAGTTCTGTGTCGCGTTCTCCCTCATGCTGCGTGGATTTCCCTGTGTCTCTGCGAGTGTTAGTTTACTTTTCCCAGTTTAGTTTTGTATTTCCTACGTTCTGCCGTTCCAGCATTAAAGCTGTGATTTTTGAGTTCATCCCCGTGTCTGTGAGTTTTTGCATTTTGGGTCCTCCTCCTGCCTGCCACACAGCAATCCATGACAAGCTATTAAAGATTGAAGTGTTAGGTTTTTATTTAGTTTTTTTTTTTTTTTTTTTATGTAGCAAGCTTGACGCTCAGTGACCTTTTATTCTTTTAACGTGTTGTTCTGTGTTTTATTTCAGTGAACGGAAGACGTGCCAGCAGCCCTGGAACCTCAGGTGGTGGGTCGTTTTCACACTACAGCCGGCACCCAGTTTACAGCACTGGGTGCCGGCTGTAGTGATTTTCTTTTTCTGTGGTTTTTCTTTTGGGTCCATGGCTGCTGGTAAGCCAAAGTTCCATGATTGTTTTATTGTACCTTTCGGACACTGTCAACAACAACACTACATTTCTTTTTCTTAATATTTTACTCGTTATTTCTTCAGCTATAAATAAAACTGTATTAATATTGGAGCCAGCCTGCCTCGGTGTGCATCCTTGAATCTGTGCGGCCTCTTTTATTTGCGTTTATCTATTTTTCTTAAATATATATTTCCTGGGGGTGAAATTCCCCTAGGTGGCGTTGCCATTTTTATTAGTTTTTATCCAACCCCACCGACCACTTGGTCACAACTGCACAACACAAGGTCCATAAAGACATGGATGAGCAAGTATGGAAGAACCTGACTGGCCTTGTGTCCAACATTAGTATCTGACCTGATATTATAATTCCCATGTTTCCCAGTGCTGTCTGACAGAGCTGTAAAACTTAATGTCATGAAATTAGTATTTTATCCTTTGCATGAAAAGAATGACAGTTTAATACAGTGAAGCTCAGCGTCCTCTCCAAGTCACGTTGTGCAGCTCTGTAAAGTCTTACAGTATTCCCACTCAGTGTTTTGGGCTTTTAGTAATTTTCTGGGGGAGGAAACAAAAGCAATCAGCGGTACTTGTGGGACTGTAGTGGGAACCAATGACTAATATAGCACATAATCCGTCTTTCTTCCAGACTAATATGCTTGCTCTACAGACTATTTTTAGCCCAGCACAATGATTCATTGGTGAATAAAAGAATAATATTTCTCAATATTTCTTTGACCTCACACTTCTAATTCAGATTAACTGAGGATGAGTGCGCTGTAAAGTTTAATTGGGAGGCGTTCTTACCTGCATTCTTCATCAACGGCCAAACTGCAGCTCCATTGAAGCCGTGAGGATTTCTTCACATCACAGCTTATTAATCTCACACTGGTGTTAGCCTGCTGGCACTGACTTAATGAGCCAATTAATGTTAAACAGAGAACTCGAACAGATTAGGGGCAATTCATATAAATGATTCCTTAATTGTGTTGAACATGTAGATATCCTGTACACGCTCCATTCTTCCATTACAGTCAAACTTCTTTGGATGTTTTATATCTTTTCGATATAAAGGTTTATGCTCTAAACGAGGAAAAGATTATATTTCCTGGCAGTGCTTCTACATAAGTAAGAAAAACATGCTGACTGAGCTTATGGGATGTCTCAGCTACTGGTCAAAGTTGCTGAAATCCCAATGTTGGAATATTGTTACTAAGAAACGGAACATAAACAGATTGTGATAAAAGAAAATGTAGCTCTTGTTTTAACACATAGTGTATATTACAAGGAGCTTAATGATATAAGATGGGGAAAAAAAGACAAATTTAAACCAAGAAATGCAAAACTCGGTTTGCAAATATAACTAAAGGCTTAATACAGAGAGCAGAAAATAAATCTTTACAGGTCCTCTGGGTCTGGGATTCGGTTCCCTCTGGCACAGCTGGCTGCCGGCAGAGCCCGCGGGCACGCCACTGCAGCCCCCTCTGGCTTCTGCTCCATGGCTGCTGGGTGACCCTTCGTCTGGGGCTCACCTCAGCCCTTCCCAGGAGGGTGGCACGGATGCCCCTCCAGTGGTCCTCCTTGGATTCTCGCACTCTGGGGCCTCTGGATGTCCTCCATGCCTGCTTCATGCCCTGGGGGACGGGGCTATGGCTCTCTACACCCTCTAGCAGATCGTTACATGGAGAAACCTTTGGAATACAAGCGCGCTGATGCACACAGGTGTGCACACAAGAGTTCACAGACCCAAACTACACCTTTCTTAGTTGCTACCTCAAAGCGCTGTCGGTCCTGCGTGCTGCACAACAACATTCAATATTTAGTATTTACTGTTAGTTACATTTATTTAGGTTATTGCAATGATTTTGTGTGTAATATGTTGCTCTCTTTTTTTGATTTTTTTTTCTCTCAACAGGTGATCGCGCAGATTTGTTTTTTAAATTCTCTCGCTCCCTCTCCCCCCCCCTTTCCGATACCCCAGTCATGTCTGTCCCGTCTGTAATACCTTAAAATAAATAAATAATAATAACAAAGGTGAATCAAATGGACCGATACGGCAAGGCCGTGATGATCCACTTGGTAAAGTGAATCCGTTGGGTATCTTTGTTGGCCTTCATTAAACAATTCTGACGGCTAAAGAACCAAACGGTACAGGCAAAAGAATTACAACGTCCAAATCTTTTTCTCTAAATATAAATATATTATTTATGGAATTCATTTTGTACTCACATTTTTGTACAGGGCTCTGGACTAACTTTTTGCCACGCACCCATATTTTTCTACCGCATTGCTTAAAAACGCAGGTTTACCTGTGCACTTTTTGGGGTGGAAGATTGCTGTCCATAAAGACAATATTGATTTGTAAATGATTAACTAACAATCTTGTGAACACAAAGTTTTTTATTTGGAGCACATTTCTACAAGGAAGTCAAGTTACTGAAAAAGTGCTTGTGCTAAAAGTGCTTTGCACTCTTTGGTAATATTGTAGACAATGTTAAACTTAATCATTACATCAGCCTCCTCTGACGACCTGTTTGCTGCTGCCTGCTGCTGAAAGGCAGTGGGGAGAGGGGACACTTGGGCAGTGCATTTATAGCAGCATATAATAATAATAATGGATTGGATTTATATAGCGCTTTTCTAGGCACCCAAAGCGCTTTACAATGCCACTATTCATTCACTCTCACAAACTGGTGGAGGCAGCTACAGTTGTAGCCACAGCTTCCCTGGGGCAGACTGACAGAAGCCAGGCTGCCATATTGCGCCATCGGCTCCTCTGACCAACACCAGTAGGCAAAGTGTCTTGCCCAAGGACACAACGACCAGGACAGAGAGCCCAGGGATTGAACCGGCGACCTTCCGGTTACAGATGCGATTCCCAGGCCCCTGAGCCACGGTCGCCCCGTAATGCGTTTTCTGGATACACTGCTGCTTTTTCAGCGTTCAGCGATTGATGGCACCATGTCAGAGCTGGCTATGAATTTCAGACAGATCAGGCCTTAACTTAACAAATAATGTATCAATCGTTCTTTTCATCTTTTCTCATTACCCACAGCTACATCCACTTCTGTCAAGTGGACCCGAGCTTGAAGGATAAACCGCCCGCAGGGGCGTGCTGGGTGTTTTTTATACATATGTGTATATATATATATATATATATATGTGTATATATATATATATATATATATATATATATATATATATACATACATATATATATATGTACTACGGGCAATACCTACAACCACGATTACCGACACTAACAAGCTGATCTACAATACGGCAGCAGTGATCAGTGAGATGCTTGGCTACAAGTTGAACAGCCACAAGGGGCAGTACCCTCCATGGAGAAGGAGGCTAGAGGGCAAGATCAAAGTAGCACGGAGGGAGGTTAGCCAACTAACGGAGTTGCAGAAAGGTGCGACAAAGAAGGTGCATAAGAAATACAGCAAGCTGTCCATACCTGAGGCCTTGGAAACTGCCAAGCAAAGACTCACAGCCTTGGCCAGCCGCTTGAGGAGGTACACCAGAGAGATAGAAGGCAGGAGAATAAACCAGCTGTTCTCCACAGAACCAGCAAAGGTGTACTCTCAGTGGCAAGGGAACAATAAGAGAACAGCACCACCAAGGCTGGAGACGGAGCAATACTGGAAGCGCATATGGGAGAAGGATGCAACCCATAACGGCAATGCTCAGTGGCTAGAGGATCTGAGGGCAGACCACAGCAACCTCCCTGAACAGGGTCCAGTAACCATCACAGTGGCAGATATCCAAGAAAGGGTCTCCAGTATGAAGAGTTGGACAGCACCAGGGCCCGACATGGTTCACGCCTACTGGCTAAAGAAGCTGACTGCACTCCACGAGCGTCTGGCAGCACAAATGAACCAGCTGCTAGTTAACGAGAGACACCCAGAATGGCTAACCGAAGGTCGGACGGTCCTGATCCCCAAGGACCCCAAGAAGGGACCGGTCCCCTCCAACTACCGACCAATAACCTGCCTCAGTACTACATGGAAGCTCCTGTCAGGCATCATATCGGCTAAGATGAACAGGCACATGGGTCAATACATGAGCGGGACACAGAAAGGAATTGGCAAGAATACCAGAGGCGCAAAACACCAGCTACTGGTAGACAGAACAATCAGCCGAGACTGCAAGACCAGACTGACCAACCTGTGCACTGCCTGGATTGATTACAAGAAGGCCTATGACTCAATGCCACACAGCTGGATACTGGAATGCCTAGAATTGTACAAGATCAATGGGACCCTAAGAGCCTTCATCAGGAACTCAATGGGGATGTGGCGTACAACACTAGAGGCCAACTCCAAGCCCATAGCACAAGTCACCATCAAGTGCGGGATCTACCAAGGAGATGCTCTGTCCCCACTGCTGTTCTGCATAGGCCTGAACCCCCTCAGTGAGATCATTAACAAGACTGGCTACGGATACCGACTACGGAACGGAGCAGTTGTCAGCCACCTCCTGTACATGGATGACATCAAGCTGTATGCCAAGAGTGAACGAGACATCGATTCACTGATCCACACTACCAGGCTATACAGCAATGACATTGGAATGTCGTTCGGACTGGAGAAGTGTAGTCAGAACTGAGGGGATTGAACTACCAGAAGGCAACATTGCAGACATAGAGGACAGTTACAAGTACCTGGGGATCCCGCAGGCCAATGGGAACCATGAAGAGGCCGCTAGAAAAGCTGCAACCACCAAGTACCTGCAGAGGGTCAGGCAAGTCCTGAGGAGTCAGCTGAATGGTAAGAACAAGATCCGGGCCATCAACACGTACGCCCTGCCCGTGATCAGGTACCCTGCTGGGGTAATAGGCTGGCCAAAGGAGCAGATAGAAGCCACTGACATAAAGACAAGAAAGCTCCTTACCATGCATGGAGGGTTTCACCCCAAGTCCAGCACCCTGAGGCTGTACGCTAAGCGGAAGGAAGGGGGCCGGGGACTGGTGAGTGTCAGCACCACAGTCCAGGATGAGACAACGAACATCCAAGAATACATTGGGAAGATGGCCCCAACTGACCGAGTGCTCAGTGAATACCTCAGGCAGCAGAAACCCAAGAAAGAGGAGGAAGACGAGGAACCATCATGGAAGGACAGGCCCCTGCACGGTATGTACCACCGGCAGATAGAGGAGGTGGCTGATATTCAGAAATCCTACCAGTGGCTGGACAAAGCTGGACTGAAAGACAGCACAGAGGCACTAATCATGGCAGCACAAGAACAAGCTCTGAATACAAGATCCATAGAGGCTGGGGTCTATCACACCAGGCAAGACCCCAGGTGCAGGCTGTGTAAAGATGCCCCAGAGACAATCCAGCACATAACAGCAGGGTGCAAGATGCTAGCAGGCAAGGCATACATGGAACGCCATAACCAAGTGGCCGGCATAGTGTACAGGAACATCTGTGCCGAGTATAACCTGGAAGTCCCGAGGTCAAAGTGGGAGATGCCCCCAAGGGTGGTGGAGAATGACCGAGCTAAGATCCTGTGGGACTTCCAGATACAGACGGACAAAATGGTGGTGGCTAACCAACCGGACATAGTGGTGGTAGACAAACAGAAGAAGACGGCCGTAGTGATCGATGTAGCGGTTCCGAATGACAGCAATATCAGGAAGAAGGAACACGAGAAGCTGGAGAAATACCAAGGGCTCAGAGAAGAGCTCGAGAGGATGTGGAGGGTGAAGGTAACGGTGGTCCCCGTGGTAATCGGAGCACTAGGTGCGGTGACTCCCAAGCTAGGCGAGTGGCTCCAGCAGATCCCGGGAATAACATCGGAGATCTCTGTCCAGAAGAGCGCAGTCCTGGGAACAGCTAAGATACTGCGCAGGACCCTCAAGCTCCCAGGCCTCTGGTAGAGGACCCGAGCTTGAAGGATAAACCGCCCGCAGGGGCGTGCTGGGTGTTTTTACATATATATATGTATATATATATATATGTATAGATATATATACATATATCTATACATATGTACATGAGCTGTAGCTCAGGTGGCAGAGCAGGTCAGCCACTAATCAGAAGGTCGGTGGTTCAATCCCAGGCGGCATCCTGGCTGCATGTCAAATATCCTTGGGCAAGATACTAACCCCATGTTTGCCTACTGGTGGTGGTCAGAGGGCCTGGTGGCGCCTGTGTCCGGCAGCCTCGCCTCTGTCAGTGCGCCCCAGGGCAGCTGTGGCTACAATGTAGCTTGCCATTGCCAGTGTGTGAATGTGTGTGTGAATGGGTGAATGACTGAATGTAGTGTAAAGCGCTTTGGGGTCCTATGGACTAGAAAAGCGCTATACAAATGCAGGCCATTTACCATATATATATATGTATATATATATACATATATATATACATATATATAAAAAAAACACCCAACACGCCTCTGCGGGCGGTTTATCCTTCAAGCTCTTCTTCCTGATATTGCTGTCATTCGGAACCGCTACATCGATCACTACGGCCGTTTTCTTCTGTTTGTCTACCACCACTATGTCCGGTTGGTTAGCCACCACCATTTTGTCCGTCTGTATCTGGAAGTCCCACAGGATCTTAGCTCGGTCATTCTCCACCACCCTTGGGGGCATCTCCCACTTTGACCTCGGGACTTCCAGGTTATACTCGGCACAGATGTTCCTGTACACTATGCCGGCCACTTGGTTATGGCGTTCCATGTATGCCTTGCCTGCTAGCATCTTGCACCCTGCTGTTATGTGCTGGATTGTCTCTGGGGCATCTTTACACAGCCTGCACCTGGGGTCTTGCCTGGTGTGATAGACCCCAGCCTCTATGGATCTTGTACTCAGAGCTTGTTCTTGTGCTGCCATGATTAGTGCCTCTGTGCTGTCTTTCAGTCCAGCTTTGTCCAGCCACTGGTAGGATTTCTGGATATCAGCCACCTCCTCTATCTGCCGGTGGTACATACCGTGCAGGGGCCTGTCCTTCCATGATGGTTCCTCGTCTTCCTCCTCTTTCTTGGGTTTCTGCTGCCTGAGGTATTCACTGAGCACTCGGTCAGTTGGGGCCATCTTCCCAATGTATTCTTGGATGTTCGTTGTCTCATCCTGGACTGTGGTGCTGACACTCACCAGTCCCCGGCCCCCTTCCTTCCGCTTAGCGTACAGCCTCAGGGTGCTGGACTTGGGGTGAAACCCTCCATGCATGGTAAGGAGCTTTCTTGTCTTTATGTCAGTGGCTTCTATCTGCTCCTTTGGCCAGCCTATTACCCCAGCAGGGTACCTGATCACGGGCAGGGCGTACGTGTTGATGGCCCGGATCTTGTTCTTACCATTCAGCTGACTCCTCAGGACTTGCCTGACCCTCTGCAGGTACTTGGTGGTTGCAGCTTTTCTAGCGGCCTCTTCATGGTTCCCATTTGCCTGCGGGATCCCCAGGTACTTGTAACTGTCCTCTATGTCTGCAATGTTGCCTTCTGGTAGTTCAATCCCCTCAGTTCTGACTACCTTCCCTCTCTTTGATACCATCCGACTACACTTCTCCAGTCCGAACGACATTCCAATGTCATTGCTGTATAGCCTGGTAGTGTGGATCAGTGAATCGATGTCTCGTTCACTCTTGGCATACAGCTTGATGTCATCCATGTACAGGAGGTGGCTGACAACTGCTCCGTTCCGTAGTCGGTATCCGTAGCCAGTCTTGTTAATGATCTCACTGAGGGGGTTCAGGCCTATGCAGAACAGCAGTGGGGACAGAGCATCTCCTTGGTAGATCCCGCACTTGATGGTGACTTGTGCTATGGGCTTGGAGTTGGCCTCTAGTGTTGTACGCCACATCCCCATTGAGTTCCTGATGAAGGCTCTTAGGGTCCCATTGATCTTGTACAATTCTAGGCATTCCAGTATCCAGCTGTGTGGCATTGAGTCATAGGCCTTCTTGTAATCAATCCAGGCAGTGCACAGGTTGGTCAGTCTGGTCTTGCAGTCTCGGCTGATTGTTCTGTCTACCAGTAGCTGGTGTTTTGCGCCTCTGGTATTCTTGCCAATTCCTTTCTGTGTCCCGCTCATGTATTGACCCATGTGCCTGTTCATCTTAGCCGATATGATGCCTGACAGGAGCTTCCATGTAGTACTGAGGCAGGTTATTGGTCGGTAGTTGGAGGGGACCGGTCCCTTCTTGGGGTCCTTGGGGATCAGGACCGTCCGACCTTCGGTTAGCCATTCTGGGTGTCTCTCGTTAACTAGCAGCTGGTTCATTTGTGCTGCCAGACGCTCGTGGAGTGCAGTCAGCTTCTTTAGCCAGTAGGCGTGAACCATGTCGGGCCCTGGTGCTGTCCAACTCTTCATACTGGAGACCCTTTCTTGGATATCTGCCACTGTGATGGTTACTGGACCCTGTTCAGGGAGGTTGCTGTGGTCTGCCCTCAGATCCTCTAGCCACTGAGCATTGCCGTTATGGGTTGCATCCTTCTCCCATATGCGCTTCCAGTATTGCTCCGTCTCCAGCCTTGGTGGTGCTGTTCTCTTATTGTTCCCTTGCCACTGAGAGTACACCTTTGCTGGTTCTGTGGAGAACAGCTGGTTTATTCTCCTGCCTTCTATCTCTCTGGTGTACCTCCTCAAGCGGCTGGCCAAGGCTGTGAGTCTTTGCTTGGCAGTTTCCAAGGCCTCAGGTATGGACAGCTTGCTGTATTTCTTATGCACCTTCTTTGTCGCACCTTTCTGCAACTCCGTTAGTTGGCTAACCTCCCTCCGTGCTACTTTGATCTTGCCCTCTAGCCTCCTTCTCCATGGAGGGTACTGCCCCTTGTGGCTGTTCAACTTGTAGCCAAGCATCTCACTGATCACTGCTGCCGTATTGTAGATCAGCTTGTTAGTGTCGGTAATCGTGGTTGTAGGTATTGCCCGTAGTACATATATATATATGTATGTATGTATATATATATATATATATATATATATATATACACACACATATATATATATATATATATATACACATATGTATAAAAAACACCCAGCACGCCCCTGCGGGCGGTTTATCCTTCAAGCTCGGGTCCACTTGACAGAAGTGGATGTAGCTGTGGGTAATGAGAAAAGATGAAAAGAACGATTGATACATTATTTGTTAAGTTAAGGCCTGATCTGTCTGAAATTCATAGCCAGCTCTGACATGGTGCCATCAATCGCTGAACGCTGAAAAAGCAGCAGTGTATCCAGAAAACGCATTACGGGGCGACCGTGGCTCAGGGGCCTGGGAATCGCATCTGTAACCGGAAGGTCGCCGGTTCAATCCCTGGGCTCTCTGTCCTGGTCGTTGTGTCCTTGGGCAAGACACTTTGCCTACTGGTGTTGGTCAGAGGAGCCGATGGCGCAATATGGCAGCCTGGCTTCTGTCAGTCTGCCCCAGGGAAGCTGTGGCTACAACTGTAGCTGCCTCCACCAGTTTGTGAGAGTGAATGAATAGTGGCATTGTAAAGCGCTTTGGGTGCCTAGAAAAGCGCTATATAAATCCAATCCATTATTATTATTATATGCTGCTATAAATGCACTGCCCAAGTGTCCCCTCTCCCCACTGCCTTTCAGCAGCAGGCAGCAGCAAACAGGTCGTCAGAGGAGGCTGATGTAATGATTAAGTTTAACATTGTCTACAATATTACCAAAGAGTGCAAAGCACTTTTAGCACAAGCACTTTTTCAGTAACTTGACTTCCTTGTAGAAATGTGCTCCAAATAAAAAACTTTGTGTTCACAAGATTGTTAGTTAATCATTTACAAATCAATATTGTCTTTATGGACAGCAATCTTCCACCCCAAAAAGTGCACAGGTAAACCTGCGTTTTTAAGCAATGCGGTAGAAAAATATGGGTGCGTGGCAAAAAGTTAGTCCAGAGCCCTGTACAAAAATGTGAGTACAAAATGAATTCCATAAATAATATATTTATATTTAGAGAAAAAGATTTGGACGTTGTAATTCTTTTGCCTGTACCGTTTGGTTCTTTAGCCGTCAGAATTGTTTAATGAAGGCCAACAAAGATACCCAACGGATTCACTTTACCAAGTGGATCATCACGGCCTTGCCGTATCGGTCCATTTGATTCACCTTTGTTATTATTATTTATTTATTTTAAGGTATTACAGACGGGACAGACATGACTGGGGTATCGGAAAGGGGGGGGGAGAGGGAGCGAGAGAATTTAAAAAACAAATCTGCGCGATCACCTGTTGAGAGAAAAAAAAATCAAAAAAAGAGAGCAACATATTACACACAAAATCATTGCAATAACCTAAATAAATGTAACTAACAGTAAATACTAAATATTGAATGTTGTTGTGCAGCACGCAGGACCGACAGCGCTTTGAGGTAGCAACTAAGAAAGGTGTAGTTTGGGTCTGTGAACTCTTGTGTGCACACCTGTGTGCATCAGCGCGCTTGTATTCCAAAGGTTTCTCCATGTAACGATCTGCTAGAGGGTGTAGAGAGCCATAGCCCCGTCCCCCAGGGCATGAAGCAGGCATGGAGGACATCCAGAGGCCCCAGAGTGCGAGAGCCCAAGGAGGACCACTGGAGGGGCATCCGTGCCACCCTCCTGGGAAGGGCTGAGGTGAGCCCCAGACGAAGGGTCACCCAGCAGCCATGGAGCAGAAGCCAGAGGGGGCTGCAGTGGCGTGCCCGTGGGCTCTGCCGGCAGCCAGCTGTGCCAGAGGGAACCGAATCCCAGACCCAGAGGACCTGTAAAGATTTATTGTTAGTGTCGGTAATCGTGGTTGTAGGTATTGTCCGTAGTGCTGCATTAACATCATCTAGCAGACCTTTTGAGGGTACTTCACGTAATCTTGGTAACCGGCTACGGGGGATACAGGTTTCAAGCTTGGCCATGATCCTATTTTTCAGGTCAGTTCCTCTCGCACTCAACGATCCTTCTCCTATCGCACTTGGGGCTATGTACCCAATCTCGGGTGGGGGTGATGATATCTCCCCCCTGACCTGGCGTCCTGACTCCTCCTTGCCATAGCATTTGTGTTGTACCTCGTCAATCTCTAGCTGTGAGAGCAGTCCCTTCTTTCGAATGTTGGAACACTGAGCTACTAGTTGTTTCGCCGTCATTGTGGATGTTGGATATCGAAGAATCCATAGGTCCCGCATCCTATTCATGTAGCCCCTGCTGCCGGGGTTACTTGCGTAGTAGCATTCCAACAACACCCTGTTTTCGTCTCTTGCCCACCGATGCCTTCTTGTTCCAGTAGCCCACTTTCGTCAGGGTGCCCTGGTTCCTCAACACCTGACGCGGACCTTGTTGATCCGGGCGACGTCCGAGCCGGCATGCCTTCATATTTATCTGTCTCGCTCATGTCTGCGGTAGGCTCACTTAGCATAGGGGGTCTAGCCTTAGGACCCTTAATGGATACAGACGCCCCAGGCAGGAATCGAACTTGCGATTCCTCTGTTCCAAAGTGCCAGACGTGTTCCGCTGCTGAAGCCAGTGCATGTCCAGGCCCGTCTGAAGTTTGCCAGAGAGCACATGGATGATACAGCAGAGGATTGGGAGAATGTCATGTGGTCAGATGAAACCAAAGTAGAACTTTTTGGTATAAACTCAACTCGTCGTGTTTGGAGGAAGAAGAATACTGAGTTGCATCCCAAGAACACCATACCTACTGTGAAGCATGGGGGTGGAAAAATCATGCTATGGGGCTGTTTTTCTGCCAAGGGGACAGGACGACTGATCCGTGTTAAGGACAGAATGAATGGGGCCATGTATCGTGAGATTCTGAGCCAAAACCTCCTTCCATCAGTGAGAACTTTGAAGATGAAACGAGGCTGGGTCTTCCAACATGACAATGATCCAAAACACACCGCCTGGGCAACAAAGGAGTGGCTCCGTAAGAAGCATTTGAAAGTCCTGGAGTGGCCTAGCCAGTCTCCAGACCTCAACCCCATAGAAAATCTGTGGCAGGAGTTGAAAGTCCGTGTTGCTCGGCGACAGCCCCAAAACATCACTGCTCTCGAGAAGATCTGCATGGAGGAATGGGCCAAAATACCAGCTACTGTGTGTGCAAACCTGGTAAAGACCTATAGTAAACGTTTGACCTCTGTTATTGCCAACAAAGGTTATGTTACAAAGTATTGAGTTGTATTTTTGTTATTGACCAAATACTTATTTTCCACCCTGATTTATGAATAAATTCTTTACAAATCCTACCATGTGGATTCATGGATTTTTTTTTCACATTCTGTCTCTCACAGTTGAAGTGTACCTCTGGTGCAAATTACTGACCTCTGTCATCATTTTAAGTGGGGGAACTTGCACAATCGGTGGCTGACTAAATACTTTTTTGCCCCACTGTGTATATATATATATATATATGATCAAGCTTAAACGTGCTGCTGTTGTTCAGCCGCTGGTTTCCTCTTTCTGGTGCAAAGTGGGCCAAAAACAAACAAGACAGACGGACTCGCGACAGAAAAGCCGATCAGCTGATCATTGATCAGTTTCATGATTGAAGTAGCAGCAGGAGAGAGAGAGAGAGAGACGCAGTCGCTCCATATATCGGTTGTTAGGCTTAACGCTGGAATGATTTACAAACATTCAGAGATGAACTTACACACTTGCTTTACTTCTCTCTGGGATCACTTCCTCAGAGATGAAATGCTGGTGAGGCTACAAATACACACAGCCGCTCTATCACGTGACCACACTGCTCCCACGTGCTACGGTTATGAGCCGAGTTACGCCGTGTTGCAAGTTTTGTGAGGTGCTTTTTTGATATTTAATGGATCGGATTACATTTTTTATTTCTCTCCGATCCAGTAATTTACGTCAGTATCGGACCGATACGTAATATCGGATCGGTCCATCCCTAATATATATATATATATATATATATATGAAAGAAAAAAATATGATGACAACATAACAAGAGTTACAACACTGCCAAGTTACACTCTTAAATCCTACTACTTATTCCTGCGTCTTTTGTGATCTTACAAAGCTTCAAACGAGGCGTCGACTATTAAATCAGTCATCGACAATTTTGATAGTCGACGTAATCGTGACTAGTCGACTAATCGTGGCAGCCCTAATAAACAGTGCCAGCTTTGCAGACTTAAACCCGTTTTCTGTTATTTGGATGTCATCTGCAAATTGCACACTGGCCTCCTACTGATACATCCACTGGTGTAAATTACAGTTTCAGGTGAGCAATTTTAGTTGTTTTAAAAAAGAGAGAACTAAAATGTGCTTATTACTACTAGTGAGGGCACCATGCTTAAGGGTGGTATGGTGCAACAGTGGTTGGCGCAGCTGCCTCACAGGAAGAAGGTCCTGAGTTGAGTTTCACCACCAGGGTGGGTTCTCTCTGGGTACTCTGGCTTCCTCCCACAGTCTAAAGACATGAAGTCAGTGGGGTTAGGGTAGTTGCCCCTAGGTGTGAATATGAATGGTTATCCATTTGACTGGTGCTTCTTGCCCTGTGATAGCTGAGATAGGCTGCAACTCTGATAAGTAGAAGAAAGTGGATGGATGTGATAAGTAAATAAAAATGCAACTAAGAAATTATGTTTCTGGAGCTTTCATGTAAGCCATATAAAACTGTCATTCTGAGCAGTCTTAACTAAGACAGTAGTACATCTAACTTAAAATAAGTCCTCTATACAGTTTTATCTTGTACTTAAACTTGTGTTTACAAAAAACCCACAAAAAATCCTTTGTTAGTATAACATACAGTTCATATTCCACGTTTTTAAGGAATCAGTTTGCATGTTTTTGTCTCAGTGACGTTGACTAGTTAGAATTCAGTGTCACATCAGAGTTGCTAGTTCCAGCTTTTATTTATGACTATATGCTTTTGTCTGACCGACTCAACTTGTTTCTCGTGTGCTGTCCCCCTCTGTCTCTTTTCATGCACACGTGTGCTTTTGAAAGCCTCTTGCAGAGCTTACCTGAGGAGGTGGACAGTGTCCTTTCACATATTTGTTAATCACTTGGAATTTGGTCCCCGATCATGCTAAATGAAGGAAGTGATCTTGAAAGGAAACTCACCACATAGGTAAAAACGGTCAGATAAGACAGATGGACCCTGGTAGGCATAGAAAAAAAAATCTACAAAACTCAAAGGGAAAAAAAATCATCATCATCATGTCATCTTTTCATACCGCATAAACGTGCCATTAGTGAATACAAAACCAGCTTTGAACTTAACAGCTAAACTATGGGTGGTTCTTGTTTGTCTGGAGCCAGACCAGATAAAATTTCAGTTAGTCTTCTTCGGCTGTGGATTTAAAAGCAAAGTGATCCCTCTGTGGTCTTTTAATGCTGCCACCTTACAAACAAACATTACTGGGAAAAAAGAGACAACACCAATAAAAAGTCATCATTTTATAGGTCAGACACACTGGAAATGGAAACCATGAAGTTTACTTTCTGTGCCATCTCACAGCATGCATCACAGGCGACCTATATTCTCACTAATGCAGGAGACAAATGTGAGGCATGTGCACTGCCCAGAGCATTACACAAACCATGATGGACCCAAAGCAATTCTGTGAGTCTGGGCGATTACACACTGGTCCACATAATAGAAACCCATTATCAGAGGGCCAGAGAGGAATGACAGGGGAGGGCAAAGTGGCCCAGCAGATTAATGAGATTGCCATCCAGTTTGAGGACACTACCCTCTGGTCCAAGCACAAACATTTATCAGAGAGCAGAGAGGAAAGAGAGACGTCAACAGACTAATGGCAGACAAAAACACTTTCAAAAGGTTTTATAGTTTAAAAACCTAGATCGATAGATAAAGCTACTGCTATGTTTGAGAATGCACTCTAAAACCAGTTTGTAAGACTTAAAGATCAAATAAGCAGACTCGTTTATCTCATGGTTAGAGATTCATTTGAAACTCTTCCTTATAGGAGTTTACCACTTCAGAAAGTTCTGTTAGCTCCAGTTCTGCATTCTGCTTCTGAAATTCTGAGCAGCCCAAAAAGCTTTTCAAGTACATCCATCTTTGTTTCTGTCCTGAGTAACTTTCAATTCAATTTTATTTTATATAGCGCCTAATCACAACAACAGTCACCTCAAGGCACTTTATATTGTACAGTAGACCCTACAATAATACATGCAGAGAAAAACCCAACAATTATATGACCCCCTATGAGCAAGCACTTTGGTGACAGTGGGGAGGAAAAACTCCCTTTTAACAGGAAGAAACCTCCAGCAGAACCAGGCTCAGGGAGGGGCGGGGCCATCTGCTGTGATTGGTTGGGGTGAGAGAAGTAAGACAAGATAGACTATATTGTCTATACACCCTAAAAAATTATTCAGGGGCTTAGTAAATATCATTATAATTCTAAGTTAGATGACCTTGATTAAATCTTTGAAAATCACAAAAGTGTTATCTTGAGTTGAAAATACTGAAAAGAATGCTTAAATTTTCAACACCAGTTTTTGAGTTGAACTGAGCTCTTTTGTTCAAGTTTATTTAAAAGAAAAAATTCTGTATTTGAAACACAGGGTGCATTATTTAAATCTACTCAATATATCTCATAGAAAGTACTCATAATAACTGAGACACTGGTATTCATACTTATCATTGTCTTTAACTTTAATTATTAATGGTTCAAAATCAATATAATTTTGTCCCCCAATACTAACTTAAAACTTCGAGTAAGACTAATGACCTTTGGCATGTACCGCGCGCGAGGAGCATGGCCTCATGGGAGATTTTCTGCACGTTGAACGAGACAGACACACATCCACTGCAGACTTGGTAACGTTTTCAGGTAAGTGACCAATTCTTACATTAGCTGTCTTTATCCACACCGTTCTTTTATAACATGTTCTGAAGAAAGCGTTTGTCATGGTGGCTCACTTTTCGCAGCGTGTTTGTGCATGTTAATTTAAGTTTTCAACCCGTCTTCCAGTCAAGGCGGCGAGAAACCGCGCCCTTTTATCCTTTTACGTTCTGAGTCGCTATCTGCGTTCCGGGTAATTTGACCGGAATGTCCCGGTACCAGCGACCTGACCGTTTAATCGGGGGCATTTTAGGAACCACGTGAAAGCAGGTGTGCTCAGACATTTCTAGAAAATGGCCCTGTTGAGTCGCGGTGCGGGAGCTGCGGTAGTCACGCGGCCTGACTCACTCTGTCAGGAGATGAACAGACGTCATCAATGGCTTTGGTAACTAAGAAGACCTGCCCGCGGAACAGTTCATAGCAGCAACCATGCTGCTTAGCTTTCTTGTTCTATGTGGGGTCTTTCAGAGCATATAAGACGCTGCTTTCAGCTTTGTCCCGAACAGAGCCAGTTTTTGAGAGAACGCTGAGAGGACCGCCCGGGTCAGCAGATTACCTCATCCAGGGCCGGTCCAAAGTACTATGGGGCCTTTAGTCTAAATTTAGACTCGGGGCCCTACTTCCTTTCAGATCCCAGAAAATAATGAAAAAAAAAAAGCTTTGGTCCTTTGGGTCAAGCCAAAAGTACCATCATTTCCAGTATAGTTAATATATAGTTAGTTAGTATAGTATAGTTCCAGAAACACTCAGTTTATTTAAATCCAGGTTGAAGACTCACCTATTCTCAGCTGCATTTGAATAAAGCACCAAATCCACACTTTTAAGCTTAAATTTCAAAACTTACATTTAACTACTGATTTTATCTATTTTGATTTTATATACTGTTTTGTTTGTTTGTTAGTTTGTTTTTTTGCTTGCTTTAATCAATTTTAAATCGTGCTTTTTATTTGTCTTTGTTTCTAATGTCTCTGTGAAGCACTTTGAATCACCTTGTTGTTGAATTGTGCTATACAAATAAATTTGCCTTGCCTTGCCTAGTTACTCCCAATTTACATAAATAAATGTTTATTTCAATCCAAGCTAAAATTTATTATAAGAGATGTTGTGGCAGATTACTCAGTGACATGTTTTGTAATGATAAAGTTTTGATTTGTATTTTTTCAGCACCATCTTCACCACCAGGAGAAAAAAATCTGCATCAACTACAAAGTAAAGCAGGTAATTTTACACAGAGGACTTGATGTGTTAAATTTTGGAATGATATGATATTGTTTTATACAAGCTGAGTAGTGGATGGTGATACCACCTAAATATTTATACTGGTTTTGTGGTGGGTTATTTTAGTCATACAAATGCCAAATCTAAATTTTGAGAATTTTTCAGTTCGGTAAATATATTGATGAGTTCATGGTCTGTCATCCAGTGTCACCATACAATCTTTTTATTTATACAGCATGGTGATGTGATTCAGATTATTTCAATGTGGTTAAGTATTGTACTTTGTTCCATGTTGACTTATTTGTAAGTTGTATCCTCCACCTGAATTGGTAGTGAGTATTGGTTATTCAATCAGTTAATCATACAAAAACTGTGTAAATATGGTTATACACCATTCTGTCATCTTCATACTGTGAGACATATTTTCTCACAATTTTTTAGGTCACAGGTGATGAGATGGCAGTGTAAACTCTGCAAACATGAGGAGTCATCAAAAGTGTCACTACTCAAACATTATCGAGTGAAACATGGTACATTTGGTCATGGCTATTCCCAGTGTTGGGTAAGTTACTTTAAAATAGTAACTTAGTTACATTACTAGTTACTTCTCTCAAAAGTAACTCAGTTACTTCAAGTTACTCGTTACTTTCAAAGTAACTAGTTACTAGGGAAAGTAACTTTGGTTTTACTCAGAATTCTCTTGTTAATGTGTTGCTCCCATAACTTTGCCAGTCTTCTAGCTTGCTTACTTGCCACAGTGCACTGTGCCACCTACCAATAGAAAGGAAAAGATAATGTGCATATTTCCACGAGAGAAATCCCACGCCTGGACCGTCATTGACTGCTGCCATGATTCTAGCCTACGTCACAGCGTCATGTGCGCCTTTTACATCCAACACAAAAACTGCAGTCGTGGTGCTTTCGATTGTACTCAGAACTCAGAAATTCTGCCTTCTGAACAGGAAGATGTAGGTAACACCACACTGCAGATGAGCTGCATACAGGGCTGGACTGGGACAGAAAATTGGCCCGGGTATTTTGACTAGAGACTGGCCCACCATTATAGGAAAAATCATAAAGCCTTTGAATGAAAATAAACACTGTTGTGACAGTGATGTTCACTGTTTTGATGGTATATATGCATCAATCTATCAATCGTTTGTTGTAAGATTCAGATAATTATTTTTTAAAAGCGAGACATTTTAAATGAGAATAAGAAAGAAAAGTATTTCTTTGTGCCCCCCTCTCCCTGTTAATGCCCTACATGCCCCCCTGGCAACACTTTGCTAGACCCGCCCCTGCACAGTTACCAGCTGTCAGCTACTTAGAAAAGGATCCTGGTGTTATTTGTCTCTCAGAAACAGCTCATAACTTCAACTCATTCATGTCACCTAAAAGGTAAACCTGTTTCTCCATCACCTGTTCAGCTCTGATGATTCAGTAAGGACATCTCCTGGTTTCATCTTCATGTTTCCCTCTCACCAGATAACCAAACCGACATCATGACCAGCAGCTTTACAGCTGTGGCTCCAGCAAACATCAGCTGATAGTAGAAATTAATATTAAATAAATTCTAACAACAGCTGATCAAGCTTTAACGTGCTGCTGTTGTTTAGCGCGACATCCGCTGGTTTCCTCTTTCTGGCACAAAGTGGACGATAAACAAACAAGAGAGAAAAGACGATCAGCTGATCATTGATCAGTTTCATGATTGAAGTAGAAACGGGAGAGGGAGGGGGGGAGAATGAGAGAAGAAGAGGCAGCTGTGCAGCAAAGACACAGAATAACTCCAGCTTTGTGTCTTTTTCATTGTAGCTGAATTACGGGACAAACTGTTCCTTTTCAGCTCAATAAGAAACGCGTAATATTTTCTCTGAATACCAGACAGGACGGTTGGCAACTCTAATAACTTATGAACAAAATAAAGTTCAACATCAGTAACATCATAGCACCCACCCAGCTGTATAGAAACTCCGTCATGCTAGCTAGCACGCAGTACGGAAAAAGTCAGAATAACGAAAATAAACTCCACCTAAACTTGGTTCATATCTGACCCAGATAGACTGCAGGTCATAACTTCTTACCTGAAGTTCAGTTCACACTTGGACCGGCGGCTGCCTCGGGTCTCTTTTCCTTCTGCGCCCCTTTCCCTCCTCCACCTGCTGGCCTCCACCACTTGCTAATGTTACTGAATCTGTGGAAGCTCCGCGATAGCCACCACACGAAGTAACGAGTAACGACCCTATCTAAATCCCAGTAACGACTAACGCGTTCCTCATTTTGGCATAATAACTAGTTACCGTGCTCGTTACCACAATAATAACGTAGTTACTGTAACGCGTTACTTAATAACGCGTTAGTCCCAACACTGGCTATTCCATACCCTGTCTTCATTTGAATTGTCCTTGATCTTTTAAGACATGGGGTGCCTTACGCTCACACTTGTCTAGGTCTCACAGTTTGCATGAAACGGAAGAGTGTGAGGTCCTTCCAACTATTAGATGTAAAATCTGTGACTCTTTTTACCCAAACACAAAAGACTATTTTCAACATATAAATTCCCATTTGAAAAGCCATGAAACCATAGAGTGTGTTTTTGATGGTTGAGAGTTTAAGACAAACATTTGTGGGACTTATGCGACTCACAGAAGTCGAAAGCACAGATTTTGTTCATGGAAGCACTTTAAAACTAGCTTGATTTCAAAGCAAACTGTCAGTACATCTAATGAAATCTTCTTACCAGCACTGGAATTGAAAGATCACGAGGACTTGGATGTCACCATTGAACTTGGTTGTGAAAGGGAAACAACAAATGAAATTTTGAAAAATATTGGTGTGCTCTTGTTAAAACTGGAAAGCATCTATAATGTTTCTGGTAAATGTGTGGATGACTTGGTGGAACAGCTCAGTTATATCTGCACATTATCACTTCAGTATATTCCAAAGTCGATAAGTGATATTCTTATTAAGAATAACTGTAATATTGATGAGTCTTTTGTCAGTGAATTGACTGAAAAAATATGTCACTGTAGTCCTTTATGTGCAGCCCTTAGTCCTGATGGTCCCTTTGCTTCAAGATATAAGAGACAGAAATATTTCAAGGAAAACTTCTGTGTTATTGAACCAGTAGAATACTGTTTGGATCCAGAAAAGAATTCCACTTTTCAGTATGTGCCTATTCTTCAGTCCTTGCAGCTGTTACTGAGTAAAGAAGATGTTAACAGTATATTAACTAGACATTTGAACACTTCACAGTTATCCTCTTTCCACGATGGACAATATTTCAAGCAAAACCAACTTTGTGCTATTGAGGACTTAAGTATTTCCCTTGTTCTCTATGTGGATGACTTTGAAATTTGTAATCCACTTGGGACTTCAAGAAAAAAAACACAAAGTCACAGCTGTGTACTGGGTACTTGCTGATATACCAACTGAACTGAGATCACAGCTAACATCAATTCAATTGGCTCTCCTGTGTAAGGCAAGTGATGTTAAAACTTTTAGCTATGAAACTGTTCTCGAGCCACTTTTAAAGGATCTCATAACATTAGAGAGAGACGGGATTTTTTGTTCACAGCTTGGTAGATATATCAGGGGCACTGTTTTTTGTGTTTGTGCTGACAATCTTGGCGCTCATTCTCTTAGTGGACTCGTAGAAAGCTTTTCTGGACATTACATCTGTAGATTTTGCCTTGGAGACCATTCGGACTTTCAGCAAAAAGAAGTTCGTTCAGGAGCTTTTCCACCAAGAACAAAAGAGAACTATGATCTACATGTCCAAACCATAAAGGAAAATTCCTCCTCGGTTCATTTTTGTGGTGTGAAGAAAGGTTGTCCATTAACAGGGAAATTAAAATATTTCCATTTTGTCACAGGGTATGTTAATAGGAAAATTGTACTTAGTAGTCAGTATAATCTTTTAATGATATAAGTTTGCATATGGTAGAATGCTGCATGTAATTATTTGTGTGTAGAAGTATATAGTTGGTGGCATATTGAAAGAATGTCTCATCCTAGGAGGTCTGTAACATTCTAGGGTGTTCACCCCCACATCCTAAGAGCATGAGAGAGGTCGTACCTTGTCTTATTGTTTTACGGTAGGATTAACGTAGCTATGTCAGTTTTAGTTTAAGTGCTTCTTTACATATAGATGAACTGTTGGATTTTCCAGACCAGCAGGTTAAGGGAAGTCGTTTATGGGGCCACACTCTGACCCCACACACACACACACACACACACACACACACACCTCCACATTCCAATGTAAGGAACAAACGCTCACTGAAGTATAAATAAAGACCGGGGCAGTTTCTCAGTGCGAGTCTCTCAGTCTGGAGGCTGCCCTTGCTAGCAAGAAGTTCTGTGTGTTTCTCTTCTCTGAGTCTTTACTGAAGAAGTGTTTTAGAATATATTTCTTCACATTATTTGGTCCTTCGTAGCTGGATCAGAAAATATCAGAACTGTTATCTGTGACTCTGTTCCAGGATCCAGCACTGATTCCTGACGCCGTGGGGAGCCAGCACCGAAGCCTGTGCACAGCCCTCTTGGACGAGGAGAGAGCCCCAGGACGTTAAATTCGGGTCTGGGCCGGTGTTATAATCTGGTCCACGGCAGTGGGATTCAGTCCGATGATCTGAACCACCAGTGAGACGTCGGAGAGTGAGAAATACTATTTTGGTATATAAGACGGCCGCAAAGGTTTAAAGAAATGTGATAAAAAAGGAACTGTGTTTCGACCAGTTTTAGAGGTAGCTGAAATTATCTCGTGACAAATTAAAATATGTTTAAGTAAATAAAAACAAATATAAAACGGCCGCAAAGGTTTAAAGTAACGTGATAAATTAGGTTGGGTTCGCCGAAAGGAGCTGAATTAGACTTAGGTTTTAGAGGTAGCCGAAATTACTTCGTGACAAATTGTAAAAGCGCGCAAATGTCTATATGTGTGTGTGTGTCTGGAAGTAAGTTGATTTTACAGCACAATACGCTGCTGAACTACTTCCATTTTTGTTTTCTTTGCTGAGGCTCACGTACTGGTGACAAAGGAGAACGGTTGAGTTTCATCTCATAAAACTGATACCACTTCACCGTTAGGGTGAAGTTGAAGGCCGTATCAGTAAACCACTCTGAAGTCAAGCGTGCCAGCGACGGCCCAGCAAAATCTTTGAAATTGGGTGATAAACAAGTAAAATTAACAGCTGATGAGGAATGGTTAGAAAAACAACAAACCGGAGCAGGTAAAATAAGTGCAAATAGGTGGAGAAATCCACAAAAAGCAACAAAAAAAACCCAAAACAAAACAACAAAATGCAGATTCTTTAGATTGCCCTGATCAACAACAGCCGGTGCTCCAGACCATTAATTTAACCAGTTGTAAATAGAAATCTGCATTGAGCTTAGGGTTGCTCAAATTCAGTATAATGACATGTGAGATGAAGTAAAATAGGTAAATATTTAAACTAATGATGTGCATAGAGGCATTTGACCTGTTTGAAAGACTGTCGTCGTATTATGAGCCATGGTCGAGATATAGAGCACACCTGTGAAAACAACTAATATGTTGAACCCTGTATGAAACATCTAAAGGTACATGATGGAGAAGCTGAATTGAATATGAAAGTGCAAGACTTTGCCACTGTGGGGCAAAGCACGCGACCACTGTGAAGTTGCGTTGCGGTCTCTTCTGAGCTGATGAGCAAGCTACACATCATCAGATCGAGATCTGGCTGAGAACTCCTCAAAGAGAGGGAAACAGAACTATGATAACTGTGATAACTGGAGTGTGCAGAGTTTCCGTGAGCAGTTTTCCTGCATCTTGACTCATGTGTGTAGAGTGTTCATAGCATCAGCATCATGTTTTTGTTATTTGTTTTGTTGGGTTGAAAAATAGTTAAATAAACTTGTGATCATGCCTATGGATCACCATGGCACATATCATCAGCCATGTGATTTATTTACACAGATTAAAAAGTGAGTGTGAATGTGTCTGACGTCACAGTGCTTCTGTGCACTGTGTAAAAGTAATTGCCTTTGATTATGAGAGCGGTGATTCTGCAGGTCACCAGCTATTTTAAAAAATAAAAAAAAGAGTTCAATGATCGCGCACATCAATGCACTGTTCAGTCAGCTGCAGTGACTAACAACACTGCCTTGCTAGCGTTTGTCATCTCCAGGAAGGTGGAGGAAGCAGAGCTGCCAGAGGAGCTGAAAGGTTTTCTCTGTAAAGCCGCTGACGCGATTCTGAAAATGTGCGCCACTTCAGCAGTGTGTTCCTCTCGCATCGCTGCCTGGCAGACGATGGTTCAGAGGGCAACCTGGCTCCGCCTCCACCTCTGTAGAGGCCCTTCCACTAAAAACGGCTTTTCTTAGGTTTCTGTTCAATATCTTAGCTCCACAGATGTTCTTACCTTGATGGTGGGTGTGAAAACAGGTCAACAACAGAAAAAAAATAGTTATGTTTAAGCTAGAAATGGTAAGTCATGTTTTAAATGTGCAAATTTTGCCTCAGTTGAGACTTCCTGTTTTACAGAGTGGAAATTCCATCGAGAAAAAAAGAGAAGTCATCATCAGATGTCTCATTGACCATCTGGGAGAGGATCCAAGTGCCTTAATCAAAACCTTTGAGGTTGGTGCAATAAATCTGTTTTAGGAATATTAGTAGTTTATTTTAGCTTGTGAGATCATAGAAAAGTTTTAAGATACTGTTCTAAAGAAAAAAAAACACTTCAAAGCATACAAAAGAATAGCATTTGCATTTGCTATTGCTATAAGATTTTGGAGCACAGTGTCCACATATTATGAGTACCGGTGATGTCATACAAATGAAACTTTTTGTTTCAATGTTTGGAAATATGTGCGCTTAAAACAGTTGTTTCTCTTTTTAAAGGACGGTGCTGATGCTGTCTTTGTTGAAGAGGCTTTGGCTGAGGAGGTGATGAAGATTTACCTGCTGCAGAATCAAGACAGGTCAGGCGAACCTACTGATGTGGGTATTGTTATTGAAGGCGTTACTGTTCTGGGCAAACTTGGGAATCTGAGCAAAGCCTGTTGCTATCTTTTGGGACTGTGCTATGCTCTGGATCTGAAATACCCCAAGAATTTCAAATGCACATTTGAAGCATTTCAAAAAGTGTTCATGGAGCTGGATCCAGGAAACCTTTCTGTCAAGGTTCAAAGACTGAAAAATGACCTCTGTTCATTGTAGACAAAATTTCACAGGGCTGTTCTTAAAGTGTTAGACTTGTTAAGTGACATGTAATGCTCATCAAAAGGTTCAGTTGCGGCATTACATTGTGTTGACATTCCTGTTCATAAATAATGTTTGTACCATAAACTGTTTTTGTATTAACTTTCCAGATTCACATTAAGGTGTAAATGGGAGAGTATCTTCTGTATGTTTTTTTTTTTTTTTTTTTTTTTTTTTTTTTTAGTGCAATCCTTTTTGAAACCTTTTTATTTAAATTATGGATGTTTTTTGGTCACTCTTTAGTTATAATCTTCCCAATTTTTTGGAATCAAAATAAGATGTTCAAAAACTATGTCACAGTGCAAATGTTTTTTTTTTTTTCAGGATTTATATTTTTTTGGGATCTTAATTTTATTTTTGTCATTTGACCTTTTCTGAAAAGGTAAAGCACTGCGTTCACTTGAGCCACTTTTATTCTTTGTATGGCAGGTACATTTTTCTTGTTGTTAGCATCAATATGCCAGTTTTACAGAGTTTTATCAAGCATGCCAATTTGGATGCAATTTTATTAAATAAGGCTGTTGTGACTGAAATTTTATCCAAGTTTTATCCACTGAATGTAGAACAGATTTCAGCTCACTGTGTTCAGAGAAGGAATCTGCTAAATGTGTGATTCACAAAAAAGCTGTTTAAAATAAATCATTGTGAACAATGTTGAACTGACGTGGTTCTTTTTTCCTGTGTGTGTGTATAAATAAAATAACCACTTAATTGTAATTAACGTTTTTGCTTAAGTTAACTTAAAAATATTAAGTAAATTGAACCATTATTTAAAAACAAATAATTGTAATGGTGTAGGTTAAATGTGCCAAGCATTTCAGCATTTCCTAATTAATATTTTATGTAGTTTGAACTTTTGGTTACTGTTGTTTTTGTCATGGTCGCTGTGTGGCAGGCAGGATGAGGACCCAAAATGCAAACTCACGGACTCAGGGGATAAACTCAAAATGCAGCTTTATTGCTGACAGGTGACAAACGAAAGCAGTGATACCAAAGCAATACAAAACTAAACTACACTGGGAAAAGCTAATTGTAACATATACCAGAAGACACGGGGAGAACCACACACAGCATGAGGGAGAACGCGACGCCGAACAGAGGGAGACGCAGACAGAAATACACAGAGGGTTAACGAGGAAAGTGGGAACACACGGGGAACACAGCTGACACAGATAACCATAACGAGACAGGGCGGGGTGAACATAACACTGACGGGAGACGGGCAGAGTCAAACAGGAAGTACAGAGGTTCAGACAGGAGGAGGGAGAGCACGGGGAAAACACAGACATACGGGCTGGGGAAACATGGAATAGAACATAAGGAGAGACGAGGGTTCACAGATACACAAAGGGGCACACAGGGGATAAAAGCCACGAAGGGAAAACACTTAGGGAACAACACAACAGGGCAACTCAGGAAACATGGCCTAAATAGGGAACAAAATACAAACATACAAGAAAACTAAGAATACTGGGCCAACATGGCCCAGGACCATGACAGTTTTAACTTACATTTTCAATTGTACTTACTCAATTTTGTATGTTACTGTAACATCTTTAATTGTTCATAACAACTTATTCCATTTTAGTTGGATTTACTCAATTAATAAGGTGTATTTAAGAGATGTGATTGTTTTTGCATTTACTCATTATTTTTGAGTGTAAAAGTGTTGCACCAAAATATTTAAGTAATTATCAGTTTTAGTTCTTAGAGTGTAGAGTGTGCTGTAGCGTACAGTGTACGCTGTAAACTGACTGGTTTCCTTTGCATCAGTCTGCATCTCCCAGTTACTTTTTGTGTTTCCCACACATTTTTTCCCCAGGTGGCAAAAAATGTGCGTTCTCTTTGCAAGCTCGTAACCAGCGCTCTCTGCTGTCAAGGGTGAGTATTGGTTAATGCTCATCATGTGACTGATGCAAGGCGGCTCCTTCTATTTAGCCAAACTGTGATTAATATTTAAATGTTTTTGTTGAGGAGCATCAAAAAAAAGGCATTGGGGCTCCCATCAGGAAAGAAGCAGCTGCTTTTCTTTATCTATCTGCTCACATTCTTTGAGCCAAACAGCTCATCGCTGTTCACACACACACTGTGATCCGTCTCTGCGTGTGACAAAGGATGATTATTTTCTTTGTTCCCTGATTGCCAAGACTCTGGAGAATAATCATTTAAAACCAAAGGTTATTCTAATAGCAAAGGGTTTGGCTTAGGCTGATCCCAGACAATGACTGAGTTGACATTTGTTGCTGGGGCTGTTTGAAAGAGTAACTCTTCTTCTGGAAGAATAACGTGAGGTATGCTGGTTTCGTCTATGAGCATAGTCACCACAGGTTGTGACTAGGGGTGGGTTTTGATTATCGATTTATCAATTAAAATCAATTCTGGCTTGGATAACGTGATATCGATTCATTAAAATCCTGAATCGATTTTTTAATATAAATTTATTTTGCCCAAAACGCCAGAATCTCAGGTTAAACCTCACAAAATGTCAACCAGGGGCGGAGCGTGGGGGTGGCTTACTGGGCTTAAGCCCGGGTTGTTTTGTCAGAAGCCCGGGGTCTTTTGGAGTGTAATTTTTTCATAGTTAGATGCCTGGCTGACAACTGTATAAAACAAAAAGTACACACAATATTCGAAGCACATAATGCACACTGTGGGAATTTACGACTGTGCGTGAATCCCCCCTGATATTGGTATGATCCAAGCTCCGGCACTAAGCGACTGAGCGAGGGGGCGGGGCTGCAGCCAGGTGCTCTTGTGCCTGTGAGTGCGCTGTTGGAGAAACGTAGCCAGCCATACTAAGGAGAGCTTAAGTTTGACCAGGTACCAAAGCAAATCATTCGTACCGTACAAATGACGGTGAATCACGAAAGATTGATATCAAACTGATCACTTGACCAATATTACGTTACTCGCTCTTCAAGTGAATCAACAAATGGCGAAATGAAAAGCCGAACAAATGCTATTTTTTTAGAGTCTTAGCTTACGTGTGTTTATTTCATATTTTCAGTTCTTACCCTCCCCGACTAAATCGGTTTCAGTTATGTACTGAAATATAAGAATGGACATTCGAGGCTTCTTTCAAAGAAAAAACTCAGGTAAATGTTATTTTATATATTATGCTTTGTATGTTGTTCAGTATATTTCTATGCAAAACAAGAGGGTACACAGCAGGATATTCACATTTGTAACCAGATATTTACACTTTAGGGAGAAAACATTTTTACTGTACAACATCAATTTGTTTTAGATAAATATTGAAATATCTTTTGAATTAGTTAAATGTCAGAATAAAGAGAGACAGAGCTTCTATTTTTTATCACTTTCATCAAATTTAGGAGCACATGTACACTAAGTTTGTTAATTAATAAGAAAACTCCAGAGGATTCCATTCTGAGCTGAAGAAGCTTCTGATTGGTTAGTAGAGTCCATGTGAGTAAACTGGTGGCACAGCTGTGGATGCATATAAGACAAAACACAGAGCCTGTTTCTGTGACATGGGAACATCAAGAGATGTCAACCAAAACACCAGGAACAGAACTGTGGAGCTCCATAAGTGTGGCTCAGTTTGAATACAATTTGGTGCCATTTACAATTAAGAAATACAGATAGTTTCTCTCTTTACTTTAAAGTTAACAAATATGTTTTTATATTTATCTAAAAAATAAACATTTAGTCTGATTTGATGTTACAATTAAAAAAGTGTTTGTGTTTTGATCTGAAGAGTACATTAATATGTGGTTTCAACTGTATATTTAATGATTGTCAGCACAAAGAGGGAGAGAGAGGAACAGAGAGGGAGATGGAGAATGAGGACAGAACAGAGATGAACAAGAGCAGGTGAGACACACATGTTAGTCAAATGGTTGTTTACCAGAAGTATCACCGTATCACAGGTCCTCATGTATCTCGTACCTAGTGTTTCTTTTTAGGTTTGTTATTTTTCAAATTCTACATTTATTAAGTTATTACGGAGCCCCCCAGGGGACATGGGAGAAAAAAAAATTAGGGAGGGGAAAAAAAAAAATTAGGGAGAAAAAAAAAAATTAAGACGGACTTTTGCGAGATCTCGCAAAAGTATTGCGAGCGCTCGCAAAAGTATTGCGAGATCTCGCAAAAGATCCCGCTGCTTTTTGATAGCGTTTCAGTTGAAGGGTGCGGTGCTACGGTACGGGGCTCCATACGGTGCGGACATGGAGGAGGATTTAGAACATTTCTTGCGGTCAAGAGAGGTCCCACACGACGACATCATGCACATGCAACAAGACAAAGTACGTATAAACAACAAAGCATTAAACACCGCGGTTCAAAAGGCGAGTAACTTGTTGAAAAACCGAGGTCGTATATGCAGGCCTTTAATGTTAATTCTTGTAAATATGTTCAGGTTCATTAAACATAACTCGTTAAGTGCACATATGTTTTGAAATTTCAAATCGTGTCCAAATTCATGGGCTGCATCCTCCCGAGGACTCGGGCTTCGTGGTCTACGTGGGCCGGGTTCTCAGAACGGCTGGGGAAATTGGACGTCTAGCCTTCTGATTAGCGTCACCGCTGTCTCGGTGGAGTGTAATAAGCTCGTCCGTCTGCTCCTTTCTATCTAAAATATAAGACGACACTGGAGTAAATTCTCGACCATCTCGCACTTCTGTTTAATCAGTTTTCTGTGTGACGTTGATTAAGCGCTGTAAAACCAATGTGGAACCCACCCGGGGGATTAATAAAGTTTTATTTTATCGAATTTAATCTAATAACTTTAATCTCAGCCAAACCGTTTTACTCACGAACAAATGAAACACTGAAAAAAGCCAAACATTAACATTTTTAGGTTGTCTAAGTGTTTTATATATTAAGTTTAGCCTGAGTAGCTAAAGTCCGCGGTGATCTGAAAATAATATGCCGGGAGTTGTGCCGTTCTTGGCGGCTTTAGTGACCCTTGAGCTCTCGGCTACCTATCGAGCTGGTGGGTAACAGACATCAAGGAAAACGTCGAAGCACTTTTGCAAATATGCGATATCTTGATAAACCGAGAAGATATTTCAAGTTTATACACCCACGTTCTCCCCTGAAATATGTTTAAAAAAATTTTGTGACCCAGAAAGATTAATAACGGTCATTTTAAAACTTATTAACGGCCGCCATTACCGGAAACTGGAGTTTGGCTGGGCCGCACTTTGAATTCTGGGATATGGGCCACGAAGCACACACCGGACCCATCCTTCAAATTCGGTGAAAAGTGAATGTAATTCTTTGTATTACACCCCCTGGCATATGTTAATTTTGTTCTGGTTGTATACATGTTCTGTATACTGTTTCTTAATAAAGTTCAATAATTAAAAAAAAAATAGGTGAAAAGGAGGACGCATTTGTCTGCTGCATTCGGAGGAGTTTACGAATTTAAAATAGAATCTTTGTAGAGATTGCCAGAATTGTTGTACATTTCTGTGCAAATAAAAAAAGAGGAGTCTACGAAATTGGATAGCCTTCGGTGCATCGCTGTGACATAATCGGTCTACAAAAGCGTCCTCAGGAGGATGCAGCCCATGAATTTGGACAATGTGATAAATACAGTTTAAAAAAAAAAAAAGAGGTTGCAGCCCATGAATTTGGATGTTGTTATCTGGCTGTGCCATTACCATGGTAACATGGACAGCATGGCACAAAATACTTGGTGGAACTTACCTTACTTATACCTTACTAGCAAAATATTTTTTAGTAACGTAGTATATTGCTACAGGAAAAATGATTCTATGTTTCTTTACCTTCTTTTAAATGTACAAAGATGCCCTTTGTCTGTGGTTAGATTAGTTTAGAAGTGTCTTTTTAGACTTTCCCAGCAAAGACATATTGTTTCGGGGACATATTGTTTTATCTCTCCCAGCTCTCAGCTGACGAGACTAGCACCATATATGGAGTTGTTTATTTTATCTGTTTATTATTTTCTTATCCTGTTCTCACTGTCTCTGTGATTTGTGCCAATAAAAATGCCAAGCCACTGTCCATGGTTGTGGGTTGTTTCCAGCAGCTCACCCGTGTACACGTTAAGCATAAAAAAGTAACTTTGTCTCATTGTGTCTCTATTCCTCCTGGGTTTATTTTGCAGGGTTTTCTCCCAACATATATAAATATCTACTACTATTACTATACTAATACTAACACAGCAACAGTAAAGTAATAAGACAGAAGTTGACAGAGTAACTTTTGATAATGATCATGAACAGTGATTAAGAACTCTATTCTAATACAGTTAGTATTCCATGTGTGCTAGTGTGGCTTCCTAGAGTAAAAGTATATTAATACCATTTCTCTAATGTTTTATGTCTGCAGGTGGATAAGGCAGTGCTGTCCGTCATGACTGATGGACAAATGGCAAAATACATAAGGACATATGGTGACAGACTAGCTGTCCAGTCCTTCTGTCAACAAACTAAGTAAAGCACGGATAAAGAGACTGTTCTGCAGAACCTAAGAGATAAAATTGCGGCACGGAAAGTAAGATCAAAAACCAAAGGAGTGCTGTGTGGTTCATCAGGTGTGTTCCAAAAGCAAAGTGAAGGGATGGCAAGACAGAGAAATACTGCAGCAGAGAAGACCTGCAGAAAAATAGAAATCGGATGGCTTCATTTAAGCAGTAATGAATACCGTCAAGTGAGAACCAGAAATGGTGGAGGAACAAGACATGCAACTGTGGAAAAAACTACAACTGTAGCTAAGATTTTGGAAATGGGAAAGGACCTGTTTTTTTCAGATGGGTACTCGCCAAAAGGGAGAGTTGAAGACTTTGTCATTGATATCTGTGATTTTAAAAGAAATCCGATTGCTTTAGATGACACTGTTGGCAAACTTTATGAACAAACCAAATTGAAGATCCTGAGATTTTACATTTGCACGAAAGATGAAACATTGTTAACAGTTCAGTCCTCATCTGAAGAGGATTTTTCTGTCAGCATAACTGAAGAAGATTCACCGGTGACATTACTTGGATTTGACAGTGAGACAGATGATTTTGTCCCAGATCTACTTGAACATGGGGATTCATCTGACAGTGACACTGGCAAACAGGTTTGTTAAAATAAGAAAGTTATTATTAAAAATAATGATCACTTTAAAGTTACTGTATTTTGTTGTGTTTAGTAGTGCTCGGTGGTAACATGCGACATTTTCTAATTTTGTTGTACTATTGTACTATTGTACTAGGTTTGACTGTGCAACTGCAATAAAGAGTTGTCTTATTCAAGTGCTTTATGTACATCTACGAATATTTGCACTTCTGAAGGATGAAATTATTCCAGGAATTTGTTGTTGACTTGTGTGGTAAGGTACATTTAATACATCTGTGAAAGACTTACAGCTTTTTATTCATTAACATGTACAAAATGACTGGCTGCTGAAAAAATAATTGAATTATTTTCGTTTGTGTCTTGTGTTTGTTTTCTGGTTCACAGATTCACAATTTCCAGATGGAACCCAATCCAAAAAAACTGAAATCACTCTGTGAGGCAGTGACAACACAAAGTCCAGAAAAATCCCATCATATGCATTCAACCCCAACAGACATTAAAAACACTGTCGTGGGACAGCGGCAGCAGACTGACTCAAGTGATCATGATTTCCCTGACCACTGCTCTGAAATTATTGATCTGACCAGTATAGTTCCTAACAAATCCTTCAAACTAGAGTCCTGGGACAAACTTCCAGAAGATTTGGAATGTCGTTTTCCACACATAGACGAAGCGGATACGGTTGTATGGAATCCTGAAGAGGATCTTGTCAGAGCAGATGGTGATGACACAGTCGTGATAACCCTGAATTATGTCAACAGTGAGGATCTCAGACAGGTAAGACCATGGACAGTTGTGGTTGATATGGTTCAAGTGTGACAAAATATGGAAATTTATTAATAATCAAATTCAGTAACTTGCATAGTTCTGATTTTAAAAAAGCTGATCATGCATTCCTGCTTGGACAAAATTTAAGCATGTGTGTTATTTTCTGTAATATTCTTTTGGATCTTAAAAGAAATAACTCACAGTACTGTGAAAGAATTGCTCAATTTCTATTAATCAGAATTCATCTCTTGTTTGTTTAAAACTTGATTTTTTTGCAGCAGTAATACAACATTTTAAGTAGCAATAAGTACATCAAGATCTGATAAAAACCTGTGGGATTCCACTGTAATATGTCTTTTTACTCTTGTAAGTGAGACATGTAGGCTGAAAATAAAGTGGTGTATTTTTGTTCTATTTCTTAATACCTATTGACATATTTTGCAGACTTTTTAAGAACATTCATGACTTAGAATAGGCCAAGGTAGAAGATTGAAGAAGAGTCTTCTAATCTTGAAGGGTTAAGGTGTCTGTTGTCAATTAATGCAATACTTCCTTCTCAGAATGCCGACACAAATGGATTACCTATGGATGGTTTCCTGCTACCATTGTCTTCAGCTAATGGCTTGCCCACACCCCATATGCAGTCAATACAAGAGGAAGCACCCCAGATTGCACAGGTAAGATGGATCAATTCAGGCAACCATAAACACCTACCTTTACATACTGTAGAGATGCCAAAAATGTCATGCTATTTTCTGAGGATATGGCAGTTTGTGGGTCTATTTGAATTAAAAGGATATTGTCAGTTGAGAGACAATTCCAGTGTTTTACATTAACATAAGATTAAACAGGAAATTTAGTCTTGAAATCAAGTTATTTACATAACACAGCAGTGAGACATTGTTTTGGTGTCACTATTGTGTTCTCTACCTATTTTGCACATAAGTGAGTCTTCTCATACATGTAAAGAACACTTGTATAATTTTCTGTGAGGCATACAAGGACATCCATCAGGCCACAATGTTAATGTTATATATAAATTGTCAGTGCAACCATGGTTTGGGAATGTACAGCCCACTAAAATTAGACAAATAAATTTCAAACTTTTTCAGAACATTGATATTGTGTAATCTGTACAATTCATTTGCATTTCTTATGGAATGTGCATGTTTTGTCTTTTACTCAGGACCATGGACTGAATTTCATTGCACAAGGTTTGCGTTTAGATTCAAGCAACCAACTTTCCCCATCAAATTCAGGAGACCCACAGAGCCCCCTACATGTATCAATTCGCAGGATAAAAGTTGTTGATGATCTTTTGGCTGTATTTATAGACAGTCGCATTCTGAATGTGACTTTAAAGATGA
This sequence comes from Aulonocara stuartgranti, assembly GCF_965226115.1. Lineage (NCBI taxonomy): Eukaryota > Metazoa > Chordata > Actinopteri > Cichliformes > Cichlidae > Aulonocara > Aulonocara stuartgranti. Next base: position 151,173 of record NC_138953.1, on the reverse strand, counting down.
ACTTTGTAAATGAAAATGCTGTTGATGATGCTGGGGTGTCAAGGGAGGTTTACACTGCATTTTGGGAGCAATTTTTGGAACAGTGTGAAGGTGAAAATGAACAAGTTCCAAGGCTGAGGCCAGACTTTAGTGAGGCTGAATGGCAAGCAGTTGGGCAGATATGGGTGAAAGGCTTACTAGACCATGGTGTCTTTCCAGTGAGGCTGTCAAGGGCTTTCATTTTAGCCTGCATCCACGGAATGGACTCAGTTGATGTAGACATTCTGATTGCATCGTTTCTCAACTATCTGCCTCCTGTTGAGAGATCAGCTGTTGAGAAGGCTCTCCAAGGCACAATGGATGAAAATGATGAAGAGGACCTGCTTGACCTTTTTACAAGGATGGGTTCCCACTTCCTACCACCTAAGAACAACATGCAGCCTGCCATTGAAACAATGGCTCATAAGGCCATTCTCCAAGAGCCTAAGTATATAATGGATTGCTTCTCCACACCCATGGCACATCTGCAGCTGAAACTGGCAGACAAGGAAAGTGTGTTATCTCTGTATGAGACAAAGAAGGCCACAGGCAAAAGACTAGTGCAGCTATTTGAAGCAACAAAAATCATGCTGTCTCACGGAGAACAAACAACGTTTAACCATCTTCAGCGTTATGTTAAAAACGCTGATGAAACCAAAGCTGAAAAAATCCTGCGCTTCTGCACAGGATCTTCCGTGATATGTGTTGACAAAATTTTGGTGTGCTTTAATGCTGAAACTGGGCTCAACAGAAGGCCTGTTGCTCACACCTGTGGAGCTACCCTTGAAGTGCCATGCACTTACAGTTCTTATCCTGAATTTCGCACAGAGTTCGACAATGTCCTTTCCAGCAATTACTTTGAAATGGACATCATTTGAACTTGATGAGTGTACTAATGGTTAGAGCTGTAATTTTTATTTGTATGATTATCCTTGAGTTCATAAATTCTGTCTTGTTTCATTTTGTCATTGAAGCATTTGATATATTCAGCCGTATAACAAGCAGTCACAAATTTAATTTTCTGATGGTTTAGTTGTATGTTAGGTCAGATTTCACAAGGACTCTTTATTGTTTAAAATTCTTTGAAAATGACCACATCTTTAACTTCTGTTGAAAACAAGGTTTGTGTTTAGCGTTAGAGGGACAGATCACATCAAAATTTGCTGTACACATTGTCATTATTTTCTTTTACTCCAGCCATCAGCCAGAATAAAGGCTCGCTTTTGTTTTAAGTTGATTGTCCTCTCTCTCTCCTTGTCTGCTTTTGGGTACGTTCTCTCAACACACCTGCATACCCCGCAGTGACACACATTGGCTTGCTGTTTATCCATCTAGAATGTTTTGTCGTGAGTTGCCTAGTTTTGGGAGATATTAGCTGTAGAGATCTCTTCCTTGTTGAAAAACAACATGAAGCTACATAAGGACTTTGCTACTAAGCATTAAGTACCATGTGAAACAAGAGAGGGGTAGGCTTGTACAGTCAATATCTCTAAAATTGGGCAACTCACACTAAAACAGTGTGGATTAAGGAATACTACAGCTAGCGAACAGAAAAATTTGTAAATTTGATTTTAGGGTGAAAAGTCCATTAATGTTAGTAAAGAATGTCACTATGGTTGCGAAAGAAGTTATTGAAAGTTAATGATAAGACCCTGTTTACAAATTCTTAAAGCTGATGTGGCCTATAAACATCATCTTGTAACAATAAGTCCTATTTTCCCTTGATTAGCTTCCAAAATGTTTACTAGTTGTTTTGTTAAAAATCATATTGCCATCACAAGTTTTTTTTTTTTTTGAAAGGACTTTGCCATAATGTGACATACAGATGATTCACAATTCTTTATACTGTCTTATATAATTACAAATTAACAAGCAATGATAATCAGATTTAACAGTTTCTAGGATAAACAAGATTGTAGGCCAGGATTTCTAATTAGATTAAATAGTATATATGGTTAATTATAAAGTATTGCTACATTTTTGACAGATTATGCACTTCTGTCTACCCTTCTCTGAAATTAAAGTGCCTGGGAACACAGGCAGTCAATACACAGATGTTGTCGATATGCTTTTGTCATTTGCAATTTTTTAGTTGTCTGTACTACATAGTCCAAAAATAATTAGAAATTGATTAGATTTCAGTTTATTTGTCCGGTAGTTCAACAACACATATCATCCTTTCAGAAGTGGTGAGTTTTGCAAAAATAGCATTCGAATGAAATTGCTGTTCATCAACAGAACAGGTGGGTGCAAAGAATTTGTTATTCAGCTGATAAAATAAGCTTCAGATAAATTCAGTGACAAAAAAAGAATGTTTATATCTATTAGAAATTCTAAGAGTTCAAAAGGTCTCTATTTAGTTCTTTATTTTTTCAGTTTTGTTTAACCAACATTAAAAAACTAAATGCGTGAGTGTTAATTTAAACATTGATCTAGGGATTTCCACCCATTTAACACGTTATTTATTATATTTTATTTTATATTTTATACATTTTATTTTGTGATGTGATGTGAGCGCAGGTGCAACCCAACAGGCCCCAAACGTTCCTGGCAGCAAGTAAAAATGAAATATAAAAATATAGTCCAAACAGGTAAGGTGTAATTGTATCATGGGCCATAGTGCTTGGTCTGTTTGTCCGATGTAAATCAATTGCAGTTAGAGGCTACATTAATTGTCTTTCTGTAAGCACTTATTGAAATTATCTGAGCACATTACAAGTACATATTTGCTTACTCTGTATGCTCAAATGTGACCCGTTATGGCCACTAGAAAAAAAGCGGAGGCCCGAAAAAAAAGATGGGGGTCCTCCACCACCACCACCACACAGAGGCTGAGCAGTTGGCTTCCACATTTGTGATAATGGGAACACCACAAACGAGTACAGGAGACGTTTCACTTCCTCAGTTTCCTTTATCTCTCACTCACACACGCATGCATCCAGGCACGCAACAAAACATATTTTATTAACTCACCTGGATGAGTCCCATGCAACAAAACTGAAGGAGGTTTTTGTCCAGAAACCCACCATCAAAGTACCCGTTGTCTCTGATGTCTGCAAATAAGGATAACCAGAACTCCAGACACTGGCTGCGAAGAAAACGCCACCAGTATTCAATCCTTTGATTGGCGGTACTTGCTCCCTCCAAGTAACTCTCAGGGGTGTCGTTAGGAGCCACGGGCACAAGGAAACGCTGAAAGCCTCTAACATGGCCATTTTCAGTTCCAAGATCGCCCCTCACAACTCTAGGGCAGCCCTTTAAACGCTGCACCGCTTCTATGTAATACCCCCCGATCACTTTCGGATTACTATTTGTTGTGTATGCATTAAGCCAGATTATTTTTCTCGAGAAACCGTCAATACTACCATTGATACAGATGCCATATGGCTTCAGTTTGTCGTAGGAGTCCATGTGCCAGATGAAATTCGGCCCTTTTGAAAAATAGTTCCTCCGCCTGAAACGTACTGCTTGCCTCAGTGCGACGCCTCGGGGATCCAGCTCCTTCAAAACCAAGCGCACATCCTCTTTCCTCACGCGTAGTCCATGTTCCCTGCATTTAGCGTACATCCATCGGTATCCGTGAAGCTGCCCAGAGTACTGCAATTGGTTGTCTATAAATTCAACCAAGACGGCCAGGTCAGAGTACGCTTTGTGGCAATACTTTTGCGAGCGCTCGCAATACTTTTGCGAGATCTCGCAATACTTTTGCGAGCGCTCGCAATACTTTTGCGAGATCTCGCAAAAGTCCGTCTTAATTTTTTTTTTCTCCCTAATTCTTTTTTTTTTTCCCTCCCTAATTTTTTTTTCTCCCATGTCCCCTGGGGGGCTCCGTAAGTTATGCAGGCTTGTTTGCACAACAAGGCTAAATAATTATATAAACGTTTCTCAATCTAAATAGTGGACTTTGGTAGAATTAAAAAATAAGTGTAGTGCAGGTCTATGATGATTTTTAGTGCTACTATCATCTAGTTCTGATTCTGGTTCTGTCTTGGTTAAGTCCTCAGTAGTCCTGATTTTGAACTGTTGCAGTCCTGTGTTAATTCCGGATCAGTTCTGGGCCTGGTTGAATTGGGGTTTAGTCCTCGTGTCTTGATGCAGCCCCGACTTTGTTCTGCCTTGCTGCTTAATTAAAAAACTAGTCTAAGGTGTCCTGCACATGTGATATAGATTTTTCCCTATATGAAGTCATTCTTTTTTGAACAAAACTCAAAACAGAGCCAATTAATCTTTCAGTCATTTCTACCCCCCCCCCAAAAAAAAAAAAATAAATCCCACATGCATACTACCCTTTAGGGCTAAGCCCCGGGTGTTTCAAATGTCTGGCTCCGCCTCTGATGTCAACAACCACCAAACAGCTAAAACAGTAAAAGAGAGCAGGAACACGGATTCTGCACGGAGACGTAAACACAAAGCTCGGACCCGCCGACAGATCAGGATCAGTGAGATGTCGCCTTTCTCACCGACGGCACGGACACAGTCGGGGCTGAAAGCCGACAGCTCGCTGATTCTGATGTTTCGGCGGTTTTGTGTTTACGCCTGTGTTTTTTTGCTGATTCTAAAGCTGTTAGTTTGATCTCTCTCCAAATGGAACCAGCAGCAAAAGAAGATCCAAACTACGCTTCACATAAACATCATCATGAACTCACTCTTAGTGATAGTAGTGATGTGTCTGTTGCGAACGAAACGGCTCTTAGTTCTGACTCTTTGAAGTGAACGATGCCAACTCCTTATTGGGAGCCGTGGGGGGGTTCTCACCCTCTCTCTCGCACTTTTTTCCCGCTTCACTCCTCACGCAGTCTTGTGCTTTGCTGGGCAGAGGGGGGAGGGGCGGTAGTTACACTGGCAGTAGCACAGGAACAGAGCGGGAGGGAGAGAGAGAGAAAGAGCCAGGGACAACAACGTCACATTAGAAAGGTATAGAGATTGAAAATGTGACGTCACTCAGGGGTAAAACCGCAAAGAATTCTGGGAACTCGTGGCAAGAGGTACTAGCGCACGCAGGCTTTTAATTGAAATCAGTCACACAGCGATAAAAAGAAACACAAAAATGTCAAGAAGCCGTTGTATTATTAACTGCAATAGCCGGTCGCATGACAGCCACGGGAAGCCGACGGGTAAAGAGATCGGTTGTTATCGGATTACGTTGTTGAAGAGAAATTGTTCGAGCCATGTTTCCGAAGTAACAAAGAGGCGACTGGATTGCAGCCATTCAAAGACCAAATATAACGTCCCAGAACACTGCAGCTCACAGGTTAGTCTGCTCCAAGCATTTACACGAAGGTCAGTCTGCTGTTGTAGTTAATGCGTCATTTTTCTTAACATAATTGGTGATATAGGTTACAAGCAAGTCTGGCGCTGAACAGAAATTGTCGCTCCTTTGTTTATTGTGCATAAATAGTGAATTGTCCTGACACAATATTGTGTTTCGCTTCTGTTATTATGGTACATTGACAAAAACATATACTTTTATTCACAGGATAAAACAGGTTTTTTGTATCACTAATTGCCCAGTACGATTACAGCATACAGTATTATTGTCACTGCTACATTTCTGTGATGCTACCAGAAATTATTTCCACTGCTAATTAATTACCGCTGAGCTCAAAGGTCCTATTAATAAACGGTTAACGAATCTGTATTTATGACGACGATTTGTGAGACTGGTAAACTTATGATGTGTACGATGGTCTTTACTTTCTACACGGTGCATTTCAAGGTCCTGCACCCATCCGTCGGTAAACTGTACCTGGGCTTGTTGCAGTGACCTGAAGTTACTAAACTTCATGAGTGTATGCACTCACTCCAAGAACCGTATAATTATAAATATGAGCTGGTGAAAGTTGGGCAGCACGCTAACGTATTTTGTCCCTCTGTGTGCTCGTAAGGGTCTAACACTTTCACTGGTTTGATTTTTTTTCCTCGTATCTTTTCTTTGACTTTCATCAAGTCTGTCTTTGTACGGACCGGCATTGTTCTCCTTCGTTTTGTACATAACTTTTTGGGCGGCAAAGAAAAAGCAAGAATTTATTGGAACCGAAGAATGAACGTTTTGCGGTGCTGCAAATGCTTGCATTTGATGCAGGTACTTGGATTGTTTTGCCACGAGTTCACGGCATGCAATGAGCGAAAGTCACGTGGTCTGTCAATCTCTATAGTAATCATCCACAGCTATTTTCAGTTGCGGATGATAAAGGATTCAGAAAGTTTATTCATGCAGGCCCATATGACAGAGAACATGCATGTTCTTTTTGTTTTCATATTTTAGTTTATATTTAATTGTGTTGTGGTTTGCAGTGTTTTGTGTTGTTTCACTTTAAATTTGTTTAAAAGGAAAGAGCTGAAAATTTAAATAGTTAAAAGTTGAAATGTGAATAGTTGGTTTTTGTATTATATGATTTATTTATTAGATTTTATGTGGAGTGAATAAATAAAAGTATATTTACGGTGGCTCCTACAGACAAAACACGTACAAAACACAACAGAAATGCTCCAGGATGCTAGGGGGCAGTGTTGAGCTTTTGTTACCTCGTGGCTACACAAGCCAGGAAGTACCAACGACCGGATTTGGTGTGTGGTAATAACAGGTAAATGAACATTTTTTTAAATTATTTGAATATATATGAATGCTTGTGTATAAATACACAAACAATACACATATGCTTTCAATTGTGTAATTTAAGTGATCTAGTAGCTCTGTTTTGAAGTTCAGTTAACGCTAGAAATGTGTTTTGTAGTTTGTACGTGTTTTGTCTCTAGGGGCCACCGCATATATTTATATATAAACATATATAAATAAAACCACTTTTTTACATTAGTAATTCCTTTTGTGCATAATTTAAAATTATTGTTAATAATAAATTAATTAAAGCAACAAAACAACCTGAAGAGCCGGTTCTCTAAAAAGAGCTGGAAATCCCATCACTATTCCCTCTGACTTTTCTGTTTTGCTTCCACCACAATAAAATTACACTTCATGCACAGCTCTCTCTCTCTCTCAGTGTCATGATCCTGGGCCATGTTGGCACAGTATTCTTAGTTTTTGTGTGTTTTGTGTTTTGTTCTTTATTTATGTCCTGGTTTCTAGGTTGTTCTGTTAAGTTGTTCCTTATTTGACTTCCCCTTGTGACTTTTACCCCCTGTGTGCCCCTCTGTGTATCTGTGAGCCCTCGTCTCCCCTCCTTGTGTTTTATTCAATGTTTTCCCCAGCCCGTTATGTCTGTGCTCTCTCTCCTCCTGTCTGAACCTCTGTGTACTTCCTGTTTTACTTTCTCTCTCGTCAGTATGCGTCATGTTGCGTTCACTCCTGCCCTGTCTCGTTACGATTATCTGTGTCAGCCGTGCTCCCACTTCCCTCGTTAACCCTCTGTGTATTTATGTCCGCGTCTCCCTCTGTTCTGTGTCGCGTTCTCCCTCATTCATGGCCGTGTGTTTCTCCGTCTATTACGTTATAGTTTCCCAGTTTAGTTTGTATGGTTTTGCTCTCCAACAATAAAGCTGTGAATTTTGAGTTAATTCCTGCCTCCGTGAGTTTGCGATTGGGTCCTCATCCAGCCTGCACACAGCCGAATCATGACACTCAGTGTACTTCAAGAACAGTTTCCCGTCTAAAAATCTGTTTTCTGCATTATTAACTTGCTTGTTACACAAGTCTGCCGTTGTTTACAGGCTGTCGGCCGCTGTTTTTTTCCTTTTACTTACTTCCAACAAACCCTAATTTCTGCTGTTCAATAGGCTACTGATCAAATGTAAACTTTTTAAATTATGCATAATTGCAAAACTCTCAGCTGTGTCTCTAATCAAACCTCTGTAACTTTGCTCTGCTTCACTTCAGCAGCATCAGGTAATGTTCATGTGTTGATTCATGGTTTTCTTTCTTTTTTGATCTAATGCAGAATCTTTTTATAAAATCCAGGCCAGGAAAATCACCTTCATGTTTTTCTGTTTTATCTTCAGCTACTTTGACACAAAGGCATCTGCTGTGATGCTCACACCTTTGATAAAGTCTCACCACAAGTGTCAGCTTTGTTTCTATAGATACAAAAATATGGAAATGTACTGATGCATGATCTGAATTATAATATTTCTGACTGTTTGAGGCAAAATTTCCCAGATTCGAATCGAATCGAATCGAATTGAATCAAATCGAATTGTGGATCAAATCGATTCAGGACCTTGTGAATCAGAATCAAATCCATCCATCCATCCATCCATCCATCCATCCATCTTCATCCGCTTTGTCCGGGGCCGGGTCGCGGGGGCAGCAGCCTAAGCAAAGAGGCCCAGACCTCCCTCTCCCCAGCCACCTCCTCCAGCTTATCCGGGGAACACCAAGGCGTTCCCAGGCCAGCCGAGAGATATAATCTCTCCAGCGTGTCCTGGGTCTGCCCCAGGGCCTCCTCCCGGTGGGACATGCCTGGAACACCTCACCCAGGAGGCGCCCAGGGGGCATCCTTGTCAGATGCCCGAACCACCTCAGCTGGCTCCTTTCCATGTGGAGCAGCAGCTGCTCTACTCTGAGCCCCTCCCGGATGGCCAAACTTCTCACCCTATCTCTAAGTGACTGTCCTGTGCTACAGTCCATGTGCCTGGTCTCTCACACGGGACTGCTTGTGTGTGAGGTACAGTTCCATAATAGCCACTGATCTTTAGTTAACTGTGGGAATTTCACTCACACATCAGACCCATTCACACTCAGTGCCCACTAATATACCTCCACTCATATCTGAATACGAAGCTGCAGCTGTAATCAAACTGCTGACCTCGGCTGTGTCGGCTGTGTTCTTCCAACTGAGCGACACCCGCCCAAAACCACCAACTCAGATTTCCTTTCTTACACAAATCAAGAGAGATATTTTTGTCTTGTGTAATTGTAATTTAGGTCTTCCCATGACACAGCAGAAGTGTTGACCCACTGTATGTCTGAGTATTCAAGTCAAGCCTTTGATCGCAGTTATGTCGCACATGTTTGAAGCTTTGTAATGAGACAGTCATAAATAGCACTGATATAGTTGGCTGCTTAAAAGAGGCCTCCCACGTCACCCCTGAGGAACATCACTGAAAGGAAATGCATCAGAAGATGCCAGTAACAGCTGATCAATGGCTGCATGAAAGGACATCAGTGCAGAGGTGGGACCAAGTCATTGTTTTGCAAGTCTCAAGTAAGTCTCAAGTCTTTATCCTCAAGTCTCAAGTCAAGTCTCAAGTAATGTCAGACAAGTCAGAGTCGAGTCTCAAGTCACTGGTGTAAAAGTCCGAGTCAAGTCACAAGTCTGAAACTTTGAATTTCAAGTCCTTTCGAGTCTTTAAAAAAAAAAAACGAAAAAAAGCATGTTGCAGTTATGCTAAATGTAAATATTAGACCATGTAATTTTAAAATCTGTGTTTTTCTCAACACATGACAAAATAGTGAACTTAGAAAATATACACAAATTGTGAAATTGCACCTCTTTAAAATGCAGCTCAATTAAACCTAGCTCCAAGAATAATTTTCACCGACAGTTCTGAGATACGCTGCATGTTATTCTTGGATGCGGTTGTAGGACCGGCTTTAAAATCGCATGACAAAAATATCATACACATTAAAAAAAACTGTATCACCAACGTAGCCTGGACAACATTTGCTAGTTAGATGAAGTCAGCTATCTCATCGTAGCATATTTATATGCATATTTATAATCATACGGTTCTTGGAGTGAGTGCACACACTCATGAAGTTTAGTAACTTCAGGTCACTGCAACAAGCCCAGGTACAGTTTACCGACGGATGGGTGGAGGACCTTGAAATGCACCGTGTAGAAAGTAAAGACCATCGTACACATCATAAGTTTACCAGTCTCACAAATCGTCTTCATAAATACAGATTCGTTAACCGTTTATTAATAGGACCTTTGAGCTCAGCGGTAATTAATTAGCAGTGGAAATAATTTCTGGTAGCATCACAGAAATGTAGCAGTGACAATAATATTGTATGTTGTAATCGTACTGGGCAATTAGTGATACAAAAAACCTGTTTTATCCTGTGAATAAAAGTATATGTTTTTGTCAATGTACCATAATAACAGAAGCGAAACACAATATTGTGTCAGGACAATTCACTATTTATGCACAATAAATAAAGGAGCATAGCGCGACAATTTCTGTTCAGCACCAGACTTGCTTGTAACCTATATCACCAATTATGTTATGAAAATGACGTATTAACTACAACAGCAGACTGACCTTCGTGTAAATGCTTGGAGCAGACTAACCTGTGAGCTGGAGTGTTCTGGGACGTTATATTTGCTCTTTGAATGGCTGCAATCCAGTCGCCTCTTTGTTACTTCGGAAACATGGCTCGAACAATTTCTCTTCAACGACGTAATCCGATAACAACCGATCTCTTTACCTGTCGGCTTCCCGTGGCTGTCATGCGACCGGCTATTGCAGTTAATAATACAACGGCTTCTTGACATTTTTGTGTTTCTTTTTATCGCTGTATAACTGATTTCAATTGAAAGCCTGCGTGCGCTAGTACCGCTTGCCATGAGTTCCCAGAATCCTTTGCGGTTCTACCCGTGAATGACGTCACATTTTCAATCTCTATATAATATGTATGTTAAATTTTATATTTGGGGTAAAATATCAAGTCTTTTCAAGTAAACCGGTTCAAGTCCAATTCAAGTCCCAAGTCATTGGTGTAAAAGTCCAAGTCAAGTCACAAGTCTTAGAACATTTTTTCAAGTCAAGTCTAAAGTCATAAAATTAATGACTCGAGTCTGACTCGAGTCCAAGTCATGTGACTCGAGTCCACACCTCTGCATCAGTGACACTGGAGTTATATCCACACAAAGCGGCTTTGTACTCGCTCAAAAATGTGTTCTCAGGCAGCATTATTATTATTATTAAAATTATATGAAAAGTGATCCTCTTTAGTTTTTTGCTGGTTACTGCTGATCCAAAAACAGACACTCACTCACTGTGGCCAGCTCAATCAACCTACAAAACTGGTCAAATTCACTTATGACCCCCCAAAAATGCTTAAATACACTTAAAAATGCTTGTGACAATAACTAAAGATTATTGAGAAATAAGGAGCGCGAGTGTGAAGCATCTGCTTTTTCACAGAGATGTTTGCAGAGATAAAAGGATAACACTGCAAAGATCATATTGAATATTTCTGTATGCACATGATTGGTTGTATACAGTGTTGGGAAGGTTACTTTTAAAATGTATTCCATTACAGAATACAGATTACATGCCCCAAAATGTATTCTGTAACGTATTCCGTTACGTTACTCAATGACAGTAACGTATTCTGAATACTTTGGATTACTTAATATATTATCATGCTTTTTACAACAACGTGAATGTACTATTGCTGTGTGATTTATTACTATTACTGAAGGTCCGCGACTCCGAACTGTAGTAAAGGGACCTCTGACTAATACGGCGGGGTCCCTGTCGGCTCGTAGCCGAAAAATAGCTTTACTTTGTTGTGTGGGTCAACTTTTCTTGCGAGAGACAGAGAGAGGCGTTGAAAGGCTGCTCCAACGGAACTTATTGTTTTCAGAGGAAAACACGAACACGGTGTACAGTCGAGTCCTAACAGCTTACTTACAGCTGGGCTCGTCAGGCACTCTTCTTGGCTGCAGTGGTTATTATTATATTTACATGCTTCCAGCTCCCGTTTTTCCTCGATGACAACTCGTACCTTTCCACTCCCCTTTTTCTCCCTCCTCGCGCTCACAGACCCATAACGTGTATGGCAGTCCATTCTCCCTGCAACACGGACTACACTACCCATGATGCTGCATTCTTTAGAGCTATGCTTGTAGCATTCTGCCTGTTAGCTTAGCACAACAACAACAACAACGAAATGGCGCTCTCTCACCCAGGAAACACGCAGTCGCAGAGAGAGAGAGAGAGCGTCGCCCTGTAACCATGGCAACCGTAATGCTGCCGCCTGGAACAACAGAACGTAGCTGTCAAACAAACCCAAACAGTCCTGACCCGCGACAATATGAAACAGGAAAGTACCGCAGTGTAATCCATTTATTTCAACAAAGTAACTGTATTCTGAATACCACCTTTTTAAACGGTAACTGTAACGGAATACAGTTACTCATATTTTGTATTTTAAATACGTAACGGCGGTACATGTATTCCGTTACTCCCCAACACTGGTTGTATACTCTAAAGGTATCGCAGCATGAGAGCTGATGAGTCCAATAGTCTCTCTGTTCTAAACTAACCGCTAAACTGTGATGGTATATGGAGTCTGCAGTCAGCTGACCACTGAAACCTGACTACTAAGTGTCTGACACTGCAGGCTGACCAAGACTTCACTCCACACTACCCATCAGCTGAGTCAGTGGATCCACATGGATGAGACTGGATCCAGATTAGTTCGTGTCATTTACTCAAACAGCATCAGGAAATGTTTCCAATTGTCTTCTTCTATTATTTTGAATGTATTTTGTAAAGTTATGATGTCAAATGTGTGGTGGAATGAACCGGCAGCTTTTCCAATCTCACTATTGACTGAACATGCTTTAGAGCAGCGGTCCCCAACCCCCGGGCCTCGGACCGGTCCGTGAGTCGTTTGGTACCGGCCGCGAGAGTTGAGGCTCAGGTGTGAAATGTATAGTTTTCAGGGTTTTTATCGGTTTTCAGCGTTATTTTGTTATCGTTTTTATCGTTAACTCGGTTTTCCTGGGTCTTTTCAGTGTGTTATGAATAAATCTTCTTTTTTTCGGTACCGGTACTAGTTTTATTTTGTTGTATTTATCCGCGACACCTTAAAGGCCGGTCCGTGAAAATATTGTCGGGCATAAACCGGTCCATGGTGCAAAAAAGGTTGGGGACCGCTGCTTTAGACTACAGGCCACAACTACATTCATACGGTGCCTGAAGTGGTTGTATGCCTGGTATCTGTGGCCAGTTTGGGATCACCACGTAACCTAATGTGCGTGTTAGGTTACTGTGAGAGGAAATCAGAGAACCCAAAGGAGACCAGGAAGAAATTTCAAATTTCACACAGAAAAGTCAGAAACCCTCTTGCTATGAGCTGACAGATATCGCCCCGTTTCCAAGAGCTTGCTCAGGTGGATCATTGGATTGTTGTTGTTGTTTTCTGTATTATTGTAAAATATAAAGTGCTTTGAGAAAACTGTTGCTGCAATTTGGCACTATATAAATAAAACTGAACTGAACTAAATGATGCTTTTCAAACTTATACTTTCATTGGTTTGATACATCAACACTAATTTTACAGCACTTCAGATAAAAACACGGAAATGTAATTTTGGTGACAAATCCACCTTGTCCTGTACAGTCAGGACTCTCTGATACTAACATGCCTCCCTATAAATACAGCTCTGTGTAGGAGTTTAACTGCAGACAGACAGGTGGACATACAGATGGATCATAGTTAAGATTACAGACTGGATTTTCAAAATAAAATTCACATTTAGAGGGAGGCAGGTTTCATGTAGGTTGAGCAAAGTCTTGGATGGACGAGGTTTGGGTTTCACGTCAGGGCCCCTGATGTGGCACTGGATGAGGTTTTTAATAAGGAGGTGCATGGCAGGTTAAGCTTCTGTAGAACAGCTCATCTGCTCGTCAGAAGGTTGGTGGTCCAGTCCCCAGCTGCTCCAGGCAACATATAACCCCAAGTTGCAAGTTGCTAGAAAGCACGTGAGAATAGAAAATCTGAAAATCGTTGCCAGTTACTGTGAACCCCGCATGAGGTATGAATAGAAAATAAACTAGTAATAAACCATGTGCAGAATATTTCTCAGTAATCAAAGAGGAAAACAGAATCATATTTGGAGAGAAGCCATCCTCAAAGCTGATATACACATGTAGGAATGTGATCCATTGTCTCTTCACCTTTGCTTCAGCCAAAGTGTTGAGCCACTCTGATCACGTTATCTAATTTACTGTCGTTAATTAAAGGTTTGGATAGCTCAGTAGGTAGCGTGGTCGGCCCATGATCGGAAGGTTGGGGGTTCGAATCCACTGAACGGGCACCTGATATACCCCTGAGCAACTGTTAAAGAGTGAAGGTGAAAATTGTAGCCACTGTCTGTTAGACTGAGAATGTCCAACAGAGGAATGGGACGGATGATGGCAGATCCATGGTGTAATTGTGGTTGTGGCATTTCTGCCTCTCCATCAGCGTGTCCAAAATTAGCTCTGATAAACACAGACTGCATTTTACTTCTGGTCAAGTGATTAAAGAAAGTCTTTGCATAGCAGGCAGGGAGCCATTCATTCATAGCACAGCTGGATGATTGTGGGTGGATCTCAAAGACATGCTAATATGCAGCACTCAACATTTCATTTGCTGGAGTGACAGTGCTAACATCACACAGCACTTCCACCCCAGCCTGTCGTGAGATACAGGTCTTTCAATCCCCGTCCTGTTTAATCCAGTGGAAACAGCGTGTTGTATCCAGGCAACAAGTTTGTTGCCAGGTGACAGATACAGAGGTCCCGAGACCAGAGACTGCATGTAACAATTCCATATGAGTAAGGCTTTGAAAATCATGCTTTGATCAGCTTTACCCATTAAACCAAACGATGCATTCACATGCTCCGGCCTGCCTGCGAGCAGAAGAAGTGGCAGTAAAAGTCAATGGCAGGAAACTGATCTCTGCACCTTCTGTGAACCCTTATCTGCTTGCCTAATTGCCACATGGAATCGTGATGTTCGCAGTGACAGCTTATCAGAGGAGATATATCTGCCAGCAAATATGAAAACAGCCATAAGTGGTGGGATTATCAAACATGTTTCTGCCAACACACTGGGCCTTTAATGTGGCAGCCACAAGCAGAGATAATGATCATTTCCAAGAGCTTCAGCTGACAAATCCACCACCACCATTAAAGGCTTTCATTCTTGCCCAGAGCTGTGTGGGGAGACTGTATACTTTTACTTTGATTTAGATGCAGCTGCTTTAGCGGGGGCCATTTGTTTCCTCAGGCATGTTTATGTCAAGTAAGAACTCGGATTTGTTAGGCAAATATTGGAACTGTACGCTAGTTTACTGCTCCTTCTGTAGGTGAAACACCTGCTTTATTAAGCATATATTCTGTACACATATACACAGTACTATGGAACCTTTTAGACTCTTTTATCTTATTGTTTTGGTTTTTCACATTTTTGCTTTCAGCCACCTATTTTTTCATTCCAATGAAAATCCCGTGTGCTGTCAAAAATTTAATTAGCTGGAAAATCCTCCAAAGAATCTGGGAATTGCTTTGAAAAAACAGGAAAGATAAACAGGAAAGACTAAGATTGATCATGACTTTGAATGAATGAGTACTAACATTTAAGCACAAGTGTTAAGAAAGCAAGACTCCTCACTCAGCAGCTACAGTCATGAAAAAGGAAGTTCTCACTGAAAAGCTACACTACTCAAAACTTTTAGAAATCCTCAATTTTTCCACTTTTTTCAAATTGAAAATGGTGCATTTTAATGTCTAATTAAGATAAGATAAGATAAGATAACCTTTATTAGTCCCACACGTGGGAAATTTGTTATTTTAATTGCACTCTGAAATGAAAGCATAGTACAAATAAGCAGTTGGCATTAAAATAGAAACCATGGAATCAATTTATAGGCCAAAGTGTACTCTGATCTTTGACCCATCAGTAGCACCTTTGGCAGATATATATATATATATATATATATATATATATATATATATATATATATATATATATATATATATATATACGAAGGATTGTGTGTGCAATGAACAGGGCAGAGCAGAAATAAACCGGCTGCTAGAGGAGAACAGACTGCTTCAATCACAGTTGCAAAAGACAGAGCTGAATGAAAGTTTCTTAAAGGATGATACTGAAAAAGTAAGATATTACACTGGACTACATTGTTGTGCTGTCTTAATGTCCCTCTTCAACACTGTCAAAGATTTCCTGCCAATATCGAAGAAACTGACAGGTTTCCAAATGCTCTTACTCACACTAATGCGTCTGAGACTTGATCTTCCAGTCCAGCATCTTTGTCATCCATTCGATGTGTCCCACAAAACACTGTCTTTTGTCTTCACCGATACCATTGATGTTTTGTATGCCCGCTTAGGAGCACTGGTGCACTGGCCTGAGAGGCACTGTCTGCAGGCGACAATGCCTCCACAGTTTACTGAAACTTTTGGAAAACGAGTAGCCATCATTGTTGACTGTTTTGAGATTCGAACAGAAAGACCATCTAATTTAAAGGCACGTGCACAAACATACTCTCATTACAAGGGTACACACACCATAAATACCTCATCGGGATTACACCCCATGGAGCTATTTCTTTCATTTCCAGGGGATGGGGGGTCGTGCATCAGATAAACACATCACAGAGAGATGTGGCATTCTTCAAAAGCTGTTACCAGGGGACGTAGTATTGGCTGACAGAGGCTTTGACATCAGAAATGCTGTAGGAATGATGTGTGCGGAGGTCAAGATTCCAGCTTTCACAAAAGGCTACTGACACTTGATGCAAGGGACGTTGAACAAACAAGAGCAATTGCCCACCTGAGAATTCATGTTGAGCGAGTAATAGGTAGTTAGCGCAACAAGTTCAAAATGTTACACACTACAATGCCAATCCGATTACTCTTATCATGTGAGGCTGAAGACAACACTTCTTGATAAGATCGTTAAGGTTTGCTGTGTTTTGGTGAATATGTGCCCCAGTGTTGTTGTCAAACCAGGGCCAAATGACACTTGCTCCTGTTGAGTATTCTTAAAGCTGTTTTTTTGGATGTACAGTACATTGTAAATAGTTGTACTTTGTGTGAAGTTGTTTTAATAAAACAAAAAAGAATAGTATATTTGTTTGTTTGTTTTATTCTTGATCTGTTCACATGTACTTAGCAATCACATAAAAATGAAATGCAAACTATTTACATGGTAACACACAGCTGGCATTAATCTTGAACCACAAAATGAAACATTACAGGTTATTTAGAGCAGCACGTTGTTTGGAGAAGTATTTCCCAACAAGTTCAGGAAGGCACACTTTACGAAAGAAGTCTTGTGCTTGCTTTAAGCGCGGTTCCCAGAAATCCACATCAGGGAAGATGCATATCACAGCAAGGTCTCTCTGTGTCCACACAACGCGGTCACAGTGGTCGTCTGGGTTTCCACTACACTTCCTTATTTCATACGGGTCCACATTACGGATGCACGCAATTTTTTCAAAGTACCGTCTCTTGGCGTCTGGACACAATCGGTCGCGATACAGCCCCTTACAGCCCCAGTCTTTTGCGCTGATTTTGAGCATGGTTCTGGCAGTCCCGATTCCAACACTCCAACACTGTGCGCTTGTTCTGCTTCCTGGCCTACTGACGTGGCGCCGCGATCCCACAGTGCACTGCGGCGTGACGTCAACTCCAAAACCCTATATATATGTATATATATATATGTATATATATGGCAGCACAAGAACAAGCTCTGAGCACAAGATCCATAGAGGCCGGGGTCTATCACACCAGGCAAGACCCCAGGTGCAGACTGTGTAAAGATGCCCCAGAGACAATCCAGCACATAACAGCAGGGTGCAAGATGCTAGCAGGCAAGGCATACATGGAACGCCATAACAGAGTGGCCGGCATAGTGTACAGGAACATCTGTGCCGAGTATAACCTGGAAGTCCTGAGGTCAAAATGGGAGATGCCCCCAAGGGTGGTGGAGAATGACCGAGCTAAGATCCTGTGGGACTTCCAGATACAGACGGACAAAATGGTGGTGGCTAACCAACCGGACATAGTGGTGGTAGACAAACAGAAGAAGACGGCCGTAGTGATCGATGTAGCGGTTCCGAATGACAGCAATATCAGGAAGAAGGAACACGAGAAGCTGGAGAAATACCAAGGGCTCAGAGAAGAGCTCGAGAGGATGTGGAGGGTGAAGGTAACGGTGGTCCCCGTGGTAATCGGAGCACTAGGTGCGGTGACTCCCAAGCTAGGCGAGTGGCTCCAGCAGATCCCGGGAACAACATCGCAGATCTCTGTCCAGAAGAGCGCAGTCCTGGGAACAGCTAAGATACTGCAGGACCCTCAAGCTCGGGTCCTCTACCAGAGGCCTGGGAGCTTGAGCTTGTTTTTTTTGTACATATATATAGGGGGGCTGGAGCCTATCCCAGCTGTCTTAGGGCAGGAGGCGGGGTACACCCTGGGCTAACACACAGAGACAGACAACCATTCACACTTAGAAGCGAGACTTTGTAAAACAAAATGTTAGTGAACCTCAACGAAGATTTGTGTCTTCAGATTTCAGGTTTTGGGCCTTTGCAGATGTTGAAAGCACAGCACAGGTTTCACAAATTCTAAAAAAACAAACATATATTTGATTCCTCTGAATCAAACGTGTTTGGTTTTTGCATAACTGTCAAACTAATTTTAATACTAGACAAAGATAACCTGAGTAAATATAAAGTGCAGTTTGTAAATGGTGTATTCATGTATTAAAGAAAAAAATGCTATCCAAACCCACCTGGTCTTATGTGAAAAACTAATTGCTGACGTGTGATCATTGTACTGATGCATGACCTAAATGTGCTTCAGCTTCAGGGCGTGAGCCGATGGTTTTTCAGGATTTTCTTGTAGAAATCATCATTCTTCAGCTGACATTTAGGATTCCTGTTTAAGACACCACTCGTTGAGTAGTGGTGTCGCAAAAAAAAACCCCAAACAAAAGCAGGAACTGACATTTTCATCAGTGCAGAGATGTTTAAGTTGGAGATGAGGATGTCATTTACGAGTACACTCTGTCCTAACCACCTGCATAAAGAATGACAAATGTGAAAGGTCTAACGTGGTGGACGTTTATCATTTGTGGTGCTCAATGGATGAATATATTTATTTTTCATTGTAAAAACAGAATTTCTCCTTTACATTTTCATAATCACGTGTGCCTGATTCTCGCCCTCAGGCCATATGTTTGACACGCCTGAGCCAGGCAGACTGTGTACATTTGTACCAGAGTTATACAAATTAAACAGGACACCTGTGACCTGGTAGTTTAACCTTTACTATAGCAGGCAGCACTTCATATGCATGCAGTTTTGCATTTTTCAGTTTAATTCTTGAGTTATTCTTTTATATTATACGTTTTTATATATGCTGTACGGAACGGTTAAGGGTTCTTTCTATACAGCCTTGGACTAAAAGGGCTCTCCACTCTTGCAGAAGTTGGAACATGGCTGCCATCTAGTGGACACTTCAGCACTTTTACATCAGCCATTCAATGCCTTTGTTTTCTTTGAGAAGCCCCACTTGGTATGAATGTCAGTACAGGAATCCTGATCTGATGATACTAAAACTCACCTTATATAACATTTATGTTATTTTGTGTTTGGAAGTGAGTGCACAAAAAAAGAACCCTACAGTTTTTTAATTCTTTTACCTGAGTCACCACTTTTATTATTTTCCAGACCGAGGTGCATCCATGAAAGTAATAACTCAAGACCTGTTTGTATAATGACACTTACAGCAACAAATGGTTATGAATTTGACTCTCACAACATCATTTTGTTGAGAAGGACTGGTTTTAAAAGGCAAAACAACATTTGAACGGCAAAAGCTCCAATCAACATGTTCATGCTGTAACTATTTGTTAACAGAAGCGCTGCTTTTATTGCTAAGGTTTCAAACAAAAAAACAAAAAAGGACACCAGTGTGGATTTTGAATCAATCACATATTCAGTGCTTTCAGTGTTTCATTAACATCGTTGTTCAGACAGCAGGCTATTTTCAAAACACCTCCAGGTCTGCAGCGTTGTAGACCACTGCTGTCTCCTCAGTGCCCACAGCAGCTTCCTCTTGAGCCTCCTCGTCTTCTGCAGCTTCCTCCAGAGACTCCAAAGCCTCGTTGGTATCACTGGCAAAAGTCTCTCTGGAGACGTCATCATGCTCCTGCAGGTTTAGGGTGCCGATGGCCTGCTTCATCTTTTTGGCCACCAAATGTCGCCTCCTCTTCTGGGCAGCCTTCTTGCTCTTGTACTCCTTCACCTGTTCCTCAAAGAATATCTGCTTGATCTGGGCCTTGGTGATACTGGGGGTGTTCTTCAGCAGGTTGAGATACACCCCACCCGGTGTCCGACGCCTGCTGCCGTCCATGGTGTACACACCGCCACTCTCCTCCAGGGTGGCAGTCTCTCCGAGAAGTTCTATGGCTTTTTTCTTGCCAACTACTTTGACAACTCGAGTGATCAGCTCCTTTTTGGGCTCCTGCAGCCTGAACGCAATCTCCTCTATCACCTTATCATCTGGGTCACCTTCTGTGATCTCATAGCGGCCCTTGATGTCCATCTCTGCTCTGGGGCCCAGCCGCTCCTTTGCAGGTCTCTTTCTCTTTGCATCACCTCCTGTGTTCTCCTCTGACCCCCTACCCTTCATGTACTCCTCCAGCTCAGCATCCAGCATGCTCACTTCTCCTCCTTCCTTTGACTGTGCCTCCATCTCCCTCTCCTTCTCCATTATCTTCCGAGCTAGGACGAAATTATAAGTCTCCACATTCCTGGTGGACATGCCAACACCATCCATGCCAAATATGCCAAGTTCTGCAGTGATAGCGTCCTGGCACTGCTCTTGTACTACAGAGCCCCAAATGTTATTCACCTTGCGGCCACCCGTCGTCCCCTGGGCGGGCACAGGGGTCGGCCCTAGCCGGGCGCTGCATGCAGGCGGCTGTGGAGCACTGGACACTTTCTGGCGTTTCCGGCGCCAAACAGCCGCCTCCTCGTCAGAGGACTCCGGGTCACTGTCACTAGACTCTGCCGTCCTACCTGTGCTGCGATAAGCTGCGGCTGGAAGTGTCTGAGCATAGGCTCTGTTCTGGAAAGACTGGCCGCAGAAAGCCGGGGGAACCTGGGGTCGAGCTTCTTGTGCTGCTGTGGCTGGTCCCATCTCAGTATCCGAGCTGGACCCAGAGATCTCTCCATCTTCCAGGTCACCGTCCATGAGATCTCTGCCTCCCGCCATTTCTTGTCTGAAAGCCACACCGAAGCTAATGGCCGTACACTCCTGTTTTATTACATCGGCTAAAGTTGAGGCCACTAATTAGCGTGAACAGCTAACGCTGCACCGTTAGCGGCTAACGACACCGTTGAACCCAACAGAGAATTAATTAAGTCCGGGTTACAGAGGAAATACCTCCAGTGCAGGCTACAGCAGCAGGCCTTCTGCTCTGTATACAGCTGGACTTCAGCCTTGCTCTACTATTTCAGTCACACACTGAACTGCTAGGAAGAAGCTGACAGACCAACTTGAAACTCACAGAAAAAAAATCCGCGCTAGGCTAAACCGACACTTCCGCCTTCAAATTCTGACACCCTTTCAAAATAAACAAAAGCGATTAAACGTTAGAACGTTCGTTATAAACGAACCACGTCAAATATGGTTGAGAAGTATCCTAAATGTAAATATATATTACTTCAATACTTTATTTACAGCTAACGTGCAAACCAATAGGTCACATAGGCAGTTAGTCGTGTGGCAGCAATTTTCATATTTCCATATAACAGGTTGATCAATGTCTGAAATATAAAGTTATTTGTTCAGGTGTGTTTATCTCTGTTTTTTATTGGTTTAAGGAGAGTGTAAGAATAGATTTCTTTGTGCGGTTGTCATCAAATCCTGTGATATTTTTTCCCTACTATGAAAAAAGTAAGTCGTCATCTCCGGCGGATGTTGCGTCAGCAGAACGGCACCGTTACAGATAAACAATATGGCAATGTCCGTACAGTGCCTCACGTCTGCTGGGAGATTTTTCTTACAAAGACATTTACTGAAGAAGAATTCGATAAGCAGGGTAAGAAGAATTGATTCATAGTCATGTTTGGAGTTTCTCATTTAATTGATATGCCCGTGACAGCTGCCAGTGCTCAGTGTCATAGAGGAAAAGCTCTGCGCATGGCCGGCTTGTTTGCGAACAGCTATTTAAGCTAGCTTAGCTATCACGTGATCAACTCTTACTGTGATGTTTGGATGTCCCTGTGTAACAGAACCGCCAATGGGGCAGATTCATTCATTATCGCTGACTGGTAGCAGCAAACGTAACGCTCTAAGTTTTGAAGCGTCATGGTGACTGGCTGTCCTTCTCCCGTAGTTCACTGCTGGACCGCACAGACTCTTGGTTACCCAAGCTGCTCACCAGGTGGCGCTAAATGTTCCTGAAACCAAGGTGACTGCTTTAGAGAACGGACTCCGGGTGGCATCTGAGGACTCGGGGCTCCCCACCTGCACAGTAAGCTGGAAGTAAACAGTTTAAAACAGGCTGCTTTAATACATGCACGTAAATATGTTGTTAAAATACCATAACCATTGTGAAGCAGCCAGCCAAATGTAATAGGCATGACAAAAAATGTTAGCATCTGCTAGCTTTGCCACTACAGGCTGAGATGTGGGGTTGTGGTACAGTAGCAGCAGTTTGTGGAAGCGTATATTAATTCCTGCTTTGTTCCAGGTGGGCTTGTGGATAGATGCCGGGAGTCGCTATGAGAACGAGAGAAATAACGGCACAGCGCACTTTCTGGAGCACATGGCATTTAAGGTGAGATGGCAGCTACGCAGCAAAGTTTTTAAAGCAGTGGTCTTTATTTGAATGTATCTGGCCTATGCAGAGAGGGAAGAATGCATTCTAATAGTTCACAGCAGTATAATAACAAAATAATGACATAAATGTAAAAATTCAGAGTTTCTTTATAAATGAAAGTAACATTCAAGACTTTGTTCACTTTGTCTGTATAAATGTGTGACAGGGCACCAGGAAACGCTCTCAGCTTGATCTGGAGTTGGAGATCGAGAACATGGGGGCTCACCTCAATGCCTACACATCCCGCGAGCAGACTGTTTACTATGCCAAAGCTTTCTCCAAGGATCTTCCGAGAGGTACGGGAGGGCAGAGGGGCTGAATGTTACATGGCAACATCTCAAACGAAAAACCTGGAATGTGTTAAAGCACAATAAAATATCTCTCTGTGTCAAAGCTGTGGAGATTCTGGCTGACATCATCCAGAACAGCACGCTGGGAGAGGCGGAGATCGAGAGGGAGCGAGGGGTGATCCTTCGAGAGATGCAGGAAGTGGAGACCAATCTGCAAGAGGTGGTCTTTGATTATCTGCATGCTACAGCGTACCAGTCCACAGCGCTGGGAAGAACCATCCTGGGCCCCACTGAGAACATCAAGTGAGACCAAACACCTAAAAAACACAAAGTACTCTGAGGTTTGCTGAAAGCATCCTGCACAGCTTAGCTTCCTGCTGTGTGTTTGTGACGCAGGACCATCAACAGAGGAGACCTGGTGGAGTATATCACCGCTCACTATAAAGGACCCAGAATAGTGTTGGCTGCTGCTGGAGGTTAGAGCTGTTTTCTGCTCACGTTTCGTTAACATTTTCTGTAAACCTGCAACAAACAGTCACTGATGCATGAGCACTGCTCAAAGTATGCAATAAATTCTGAACCAGAGTAAAGTTGATCTGATCTCCAGGACTCGCTCCCTCTCTGATCAGGTGTCTGTCATGACGAGCTCATCGATTTGGCCAAGTATCACTTTGGAAAACTTCCCAGCAGACATCAAGACGAAGCCCCGGCTCTTCCTCCGTGCCATTTCACAGGAAGTGAGGTAAGGCTAACTTTAGTTTCTCACTACTGCATAACGGGGCGTCACATCAGCACAGAGCAGCTACTGTGTTATTTAAAGAATGAGATCGAGTGTATCAGAGTAACACGGTTGTCTCTAAGGTGGATGCAAATGAAGGGTGATGGCTCAGACATGTCCACGTCTTGGAAAATGTTTAAAACACACATATTACTTGAGATGCCTTAAATCTAGTTCAGATGGGTCTACAAGTGAATATGACTTTAGTCAGATGGTACGCGAGTTTCTGCACATTTTTTTTTAATATATTTTTATTAGGATTTTGTTCATAGTAACAGACAATGACAAAAAGAACAAGTACACAAGAACCAGAACAGAACTTAGCTCAGGCAATACAAGATTCTGAGGCACATACAAACCACAACCTCTCCAGGAATCAAAGCAAATCACAGTAAGGCAAGGCAAGGCAAGGCAAGTTTATTTGTATAGCACAATTCAACAACAAGGTGATTCAAAGTGCTTTACAGAGACATTAGAAACAAAAACAAATAAAAAGCATGATTTAAAATTGATTAACACAAGCAAACAAACAAACTAACTAATTAACAAACAAACAACAAACAACAGTATATAAAATCAAAACAGATAAAATCAGAACAGTAGATAAAATCAGTAGTTAAATGTAAGTTTTGAAATTTAAGCTTAAAGTGTGGATTTGGTGCTTTATTCAAATGCAGCTGAGAACAGGTGAGTCTTCAACCTGGATTTAAATAAACTGAGTGTTTCAGCTGATCTGAGGCTTTCTGGGAGTTTGTTCCAGATATAAGGAGCATAAAAGCTGAATGCAGCTTCTCCGTGTCTGGTTCTGACTCTGGGAACTGATAAAAGACCGGATCCAGATGACCTGAGGGATCTGGATGGTTCATACTGGGTCAGGAGGTCATTGATGTATTTTGGTCCTAAACCATTCAGAGCTTTATAGACCAGCATCAGAACTTTAAAGTCTATCCTCTGACGGACAGGCAGCCAGTGTAAGGACCTCAGAGCTGGACTGATGTGGTCCACTTTTTTGGTCTTAGTGAGGACTCGAGCAGCAGAGTTCTGAATGAGCTGTAGTTGTCTGACTGATTTTTTAGGTAGACCTGTAAAGATGCTGTTACAGTAATCAAGCCTACTAAAGATGAATGCATGGACTAGTTTTTCCAGGTCCTGTTGAGACATCAGATCTTTTATCCTTGATATATTCTTGAGGTGATAGTAAGCTGACTTTGTTATTGTCTTAATGTGTTTTTCTAAGTTTAGGTCTGCATCCATCACTACACCCAAATTTCTCGCCTGGTTTGTGGTTTTTAGATGTATAGATTGAAGTTCTCTGGTGACCTGTAATCGTTTTTCTTTGGCGCCAAAGACTAAGATCAATAAGATCAATAGTCAGGCAAATGAATTCAGACTGGGAAAGCCTCTGCACACGGTTTAGATTTTCAGTCGGACTTGGATCATCCAGTGTGACTGCATCATGCAGGTTCATGCAGGCTGTGCTTTCTAGTTCACACGGCATCAGGCTTTCATTAATGGAAACCTTTTAGATGAAGAAGGCGATAGATGTGTCGGATATTCCCTGAAATGAACGATTATACTGCAGCTGGACATGCTCGGGGAGACGGTGAGATATCGTTTAGAGGAGTAACCAGAACAAGTTTGCTTTCAAGTTGTATTTAAAGTGGTTTAAAAGACGTGTAAAAACAGTCATGAATTCAGTTTCTATATACACATATGCATCCTGTCGTCTGCTGCTCGTCTCACAGATTAGATTTGCTCTTTAACCCAGCTCTGCCTTCAAAACAAAAGCGTTGACAGTTCCCCACTAACTCCTGCCGGCCTGTATCACAGCACTGAGAACTGTAGATACTTCCAGTTAGGGCTGGGCCATATTATACCGTTCACGGTAATACTGGTATAATGTTAGGCAACGATAGGAAAATGAAATATCGCGATAGAATATGAGTAAAACGCGCATGCGCGGTGCCTTTGTTTTCATACGCACATGGCCGATTGTTGAGTGAAACAGATGAACCAGAATTGGTTTGTAAAAATGGTGCAGCTTCAGTGATGTGAAACTGGTTTGGTGTTTGTCCGTCAGATACACGACAAAGCACATTTTTTTGCAGAACATGCAAGCGGCCGTCGTTATTGTCGTATTTGTCGGACTAAGATGCTCTTAAATAGGGATGGGTACCGGTGTCCGGTGCCATGATGGCACCGGTTCTGACAAACGGTAGTAACCAGACCGAAAAGCAGCGCACATTTCGGTGCTTTATTTCGGTGCTTTTTTTCCCTGAGCTGTGATAGACTTCTAGCCAATCATTTTACGTTTCCCAGGATAGTAGGCGGGGCCAGGTACGTACGTTCAGTTAGAGCAGAGCTACAGATTAAAAATGTCCAAGGCGAAGCGGTCAAAAGTCTGGCTGTACTTCACAGCAAAATATGCAAACTCAGCAGCAACAAGTGCTTTAAGCTGATACTGTGATACTGTCAAAGGAGGTAACTCCTCAAATCCGATGAAACACCTGGCGACGCATAGTGTTTTTTTTTAAAGCCGAGAAATGCGCTGTATTTGATAGCTTGCTGCGAGACCTCACACTGTGCACGTTGGGTGGGTTGCCAGTTATCGGACCCGGAGCAACATCCCCCAAAAACCCGAAGAATAGAGTCCTGGCCCCTAGCCCTGCCAGTGTAGCAGAAATGATGAGGATGATGATGCAGCAGCAGCCGTTCTTCTCTGCGTGAGTAGCTTCATGTTGTTCGTGTGTAATTTACGTTGAGTAGGCTAACCACGTTATTACATTAATGCATGTAAGGTGAACTAGCAAACATCATCATAGCTACATGCGGCTGTCTTCTTGTTTGATGGCAGATGCTCCCTTCACCCTGGCCAAAAAGGCTAAAATGACCAAAGAAAAAGTGGGAAACAGCTGAACATGAGAGGTTTTTGGACAAAGTTTGTGTTTTTTCCATTGTTTAAGCACTGCTTCCAGCCAAGAGTATATACCATATATGCCCCATAGCTGCAGAAAAGGCTAACATTGTTATCTTTTTACAAAAAAAAAAAACAGCTGAACATGAGAGGTTTTTGGACAAAGTTTGTGTTCTCCATTCTTTAAGCACCGGTTCGAGCACCGTTTAAGCACCGGCACCGTTTCAAAAGTACCGATTTGGCACCGGTATCGGATAAAACCTAAACGATACCCATCCCTACTCTTAAATCTGGGAGTAATCTGGGTCCTAAACTCCGTATGCTTCAGGTCAAACGACACTGCAGCATCACTGAGAGTTTAAAAACTGTCTAAATTCTTTCATCTTTAATAAAACGATCAGCATTGCTGCTTTACCAGGTGAAACTATGAAGTTTAACTTCCAGGCATCCATGAAAACAAAATGTATTACATTTAACGGAGTTAGAAGTTAGCAGGAAGCTAGCGGAAGTTAGCTCGCTAGTTTCGCTAGTTACCTAAGCATGATATAGCATGTTCTGACTGAGAGATTTCTGAAAAAAATCAAACGTACAGCTCTGCTATCACTTCCAACATAAATGAAGACAGGAAACTAAACAGCAGTGACGTTTGTAGGGTTACTGAAGTTGGGCTAGCTGGTATATAATGATGTGCTACGTGATCGCTAGCGACACAGCTATGTTAGCATAACATAAACAGTGAAGCTGGAGGACGAACGCTAACACTTTTCCACTTATAAAAGTTAACGTGAAGGTTCTTCATGGTTAGAAACAAATGCAATCGCATGGCAGGATGCTGTAAACGGACCAAACTTCAGTCAGGAGAACAACTGAGATAATCCATCCACAATACGAGGTTAGTCATTAATATACTGCAACAACATGGGAATAGAGCAGCTGCAGAGAATTCAACATTAATGAATCAATGGTACAGAAGTGGAGGAAGCAAGAAGAATGAGTTTAATAAAATTTGATTTATCTGACTGCTTTGTTTCGCTTAATGTGCCTTATAATCCCGTGCACCTTATGGTCCAAAAAATACGTACTGCACACTGCAGTTTAATGTTGCAAAGCACCTCTTTTTAACTTCAGTGGATATTATACATGGTTATGCTCAGGATATGTCAGCCCATTTCTACTGGAAATGCCTTTTGGTTAAACTTTCAGCAAGGAATTTGCATTTGCACGGTTACATTTTTATAAAGCTTTAATGTACATAAAAACCAGCTTCTTGTTTACGTAAAAATAAATGGAAGGTTGTCTTTTTGTGCTAGTAATGTTGTGGAGGTGTATTTTGTCTCGCATCAATTATATCGTCAGTTATATCGTTATCGCAAAGTTTCAAATATATATCGTGATAAATATTTTTGGCCATATCGCCCTGCTCTACTTCCAGTAGACCTCAGTTAAGTATTTGTGTGCTTTCTATCATTCGTTGACTGTGAAACTGGTGCAGTTTCATTTCAAGTTATTAAAAAAAGCTTTAATTTGGTGAATGCTTCAGGACTCTGTTACGGTTTCAGATCAGAGTCCGTGACGACAAAATGCCACTCGCTCACATCGCCATCGCCGTGGAGGCTGTCGGATGGTCTCACCCCGACACAATCCCACTCATGGTAGCCAACACGCTCATTGGAAACTGGGACCGCTCGTTTGGTGGAGGCGTGGTGAGTACTGAGGAAACCTTGGATGTGGCACGTGTTGTTTTCTCTGTGCTGCTGCTAAATGCTCTTCCTCTTCTTCGCCATCTTTAAATAAAAACTGACCACACATACGTGCTCAGCATTTATTCAGCGAACCGTTTGTTTCTATGTCCTCTGAGTTTAGAATCTATCCAGTAAGCTGGCTCAGATGGCCTGTCAGGGGAACCTGTGCCATAGCTTCCAGTCCTTCAACACCTGCTACACAGACACAGGCCTCTGGGGACTCTACATGGTGTGTGAACCCGGCACCATCAACGACATGATGCACTTTACTCAAATGGAATGGTGAGCGCGCTCAGATCAGTTTAGTCGTCAAAGTTTTAAAGAAGGTTAAACCTGCTGACTGAACGTGTTTAACGCTTGTGTGTCGCTGCTTCCTGTCAGGATTTCTCTTTGTACCAGTGTGACGGAGAGCGAGGTAGCTCGGGCCAAGAACCTGCTCAAGACCAACATGCTGCTGCATCTGGACGGTAAGGCAGCGTGACTGTAGAGCGTGCAGTCGTGCGGCGCCTGGTTTCACGTGTTGATCTGCTTCCTCCAGGATCCACCCCAATCTGCGAGGACATCGGCAGACAGATGCTGTGCTACAGTCGCAGGATCCCTCTGCATGAGCTGGAAGCCCGCATTGATGTGAGTCGACAGGTTCTTCTGCTCTGTCAGTAACTGTTACCGGAAATCCAACTGAGGGCTGCGTTTTGTACAAGTTCATAACTCTGTGTACTCTTAGTATCCAGCAGCTACGGTTGGCTCTGTTATTGCAGCTCAAACTGAGGCCTGTACTTCACTTTTTATTTACCTGGTAACCATGGTAACCTGTTTAGACAGATTATAGTGGTGAGACTGCGTCGCGTCTCCAACACCTCCACGTTGATGCGTCCTTAGCGCGTGGTGTCGCAGAACGTCGCAGCTGAATTCCACCTTTGTGACTGTTGAACGTAGAAAAACTGCAACCAGAGGAGGAAGTGAGATCCCAGGAACGTTGAGCTTTCTGGCACTCGTCACGTGTGCTTATTTGCTGCTTCCATATTTAAAGTTAAAATGCATCATAAGAGTATATTTTTTCATAAGGCCAGGTTTCTTTACATTTAAAGCAGTAAGACCAGAACAATAACAGAGTCACAGTGATAAACTGTGTGAGGCTGAGAAAACCTCAATGTAAATCTGGTAACGTCCCAGCCGGTGTCTTTAAGCACGACCTGAAATAATGTTTGAAAAGCTCTTTTTGCCCTGATCCTCCACCATGTTTGTCTCTGGCTCTCCACAGGCCATCGACGCCAGCACCATAAAGGACGTGTGCACCAAATACATCTACAACAGAGCTCCTGCCATCGCAGCTGTCGGTACGTTTTCAAACACGGGACGCCTGCAGAGGCTGAACCTAACGAAACTCGGAGTGTACGATAAAAGGAAGCCGGCGGCTCAGTGTGGGGAGTGAATCCCAGTTTGAACTCTGCTGGTGATGCAAGTGATCGTCACTGTGACGGCTGAACTATGCAGACTGATGTTTTAGCTTTTAGCCCTGATTTACAATTTTAATCAGTTTTCTGTCGCCTGTAAAGAAAAGAATGGTTTATCAGAACTCTGGGTTTAAATCTTGAGCCAAAACAGGAAGTGAGCGTAGCTTCAAGTGTGACGATGCAGTCAGTCAAAGATCAGAGCGTCTCTGGAACTCAGTCTGTGTTCAAACTCGTGTTTCTGCCTGATGTTAAAGCAGATAAGCAATAAGTTTGTTTGTTCTCAGGTCCAATCGAACAGCTGCCCGACTACAACCAGATCCGCAGTGGGATGTTCTGGATGAGAAGCTGAGCAGGACACGCTGAGGAAGTGGACAAATGCAAAATTTAAGTCGTGTCACGTTATTTTTTCCTTCTTTTTATTATAAAATAAAGACCAACACAATAATGTTAAAATAACAGATTCTATTAACGCGTGGTTCTTGTCATTTTTTATTTTTGGCTGCCACTTGTTCCTGAGCAGCTTTCTTGGCTTTGACCATCTCCACCAGTTCCTGTCAGAGGAAAAAGGAAACGTGTTAGTTCCTCAGTTTGTCGCTGCAGAGTTTCACGCTGCAGTAAAAACACTTTAATGCAAAACACGAGCCTTCTGAGCACAGACCACGGCAGCAGCATACCTTATACCTCTTCATACAGTCCTTCTTGCTTCGTCCACGCACAGCAGCTGCGATCTTCTCCCAGCGCTCAGGCGTGTTGACCGGGTAGGTCTTCAGGGCTTGTTCTAGAAGTTTCTGCTCCTCTGTGGTCCAGGGGGCAGCATTCCCATCACTGCCTGAGGCTGAGGGGCCACACGTGACAACACAATCGTCAGGAACTCTCAAAAGCTCACAGCTGACGACTGAATGTTTTCATTACATCAGCTACTAAATAACGACTGGGACAAAAACGAGCCATCTACAGTAGCTGTGCCCCAAATAGAGACCAGCTCAGCTGCAGTAGGTGTGGTCTAGGGCCGCCACAAACTATTACTTTGATAGTCGACTAATCAGATCATCATCCATTGGACGTACAACGTACAGCTTATTGCACCAGCAGCATCTGCTCTTATTTAACTATCATTAGCTTACAGCTTTAAGTGTTTAAGGTGCTAACTAAAAATAAAGACAAGATGATAGTTTATTAAATTTTAATGAAATCTGCAGATTGTTTCGGTGAAGTTTAATAAACTCATTGCTATCTAAAATATAACAGGACACCGGAGTATATTCTGGAGCATCTCACACTTCTGATGATCAGCTGTCTGCTTGACGTTTATTCAGCTGTGTAAAAACTATAACTTTAATCTCAGCCAAACCGATTTACTCAGGAACAAATAAAATACTGAAAAAAGGCCAAACAATAACATTTGAAGACGATTTGCCGGGAGTCCGGTGTTCTCACGGCTCTAGTGGGCCTAGCCCCCGGCTAGCTATCGAGCTAGTGGGTAACAGACGTCTCCGAAGACGTCGGAGCGCTTTTGAAAATATGCGGTGTCCTGATAAACTGAGCAGATATTTGAGGTTTACACAGCTACATTCTCGCCTGAAAATATGTTAAACGTTTATTTTGTGACCCAGAAAGAATAATAAGAGTAAAGTTAAAACTAACTAGCTGCCGCCATTGTTGGAAACTGGAATTGGCAAGGCCACGCTATGAATTCTGGGATAGGTGGGCCACGAAGTATACACCTGACCCATCCTTCAAATCTGGGGAAATGAAGGCCGCGTTTGTCAGAGTCTTCGAATTTGTGCAGCCTTTGTCGTGTCGCTGTAACATAATCGGCCTACAAATGCGGGCACAGGAGGATGCGGTTCCTGAATTTGGACGCTGTCACTACCGGATCCGTACCGGAAACCTGATCAGTACTCCGCATGCGCAAATCTTCCGTCACTTCCTCTCGTTGCCAACATTGCGAGAGTTAATGTATTTAAGTGACACGGTTAGCGCCCAGTTAGCTCTTAGCATTTCTCAGCAGCTCTGCCTGCTTTTCGACTGCCCGGGACATTTAAACAATGGAGAATCCGTTTACAAACAAATTCATGCTTTTCTCGTCCCCCGATTGAGCAACAGCGCCGTAAAATAGAAAGAATGGCGCCTACTTACAGACTTAATAATACTGACTTAGTAATGTGTCACGTGAAGATTCATCAGCCAGATGAAGTGTTTACTGACAACTGACAGTGACAGCGCACATCATCATCACTATTCCAACAATCCTCTCCTCACAGACGAGCATAAACACACTCGACTGTCACTAAATCAGATTTAACACGCGCTTGACGCTAATTCAGTTTACAATAGGGTTCATTCGCTCGGTCAGCAGGTGGCGGTATCCTCGTACCCTGTACTGCACGGTCCAACTTTGCACAGGCGCAGTAAGGACCGGGGAGTCCTGATCCGTAACTATCGTGTTATTTTTCGTTTTTGTCTACATTATATTGAAATGCTTCATTATTGCAAACAATTTAAGAGATATTTATTATTCTTAAAATCTTGAGAGATACTTTGACCCGTAACTATTGTAAAATTGGCTCTGATATGGTGCAGGAAAATGTACAGGCATATTTAAAGTTCAAAGGATGTTAGTAAGATCACCGACTCGTTACACTGTAACATCGTGTTTGATCACAGCGAGCATCACTGGGATGTGTGGTAGCCTGTGTGCTTATGCAGTGAGCTAATGTGTTTCAGTCATTTCACAGAAGCGCTGACGTGTGCGTGTAATCTATTACTGACACGATCAGCACAGGGAGGAGACGTACTTGATAACATTTGATCCACAGCACGTCTTTGACATTCTGCTTGGTGATGGAGCCAATCAGAATCGATCAGGTGTGTGTGTCTACCCCAGCCTCACTTACCATCAAACCTCTCTGAGGGCACAGCGTTGTCGATGGAGGGCGGCACTGATGTGTGCTCCTTCTTGAACTTTTCAAATGCTTTTCTATTTATTTCATCTTTCTGCACCGGATCTGTGGATGAGACCGTAAACAGCAGCAGGTCAAAGCATCCATGCGCCTACAGATAAAACCGTGGTAAGCTGAGGTTTCTTTGTGAGCTTACCGAGTCGTTGCAGGTTCTTGGCTTTGTTAATGACGTCTTTGGCCGTCCTCTTCATGCCGCTGGTGGAGTGCGTGTTCATATAGTCAGCAATAACCTCCCACCTAGGAAACACGAAACAAGCTTTATTGACACACAGTTCCCCGATTGACGCCGGCTGTAATTCCGAGCGCTCACCTGGCGTTGGTTCCAGCAGGGAACAGGTTCACTGCTTTTATGAGCAGCTGGAGGTCCTCTTCGTTCCAGCCCTTCCCCCCGCCTGCTCCCCCGCTGGCCTGCTCAGAGCTGCGAGCCGCCTGCCTGGCCTGGATCTCAGCCTCCCTCTCCTTCTGCAGCTGAGCATTCACCTCCTGCACCTGAGGAAACAGCAGCAACCTGTTTGTCGACGTGCTGGCTCCTGATGGTCTCCGGCTTCAAACCTGAGGCGCTACAAAGAAAAAGTTCCTCTACCTGCTTTTCTACTGCTGCCTTGTTCTCCTCTTTAGAGCCCGAAGCCAACTCTTCATTGAGGGACTGTAGGCTGGAAAGAAACAACACACATGCGTCACATCTCATCAAATGCACTGCTGAAGCTTTATGAAATAATAATTACACTAAATCTTAATTCAAGCCTGTAGTTTGGCACATCATGTCAAACCACCAAGTTCTTCACACTTGTAATGAAACCACAGGCTCTTCTGTGTGCCAGAGAACTGCTCCTGCCTGCAGCTGCAAAGGGTTCCTCTCCAACACTGAAAGCTTTCAGCTGCAGATGAGCAAACCTGACCTGATGTTTCACAGATGATATCCCAGGTCATTCCTTTCATTATATGGTAAGCTGTTTAAATGTAACCAACATTATCAACAGCTTTACGCTCATCCAGGATCATCTCATGGTGGAAACCTGAATCCAGTTTGTTTCTTCAAAGTCGAGCAAGAAAACAAAAAGCATCACGCCCTTTGGCGACGGCGGCCCTTTGGCGACGGCGGCCCTTTGGCGACGGCGGCCCTTTGGCTAAAACTGACTCGTACCTTGTTAGTTCCAGGCGGTCACAGAGTTTCTCCACTTCCTCCATCATTTTCACACTGTCAGCCTCGTTGTCTGCAAAGTAGTTCCAGTTCTGTGGAGAGGAACAGCATCAGATAGTGAAAATGCACCAAGCAGCAGCAGCACACAAACACGTCTGACACTGTAGGCGCTTACCTTGCACATGGTCCTGAGTTTCTGCCTCTCCTTCTTGATGGCCTTCTTCTGGATCTCCTTCTCTTTCTTGGCCTGCTGGGCAGCCTGCTTGGCTTCCTCTTCCTCCTTCTCCTTTGCCAGCCGAGCTGCCTCCAGCTCCGCCCGCCGGGCCTGTCAGACACGCAGAACCTGAGCCTGTGACCAACTGAAGCTCAGCATCTTCTCACAGCATGAACTGAGCAGCTTTAAGAAGCTTCTTTGACTGGAAATATGTGTATTACCCACAGTGTGAAGCACTGAGTGGTGTTTTTGTCCAAACATGACAATAAGAAAACCAAACTGTCCAATACTGTCCACTGCTCAGATTCTGGTAAACAGAAGCGAACACTATCCACTCTTTAAATTTCATAACAGCTCCAGGTTAAGCTGCTCCTTCGTGATCCAGGTCACAGAGAGGATGGAGGAATTACAGCGCCTGAACCAGGACAGGAAGCTGTGTGAACATTTGTCCTGCAGTAACCCTCCTTCATTTATTGATTTATTTTCCCTTTGTCACGTTTGCACTGGCAGGAATAAACTCAGCATGGATTGTTTTAATCACCTTGTCTAACTAGAGGAGCAGCTAATGTAACACGAACGTCGCAGCTAACAGCACCAACCCAATGAGATGATTCTATGCTGCTAGCTTTACCGTTGGACGTAACAGTCGCACCTTTAGGCCAATCGACCTTCCCCGCCGTGAGTGACACCTACCCTCTCCTTCTCTTCCTGCTCTCTCTTCTTGGCCTCAGCTTTGGCTTTCTTCTCAGACTCCTTCCTGGATTTTTCTTCTTCTTTGAATTTCTTTATTCTAGGGTCGCAGCCGTAGGCAGTATCTACAGTGAAGCATGACAGACGATGAGTCACACTGCAGCCTCTTTTTACAGACCATCTCTGTACGTGCAGCAGCTATTTGCTCAATACTTCAGGGCTTTGTGTTGCTAATGAAGTGTGTGACTGTACCAACTAGTGTTCGTATTCTGTTCATCTCCTCCTTCTTCCTTTGAGCCCTCGAAGCTCGGTTCTGCTTTTCAATCCATCTCCTCTCATCACGACTACACGGGGGGAGAGTTGACGCGTTAGACGACAGAGGGCTAACACCTGCTTCATCAGGGCAGACGGGAGCT
The DNA here is from genome assembly GCF_965226115.1 of Aulonocara stuartgranti. Taxonomy (NCBI): domain Eukaryota; kingdom Metazoa; phylum Chordata; class Actinopteri; order Cichliformes; family Cichlidae; genus Aulonocara; species Aulonocara stuartgranti. The sequence continues at coordinate 115,959 of NC_138953.1, read as the reverse complement.
TACCATTCAGCCTTCTCCTTTTCTTCTTCATCCAAGTATGAAAATTCCCTCCAGGAGTCAAAGTTGTACCTTTAACCAAAGAGAAAAGAATGAACCTTTACCCTGTGTTTGTCTCGTTTTTTCATTCAAAGGAGCATCTCTCACTCTTCCACTTACCAAAAAGAGTAAAAATTATCCACTTCTTCAAAAGAGGACTCCGCGGTTCCAAGTTTGGGCACATGTTTCTTGGAAGACCATCTGGCATTTCTCTCAAAAACGGGAGCAAATCCCTCAAAAAAGTTCTCTTTCCCTTCACTCTTGGAAGGCACAGAATTGTCGAAGGTAGGATCTACACTGTCGAAGGCTCTCCTCTTCACGGGGTCGGACAAGATTTCCACAGCTGAGGTTCAACAGGTGGGTCAGTTAGTTCAGCAGATTCCAGAAACAATGTCTGTGTTGACGATTAGTTGCAGCACTGCGTACCTTTAGTGATGCAGGTGAAGTAGTCATTGTCTCCTTCCACGATCTGCTCCCCTGCAGCTTTCCTTTTGTCGGGATGGTGCTTCAGCACAATCGATTTGTCTGCAGATAAACGGCAGAGACTTGGGATCAAACTGCGTCATTACAACAAACCAGAGACATGAAACACGCGTGTAGGTGGGAACATACTCACGGGCAGCTTTGATCTGTTTCTGTGTCGCCTTGTACCTCAGGTGTGGGAGCCCAAGCACAGCATAGTGATCTTGATTCTGACAGGTTACAGGAGAGTATGCTGTGTCACATGACAGTAACGCTCAACGACATTATTGCAGCTCTTAAACTCTTTGGAGTCCCTCAGGGTTCCTGTTCCCCTGACTCTGTTAGCACCAACAGCTACACCTGTTATCAGATCACCGCTTCAAATAATCACTTAGTCCCAACACCGTACAGTAAATATGGGTTTACTTTAAAACATTACATCTGCACCGTCTTCTACAATCCACGTGCGGCCTTTTCGTTCCAGATAAACTCTAAAGTCAAAAGAAAAAACTCGCCTTCACATGTATCCGTCTACTTGTAACTAACGCTTTATTTTTAACGTGGAATACATTTCACTACAGGAAGTGCTCACTGTCGTTTGTAGCGATGAACCAAAACCGTTTAAGTTTGCGAGGCATTTCAGAACTCACCTGTGATTGGGTTTTTCAGCTTCATCTTAATGCAGTGAATCGAAGTCTTAGTGGCACTGACTGCAGGATCTGGCACAGGTGTTAACACCTCACCGTGAGATCATTAAACTAATGTTCTGTGACTCACAGATTAGATGCACTACTGCGCTGTAAGCACACGGCACCGTAACCACTGAAACGTCAGGTCAGACTGAGAAGCACAACCAGAAAAGCTTGAAATGGATAATTGTGTGTTTCAGAAACATGACTCAAAGGACTTCACGATGAACCACATTTTAATCTCAGACAATTAAATGAACGACACTGGAAATGCACGCTCCGCTGAGAGAACGAGGCAAAAGCAAGTCCAGCCCTGACGGGGCCTGATGACGTGCTGCATGTGCCTGGTGTGCAACAAACCCAAAGCCCTGAAACAGCAGAAAGTAAAGAGTTCATCCATCAAACTGGATTATTTTCCTCTGTTTGGAAAGCACAACACCGTTAACTGATTCAAACAAAGCAGCGGTTGCTAACGTGAATTATCATCGACTCAGGCATCATTAAAGCACGTCTGTGCAGCGTGTCAGTGCATCCATCAAACACACACACACGGCCAAAGATAAGCGTCCACAGACAGTGAGTATCGAAGGCTTTGGAAAACTGGCTGTGCTGCAAAACACGCACCATCACCGGTTCAACTGAATAGTTTTTCCAGACTGTAAACACATCACAGGGAAGTGGAGAGGGCTGTCAGGAACCTCACTCTGAAATTCCCAACACATTCTACTTTGCTTACAGAGCATGCCCTCAGGTCAGCTGAACAAACTCCCCATCATGTTTTAATAAACAGGATCACAGCAGAACTTTGATGATTTCAGTTTTTGTTACATTTCAGTAAAAATGTTTCATCCATATTTGTTTGTCTTCTAAGACAGAAGAACCGTTTAGTACCGATGTGAAAGCAGGGATCTCTTTGCAAACAGCTGAGATGTATTGTCACATACCTTCCAGTCTTTAGGATCAAGTTTTCGGAGCATGGAGTACTCCTCCAGCTGAAACTCCTCATCTGCAGACTCTTCTGAGGACTCCTCCTCTTCCTCCAGCTCCTGGAAGGAAGACGACACATTTCTGTTTCTCCTCCTTATGTAGGCCTCGAACCACCGACCCACGGGCTCCACCTGAACCTGTGCAGAGGCTGTGAGGAGGAAGAGACATTTTGGTAAATGAAGCATCTTTGCTCCCTTTTTTGTTACTACGACACTGTAAAACTAAGTGTTTCAGTACTTCGAATCATTACTTATCTTAAACTTGAACACTGCCAAGAGATTTTTAGCAAAGCCTCAGGCGTTAATTAGCATGTTAGGGCTAAAGCGTTTGCAACTTTTCAAAGCTTTACATTAGAAAGACTCCAAGGTGGAGGGCTCTGGCAGCTATGGCTGTCTTTTATGTACAGTCTATGATTGACGGCTGGGAAACTAAGAGGCTGTTTGGCAGCAAAGAGCTTCAGAGAGACTAAGCAGACTATGCTCAGAAAGGGTTTTACTGCCAATGTTGAGCAGGTTTACAACATTAGGAAATTGCTGCGGTACTTGGTGTGAAACATGCTGTAAGACAAACACTGAAACATAAAATAAAAATTGAAAGTGCTGAGCAGATTGGTATATACATGAATGCAGCTGATCATCAGTGCAAAAATGGAGCCGATGCAGAGAACACAGGACAGGGTCATATGCTTGAGGTGGGAACAGTCTTATGGTTATTGAAGAACTGAAGCAGAGCTGCAAGCACAGTGCGAGTGTCACAACCATCACTGCCCCAAACATGGTGGAAAGTCTCACTGCGAACTCAGGATCCTCCAAACAAGAACTCCCACAGCTGAGAGGTCCCAAAGGAAGCGCTCCCAGTGACTGACTGAACATGTCGCCTCTCTCTTGCTTTGTCATTTTAAAGCTACAAAAGTATAAAATGCATTATTACTGGAGATGAATCAGCCCTCACCGAGCAGCACCGACATGTGACACGCTGTGCGGCGACACAGTCACAGTTTAACGGCCGTCAGTCAGTAACAGGGAGCGCTGCGTGTGTCCACCTTCACGCCTGTCACAGTCGTTCAGCCCTTACGTAACAGCCAGGTACTGCTCCACATGAAAGGCTGTGAAATTCCAAACTAGTCTGTCATTAATAATAATAATTATAAGTAGAAGCCAACTAACCGGTGAAGCTGGTGAGACGCTCTGGCGGCAGCGAGTGAACCCGGCGACAAACGCCGTTTGGATAACCCGAGACACAACACGGCTAACTAATACAAACGCAGAGACTTTACCGAGCTTCAAATTAGCCGGCAATGTTAGCCTGCTGTGTGCTCTGTTTAGCTGCATGCTAACACGCAGAGCAGCAATCAGTGTGTAAGAGTGCCTGCTCAACTAGCTGCCTCCCTCTGACCTCCTTCAGTGCTTACCGGCAGCTGCTCTGTAGACAACCGTTTCGTCCCCATCCAACGCTTCCAGCAGCATTTTCAAAGCAGGTTACGCGAACATTCAGATGCCCGAATGATCAAGTGAGACCTTTAGAAAGTGCTACAGTCTGTGGCCCGCTCTCTACCACATGGGCCTCCTTGTGCCACTGCCAATCCGAGAACGAGCTCTGCTGTCACACCGCTAAAACCTCCGGGTGTCTCATCGCGCCTCGTCACTTGTAGTTCCGCCGTTTTTGTTTTGGTATTTATCTGTAGATTAAAACCTGGCCCCGCTAGCTAAACATGTCATACAGTTTCTCTAATAATTAGGATGTAAAAATGATACGCACAAGATTCCTGTAGCCCCCAACAGAACAACATGATAATATTATATTTTTTAAACCCGTAAAGCTGGTACATCCTCACTACAATTCCCGCTTGTGTGTTCCGGTAAGTTGCGCATAGCGGCGGAAGTCCAAAGCTGCTGTGTAATTGTAGAGTTTAGCAGTCCTGATTGTTCGTGACCAGACAGTTTGTTCACACGTTAGACATGCCGGACTATCTGGGAGACGACCAAAGGAAGATTAAGGAAGAGGAGAAGGGTGACTCCCCTATTAGAGGTATATCTAAAATCGTTTATTTTAAACCCTAAGATATTATTTCCCGAAAGGAAGCGCCGATATCAGCTAGCAACATTGCTAATGTTAGCTTAGCTCGTTGAAAACAGTTTGCTCCTGCTGAATGTATTTGTTACCATGTTGTTATAAATATGTGTTGATGGTGGAATAAAAAGTCTTGTGTATACTGCATCGCTCAGTCCGACAACAGTGTCGGAGTGCAAACGCATTCATGTGATTGTGATTCTTTTTTAAAGCTTTGGATGAAGGGGACATCGCTCTGCTCAAAACATATGTAAGTATGGCTTTCAAACCACGACACCAAGCAAGTGTCAAGGAAATGATTCCACAGTGAGTGAATGTGTTGCTTGCTGTTCACCACCAGGGTCAGAGTACCTATTCCAGGCAGATCAAACAAGTGGAAGATGACATTCAGCAGCTGCTCAAGAAGATAAACGAGCTGACGGGTGAGCGACGAATTCAGAAGTACATTTGTGCCACAGCAGGGCAGTAAGATGTTCTCAGTAAGCTTCTTACTGGGCTTGGTGATTAAACCGGACATAAGCAATAAAACGGCATTTATTTGAAAAGCTCATTTGCCGAACTAACTTTCTAAACCTTCAAAAATTCCAGCTTAGGAGGCCACTTGTGTCTGACCAGATTTCAAGTACTGGGTCAAACTCAGGGGTTTTACTCTGGCTTTCTTAGATTTTCTTTACTTGGAATTCACCATTACAACTTATAAATGTATTCAGATATTCTCAGTTTCATTTCTAACAACCAACAGTAGTACAGGAAGTATTGGTAGCTCCATAGAAGTGGTTTACACATTAGGCTGACAAGTGGAAGGTCGCTCGTTGATTCCAGCAGGAGACGCAAATCAGAAAAGGCTTCTGAACTAAAAAGCCTGATCCTGAATGAATTTTGTCGCATCCAGAAACGATACAAAATCAGCAAGTTTAGCAAATTGTGCGTCCCAAGTTACAGACACAATGATAACTGCAGCTGCATGGTCCTGTGCATATTAACTGATTATCCTGCAACATGCACAGGACTCAATAACACTGTTGCACAAATACATTTGGACATTTTAGTTTCATTAGGTGCCAGTTAAATCTCATGTATTTTCACTCCTTGATTTAATTATTTGGTGCTTGCACGGCCTGTCACTTCAGATGCAGCTGTCTAGCTGGCCTTTCCCAGCCACCCAGTGCCAGCCTGTACTCTGGGCTAGTTTAACACACAAAGAGAGATCACCTTTTCTACCACAACCCACAGCTATGGGGCCAGTTTAGATTTTAAAAAGGCATGTCTAGTTGACTTTAACTCCAAAAAATGCAAAGGGCTGCATTGTTGTTGAAAATGGATCATCTTAAATTTGGAACGGTTGTCCAGCTTTATCAGAGGAGTATATATGGACGGTTTTGGTACTTTGGAGGGCTGCACAAGATGCTGTGTGTCTGATTTGTTTTTTTTAATTACACAGGCATCAAGGAGTCTGACACAGGCCTGGCTCCACCGGCTCTCTGGGATCTAGCTGCTGACAAGCAGACACTGCAGAGCGAGCAGCCGCTGCAGGTAGCAAGGTAAATGTTCGACTTTAACATCACCAAAATGTAAAGTGTGGTGTTATATCGCTGATCTTCCCTTTGGGATGTTTCGAGCGACATTCCTGTTAATCTGACGGGAATATTCTTAGCTTTCCTACTTCCTTCCACAGCATTTCCATTATGTAGCTTCATGATTCTTTATTTCTTTCTGAAAGATGCACAAAGATCATCAATGCAGACTCTGAGGATCCCAAATACATCATCAACGTCAAACAGTTTGCCAAGTTTGTGGTGGACCTGAGTGACCAGGTGGCTCCAACTGACATCGAGGAGGGCATGAGAGTGGGGTGAGGCAGAAACATGATTTAGAGGTGTTACATAGTTTCCAGAAGGTTCCGTCAGCCGTAAGCTAAGTTTAGTGTCCTTTCTGTTTTTCCAGGGTTGACAGAAACAAGTATCAGATCCACATTCCTCTGCCTCCGAAAATCGACCCCACTGTCACCATGATGCAGGTTGGGAGGCGAGGATACTCTGTGATTGTTTGGTTATCTGTCTGCTTGCATGTGATAACTCCTTGGCCCACTTGCTTTAGGTGGAAGAGAAGCCTGATGTGACCTACAGTGATGTTGGTGGATGCAAGGAGCAGATTGAGAAGCTAAGAGAGGTGGTTGAAACTCCGCTGCTCCATGTGAGTGTTCCAAAGTTAGAACCACCACTGAGGCACGAGTGAAGCAACTGTCTTCTGCACATGGGAGCTCACTTGTCGTCTTTTTCTTCTCACCAGCCTGAGAGGTTTGTCAATCTGGGAATTGAGCCTCCTAAAGGTGTGCTGCTATTCGGGCCCCCCGGAACCGGAAAGACCCTGTGTGCCCGGGCTGTGGCCAACAGAACAGACGCCTGCTTCATCAGAGTCATCGGCTCCGAGCTGGTGCAGAAATACGTGGGAGAGGTGCGCTCACGAAAAGAAAGATTAGCTGCAGTTCAGATCAGGAAGGTTGATTCTCGTAAACGTCTGACTTTTCCTGAACTCGTTCACAGGGCGCCAGGATGGTGCGTGAGCTCTTTGAGATGGCCAGGACCAAAAAGGCCTGTCTGATCTTCTTTGATGAAATTGATGCTATTGGAGGTTAGTCTCATTACTTAAAAAGAAAAACATCCACTGACGTGCAGCAGCCCTTTTAATCCAGCGTGAAGAGAAATCCATTCTGAGCGTGTAACCCTCTGAACCTGCCAGGTGCTCGTTTTGATGACGGCGCCGGTGGAGACAACGAGGTCCAAAGGACCATGCTGGAGCTCATCAATCAGCTGGATGGTTTCGACCCTCGAGGCAACATCAAAGTGCTGATGGCCACCAACAGGCCGGACACGCTGGACCCGGCCCTGATGAGGCCCGGACGTCTGGATAGGAAGATCGAGTTCAGCCTGCCTGACCTTGAGGTGAGTTTCAAACTGGACTGTGTTACACTTCTCCGATGTAGCTCTGTCCAATTCAACCATCTTTAAACCCGCCGTTGCAGGGTCGCACCCACATCTTCAAGATCCATGCCCGCTCTATGAGTGTGGAGAGAGACATCCGCTTTGAGCTGCTGGCTCGCCTCTGTCCCAACAGCACCGGTAAGACTGCAGAGCAGACGTTACTTCCTGTCGAGTCACAGTCTCCCTCAGCTGCGTCTTTATCTGTTTTAGTGTTTCCTGCTCGTGTGGGTGTGGCATACATCAGCTGTCCTTTCCTTCAGAATGCCGTTGTCATAGAGACACTAAACCAGCGGTCCCCAAATCACGGACCGGTACCGAGCCGTAAGAGTTGAGGCTTGGGTGTGAAATGTTTGGTTTTCCCGGTGTTTGGTACCAGTACTGGTTTTATTTTGTTTTACTGATCTGCGACATCATAAAGGCCGGTCTGTGAAAATATTGTCAGAGATAAATTAAAACTTGGGGACCGCTGCACTAAACTTCCAGTATTTTTCCAATTTGTTTATCGACTTCTTGTTAGTTTAGAAGAGTTCAGACCTCTTAGTGTAGTACTGATGTATGACCACACGGGGGCAACCTGTTACTTGGAAAGGTTTCTTATTGCCCTTTATAAACTTGGAAGTATGTTATGTTAAAGTAGATGAGAGTCTGAGTCTTGGCTGTCCTTTAACACGATCCTGTATTTCAGCCAAGTCAAACTGTTTTGAATGGCTTGACAGCGTGGGATAAAGGTCGTCTACAGGTTTAATAGCTCTCTGAAAGTCTGAGCACTCTCTTAAATCGTGCTTCCTTTCAGGTGCCGAGATCCGCAGCGTGTGCACCGAGGCAGGAATGTTTGCCATCAGGGCCCGCAGGAAGATCGCCACAGAGAAAGATTTCCTGGAAGCCGTTAACAAGGTCATCAAATCATACGCCAAGTTCAGCGCCACTCCCAGATACATGACCTACAACTGAGTGTGTGCTTGTGTCTGATTTGGCTTTGTCAAAAAAAAGAGAGTCAAAAGGATTTTGTTTTGTTGTTATTGTTGTTCACTAAAAAATAAAAGTTATTCCAGATTTCAGTTTCAGTGTTTAACAAAATAAGCACAGGGAGCTTGAAAGGCCTCCTGTGTCGTTCACTAACAGAACAATTAAAGCTGTCCACTGCATTCATATATGAGTCATACCAATGCAAGTGTACAGTAACGGCAACATGACACTGCAAACAGACTGGAAAGGTCATTCCAGATCAGAATAACAAAAATCATATTGACAGATTATAGGTAACAATTTGGTACCAGCGTGATAATGAGGTGGTCAGTATTACATGTTTACAACAAGGCCTCCAACAGTACCTGCTAACATCATGTAGACAAAGCTGCAGCTTTAAAAAGTACTTCAGCAAACAGTGAGAACTACAACATGACTAAAGTGCAGCATCAACACTGCAGAGAAATCAGGCTGGACGCCACATCCTGAAGGTTCTGATTAAAACGATGTTCTTGCTGCTTTGGAACTTTAACAAGACTGAAAAACACTCCTGATATTTCAGCTGAAAACAAGTTCACAGTGAGGTTGTGAGAGCGCCACCACGTCCCATCCTCTCAGGTCGTGTCGCTGACCGCAGCCACAGACGGGTGAGAGTTTGAGTGCTGACAGTGGAGCACGGCGTCGTGGACGGTGGGGAACAGGAAGTCTGTGGTCAGGTCCTTAGTGAAGAACTTCAAGGTGTCCAGTTCAGCCAGCAGGTTTCCTGCAGAGAAGCATGCAGCAGGCTCAGTATTTACATCAATGACAACAACCACTTTCAAACCATTTGAACACAAACAGACTTTAGTGAAGGAAAGACTCACTGCAGTGGGGCTAATAAACGTTCTGTGCAGACACTGACATTCCTGCAGTGATACCTTTGTTCCATTTACAGGGCACACAAAGCAACTAAAGCAACCTGCTGTGTTCACTTCTTGGACAGCAGCTTTGTTACAGTGTGAAACGAGCCGCTGCAGCTTCATCCCTGCCTTCTTCTGGCTAGCTGCCACTCTGAAAACATCCTGCGCGCTCGTGAGCCAATATACTGAAAGTGAACTGTAAATATATCGTGTGACATGTTTACCATTTGGTTCCAAATGATATCTTCTCATTTTCAATCCCAAATGTGCAGAACAGGAGCATCCTGTTTGTTACTGCAGGAATGGCTTCAGTCTGTGAACCACAGGCTGTGTTTGCACAGGTCTGTCAGGACCCACAGGCTTAATCATTCAAACCAAAACTTTCAACAGAGTTCTGTCATAGCGCTTGTTGCCTGTTTCCATCCTTTACATTATGACCCCAGTGTGTGGAATTTGTCTTTATTATAGGTCTCCACTTACAGACCTTATGTTCTCATTCATGCAAACATCGAAATCAGCCAATCACATGGCAGAAGCTCAATGCAGACATCAGCTGGAGTTCAAGGCGAGCATCAGAATGAACATGGCATGACTAGATATCAGGTGTGCTTTAGAAGTTCCCGGGACTTTCCAACACAATCATCTCTGAGGTTTACAGAGGACGGTCTGAACAAGAGAACGTAACAGGCGAGCAGCAGTTCTCTGGGAGAAGATGTGTCGAGCGTGACAGGAAGGTAAGAGTGACTCAAATAACCATGTGTTACCACCAAAGAGCTTCTCTGAATGCACCTCGTGTTGGAAAGCAGATGGGCTACAGCAGCATCAGACCACAGGGCGCCACATCGCCCAGCGACAAACAGAAACCTGAGGTTGCAGTATGCACAGGCTTTCTGTAGCAGACTTTGGTACAAACATCATAACAGCATGGATTCCTCCTGCATTGAATCAGTGGTGCTACAGTGTGAGGGATATTTCCACGTCCATGCCTTTCTGACCACAGTGTACCAACTCCTGCAGGACGATGTGTAACAAAGCACCAGTCCTCTAACTGGTTTCATGAACAGTTCATGGTCCACAAATAGTCCCCACAGCAATTTGTAAAGATAAGAGGATAGATGGATGGATGGGTTTTAATTGCGTTTTGTACGTAGTGCGTATAAAACAGAGCATGTGCACAGATATTTTCAGATCTAATGAAAAGTCTTAATAGTCACTTACTGTTGCAGCCAGCTATGACCACCCGGACATCTACGGCGGCATACTCTTTAATGACCTGCACAAAGAGATAATAGTTTTTAGTATTTGAGCTCTACACCATGAAACAGTGACTGGAGTTCAGTGAAAATATGCAGCTGGTGCTCCTGTGCAGTGCAGCGCTGGAGAAAGGGCCAGAACCTGTCTGATGGCTTTAGCTCCCACTGAGTCGATGAAAGTTGCAGACGTCCAGTCCAGGATGATGGAGTGGACTGTGCTGAAAGGCTCAAGGAAGACCGCCTCCTCTGAGTCGCCATGTCTGTCGCCAAACTGGCCGTTCTTCTGATCCTCCGCCACGTGGCTCTGGGACAAAACGTCATGAGTCACTGCCTCATCCTTGTACTAGAAACAAAGCAGCACCACAAAACATATTATATATACACACACACACGACCGTCACATGAGTGTGTATTTAACCTGTTGACAAAGCTCAAAGTTTGGATAGACAAAAGACAAACAGCGACCCACCTTGGCACAGATTTTCAGCGGAGACGACCGATTGCTGTTCGTCTTCTCCTTTCTTTTTTTTTGGGCTTTCCGAGCAGCTTGTAAGTGTTCAGGGTTTAGCCCCGTCTGTAAAGATCAACATAATCACAACAGAGCTGTTAACATCCAACTCAGCACGTCATTCTCCCTCACTCGTTTACCTCTACCATTACCTCACCTCTTATTTTGGCATTTTCTCTGATAATTATTCATATTACATTACATAATACACTTGTTATTAATCTCTGTCTCTCTTCCACAGCATGTCTTCATCCTGTCTTCCTTCTCTCACCCCAACCAATCACAGCAGATGGCCCCGCCCCTCCCTGAGCCTGGTTCTGCTGGAGGTTTCTTCCTGTTAAAAGGGAGTTTTTCCTTCCCACTGTCGCCAAAGTGCTGCTCATAGGGGGTCATATGATTGTTGGGTTTTTCTCTGTATTACTGTAGGGTCTACTGTACAATATAAAGCACCTTGAGGCGACTGTTGTTGTGATTTGGCGCTGTGTAAATAAAGCTGAATTGAATATGAAAAACAAAAATGAGAACTGAAACAATGTTTACAAAACAAACACATATCGACGTCTTTACTTTAACACAATAAGCATGAAGCACATGATCAACTGCTTTCAGTAACATCTGTGCTTCACCTGATTTGTCACAAAACAAGCGTTAATCTTGCACAAAGATAACCTGAGTAAAAGCAAAATGCAGTTTTCAACGTGTGATTTCATTGTTTAACCAACACAAGCTATCCAAACCTGCACCTAGGTGAAAACGTAATTACCCAGAATTCATAGTTTCATCAACTGTCCAAGCTCTGAAGCAGTAACGTAATGACCCTGTTACCCTTTGCAGCTGGTCGTGGCACCGTGTTGCTTTTTGAGCTCTTGTAGCGTCTCTTTGTGTTATTGAGGCGATCAGGCATGGCTGTGACTCGTAAACACTGAGCTCAGTCCATGGTCTTACAACGGGACTCTTTTCCCCTTTAAGGACTCAACATGCCACCACAGTAGCAACAGAGACTGATCCCTAGGAATCAGGTGTTGCTGGTAAAGCTGGCACAGTTACTCCTTAGGTTAAGACTGGGAGAGGCTGGGAATATTTCCCACACGGTGCTTAGATACTGGATAAACCTTTAATTCACACAGTAAAGTTAAAATGTATTCTTTGCTCTTAGTTATTTGAACACACAAAAAAGCAGAAATGACAAACGTAGAAACGTTTTCACTGAACTGTTGAAGCTTCAGCTGTAACGTGAACAGGCTACAACTGCAAACCTTCATTTGTAGCCAAGACAGTGAAAACACAAGCAAACGGATTCCTGCTCATCTCAAAGTAGAGCTCTGCTCGCATCTACCACCAGATGATTACACGCTCACGCTGCTCCTCTCAGACCGAGTCAGGTGATAATAAGTGCTTCACACATTTCCCCCACAAAAGGGTTTCTGTTTGCTTCCACACACTCAAACACACTGCTACCTTCTCCTTGAGGCTGTTCACATACAGGTCACTGTTAGCAAAGTAGACTGAAGAGTTGGAGTGGAAGATCTTAATCCCCTCATATTCAGCCGCCTGAGAACACAAACAGCCGGCTTGGTCAGTGTGGATGTTTCACACGGAGCAGGTTTCTCTCCTCACACATTTACCTCTTCATACTCGTCGACGTCACAGTAGAGCCCCGTGTTAGCGACGTGACCCAGGATGGAAGTTTTAGGGCTGGAAGAGAAAGAAAACAGCTCAGAGCACAAATCAAACCTGCTCTTTGAAAACTCTCACAGCTGCCTTTAAGCTTCAGTTCAAGGAAAAACACATATTCGAATCATTACCTCTGTGTCCTGTATATGACTGTCAATATGGCGAATGTGACGGCCACCAGGAGGCCGTAGTCCAGTCCCAGCAGCACAGAAGCGATAAAGGCGATCACCCAGATGGCCTGAGAGGACAAAAAAGAAAGTAACATGAAACTAGCATGAAGAGGAAGCGTTTTGCAAGACCAAAGCAGTTTTTACATAAGCAAATGTCTTCAGACGACGTGCATTTATCTGATCGTTTCCACTCCTGCACATTATAGTCACACTTCTGTCTGCAACCTCAGCTTCTCCACTGTGTATTCACTCGGGTTCACATACACACCTCTCAGAACAACGGTGCACTTTAAGTCAGCTAAGCTTGGTTTTAAAGACTGACCAGTTCAATCTTGCTGGTCCTCCACAGACTGGGAATGTCTCTGAACTGCTTGAACATCCCTATGAGGTTGACCATGATGATGGCAGCCAGCGCAGTCTGAGAAACACAAGCAAACGAGAGCCAAAGACGACATTTAGGTGTGTGCAGGCTCACAGGTCACGCCCAAACATCAAACAGGAACTCACCTGAGGGAGCGGCTCGAAGACAAAGCCGACGGCCACCACCACCACCAGCACCAGCAGCGACGCCAGGAGCCCTGCAATCTAAAGCACACATAAAAAGCAATAACTCCATCAACACACCTCTCACTCTAACAACAGCTTTACAGCACCAATTTAGATAGTGTAATCACTCCTGCAGCTCGTGTGTGTCACCTGTGTTTTGCCTCCTGTGCTCTCCTGGACCAGACTCCTCGACATGGAGCAGGTGACGGCAAACGTTTGAAAGAAGGAGCTGATGAAGTTACACAGACCGAGTGCAATGAGCTCCTGAAAGTGGACACGTGGAGGAAAACCGTGAAAAAGAGAGGAAAGTCCTTCTGCAACAACATTTTCACACGTCAGCTTTGGACAATTTCAGGAAAATGCGACCCGTATATTTTCCACAGTCGTGCTTTGCTAAATGCGTGACCTGCATTTATTTGTCAGCTATGTGTCACTGGAGGACACGCTTTGCTCAGTCTTCAACGAATAGTACAGTCAGGCAACTACACAACGCTCCAAACAACTCAGTGTTCAATGAAATGAACACGTTCCAACAAACTGGAACAATGAACCTTTTTGTGAGCAGCATTTCCAATATCAGCGCGCAGGATAAAAATATAACTTTACAAGATTTGCAGCAAACAGCTAGAGGACGTCCCGTCATCCAGAAGACCCAAAGTGTCCTAACCAAACATTTAGTCACACACAGGCCAGAGGCTCATCGGCAGCTCACCCCGTGGACACACTCACCTGGTTGCCATCCACACTGTAGCCATGTTTCAGGGCAAAGATCTTGGCCAGCGAGACGTCCATGGAGAATCCTACAATCGCTATAGCAAAAGAATCTGTGACCAAATTGGGCAGCAGCGAGATGTTTGGGGCAGCAGGAGGGCGAAGCCTGTAACCAATAAGACAACATCTGTAGACCTCTGTGACATACGTGTAGAGAACACGAGCTTAAACCAAAAGACACTTAAACAAATAGAGTGTGCGGCCTACCCTGTTGGTATGTTCCCAACCACATGGACCTTGTACTCCTTTGATAACGACAAACCATAGGAGATGCCCGTGGACACGATGACCACAATGATCTCTCCAGGAATGGGAATGGGCAGCTTCTTCTTGAAGCGCTCGTTGAGAACTTTGATCACGTAAAGGAAGATGATACACCCGAGCCCCAGAAGGAAAGTGGCAATATTGGTGCTGGTGATTCTGCTGAGCACTGCTTTGACACTCTGCAGTGACAGAAAGGTGAGTGTTAGCGATTCATTGACCATTCTGGGAAGGAGAAAGACAGGGCCTCTCAAAACTCACATAAATAGCAGAGAGAAACCCAGAATAACGCTGCGTTTCCACCCCCAGCAAGTACTTCAGCTGGGAGATGACGACGTGCATGGATGCTGCTGTGGTGAAGCCTCGCACCAGGGGCTCGGTGAGGTAGATTGCTACAAAGCCAAACCTGAGAAGACCTAAAACAATCTGAAAGGAATGCAGAAGAAGAGGGGGGTCATTCTGTTTTTGAAAAACAATGTTTAATACAGAAACAGTTAAAATCGAGTTGATACATCAACAGTGATTCAGACATGCTGCTGCTGCTTTGGATAAACAGATTAGCCACGGCTGCTCTGCAGGTGGGAGGCTGACCTGGATGAGTCCCGCCAGGGTTGTGACCATCACGGCCACCTGGACCCTGCTCTTATCACGAAGCTCCACGTTGATGGCATCAGATGCGTTGGATCCAGTAGCATTGATATTCATAAACATGCTGTCTGGTGCCTCCCTCACAGCGACGCCCCCAATCATCAGACTTATGACAGCAAAGGTACCTGCAGGTCATCGACACAAACGCAGCGCTATGATAGGCTGGGGTCAAAGCTGATGTCGAGTACAACGAGCGCTCAAACGCAGCACAGAAACTGCAGACTTGTGCTCGCACCGGCCTTTCCTCTCACCACCCTGTGACGGTAAAGGCCGTCCTGCCTCTCGTTCTCTGTCATCATTCCCACAGCAACCTGATGTCAGGCCAGATTTTGGCCAGCAGTGATTTACAATCTTTGCAGATTAGCTCCTCAGCTTCAAAGGGTTGAGCAGGTCTAGTTTATTGGACCCATTTGTTGGACGGATTTAAACTGACAATCGAGACAAGCGTGACAGCGTTGGAGAAAAGAAAGCAGCCAGATTGGTGAGACAACTGAGGCTGGGTTTAATGAAATCTCAGTCCTGCTGCTTATGTCAGTCTTTACATAGTTAGAGGCAGCGAGTTTTACAATCCCAGTTGTGGAAGATGTTAGAAAGTGAAGTTTTACAACATCTGTCAAGCTCAGATTTTAAAAACCTTCCACAGGAGACACATTCTGAGGGGTTATAATGTTGCAGTTTTTGCTGTTTTGTTTTTACATTTACTAAACTTTCGAATTCACAAAAATGATGTGGGTACATGCTGATTATCATTCAGGCTACGTTCACACTGCAGGCGAAAGCGCATCATATCCGATTTTTCTGACCCTATGCGACCATCTATCCAATCAGGGTGTGACAGTGTGAACGGCACAAATCTGATATTTTCAAATCCGACCTGGGTCACTTTCATATGTGGTCCTGAATCCAATACATCTCCGATGTTTTAGAAAGCGACTGCTGTTTGATGGTCATGTCGCATTAAATCCGTCTTTTACGTCACTGACACGAGACAGACGCCAATTATCAGCGCCGGAGAAGACATGGTGAACGCTTCCTGGCCATCCCGTGTAGATGTCAGTGAAACTGTTGGGAAGACAACGTTGGAGAAACGTGAACATTTTATTTGTACTGTATAATCTGCAGCTATCCTTTGAAGCACCACTTCTCTCTAAAACAGCAACAAGGATCATTATTAGGTTATCGACATTATTATGTAAATAAGAAAATAACTTAAAGCAAAAAACAATACTGTTGCTCTGGGTCTAAACAGAGCGCGTTGTGTGTGACGTCTTCTTTTGCGCGTTTGCTGTCACATTTTATTTGTAGTGTGAACGAGCAGACAAAAAAATCGGATTTGATCAAAAAAATCTGAATTGAGCATCAAGACCTGCAGAGTGAACGCAGCCTAAGAGACTAAAAACATTTAAACCTGCTTGGATTGAAACCAGAGCACAAGGTTAAGCCTCTGTGGGCAGTATTTACTTTAAAGGTAGAGGTCAAAGGTGACATTTGGATGCAGATGTGAGCCCCAGCATCACTTCCTCAATGTTAATCAGAATTTTAAAAACATTTTAGGAACGTTTGAAGATCAGGTAATAACGTCATATTTACAGTCCCCATAAACACTCAGTGAGAAGAAAAGCAGCATGTATACAGCACTGTCTGTATAATATCAACACACATGTATGAATGACAGTTTAAGTTAGAAGGTTCTGTCAGTTTTTAACCAATAAAATCACTAGTGGAGCTTGAAGACCTCGGTGGATGTCAGTCAAATATGAATGGAGTCTTAACATGACGTCACTCCACACACACACACACACACACACACACACACACACACACACCTCGTCTATCATGTGATAACGGGGTTTTCTTATTTGCTTTAAGAACCTGCACCTGTAGATAGAGTCATCCACCCTCGCGTGCACACAGACAGAACCACTACTGCAAACAGAAGGACAAACTGTAACCTACAAAGTAACACAGCTGTGACGGGATCATCTGCCCTGTGGGAGCAGAAGCCTTCGTCTGGAAGGCAGAAACTGAATCTCACTATGCAAAGTGTGAGAGACATGAAGCACTGTGTCTGAAAGGATGCTGGGTTTAGTCTGTGGGACCACGGAGCTCTTTCAGCTCTTTCTGTTCTTCACAGAGAAATATCCAAACCATCGCACATACGCAGAGGACCACGAAGGTTCAATAAAAGCACAGTTGGCTTTAACAAAATGAAACGTAATATTTTTATCGCACCTGTCCTTTTTCAGGAAACCCTCTCCCACACACAGTTGCACTAAACCAAACATCACTGCAGCACTTTGGTGCTGTTCATCAAGTGTGCGCTGTCATCAGGCTCATCTGTGTCTTACTCTGCCATAATGTGACGTGTTGTTTCCTCACCATGTGACAGTTTTACAGGAACACTTCCTGTCTGCGAGGTGCTTCATTGGGTCCAACAGTCAGAGGGACTCATAGGTCACAGCTGGCATTTGAGACTTGGACCCATTTCAAGGAAAGGAAGCTGTCACAGGGTGAGGTCGCTGAAATGTCACAATCCTCCCGTGAAAGCTAAGCACACAGTTAGCACACATCCAAACATTTCCTCCACACCTTTCATCTCATAATCTGAATCACTGTGTAACCCAGTGCACCTCACAGTCACTACAGACACAGCTGTGTGGAAAGTGACTCGTCGCCTGCAAGACTTCGATGTGACACCATTAATGTGGATTAAGAAATCTATAAAAAGCTCAACCATGTAAAAATGACATCATCTTAACTACATTTGTCTTTTCTCTCAAAAAGCAAGCGAGAAAAGAAAACAGCTCGGTGCGTCTGAACGTCACCATCTTTTGAAAGCAGACATGAGGAACAGAGGTGGAGCCAATGAGAGACAAATTCTGGACAATGTCAGGAGAGTCAGGCTGGAAACAAATCAGCTATAGTTTCCTATCCTCATAATAGGCAGCAAAGCATTACTGGAAATACTGTTAGACGTGAGGAAGCAGCCGTGGCCGAGCACACAGCTGCAGTGAAACAGGAGCTGCTTCCATGGTTTCTTTATTCCAAACGAACATCACGCTGGAAAATGAAGAAGCCAGCAATCAGTGCCACATCCAGGAAGCAGCAGTTTCCTTCATATACAATCATTTTCTTCTTATACATCTTATTTAAAATCTTCTTTCTTGGCGAGAACCTTAACACCAACTTTACATTTAACACTAACCTGAAAGGAGACGTCAGACCGTGTCAGGGTGTGTCTGTTTGGATCGATTTCAAACAATAAATAAATATTTTGATAAATATTTAGGTCGGGGATCACTGTGGCGACGGCACCTTTAATTTCTCTCCTCTGTACAGAACATGAAATTTTCTGCTGTGTGTGTGTTGGGGGCAGGGAGTACATAAGAGGGCGGAGCTTATGGAACAATGACGAGCATATTGTAACTGTTTTCTTGTACGTGGGCAGAGCCGGTCACACAGGGCCATGAGGTC
The DNA here is from genome assembly GCF_965226115.1 of Aulonocara stuartgranti. Lineage (NCBI taxonomy): Eukaryota > Metazoa > Chordata > Actinopteri > Cichliformes > Cichlidae > Aulonocara > Aulonocara stuartgranti. The sequence goes on along the minus strand of NC_138953.1, from coordinate 97,564 downwards.
AGGACAGAGACGGCTCTCTCACCTACTGATATGTGTCTGGACGTGCCAAAGAAGGTGTACAGCAGGACCGGGTAGAAGGAGGAGTACAGACCATAAACAGGAGGCACCGCAGCCAGCATAGCGTAGGCTAGTCCTGTGGAGCAGGGAAGATAACACGTTTCCAAATAAACAATCCTGGAGGTTCAGTGACTCCATCACAGTGTCAAAGTGTCAGCGATGCCAAAACAGAGTCAGCATGAAGCAGAAACTGCTCCTCTGGAGCCGCAGCCGGCCCTGCTCGCAGCCTCGGTGCTTCACACGGCGCTGCTGCACAGTTCACTGACCTTGTGGAAGCTGCACGACTCCCGTGCTGAGACCTGAGACCACGTCTGAAAAGAGGTACTTCTTGACTGGATACGACGGCAGCCATGAGAGAATAGGCATGAAGCTCAGAGCTGCTGCCTTGGCCTTCTCTGAAGAACACCTGTGGATATTCAACACCAAGCAGATTTTTAAAAGCCTCCACAGACAAAGTTTTTCTGGAGTCACTTTCATGCTGCAGGATTCAAGAAGCCCCCTCGTGTTAGCTGAACTTTGGTATGACTCGTGCTTCACAATATCCCTCCTATACCTTTAATAGCAGCACCACGTGATTCACACTGGTTAACAGATATTTGTTCATTCTTACACCACAGAAATATCATTTCAGTGATGTAGCAATATTTGTTCTGCTGTTACAGATTTAAGCCCCAACATTCACCCTCACTCTGCACTACAGCCAAGAGTTATTTAAGAAACATCAATGTTTTACAACTTTATGACACGTTTGTTGTTCCCTCTGCAAGATGACAAGAAAGCATCTCTAGAAATGACTCTAACGTGTCACTGTGTCGGTTCCCACCCTGAGCTCTGTCACACCCCCTGCGTCCTGTGGATGGTTATGAGTGCAGACCCGTTCTTCACTAACTCCCGGGTTGCTCGCTGTACGCTTCCAAAGCACATCTCTGCTTTTGTATGAAGACCTCCTCCTCCTCAGCTCCCCTCAGTAAGCCCTCCCACCTGTCTCAGTCCCAAATTGCCAGTGAGCTGGCATCAACATGTCATTTCCCAGCCTTGTTCGGGCGACTTGTTTAACCCCCGACTTCTCCCCCTTTTTGCTTGCCCAGCTGCATCAGTTCCCAAATAGAAAGCAGGGACAGAGGATCCCGGGTTTGTGCAGTTTAGCTCTGAATAACTTTTTCATTTGTTTTTAAATGTTAGAATGCAACATAATCTATTTGAAGATCAGTGTTGGAGCTTTTTTGCAATGTAATGTGTTTAAACGTCTTATTTTTCCACTCAAATAAAGGACATTCGAAGGTTGCACATCAACTCCCACAGATTTCCCACTGGCTTCTGGCTTCAGTTTACACAGCACACTGGGATCTTGTGTGTGGATCTATGTCGATGCTGATCTGTTCAACGACATGTTAACAGGAAATGTCCAGAGAAAGACTTACTGGAACTTTTCTGCCAGCTTCTGACAATTTGTGGTGGTGTCTTCTTTGCGTTTAAGAAGCTGTGCCTGGATCAGAGTTTCATTGTAGACAGGACGCTCGATCCTGTAAATCAGCTGGGAGTCTTCATCCTCTCGAGCTGCTGCAGCCACCACTTCTTCTTCTTCTTGCTCCATGGTAGAGGCTGGAGGGCTGGCGGAGAATCTATGTCCCGTGTAGTTTATTCTCTCCCGCTTTTTCTTCTCGGCTGGTATATCCTCATTCCTTAAACCTTTTCAGAGCAAGCGAGGACAAGACATGACAAGATAGTTATGATTTCTACAAGCATGGGTGACGATAATAAGAAAGCCCTTTGCTATGCCGACAAAGATTTCAGTTTGATTTGCAATGCTGCAACTTTCGAGTAAATATTTGGTCTCTGACCAGCTTATGTAATGGCTTGCATTAAGTCTGGTGTACTGGGGGAAAGGTTTGCTGAATAAATCATACGGCATAGAGTTTCCTCAGGGTAGGTGCGCAGTGTTTTACAGCTACAGGCAAACCTCTCTCCCAGAAGTCTTGCAACCACACGTCATCATGGACCACGATCGAGGAACAAAGCCATGCACGTGGGTAACGTTTATAAAAGAGGAACCACGTAGCTGGTCTGGTTAAGTACTTGGATTACAGCTCGACATGGTGCCTTCAAAGTCAATCCAAAAAAACAAAAAAATCAAATCTCTGTCTATGCAGATAAATAGTGAATGAAACTACTGTGAGAATAGCAGGCGACTGTTAGAAAGGTTAGAAGACAGTTCTGTATTTGATATTTACATTAATTATTTATTAAATCTATATTTATTATTTTATATATAATAATATGCAAATGAGTAACACTTGCTTGTTTTTCCCCGTGTGTGGAACAGGTCCTGAGCATTAACAGACTTATGTCACAGGTTTTATTTATCATGCAGAATCTCCTGTTCAGTCATTCTCGCGCCGACAGTTGAACGCCTCGCGCTTCTTCCCATTTCCTCTCCTCTGCTAGCTCGCTCACATCACATTGTAAAAAGCAGCTTTGATAAATTCAAAGCGGAGACACGAAATTTTAATTAAAGGGCCAATATGTGCTACAGGTACGACGGCGAGCGCAACTACAGCAGCTCCCGTGGCTGTGACAGAGGCTTTCACCTCCTCACAGGGAAACAAGCTAACTCAAAGATACTAGCAAAGACACTTCGCTCACCTCCATCCTCCTTGTTTCCCTCCAGCTGCTAAGATGCTGTCGGCTCAAGGAGAACACAAGTACATAAACTGACCTCCCCGGTTGAAGTTTAACAAGGGCAACGTCCTTTAACTAGAGCACCAAACGCTGACGATAAACCACAGATAGAATGTGCGGACAGGATGAGTCCCTCTGCGTAAAACTTTCTTGCAACTTCCGGTCCGCATGAACGGGAGTAGCTCTGCACGCATGCGTTGTTGTCTTTATCATCCCACTTTGTAGTCCTAAAACAAAGGGCAGGCCTACTTTATGTTCTTGCTATGCTTTAATATCAGTGCTAGAAGACAGAAAGGAAAGGAGACCTTTACATTTTAGCAGTTTTTGTCTAAAAGGTTTTCCAAATCTGGCATTTCCTGTTCTCTCTCAAGACAAATACCAAATATGGCAGGCACATTTATTACAGACACACAACACCGCTGTAGACACTCATCTACTGGAGTCAGAGTGGGAGCTCTCGTGTTTGGGGACAGGGGGTGGATGATGAAGCAGAAAGTGTTTGACGTGTGGCAGGCCTGGCCCCCTCCTCCCGGTGCCGTGTTGGTCACCAACACGTGCTGCAAGCCAGGATTCGGCTTTGGAGTGAGCACTCGTGTAAATGAGGAAAATGACTTTAGTTGAAGTTTATTTATGGTCTGTGTGAAATCACAAGACTGCAGTCAGAGAGAAAGAACTCTGGGTGGTAAACATCTCATGAACAACAGCAGAAAGTCACACAGCAGTCTGAGTATAACCAAATATCCCAGCTCCAACAGTCATGCAAAAAAAAGTAGGTTAAGCAAAGTTTGTTTGTCCTCTGCTGCACAACCTCTGCACAGGGGTGTGCTTGCTCAGGTTTAACAGGTATTGGTCAACGTGAAATGGCTAGAGTGGCTGGTTTGGCTTCCACTTTCCCCTCATGGATTATGGAACTAACTCATGTTTAAAAGTGTATTTTTATATTTAAATGTATAATTATGAACAATAAAAGTAATGCATATTAATATTGTTGCATATATATGTATAGAAGCTCAGAGACCTGAAGTGCAACAAGCAAATATCCCTGATACCACAGCAGCAGCACCCTGATCATATTTTCATGTCATTTGTGCATAATTATAACTCTACTGTGAATGTTGCAGCACAAGTTGACACTCACCAGACTTTGCAACATTTTTCTAATTTTTTGCTATTTTGCTGAGCCCATATAAACTGTAGTCTCAGCTTGTTGCCACCAGGTGCAGTCTTCTGCTGCTGCAGCCCATCTGCTTCAAGGGTCCATGTATTGTGTGTTCAGAGACACTACTTTGGTTGTAACTGTAGTTTTTACTTGAATTACTGTTGCCTTCCTATCAGCTCAAAGGAGTCTGGCTGTATTCCTCTCAAATTTAGCAGACTGATCATGTCTGCATGCCTAAGCATACCGAGTTGCTACCATGTGATTGACACATACACATGAGTGAGCAGTTGAACAGGTGTACCTAATAAAGTGGCCTGTGAGTGTATTCTGTGCTATACTTTTGTTTACTAGTCCCGAGACAACAGAGACAGATACACAACAAGATTAAATCAGAGACAAGACAGAGCAAGACAAGGCACACTGGAAGTCCTACGTGACATGTACATGTATACACAGAAACGTACACACTGCATGTAAGTGTGTATACAACTGAATGTGGGTACTTTTGTGTGCATTTGTGGGAGGGGTGCATATGGGAAGAAAACAAACAACAGATAAATAATCATGCATAACCCTCACCTGTCGTGAAAATCGCCAATCAACTTTAACTACTTCTGAAAACCTGTTCTGACAAGATCATTTCCAGCATTTCATGGTTGCCCTCATTCCCATCCACAAAAGAAAGCGTTGTAATCAGCCTACACTCATTTTGTTTGAGGTAAAGGTTTCGTAGTGACAGTTTAAATATCAGTTTGATGCTTTGTAGCAGGATATTTGTTTAACCTGAAAGAGGTCAACGTTCCCTGCAATGATTAGGTGTCAAATTTCTATACAAGTTCTTAAATGTTTAGCAGACACAAAAAATCTAATGAAGTTTATGTGTAAGTTCAATAAGGAAGGTCTGTAATGACTCATATGCCTGCTTATCTGTTCTTCACATCACTACCACTTTCCCACGTTTTCACTCTCAACCATTACTCCAGGCCTCAAGGGCCGTTGTCCTGCAGGATCGAGCCGATTTAAATGGCTAAATGACCTCCTCAACATGTCCTGAAGTTCTCCAGAGGCTGGTAATGAACTAATCATGTGATTCAGGTGTGCTGACCCAGGGTGAGATCTAAAACCTGCAGGACACCAGCCCTCGAGGCCTGGAGTTGGACACCTCTGCTCTAGTCCAATCTTCTTCTTGCCTGCCTTCTTTGAGCCAATCAGTCTCCTCATTCTCCCACTTAGACTCTCATTCGTGCAACCCACCGCCTTCCCATCTCCACCTCACAGACAGCTCAGTCAGAGCTCCACCCAAGCCTTTCATTTCAGTCAGTTGCAGTGCGGTGTGGGGTTTTTGTTTTGTTTTTTCTAACCACATGTGGACTACAAGTATGGGTTTTCTGGAGAGACTGGCAATGTAATTTAAACCCATCTTCTTCACAAAGGATCCACTTAGGATCACTGTGTACGATTTGAGAATCATTCTTCTCAATCAAGCACAGGCGACGGACATGGCAGCTGCTGAATGACTCATTAACACAAAGAACTGTGTTCATCCCAAGATAACCTCCAGTGAGCCACTGGACCACACACCTGCCCATCATACAGTAAAAACCTACGAGGCGATCATGGCTCAAGAGTTGGGAGGTCTCCTTGTAATCCAGGAAAATCACCTTCATGTTTTTCTCTGTTTTATCTTCAGCTACTTTGAGAGTTGGGAGTTCGCCTTGTAATCAGAAGGTTGCCGGTTCGAGCCCCGGCTTGGACAGTCTCGGTCGTTGTGTCCTTGGGCAAGACAGTTCATCCATTGCCTACTGGTGGTGGTCAGAGGGCCCGGTGGCGCCAGTGTCCAGCAGCCTCGCCTCTGTCAGTGCGCCCCAGGGTGGCTGTGGCTACAATGTAGCTGCCATCACCAGTGTGTGAATGGGTGGATGACTGCATGTGTAAAGTGCTTTGGGGTCCTTAGGGACTAGTAAAGCGCTATACAAATACAGACCATTTACCTCTTGGCTTTCAGTGGTTCCAGTATGACACTGAAACCATACTTGTTTGCATCTTGTACATGAAAACGTGATATCAGATTACTGAATTAAATGTAAAGTTTCTGACAACAAAACAAAGACAGGCAGGCCCCGGCTGAGAACCAAAAAATGTGAACTTGGATCATGTTCAACTCTTATATGAGAAATCAACTGCGGAAAGAGGGAGAACCCAAATACAGACAAACAGAGGCAGGGAGTAACGATAACAAAGGCTGATTACCAAACATAGACGAAACAAGAAAACCAAACCAATGAACCAATGAAAAAAACCTAAACTGGAAAGACACTAGAAACTCGGTGCACGGAAATACATGCTCTGACCAAGGACTGAGGAAGACAAAGATGACACTGTGGGGTGAAGAGCGAAGTGGAAACACATGGGAACATGGCAGGAACAAATTAGACGTAACGAGACGGGGGAAGCAAAACTGAACGCACCGAACTCAAGAGACAGTCAAAATAAAACAGATGTACAAACACTGAAACTATGACTAAGATGTGTGGACTTGATTCGAGCAGACATGACAGAGAGACCTTGACAAAGACAGAGAAAGGAGAAGCAAAGCCTGAAACAAACACAGAGGACGCGACAGACTCTCACAGGAGACACGGGGATGACACAGAGGAACCTAACTGACAAGAGACCAGAAACACCCAAAAAGACCCCAAAAGAATGAAACCCAAGATTAACTCTGTAAAACTTGAACCAAATCATCTTCATTGTGCCAAAGAAAGATTCAAGACGTTGACACCTGAAACAAGTCAGTATGGTTTAACCCACCTACTCACGGTGCAGGAGTGCTTTTGGCTGGTCTGGCTCTCAGATCGCTGACTCTGAGCGAGCCCTTCATTTTCCTCACGTTAAGGTTATATACTGTTGTTCACAGGAATGTCTAAAAATTCAGCGCAGCATCATCACACAGATTAAACACAATGTGCATAGAAAAGGTTATTTATTTTTGTTTACTTATTTTTTATTTTTCTGGACAAACAACATAAAGGGGACGTGGCTGCTGACCCACCTGGTTCCATGGATGGTTCTCCAAATTGTAACAGAACTACAGCTGAGATAAGAAAACTAAGCATTAGATGCAAGAATGATGTGCAACCACATTATAGAAGAGATTATACAATATTTTCTCACTGGGTACTGAAAGATGGGGAATGTCCATGACATTCAGTCCACTTTTTGACAACCCTTGCTTTACACTTGAAGCTGCCCACCCTCCTCCCTTGGTGGCGCTAGTGTGCCCTACCTTGTAATTACCTTAGAAAAGACTACACGTCTCTCAACTGCATCAATATGTGGAATTTTTTGAGATTGTGATCCCCTGTTGGTGATGGAAGGAGATTACAAGCAATAGCAGGCGGGCCATTTCTTGACCATGGGCTAGCTAGAATATAGAGATTGAAAATGTGACGTCACTCAGGGGTAAAACCGCAAAGAATTCTGGGAACTCGTGGCAAGAGGTACTAGCGCACGCAGGCTTTTAATTGAAATCAGTCACGCAGCGATAAAAAGAAACCCAAAAAATGTCAAGAAGCTGTTGTATTATTAACTGCAATAGCCGGTCGCATGACAGCCACGGGAAGCCGACGGGTAAAGAGATCGGTTGTTATCGGATTACGTCGTTGAAGAGAAATTGTTCGAGCCATGTTTCCGAAGTAACAAAGAGGCGACTGGATTGCAGCCATTCAAAGATCAAATATAACGTCCCAGAACACTGCAGCTCACAGGTTAGTCTGCTCCAAGCATTTACACAAAGGTCAGTCTGCTGTTGTAGTTAATGCGTCATTTTTCTTAACATAATTGGTGATATAGGTTACAAGCAAGTCTGGCGCTGAACAGAAATTGTCGCGCTATGCTCCTTTGTTTATTGTGCATAAATAGTGAATTGTCCTGACACAATATTGCGTTTCGCTTCTGTTATTATGGTACACTGACAAAAACATACTTTTATTCACAGGATAAAACAGGTTTTTTGTATCACTAATTGTCCAGTACGATTACAGCATACAGTATTATTGTCACTGCTACATTTCTGTGATGCTACCAGAGATTATTTCCACTACTAATTAATTACCGTTGAGCTCAAAGGTCCTATTAATAAACGGTTAACGAATGTGTATTTATGAAGACAATTTGTGAGACTGGTAAACTTATGATACGTACGATGGTCTTTACTTTCTACACGGTGCATTTCAAGATCCTGTACCCATCCGTCGGTAAACTGTACCTGGGCTTGTTGCAGTGACCTGAAGTTACTAAACTTCATGAGTGTATGCACTCACTCCAAGAACCGTATGATTATAAATATGAGCGTGGTGAAGTTGGGCAGCACGCTGATGTCTTTTGTCCCTCTGTGTGCTCGTAAGGGTCTGACCCTTTCACTCCTTTGATTTTTTCCTCGTATCTTTTCTTTGTCTTTTCATCAAGTCTGTCTTTGTACGGACCGGCATTGTTCTCCTTCGTTTTGTACATAACTTTTTTGGGGGGCAAAGAAAAAGCAAGAATTTATTGGAACCGAAGAATGAACGTTTTGCGGTGCTGCAAATGCTTGCATTTGATGCAGGTACTTGGATTGTTTTGCCACGAGTTCACGGCATGCAATGAGCGAAAGTCACGTGGTCTGTCAATGTCTATAAAGATATAAGAACAAGCCAGTCAAGTGAACAACCAAATGATCTCACCTGCGCACTTGTTTGGTAATTACATAGCCAGAAAATAAGAACTTAAAAAGCGAATCACATGATGTCTAAGGTGTGTCATGTGATATGTTCAGTATTGTCACACATGTCTAGATTGTCCCTGATATCATAACTGCTCAAACACTGATGATTATATTTGAAGAATTATTACTGATGGCAGCAAAGTTTGAATGGAGCTCTCTGTCTGTGCTGATTTGTCGCCCTCTGGAGGTCAAAGCACAAACTGCATGATGTCACTGTAACCACCACAGTGACAGGAAGTGTTCTTATGACTGAAACACTGAAATGATGCTAACGGCTGTCGTTAGGCTCACTGACAGCAGTGCTGATGTGTTCATGTCAAACACTGGCTCAGGTCAGACTCCTTCATCCTTCTCCAACGTGAGGCCGCCCTCAGACCCACAGGAGCTCTGACCTTTGACCTCCTGACCCTAACCATTTTAGTCTCTTTGCATCTTTAAATGATCTTCTCCGCAGTTGTTATCACTCTCTGCAGCTGTTTGCGGTCCATAGCAATAGTGCTGCCGTACCATGCATTGATGCAGCTGGTCAGGGTGCTCTCCACAGTGCAGCTGTAGAACCTGCTGAGGATCTTGACCGATCAATTGATCAAATTTCCTCAGCCTCCTCAGAAAAGAGTATATAGTTAGTGTAGTATGTCAGTTCTACTACTAAGTGTCACAGTTGCCACAAAAAAGTCACCAACAACAGACTGAAGTGTAAACACTGTGGGAAAACAGGAGGAGTGATTCACCTCCTGTTTTCCCACAAAACAGCAAAACCAAGGACTCAGAACCACAATATAAAATACAAGAAGTTAAAATGCTGGGTCACAGAGACCCAGAACCGTGACAGACTTACCTTTAACTGCCCAAGACTGCGTCTGAATCTTACCTTTGGACCAACTTCAGGGATTAACTCAGTGATGTCATTTTTAGTAAGACAGAAAAGGTTTTCTTCTGTTGCTTTGTTAACTGTGATTAAATATTACATCTCAGTTATGGAGAGGTACAAAATTTAAAATTGCTACAGCAAAATCATATCAACAGAGTTTCTGTTTCAGTTTCTGTTTCAGAGAAACATTAATATTAAGATCTTTGTTTATCAAGGATTAGTAATAATAATTTACCTTCAAATTGTTCCTCTAATTTGGACCGGTCACATTTGAACAACCCCTTTCCACATCTGATCTCTGCTTTTGTTACAGTCACAGTTTCCAGGAAGCTCCACAAGTGTGGCGTGAGGTTTGTTTGGCAGCATGACAATCACACACTTCACTAGTGGCCAATAACAGGTCTTTGCCTTATTACCTTCTCTTTGTCTTGAATGATTACTTGAAGAAAAAATTACATAACTAAAAGTTTAGATTAAATAACCTGAAAATAGCAAACCCAAAGCAACAAATGAGTTTTGCATCAATCATTGGTTTTTAATTTAAGATCTGGATATGATCAGATTGTGTCATGTTCAAGAATGCTAATCAAAAACTGCTAATGACGAATGCACCCTTGTGATTTTACCTGCACCCTGCGATTTGATTTTTAATCATTTTATCAGCAAACTGAAGAAAAGCCTTGACTCCGTTGCTCCACTCACCACCAAAAAGATTAACGTAAAGCATGCATCACCCTGGAGAAACGAAGAAGTCAAAAAACTCAAAAGAAATTGCAGGGCAGCAGAAAGGAGATGGAGGAAAAATAAAAATACTATCAACCATCAAATATTTTGCGAGCAACTTAAAATGTACAATAATACATTAAGGAAGTCAAGAAATTCATACTTCGCCAAAAATAATCAGTAATAACAAAAATAATCCCAAGGTCCTCTTTTCCACCATAGATCATTAATTTAACCCTGATTTTAACAGCTCCCAAAGAAGCCCACAGACTCACTCTGTGAGCAGTTTGCAGACCACTTCAGGGGAAACGTCAGCGCCATCAGATCTGATATTTTATCTAATCGCGATAAGTTTGTAAACACATCTGAGGGCTCGATTGTACCTGAGGAGACACTGGACAGCTTTGTCCTGGTTAATGCTGAGAACCTTCAGAAAGTTCTCTCCACAGTGAGACCCACCACATGTCTTTTAGATCCAACCCCTTCTTCACTCTTTAAAACACTTTATGGATTTTTTGAGGCTGAGCTTTTATACATGATGAATTGCTCTCTTCAGTTGGGTGTCTTCCCTGCTGCCTTTAAAACGGCGGTGGTGAGGCCCCTTCTGAAGAAGAGCAATTTGGATTGTAATGATTTTAATAACTACAGACCTGTATCCAACTTACCATTTTTAAGTAAAGTCTTAGAAAAACTTGTTTTTACTCAGATTACTGATTTTCTGAATGATAGACAGATCCTGGAGATATTCCAGTCTGGATTTAGGGTGAACCACAGCACAGAGACGGCTCTCCTAAAGGTTTTAACTGATCTTAGATATAACTGGGACGCCCAAAAGCTCTCAGTCCTGGTGCTACTGGATCTAAGCGCAGCCTTTGATACAGTAGACCACGCTATTCTTTTAAACAGACTGAAACACATGGTGGGCCTCTCTGGTGCTGTACACAACTGGTTCACTTCCTGTCTCTCTGACAGAACTTTTATGGTGAGTATGGACACATGCTCCTCTAAGATCCATGAAATGACATGTGGTGTGCCTCAAGGGTCGGTTCTAGGCCCTGTACTTTTTAATTTGTATATGCTCCCTCTCGGCAGTGTCATCAGGAGGCATGGAGTGAACTTCCACAGTTACGCCGATGACACGCAGCTGTACATCTCCGTGTCTCCTGATGACACCAGACCAATGGATGCCCTTTTTAACTGTATCTTAGATATACAATCTTGGATGGCAGAAAACTTTTTACAGCTTAACCAGGACAAGACTGAAGTTTTAATCATCGGTCCCGAGGCTCAGAGAGAGAAACTCTTGTCTAAATTAGAGGCATTTTCACTATGTCCTTCACTACAAGTGAAAAACCTGGGTGTTATTTTTGACTCTGAGCTTGGTTTTATCCCACATGTTAAACATGTGACCAAAATTGGATTTTATCATCTAAAAAATATAGCCAGAGTCCGCCCTATTCTCTCTTGGGCCAACACGGAGATGCTGATGCATGCTTTTATTACCAGTCGCATTGATTACTGTAATGCCCTGCTCTCTGGTCTTCCTAAGAAGAATATTTCAACTTTACAACTCTTGCAAAACTCGGCAGCTCGTGTGCTGACGGAGACCAGAGGGCGGGCCCACATTACACCAGTTTTAGAATCGCTGCATTGGCTCCCCGTGTGTTTCAGGATCGATTTTAAAGTTCTTTTATTGGTTTTTAAATGTCTTAATGGTCTTGGGCCTTCTTATCTCTCAGATCTGCTTTTACCATATGAACCCTCGCGGACCCTGAGGTCCTCTGGTACTGGCCTTTTGATTGTCCCTAAAGTCAGGACACATGCTCACGGAGAGGCAGCTTTTCAGTGGTATGGTCCTTGTCTGTGGAACAGCCTGCCGGAGGAGCTCAGGGCCGCAGAGAACGTACATGTTTTTAAGAACAGGCTCAAGACCACCTTTTTAATTTAGCTTTTACTTAGCGTTTATTTATTTTATGCTTATTTATTCTATCCTGTTATTCTATTATTAATTTAGGCTTTACCTAATATTTATTGATTTTACTCTTATTGATTTTTTTCTTCTTACTCTATTAATATTTATATTTATATTGTATCCCGTTCTTATTTATTTTATCGTTTTACCCTGTATATATCCTATTGTGTCATATCTCTAATGTAAAAGAACCCACCCACCACTTTAATCACACTCTAGATCTTGTTTTAACATATGGCATAGAAACTGAACATTTAACAGTGTTTCCTGAAAACCCTCTCCTGTCTGATCATTTCCTGATAACATTTACAATAATTGATTACACAGCGGTGGAGAGTAGACTTTATCAAAGTAGATGTCTTTCTGAAAGTGCTGTAACTAAGTTTAAGAATATAATCCACCCACTGTTATCATCTTCAATGCCCTGTACCAACACAGAGCAGAGCAGCTATCTGAACGCTACCCCAAAAGAGGTCGATTATCTTGTTAATAATTTCACCTCCTCACTACGTACGACTCTGGATACTGTAGCTCCTGTGAAAACTAAGGTCTCTAATCAGAAGTATTTGACTCCGTGGTATAATTCTCAAACACGTAGCCTAAAGCAGATGACTCGTAATCTGGAGAGGAAATGGCGTGTCACAAATTTAGAGGATCATCATTTAGCCTGGAGAAATAGTTTGCTGCTTTATAAGAAAGCCCTCCACAAAGCCAGAACATCTTACTATTCATCACTGATTGAAGAAAATAAGAACAACCCCAGGTTTCTCTTCAGCACTGTAGCCAGGCTGACAAAAAGTCAGAGCTCTTGTGAGCCAACAATCCCTTTAACATTAACTAGTAATGACTTCATGAACTTCTTCACAAATAAAATTTTTATCATTAGAGAAAAAATTACCAGTAATCATCCCACAGATGTAATATTATCTACAGCTACTCTTAGTACCATTGATGTTAAGTTAGACTCTTTTTCTCTAATTGATCTTTCTGAGTTAACTTCAATAATTACTTCCTCCAAACCTTCAACGTGTCTTTTAGACCCCATTCCTACAAAACTGCTCAAAGAAGTCCTGCCATTAATTAATTCTTCGATGTTAAATATGATCAACCTATCTCTAATAATCGGCTATGTACCACAGGCCTTCAAGCTGGCTGTAGTTAAACCTTTACTCAAAAAGCCATCTCTAGACCCAGCAGTCTTAGCTAATTATAGGCCAATCTCCAACCTTCCTTTCATATCAAACATCCTTGAAAGAGTAGTTGTCGAACAGCTAACAGATCATCTGCAGAGGAATGGTTTATTTGAAGAGTTTCAGTCAGGTTTCAGAGCTCATCACAGCACAGAAACAGCTTTAGTGAAGGTTACAAATGATCTTCTTATGGCCTCTGACAGTGGACTCATCTCTGTGCTTGTCCTGCTAGACCTCAGTGCAGCGTTCGATACTGTCGACCATAATATCCTATTAGAGCGATTAGAACATGCTGTAGGTATTACAGGTACTGCACTGCAGTGGTTTGTATCATATCTATCTAATAGACTCCAGTTTGTGCATGTAAATGGAGAGTCCTCTTCACACACTGAGGTTAATTATGGAGTTCCACAGGGTTCAGTGCTAGGACCAATTCTGTTTACATTATACATGCTTCCCTTAGGCAGCATCATTAGAAGACATAGCATACATTTACACTGCTATGCAGATGACACCCAGCTCTATCTGTCCATGAAGCCAGATAACACACACCAATGAGTTAAACTGCAGGAATGTCTTAAAGACATAAAGACCTGGATGGCCGCTAACTTTCTGCTTCTTAATTCAGATAAAACTGAGGTTATTGTACTCGGCCCTTGAAAATCTTAGAAATATGGTATCCAACCAGATTCTTACTCTGGATGGCATTACCTTGGCCTCCAGTAACACTGTGAGGAACCTTGGAGTCATTTTTGACCAGGACATGTCCTTCAATGCACATATTAAACAAATATTTAAGACTGCGTTCTTCCATTTGTGCAACATCTCTAAAGTTAGAAATATCCTGTCTCAGAGTGACGCTGAAAAACTAGTTCATGCATTTATTACTTCCAGGCTGGACGACTGTAATTCATTATTATCAGGATGTCCTAAAAACTCCCTGAAAAGCCTTCAGCTAATCCAAAATGCTGCAGCAAGAGTCCTGACAGGGACTAGAAAGAGAGAGCAGATTCCTCCTGTTTTGGCTTCCCTTCATTGGCTTCCTGTTAAATCCAGAATTGAATTCAAAATCCTGCTCCTCACATACAAGGTCTTAAATAATCAGGCCCCATCTTATCTTGATGACCTTGTAGTACCATATCACCCTATTAGAGCACTTGGCTCTCGCTCTGCAGGCCTACTTGTTGTTCCTAGAGTATTTAAAAGTAGAATGGGAGGCAGAGCCTTCAGTTTTCAGGCCCCTCTTCTGTGGAACCAGCTTCCAGTTTGGATTCGGGAGACAGACACTATCTACTATCTATCTACTTTTAAGATTAGGCTTAAAACTTTCCTTTTTGCTAAAGCATATAGTTAGGGCTGGACCAGGTGACCCTGAATCCTCCCCTAGTTATGCTGCAATAGATGTAGGCTGCCGGGGGATTCCCATGATGCATTGAGTTTTTCCTTTCCAGTCACCTTTCTCACTCACTATGTGTTAACAGACCTCTCTGCATTGAATCATATCTGTTATTAACCTCTGTCTCTCTTCCACAGCATGTCTTTATCCTGTCTTCCTTCTCTCACCCCAACCGGTCGCAGCAGATGGCCCCGCCCCTCCCTGAGCCTGGTTCTGCCGGAGGTTTCTTCCTGTTAAAAGGGAGTTTTTCCTTCCCACTGTCGCCAAAGTGCTTGCTCATAGGGGGTCATATGGTTGTTGGGTTTTTCTCTGTATATATGAAGCGCCTTGAGGCGGCTTTTGTTGTGATTTTGCGCTATATAAATAAAATTGAATTGAATTATCTCCAGTGTTTCCTCGGAGGGCGCTCTCTGCACCGGGGCTGTGATCGACCCTGGCTGCTGGGGCTCTGGGGGTCCTCTCTCTCTCTCTCTCTCTCTCTCTCTCTCTCTCTCTCTATATATATATATATATATATATATATATATATATATATATATATACATATATATATGTATATATATACATGCTAGCATCTTGCCAGGGTGCAAGATGCTAGCAGGCAAGGCATACATGGAACGCCATAACCAAGTGGCCGGCATAGTGTACAGGAACATCTGTGCCGAGTATAACCTGGAAGTCCCGAGGTCAAAATGGGAGATGCCCCCAAGGGTGGTGGAGAATGACCGAGCTAAGATCCTGTGGGACTTCCAGATACAGACGGACAAAATGGTGGTGGCTAACCAACCGGATATAGTGGTGGTAGACAAACAGAAGAAGACGGCCGTAGTGATCGATGTAGCGGTTCCGAATGACAGCAATATCAGGAAGAAGGAACACGAGAAGCTGGAGAAATACCAAGGGCTCAGAGAAGAGCTCGAGAGGATGTGGAGGGTGAAGGTAATGGTGGTCCCCGTGGTAATCGGAGCACTAGGTGCGGTGACTCCCAAGCTAGGCGAGTGGCTCAAGCAGATCCCGGGAATAACATCGGAGATCTCTGTCCATAAGAGCGCAGTCCTGGGAACAGCTAAAATACTGCGCAGGACCCTCAAGCTCCCAGGCCTCTGGTAGAGGACCCGAGCTTGAAGGATAAACCGCCCGCAGGGGTGTGCTGGGTGTTGTTTTTATATATATATAAAAAAAAAACACCCAGCACGCCCCTGCGGATGGATGGATATATATATATATATATATATATATATATATATATATATATATATATATATATATATATATATATATATACCAGCTGTTCTCCCCAAGACCAGCAAAGGCAAGGGAACAATAAGAGAACAGCACCACCAAGGCTGGAGACGGAGCAATACTGGAAGAGCATATGGGGGAAGGACGCAACCCATAACGGCAATGCTCAGTGGCTAGTGGATCTGAGGGCAGACCATAGCGACCTCCTTGAACAGAGTCCAGTAACCATCACAGTGGCAGATATCCAAGAAAGGGTCTCCAGTATGAAGAGTTGGACAGTACCAGGGCCCGACATGGTTCACGCCTACTGGCTAAAGAAGCTGACTGCACTCTACGAGCGTCTGGCAGCACAAATGAACCAGCTGCTAGTTAACGAGAGACACCCGGAATGGCTAACCGAAGGTCGAACGGTCCTGATCCCCAAGGACCCCAAGAAGGGACCGGTCCCCTCCAACTACCGACCAATAACCTGCCTCAGCACTACATGGAAGCTCCTGTCAGGCATCATATCGGCTAAGATGAACAGGCACATGGGTCAATACATGAGCGGGACACAGAAAGGAATTGGCAAGAATACCAGAGGCGCAAAACACCAGCTACTGGTAGACAGAACAGTCAGCCGAGACTGCAAGACCAGACTGACCAACCTGTGCACTGCCTGGATTGATTACAAGAAGGCCTATGACTCAATGCCCCACAGCTGGATACTGGAATGCCTAGAATTGTACAAGATCAATGGGACCCTAAGAGCCTTCATTAGGAACTCAATGGGGATGTGGCGTACAACACTAGAGGCCAACTCCAAGCCCATAGCACAAGTCACCATCAAGTGCGGGATCTACCAAGGAGATGCTCTGTCCCCACTGCTGTTCTGCATAGGCCTGAACCCCCTCAGTGAGATCATTAACAAGACTGGCTACGGATACCGACTACGGAACGGAGCAATTGTCAGCCACCTCCTGTACATGGATGACATCAAGCTGTATGCCGAGAGTGAACGAGACATCGATTCACTGATCCACACTACCAGGCTATACAGCAATGACATTGGAATGTCGTTCGGACTGGAGAAGTGTAGTCGGATGGTAACTAAGAGAGGGAAGGTAGTCAGAACTGAGGGGATTGAACTACCAGAAGGCAACATTGCAGACATAGAGGACAGTTACAAGTACCTGGGGATCCCGCAGGCGAATGGGAACCATGAAGAGGCCACTAGAAAAGCTGCAACCACCAAGTACCTGCAGAGGGTCAGGCAAGTCCTGAGGAGTCAGCTGAATGGTAAGAACAAGATCCGGGCCATCAACACGTACGCCCTGCCCGTGATCAGGTACCCTGCTGGGGTAATAGGCTGGCCAAAGGAGGAGATAGAAGCCACTGACATAAAGACAAGAAAGCTCCTTACCATGCATGGAGGGTTTCACCCCAAGTCCAGCACCCTGAGGCTGTACGCTAAGCGGAAGGAAGGGGGCCGGGGACTGGTGAGTGTCAGCACCACAGTCCAGGATGAGACAACGAACATCCAAGAATACATTGGGAAGATGGCCCCAACTGACCGAGTGCTCAGTGAATACCTCAGGCAGCAGAAACCCAAGAAAGAGGAGGGAGACGAGGAACCATCATGGAAGGACAGGCCCCTGCACGGTATGTACCACCGGCAGATAGAGGAGGTGGCTGATATCCAGAAATCCTACCAGTGGCTGGACAAAGCTGGACTGAAAGACAGCACAGCGGCACTAATCATGGCAGCACAAGAACAAGCTCTGAGCACAAGATCCATAGAGGCTGGGGTCTATCACACCAGGCAAGACCCCAGGTGCAGGCTGTGTAAAGATGCCCCAGAGACAATCCAGCACATAACAGCAGGGTGCAAGATGCTAGCAGGCAAGGCATACATGGAACGCCATAACCAAGTGGCCGGCATAGTGTACAGTGTGGAGCAGGGAAATTATTTTACTGCTATTGTTAAATAATTGTCATCATTACCATTGCATTAATAATATAATCTGGAGTTTATATTGCATTCAGGGGTTAAACAGTGTCTCTTTCAGAAAGACTGAGTTGCAGGCTGACAGGAAGTTGTATGCAGAAGTGAAAGCAGGAAGTTATTTTGAGCAGCAGGCTAAGACGAGGCTTTAACAATGTAACAGATAGCTTTAAGAAGGCTTTAAGGTTTTATGCACACAGGTATTAAATTAACTTTGTATTCCAGGTGCAGTTATAACTATTTTATACATATTGCATATCTGTGCTTATTTGAGTTGATGTTCAGGTTCTTTAAAGGTCTTAAGCTTCATCTAGTGAGAGTGTCTAGATGATACATGCTGAGGGAAAACTAGAACATAGAAGGAATTGCAATACATGCTTACAAAACACTTATATATCAGATCATTTTATATTAAGGTTTTAGTAGAGGTTCTTGGTTAAAACATTTATTTAGTAGAAGACATACACATAGTCTCAGTGAGCTTCTGGTCTGGTAAAAGGTCAGAAGTGCAACAGGTGAATTGAGAAAGAGCATTTGAGGACGAGACACAGACAGTAGGTGAAGAGGTGACACAAAGAGCATGTGAGGTCGTGACACACACACACATAGAGTTAAATTTATTTAGAGGAGAGATTACTCATGTCTGGTTGTAACTGCAAAAGTGTCTCGGTAAAAGAGGAACCGTTCCTTGTTGTCTCGGCAAGAAAGAGGAACAAGACAAGAACTGAAAGGTAGACAGGAAGGGCTAGCCATGAAAATAGAAGATGATCTTCTGGGTTAAAAGTCTGATCTATGTATAAAATGTATCTGTGACGCATGAAGGGGCGTCAGTAAATCAAACCCTGATGCTATAAAATATCTGTTCATGCTTTGATTAAGTCGAGGACTACTGGCTGTCTGCGTACAGAGTGTCTTCCCACACGTGTGTTCATTAAAATCATTGTTGGACCAAGATCCTCTGGACCATGGGTGGTGTGTACTCTCCTTCCTCAATTTTGAACCTTAACAACAGGAACATCTGTGCCGAGTATAACCTGGAAGTCCCGAGGTCAAAATGGGAGATGCCCCCAAGGGTGGTGGAGAATGACCGAGCTAAGATCCTGTGGGACTTCCAGATACAGACGGACAAAATGGTGGTGGCTAACCAACCGGACATAGTGGTGGTAGACAAACAGAAGAAGACGGCCGTAGTGATCGATGTAGCGGTTCCGAATGACAGCAATATCAGGAAGAAGGAACACGAGAAGCTGGAGAAATACCAAGGGCTCAGAGAAGAGCTCGAGAGGATGTGGAGGGTGAAGGTAACGGTGGTCCCCGTGGTAATCGGAGCACTAGGTGCGGTGACTCCCAAGCTAGGCGAGTGGCTCCAGCAGATCCCGGGAACAGCATCGGAGATCTCTGTCCAGAAGAGCGCAGTCCTGGGAACAGCTAAGATACTGCGCAGGACGCTCAAGCTCCCAGGCCTCTGGTAGAGGACCAGAGCTTGAAGGCATAAATCTAAATAAAGCCCGCAGGGGCATGCTGGGTGTTTTATATATATATATATATATATATATATATATATATATATATATATATATATATATATATAACAAAAACAACACCCAGCACGCCCATGCGGGCGGTTTTATCCTTCAAGCTCGGTTCCTCTACCGGAGGCCTGGGAGCTTGAAGGTCCTGCGCAGTATCTTAGCTGTTCCCAGGACTGTGCTCTTTTGGACATCAGGTATGGACAGCTTGCTGTATTTCTTAGGCACCTTATTTGTCGCACCTTTCTGCAACTCCGTTAGTTGGCTAACCTCCCTCCGTGCTACTTTGATCTTGCCCTCTAGCCTCCTTCTCCATGGAGGGTACTGCCCCTTGTCGCTGTTCAACTTGTAGCCAAGCATCTCACTGATCACTGCTGCCGTATTGTAGATCAGCTTGTTAGTGTCGGTAATCGTGGTTGTAGGTATTGCCCGTAGTGCTGCATTAACATCTAGCAGACCTTCTGAGGGTACTTCACGTAATCTTGGTAACCGGCTACGGGGGATCCAGGTTTCAAGCTTGGCCATGATCCTATTTTTCAGGTCAGTTCCTCTCGCACTCAACGATCCTTCTCCTATCGCACTTGGGGCTATGTACCCAATCTCGGGTGGGGGTGATGATATCGCCCCCCTGACCTGGCGTCCTGACTCCTCCTTGCCGTGGCATTTGTGTTGTACCTCATCAATCTCTAGCTGTGAGAGCAGTCCCTTCTTTCGAATGTTGGAACACTGAGCTACTAGTTGTTTCGCCGTCATTGTGGATGTTGGGTATCGAAGAATCCATAGGTCCCCTCATCCTATTCATGTAGCCCCTTCCGCCGGGGTTACTTGCGTAGTAGCATTCCAACAACGCCCTGTTTTCGTCCCTTGCCTATATATATATATATATTTTATTATATATTTATTATATATTTTATTATATATAATATATTGTAGAGAGAGAGAAATGCTCTCTTTAGGGGTCACAACACCAGAGGCCCTGCTTCTATGTCAACCCTGATCCCAGCTTTCTCCTTTTTCACACCAACCCTCATCATGTCCTTCTTCACTGCATCCATAAACCTCCTCTGAGGTCATCCTGTTTCCTCCTACCTTTGTCCAGTATTTCCACTATCCCTCTTCTGCATATGTCCGAATCATCTCAGCCTTGTCTCTAACTTTCTCTCCATACCATTCAGCATGAGCTGTCCTTCTTGTATACTCATTTCTGTTTCCTGTCCCTCCTGCTGACTCCAGATCCCTGATGTAATCCCACCCTCACCTTGAACACATCCTGCACCACCCTCACATCCTGACTTACCTCATGCAGTACCACAGTTTCTCTCTTAGCATCCCATCATATTCTTTTGCCAGATCCACAAAGACACAGTGCAACTCTTTCTGACCTTCACTAAACTTCTGCATCAACACACTCAAAGCAAACATCACATCTGCACTGCTCTTTTTCAGTGAGAAGCCATACTGCTGCTCATGGATCATCACCTCTCTTCTTAACCTAGCTTCAACAACTCTTTCTTGGTGTGTCTCATCAGCTTTATCGCTCTGTAGTTACTACAGCTCTGCATATCACCCTTGGTCTTGAAAACTGGTACCAGTACACTTATTCATTCCTCACTCTCCAAACTTGTGTTAAACAATTTGGTTAATAATAATAATGGATTGGATTTCTATAGCGCTTTTCTAGGCACCCAAAGCGCTTTACAATGCCACTATTCATTCACTCTCACATTCATACACTGGTGGAGGTAAGCTACAGTTGTAGCCACAGCTGCCCTGGGGCAGACTGACAGAAGCGAGGCTGCCATATCGCGCCATCGGCCCCTCTGGCCAACACCAGTAGGGGCCGATGCTAACAGCTGATCCTTACTGTAAACAAAGGATCCCTGCTCTGGGTCCCCAGACACGCGTGAAAAAAGTAGAAATAAACTAAGAAAAACGACCAGAACTAGCACAAAACGGTAGAACATGGTTGCAGAGTCTAATTACTGATACGTTAGTTATAAAAAATTACGAGAAGAAAAGATAAGAAAGAAAGAAACTCAGAATGAGCAGAGCTGCTGTAACAGGCTGCCGCACACGGGGGGCGCCGGAAGTTTTGCCCATTGTTGCACATTGTGGGTATGGAGAAGTTGAGGCCCTTGCAGGCTACCCACAATTTCCCACAATTTCCCCAAACTGAGCGATTATACATCTTGCTTTCATATTTGTATCTTGTGTCACTAAAAATATATTTTATTTTAGTTTTATACATTGATTAATGACCTGCAGAATCTCCTTATCATATTAAGTGATTCATAATTGTCACTTTATGCTTTCTCCATCTCTAAAGTGATGACATCCTTGTAGGGCTGGGCGATATGACCCAAAATTCATATCTCGATATTTTTTACCTGGACGGCGATATAAGATATATATCTCGATATATTTTTTAAAGCCATAAAGTAAGAACAAAAAGAGAGTTTTTAGTCAAAGCTGTGTCCCAGATGTCACACAGGCACTTTTATTAACACAGAGCAGATGTACATAAGATTTACTCAAAAATAAATTATGAGCATTTATTAAATAATAATGCTCCATAAATAAAAGAAAACAATGTTGTTTTTCTGCATAACAAAAAGCTCACAATTGTGCAGTCAAAATGTAAACTAAAAGACGCTGAGCACAATAACAAAGACAGATTTCACAGCTGCTCTGTTCCCAACTTGTACTGCGTGACTGACAGCCTGGAGTTTGAAATCCGCTTCGCAACCACGTCTCTTAACAGGTGCCATTTATGGTCCTTATACACAGTAGGGTAATATTACGTTGAAGCACAGTACGTATCACTCCGCGAGGCTCAGCCGTAATCCTCCGACAATCCATCAAGCGGTGCAGCTCCGTAGCTTACCAAAGTCGTACTAAAACATTTTTTGACAGATTGCTGAGCGCTGTGTACCACCTAAGATCGGTTCGCGGCCATCAAGCACAACCAGAATTCATACATAAGGCGCGCTGTCAACATTTGAGAAAATGAAAGGATTTTAGTCCGTGCAGCACCTCTGGGCTGCATGGCGTTAGCGTGGTTAGCTCGTTAGCATGGTTAGCTAGCTAACACGTTGACGCCGTCCAGTAACTCGTTAACGGAGATTTGCCGTGTCCATCTTGTCGCTTCCTGCAGGTGAAGCGATGGGGGAGGAGGGGGAGTTGTGTTCAGTGAAGGAGAGGCGAGGCCGAGTAACGTTGCGTAAAGGCGAAAGTGGACGAAAGAGAGGCAAACTTGTGGCTCCACAAGTATAATTATAACGTAACATAGACTATATCGATATAAAGGATATTGTCACATCTTATATCTCGTATAAAAATATATCGATATTTTTTAAAAACTCGATATATCGCCCAGCTCTACATCCTTGCATTACATACTTTAGGTTCATTTTCTGCAGGCAGGTTTCTGACAGAGAACAGGCAGATTTACACTATAACCTGCAGCGATGGACACATAAAGAAATGAAAAATTACATGTATGTGCTAACTTTCTAAACACTTTGTTACATTAATGATTAAGTAGATAAAACATGTCGGCCTTGGCTCATAGTTCATTTAAAGACAAGAACTTTGTGTGTGTTTCAGGTCCTGCACTCTCAAAGACTGAATGAACCAGCATTGCAGCCATGGGTCACTGTGAGCATCACAGGGAAGGTTGAAGCCGCCCGCTGCACCTGCATGGCCGGAGTCGCAGAGACCTGCACCCACGTCACTGCGCTTCTGTTTAAAGTAGAAGCAACAGTGTTGATCGTGGCACAAGGACTGTTACAGATGAACCTGCATACTGGGTTTTGCTGGGTAATGTGACCAAGATACAGCCAGAGGTTGGCCATAAGATAGACTTCTCCTCTTCAGCTGCCCAAAAAAGGCTCTTGATCAAAACATACACAGACCATCTGTAGTGACAGGTAAAAGGAGCCGTCCTCAAAAAAGAAAAATCCCACCTGCTACTGTGGAGGAGTCGTCACTGCTATAATGCCATCATGTTTTATCTAGGGGTCTAGATTTATGCCTGTAGTGCACTGCCGTGTAAATAATTTGCATTTACTGAATATGTACTGACTGAGTCCCGCTGTTCAAAAGTTGAATAAAGAAACAAACTAATTTTTGCCTTTTTTTTTTATTAAAACCACTTTATAGAACATCACATCAGTTACAATGTAGAATCCATGTCACTGGAGCATTTTGATGCAATAAACAGTAAAAAGGTGAGCTGTGAAGACCAAGGACAAGTGCAGTTCACAGGTTTTCTATCCAAGGAATCCCAGAAGATTACATGGTGTCATTGCCCAGCAGTTGTTCGCAGGACATATGGACTCAACCTCAACAATCCCTCACACTGAGCAGCATGAAGTGACAGTGCAGAGGAAAAACTCCCCTTTAACAAGAAGAAACCTCCAGCAGAACCAGAACCCGGTTCAGTACCAGAGGCCATCTGGGTTTGGAGGAGAGAGAGACACAGAACTACCCAAAGCAGAGCCATGCAGAGACCTTTAAAGGGGCCGATACAAATAAACAACATTTTCAGGGATTTCTATAAAACGTTGTATTCACCACAAATAAACCCATCTAAAAAAGAAATTGATCAGTTTTTGGACAACATAACTCTTCCAAAATTATTGGACACTCAAGCAATGGCACTGGATTCACCACTGACACCAGGTGAACTCCAGGAAGCCCTGATAAGTATGCCCAATAATAAGGCTCCAGGTCCAGACGGCTTTCCTGCAGAATTCTACAAAGAATTCTGGTCGATTCTAGCACCAGTTTTCTACAGAACGTTGTTGGAAATTAAAGAAAAGGGCAGACTTCCATCAAATATGAATTCTGCAAACATTAATCTCCTGCTAAAACCAGGCAAAGACCCTGTATATCCCTCAAGCTATCGTTCAATATCCCTTATAAATGTAGACCTTAAAATAATCTGCAAAGCTCTCTCAAGAGACTGGAGAAAATAACCCCCCTCTTAATTCATCCTGACCAAACTGGTTTCATAAAAGGTAGGCACTCATCAACAAATACATGTAGATTACTTAATTTGATAGACTACTCATACAGTAAAAACCTAGAAACTACAATATTCTCTTTAGACGCAGAAAAAGCATTTGACAGAGTTAACTGGAAATTTCTATTTGCAACTTTACACAAATTTGGTTTTGGATCCTCTTTCATAAACTGGTTAAAAATATTATATAATTCCCCAACAGCTTGTGTCAGAACAAATGACCAGACATCCTCCAGCTTCTGTCTCTTGAGGGGCACCAGGCAGGGATGCCCACTCTCCCCTTCACTGTTTGCAATTTTTATTGAACCACTAGCAGCAGCAATTAGACAGAATTCAGTAATTAAGGGCATAAAATGCAAGAATGTGGAACATAAAATCAGCCTTTATGCGGATGATGTGTTACTCTTTCTCCAAAATTCACAAACCAATATCTCTGGGGTGATTGAATTGATAAACTCTTTTGCAAGAATATCAGATTACTCAATTAACTGGTCAAAATCTACAGTCCTACCGATTAATTGCTCCCTCCATAATTCCTCTTCTACACCACTGCAATCGGGAAATATAAAATATTTAGGTATTAATGTTTCTCCCAAGCTTGCAGATCTAACTAAATTAAACCATATCCCACTTTTAAAGAAGGTAGAAGACGATCTGGCTAGATGGAAATGTCTACCCATATCACTCATGGGAAGGGTTGCCGCTATAAAAATGATGGTCTTACCAAAAATAAATTATTTATTCTCAATGATCCCAACTAAACCGCCACAAGATTGGTTCAGATCTCTAGATTCATGTATGTCCAAATTCCTTTGGAAAAATAAACCCCCACGTATAAGCTTAAAAACACTACAAAAGACCAAGGATAGAGGAGGATTAGAACTACCTAACTTTCAGCACTACTTCTTAGCCAACAGGCTTCAGTTTATCTCAGGATGGCTAAAACATACCCTCTTAGATGAACCTTGGCTAGATGTAGAACAAGCACTTTGCAATAATCTAGAGATCTCAGACCTACCATTTATCAGCTCAAACATCCAACGACATGAATGCTTTAAAAGCATCAACATCAGCTCTTCTCTGACAGCATGGTGGAAGTTTCTAAAATTGACGGCGTCTTCATTAATCCCATGCAAACGTACACCTATCTGGAACAACCCTGACATATTACAAAACAATAATATGATAAACTTTTCAGATTGGAGTGGTAAAGGAATCAAATATTTAGAACATATACTAGAAGGAACAGAATTTATTTCATTTGACGGACTAGTTACACAATATGGGATCAACAAGAAAAGATTTTTAGAATATCAACAAATTAAATCCACAGTAAAAAAGAAATTTAAACCGGGTCAAGTTGAACTACAAACACCACCAAGTGTGGTTCAATTTCTTACTCTTAAAACCCCAAAATTACTTTCCAAAATATACAGAATGCTTTCTAAAACAGATGAATCAATATCACTTCCTATTGCAAAATGGGAAGCGGATTTATCAGTTAACTTAGACCTAAACTTCTGGTCTCAGACTTGCTTAAAAACCTTTCATCTAATCAGAAATCCCAGTCTTCAATTAATTCAATACAAAATATTACATAGAGTGCACTATACAGGTTATCGGATGTTCAAGATGGGCTTTACGTCTACCAACAACCGCTCACACTGCCAAACCAATTCACCGGACAATTATATCCACGCTCTTTGGTTCTGTCCACCAGTTCAGAAGTTTTGGCGCGAGATATGTGAAGACTTATCGAAGTGTCTGAAATGTAACATTCCAACTTCCCCCTTAGTGTGTTTGTTGGGCAGCTTAGATAATGTCACTTCAGAAAAGAATATCGCCCATATGGTTTTCACTGCCCTATGCATAGCCAAGAAAACAGTCCTCATGAACTGGAAAAATAAAAACAATCTTAATTCTAACCAATATAGAAATTATCTATTAGATTACATTAGTCTTGATACAGCCTCTGCCACCACATCAGATCAATTGCTCTGGGCTCCTTTGATCAGCTCCATCACCTAGTGGGGGTGGGGGGTCATAGTTTGGTCCCGCCTTCACTGTTGTGATTGGTGTGGGGGTAGGGACAGGCTTAGGGCGTCGGGGGGTTCCCCGGAGGCATCTTCCTTGGGGGGCTCAACCCGGGGTAGCGGTCATGTCCGGTTGGGGGCTCTGTTGGCTCTCAGGTGACTGTTTCCTCGTGGCTACGTGCAGCGGGGCTAGGGGAGGGTCTGTGCTGACGGACGTGGGTTACTGACCTGGTAGCCTGGCTGCCCCTGGGTGGGTCCGGGATGGGCGTGAGGTTCTGGGGGTGCTCCGTCTCTGGGCTGGGACCCGGACCGGGCCTCGGGGGCTTGGGTCCTGGTTGGTGTGTTGCCGGGGTTGTGGGCGGGTGGGTGCATGGGGGCCCGGCCCTGGCGCAGGGTGCCGCCGGTGCATCGAGCCACCTGGGGGGCTCTTCAACTGGTGGGGGAGATTGTCACATCTTGCAGGAGCTTTCCTCTCTTCAGGAACTCTCTCTGCAGGAGGGGGAGATACAGGAGAGGTGGAGGAAGATCTCAGCCTGGGTGTCTATCGTCTTATGTAGTCTGGAAGATGAGTGGATGGTGGGGTGGGTGCAGTTTTCTCTGTGGTGGGGTTGGGTGGACTGTCCCGGGCTCTGTGGGGCTGGGAGGTGCTGCTGCACTGGGCCCTGGTCTGGATGGGCCTGGGCCCCCTTTACCTGGCGGTTTCCCTGGGGGTGCCTCCTGGGGTCAGCAGGGGAGCTGGCCCCAGGGAGGGGTCACCTGCCCCTCCCTTCCTTCCCTCCCCATCTCCAGCTGCCTCCCTCTTCCCGCTCCACCACAACCACCCACACATGCAGGACCTTGGAGTAGGGGTATGTCACCAGGGTGCAGGGGAGGCTACCAACCCCCCCCCCCCCCCCCCCCCCCGTCCCCTCTGTCCCCTTCTGGCTGCCTCTGCCTCAATTTTATCCCACAACTTAGACATTCACATTACTCACACTCTCATTACACATACATATAGGATCTTGGGGGTGGGCACGCTACACAGAATCCAAATTACCATCAGGGTGTACACCCCACCCCTGGCGTCGTTGCCCACCTCTCAATTTTAAATACACATAGACATTGAGGGCTAGCAGGAGGGGCTATGCGCTTACCTGCTGCTCTCTGGCAGGTAGCTCCATGCCCTCCTGGGTTTTAAATGCACCTTAGAACACACATGCATCAACACTACAATGAGCGGGTGGAGGGAGGTTTGGAGTCTTCTCTCACCCCCGTTCTCTGTGGCCTGCTGGAGCAGGGGGCTAGGAGGAGGAGTTGGCCGTCCGACTGCGGTCTGGGGTGTGGGGCCTCCCTGCTGCTGCGGAGTCGGGGCGGTCTGCCTCTCCCCACCGCAGGGAAAAGGGTAACACCACCTGGGTGCAGTTCCCCCCTCCAGGGGCAAGGGTACCTAGACCCGGTTTGTAGAGTACGCTTGGGGAGTGTGATCGTGTGTACAGCGTCTCTTTATGTCTGTCTCCACGTTGGTTGAGTGTGGAGTAAGTGCATATGAGAGCATGAGGGTGGGAATGGATGTTTGTGTCTGTGTGTGCCTGTATGTCTGTGTCTATATGTCAGGTTGGGTGTCAGGCACCACCTCTCTGGGGACACCTCAGGCCCTCCAGGGTTTGGAGGCCTATCTCCCCCTACCACCACTTCCCCTGTCAGTGGCAGACGCCCTCGGTGCGTTGGTGGTTCTTTGTGTCCAGGGGTGGGTGTCCAGGTACACACCGGCTCACTCCTTGGCGGCCGCTTATCGGGGCCTGGAGCCTGGGGCTCGCTCGGGCCACTTCGGAGGTGGGGTGCCCCCGGCCTCTCGGCCTGGGGCTCGGTCACTCAGGCACAGCTGGCTGCCGGCGGAGCTCACGGGCGCGTCACTGCAACTCCCCCTGGCTTCTGCTCCGCGGCTGCTGAGTGAGCCCTCATCTGGGACTCTCCTCAGCTCTTTCTGGGACAGTGGTGCGGCTGCCCCTCTGTTGGTCTTCCTTGGTCTCTTGTGTTCTGGGGGCCTCTGGATGTCTGGAGTTTTGATCTCCTCCATACCTGCTTCATGCCCTGGAGGACGGGGCTGTGGCCCCCCCACACCCTCTAGCAGATCATTACATGAAGGAACCTTTTAAAAAACAAAAAACAAGCGCGTCCATGCTCACAGGTGTACACACGGGTGATCACACCCACAAACTACACCCTTTTTGGCTCCTACCTCAAAGCACACTGTGTTCTGTTGATCGTATGTGCTGCACAATAATGTTTAATATTTAGTATTTACTGTCACATTCCCATATATCATTGTGATGTTGTTTATTCTATTACTCTTGTTCTCTTCTGCTTGTTTTCTTTTTTCTTTCTCAGCAGGTGATCCAGGTGATTGATATATGCATTTTTTTTCTCTGCCCGTTCTGTTGGTTTTTGTCTTTTGCCCTTCTCCCCCGTCCCTCTTCTCAGCTGTTTCTCTTTCCCTCTTTCTTTCTCCCCTTCTTTCCCCCAGTCAAGTCTGTCCCGTATTCAGCAAGTGAAAATAAAATAAACAATAAAAGGTGAATCAAATGGACCATTACGGCAAGGCTGGGATGGTCCATTTGGTAAAGTAAATCCGTTGGGCATCTTTCTTCGCCTTTAGACAACAATTCTGATGGCAAAAGAGCCAAACGGGACAGGCAACAAAAACAAAACAAAAAAAACGACAGGGATTGATCTTCGACTTAATCAAAGCATACACAGATTTTTATAGCATCAGGGTTTGAATTAATGACGCCCCTTCATACGTCACAGACAGAATATATGCATGCATCAAATCAAAACCAAATCAAATGACTTTTAACGCGGTTTAAAAGAACATTGTCTTCTATCTTCATTGTCGGTACTTCCTCTCACTGCCGGATGCTCGCTTGTCATCTTGACACCTCAGCAGCAGTTCTGCGACAAACTGCTCTTTTTGCAACCCCAAGCAGAACATGATTAAACTTCCACCTATAAATGATTCTCTCTAACTGAGTGTGTGTGTGTGTGTGTGTGTGTGTGTGTGTGTGTGTCGTCCTCAAATGCTCTCTCATCTCACCCGTTGCACTTCTGACCTTTTACCAGACCAGAGGCTCATCCTTATGTGCAATAACCTAACTGAAACTACATGTACTATGTTGAATAAATGTTTTAATCAAGAAACTCTACTAAGAGCTTAATAAAATAATATAAATTTATAACAGACAATTTGAATAACCTAGTAATTCAAATAGCCTCGTCTAACTTGCTCCTCAGAATAACTTTCGGTTTCAGTTCTGCAAAGCCTGCAACTTCCTGTCAACTGCAACTTAGTCTTTCTGAAAGACACACACACTGTTTAAACCTCTGAATGCAATATCAATGCTGCAGATTATATTAATAATGCAATAGTAATAATGATGATTATTTACCAATAGCAGTAAAATAATTTCCCTGCTCCGCACTCTCCACTTGCTGTCCATCTGAGAACAAGACACAACTTGCTATTGCAATAAACTATTATTTAATTATCCACACTTAACAACTCTTACACTTAATCTATAATAAAATGATGACAGAAAAATGTTATAGAAGCAAAACATTTCAGTTGTGCTTATTATTTTTGTTTATACTGGAATACCTCTCCAACAACTGGTACATGTGTTAATGTTACCTGTGCTCTTTGTAATACAGCTGCTGAGGGATCCACTGCCTTTAGTCGCCTCGCACAGCTCCTACTGTTTCCTCCTCATGTCCTTACCAGCCATGTCTGGACAATGTTATATCATGAGTAATAATTTAAAAATCCATATACATAAAACACACACATGCACACACAGTGACATTTTAGACCTTCTTCAGAATACTGTACAGGGAGTGCAGAATTATTAGGAAAGTTGTATTTTTGAGGAATAATGTTATTATTGAGCAACAACCATGTTCTCAATGAACCCAAAAAACTCATTAATATCAAAGCTGAATGTTTTTGGAAGTAGTTTTTAGTTTGTTTTTAGTTTTAGCTATTTTAGGGGGATATCTGTGTGTGCAGGTGACTATTACTGTGCATAATTATTAGGCAACTTAACAAAAAACAAATATATACCCATTTCAATTATTTATTTTTACCAGTGAAACCAATATAACATGTCCACATTCACAAATATACATTTCTGACATTCAAAAACAAAACAAAAACAAATCAGCGACCAATATAGCCACCTTTCTTTGCAAGGACACTCAAAAGCCTGCCATCCATGGATTCTGTCAGTGTTTTGATCTGTTCACCATCAACATTGCGTGCAGCAGCAACCACAGCCTCCCAGACACCGTTCAGAGAGCTGTACTGTTTTCCCTCCTTGTAAATCTCACATTTGATGATGGACCACAGGTTCTCAATGGGGTTCAGATCAGGTGAACAAGGAGGCCATGTCATTAGTTTTTCTTCTTTTATAGCCTTTCTTGCAAGCAACGCTGTGGAGTACTTGGACGCGTGTGATGGAGCATTGTCCTGCATGGAAATCATGTTTTTCTTGAAGGATGCAGACTTCTTCCTGTACCACTGCTTGAAGAAGGTGTCTTCCAGAAACTGGCAGGAGTTGAGCTTGACTCCATCCTCAACCCGAAAAGGCCCCACAAGCTCATCTTTGATGATACCAGCCCAAACCAGTATTCCACCTCCACCTTGCTGGCGTCTGAGTGGGACTGGAGCTCTCTGCCCTTTACCAATCCAGCCACGGGCCCATCCATCTGGCCCATCAAGACTCACTCTCATTTCATCAGTCCATAAAACCTTAGAAAAACCAGTCTTGAGATATTTCTTGGCCCAGTCTTGACGTTTCAGCTTGTGTGTCTTGTTCAGTGGTGCTCGTCTTTCAGCCTTTCTTACCTTGGCCATGTCTCTGAGTATTGCACACCTTGTGCTTTTGGGCACTCCAGTGATGTTGCAGCTCTGAAATATGGCCAAACTGGTGGCAAGTGGCATCTTGGCAGCTGCACGCTTGACTTTTCTCAGTTCATGGGCAGTTATTTTGCGCCTTGGTTTTTCCACACGCTTCTTGCGACCCTGTTGACTATTTTGAATGAAACGCTTGATTGTTCGATGATCACGCTTCAGAAGCTTTGCAATTTTGAGACTGCTGCATCCCTCTGCAAGATATCTCACTATTTTTGACTTTTCTGAGCCTGTCAAGTCTTTCTTTTGACCCATTTTGCCAAAGGAAAGGACGTTGCCTAATAATTATGCACACCTGATATAGGGTGTTGATGTCATTAGACCACACCCCTTGTCATTACAGAGATGCACATCACCTAATATGCTTAATTGGTAGTAGGCTTTCGAGCCTATACAGCTTGGAGTAAGACAACATGCATGAAGAGGATGATGTGGACAAAATACTCATTTGCCTAATAATTCTGCACTCCCTGTAGGTCCAGACACGGCTAGTGACGTCAGACTGAACAACCGGATAGTAACCTACGTTGTTGGAGAGAGAAATAACATCATGGAAGAGACAAAGTGAGTAAAAAACGTCCTAAATGCATTTAGAGTTTATTTAGAACTACAAATTAAATTTATTTTAGCAATTATTGGTTTTTTTTAATGTCACAATTCCAACCCTGCTCCTTTATCCGGGCTTGGACCGGCAAAAGTGACCCGAAATAGGCACTCTGGTGGAGTTACTGTGTGTGTGTGTGTGTGTGTGTGTGTGTGTGTGTGTGTGTGTGTGTGTATGAGTAGTTTTAAACCTCGCGATCCACAAAGCAGCATAACAGTAAAAGAAGAACTGACTGCGTTATAGTCAGTGCGGGAGCAGCGGCTTCGCTCATGCGTGATTCATTTGCAGTTCGGACGCATAGGTGTGAACATCTTCTGCCCTGATAGCAGCGGGGGGAGGACTATTCTCCGCCCGTGAGCGCTTTGAAACGGGCGAGGTACCCACGGCAGCACCCGCTGCTTGTTGAGAGTAAAAGCGATACCCGCTTACGCGTCAAAAAGTCGTCATAAATAAGTCTCCAATAACACCAGAAAAAGTCGCCAGATTTGTCGCTAGTCGCTTTTTAGAAAAAAGTCACTAAGGGGGTCTGAAAACTCGCTAAATATAGCGACAAAGTCGCTAAGTTGGCAACACTGCCCCTGCGCACCTGCACTGCACGCTCTCAAACTTTTGCAGGGCATGTGACGTCATTCACTCCACAGTCAGAGTAGCCGTTTAAGTGGAGCTCTGAAGACTGCAAAGCAAGCTTTCTGCAGGTAAGATTTCACATTTTTGCTATATGAAAACTGTGCAAATGTTGTCTTTCTAAGAAACGAAAGAAAAAGTAAATATACTTTTTTTAATTGAACAATGCATAAAGTTGGTCTCAATCTATATTTTATTACAATTAACTATGCATAATTTTTCTTATAATTGAACATAGGAACAAAAACCGATTCCTTCGTGATATATTTAACACTAAATTTTATGCCAAACCTCCGGCAGAACCAGGCTCAGGGAGGGGCGGGGCCATCTGCTGCGACCGGTTGGGGTGAGAGAAGGAAGACAGGATAAAGACATGCTGTGGAAGAGAGACAGAGGTTAATAACAGATATGATTCAATGCAGAGAGGTCACTTTGCACACTAAGTTCATTTTGCACATTAAACTCCTTTGTACATCCATGTACATCGACATCTGCAGGCCACATGTGTCTTCAGTTACTTATTTGTACTTATTTGCAGTTATTTATCTTTTTCTTTTTATTATTATTATTTTTTATCATTTTTATCTTTTTATTTATTCTTATCTTGTTCTTTTAACCCTTATCTAACTTGGCATTGTGTATGCTATTTCTTCTGTACATATGACAATAAACGCTTTGAATCTTGAATCTTTGAATCTTGAATCTGTTCACATCTGTATGTTTTCAGCTTCAGTCACAACCTGGTGCATCTTCATCTTAACTTCCTGCTTTTATCGTGGTTAAAGCTCTTGAATCCTCTGGAGATCAAACACTGATGGTGTTATTGGAGCTGAGTGAAGTTTGATGGCTTTATTATCCACGCTGTGACACATGGCAGCTGTCAGAGCAGAACACATGAAGTCAGCAGTTGTGTTTAGATTCAGTTTAAATTCAGGGACACGGACCCCCTGTTGATCCTTGTTACGGATTCAAATATTGGGGATGGATACAAGAGAAAAAAACCATAATAACAACACTGGTCCGGCCGGGTTAAGTCAAACAATGATTTTAATAGTCACACGCGTGGGAGATGGACACCGTACGCAGACAGCATCAGATTTCAAAATGGTGGAGCATTGATCAACCTCTTATAGCCTCTGGTGCCCCCACCTTATCATAAAAGCCTAAACATTCACATCCTTTCTCTCACACGGCGCCTAAGCTACGACCTTGGCTCCTCGTTTATCTGCTCCTGCTGAGATGGGGCAGAAAACTCCAGCATGCCCTGTTCTCTTCTAATCAGACAAATAAGGCGATGACTTTCTGCCAACAGTATCTCTTATAACTCAGCAGTATAATGCATCATAAAACAATATCATTCATTCACAATAAATCAGCAGTCTGATGTAATGCAAATCAGTTTAACGAATGCAATAGTTATCACCTTCTTCTAATTCAGGAGAATAATGCAAACTAAGACTACATAATAATTCACAATCTTTAATTAGGGGTCTAACATGGCATAAAATAATATTATAATCTCATACCTGCTGTGGTTAATAGTAACATATTCCAGGCATGAGTGATATCAAAAGTTTCCTCCACTCTTGCATTTGCCATTCCCAACAATATAATGTGATACTTTAATGAAAACACAGCCAATATAACACAATTTTCTTAATGAAAACATCAGTAACTCAAAATTAGCAGCCAAGGGTTAAGTCTGTAGTTCCACACTCTCATGTGAAGCTACAGCCTCCCCTTCCAGTCTCTCTTATCCTCCTGCTCCTGCAAAAAACAAATCAAAGCATCCACCCTTTTCTTACTGGCTGGGTGAATTGTTGCTCAACATTTACTAATCCTAAAGTTGGTGCAGTCTTTGTCTCAGTATCAAGTCAGTTAAAACTTTTAGTCCACATCGTCAGTCTATCACAGTCCAGTCACATGCATTCATTCACACCAATCCATACCAGGTATTGCTGATAATGTAGTCTCACGCGCACGTGTGTGCTGTGAGTGTTCACTCACAGCAATATTATGTCATGTCAATGAGAAGACACTTCTTTATGATTTTGGACTGGATTGACTCGCTGCAATCCTTTTAGACTCAGGACTTACCATCTCATGTGATCAATGTCCCATATAAGTGAATTTTCTCCCAAGCCCATTATAATCATGGAAAAGCACACTTTGCGACTTTTTCAAGTAAGAATATTTTATAAATTTAAATCTTTCAGGCCTGGTTTAAAGAGCTGATTGTTAAATCATGAACTCACAAAATATCACCATCGGTGGATCACACCTCTCAGATTTCCTTATCTCAATGCACTGTAACAAAAGCAAAAACAAAGGTAACCAATAAAATAATAATAACCATAACAAATACTAGGGCCAGTTCCAGACATGTAGAAGCGTAAAACTGTCTCTCTCTCTCTTAGAGAAAGAAAACAACCCAAACCTCACTGATAAAATCAACCTACCTCTAAGCCAAAACCCACAAGTCAACCAAAAGAAAATTCACAGGAAGTTTATGCTTCCTCATGGAACAACATTGTGTGGAAATTAGAACCTCTGGTACCCTAGCACTTTTTGTTCCTGCATAAATTAAATCTCAATGCGTGTGTAATGCGCATGCGCCAACCAGCGTGCAGCCTGTTACAGTCGCTCCTGCTTTTTCTCTTAGTTTAGCTCTGTTTTCTTATGTATTCTTTTTTTTTCTGACTTGTATTTTCCTCCGTTTTCTATCTCTTACTCAATCATGTGGATTGAGAGAGTTTTTGTTCTTCTGGTGGCCGTGGAACTCTTACTTTTATCAAGGAATGGGACCGCGGCACATCTCCTACACTCACGGACTGTTTACTCCAGAGATCAGCTGATCGCCCTGATGCCGGCCGGCTCGCTGGCCAGGCCCGCAGAAGTACCAGCTGAAATTTGGAGGAAAACACATTGGGGATGCAGAGGTCAAGGACAGAAGAGAAGAAAAAAGGTGACGGTGAGACAGCGGAGGCTCGAAGCAAGGAGGAGGTTTAAACCGTGTCTGCCGTCTATCGTGATGGGAAATGTGCGATCGTTGGCAATTAAAATCGACGAGCTCTCAGCACTGGTACGGAGTCAGAGGGAATACCGAGAGTGTAGCCTGATGTGTTTCACCGAATCATGGCTGCACCAGGACATTCCCGATGAGAATGCTTCCGTGGAAGGCTTCCACACTGTTCGGGCGGACAGGGACAGCATCGCTAGCGGTAAGCGGAAAGGAGGTGGGCTTGCTGTTTTAGTTAACAACCGGTGGTGTAACCCTGCCAACATAACAATCAAAGAAAGGATTTGTTGCCCGGACACTGAACTGTGTGCTGTTGGACTCAGGCCGTATTATTTACCCAGGGAATTCTCTCACGTCATCTTGGTGGCTGTCTATGTTCCCCCCTCTGCTAACCCCACAGCTGCATGTGACACTATCCACTCTGCCATAGCTCGGGTACAGACTCAGCACCCGAGTGCCTGTATTGTGATCTCGGGTGACTTCAACCATGTATCACTGGACAATACACTACCAACATTCAGACAATATGTGGACTGTCCCACCAGGGGAGAGAAAACTTTAGACTTACTGTATGCTAATGTCAAGGATGCATACAGCTCCTCCTCCCTCCCCCCACTTGGTAGGTCAGATCATAACCTGATTCACCTCACCCCCCGCTATGTGCCAATTGTGAGGAGGGAACCTGTGACCACCAGGACTGTCAGGAGGTGGTCAGAGGAGGCCTTAGCAGAACTACAGGGCTGTTTCGAGGTGACCGACTGGGAAACACTCTGTGAGCCTCACGCCGAGGACATCAATGGGCTTACTGAGTGTATCACAGACTACATAACTTTCTGCACCGACTCCATTGTTCCAGCTCAGACTGTTCATTGCTACCCAAATAACAAGCCGTGGGTGACTAAGGACATCAAAGCCCTCCTCAACAACAAGAAGAGGGCTTTCAGAGGGGGCAACAAAGAGGAGGTGAGGAAGATCCAGGTGTTACTAAAGGACAAGATCAGAGAGGCTAAGGACAATTACAGGAGGAAGCTGGAGTGGAAACTCCAGCAGAACAGCATGAGAGAGGTGTGGAGGGGCATGAAGACCATCACTGGATTCAGGCCAACCAACAGCAGGGGAGCTGAGGGAGGTGAGAATAGAGCCGACGAGTTGAATCTGTTTTTCAATAGATTCGACACCACAGTGTCTGCTCCCACCCCCACAACCTCACCTGTAGTCAGCCTGGAATCCAGAGCCACACCACTGTGCCAGCCTCTCTCTTCACATGTTGCCTCCTGTGAGATTCCTGACACCCCTCCCCCACCCATCACCTTCACTCAATACCAGGTTGAGATGCAAATGAGGAGACTTCACTCAGGCAAGTCTGCTGGACCAGACGGAGTGAGTCCCCTCATCCTCAAGACCTGTGCCCCCCAGCTGTGTGGAGTCTTTCATAAACTGTTTATGCTGAGTCTGAGTCTGCAGAGGGTCCCGGTGATGTGGAAGACATCATGCCTCGTCCCTGTACCAAAGACGCCACGTCCCAGTGTTTTGTCCATTCTGAGGTGGCTTTTGACCTCAGTTGCTCCTTCTGTCTCTGTCACGCCCTTTTCTTTGCTGCCCGATCATCCGTGTTGGTCCATCACTGCCCTGCACAGTGTTAGTGCAGAGTTATCAAGGTCAGCATTATGTTGCTCAGCCTCACTTTTTATCCGGGCTTAATGGGCGTCTGCTCTGTCAGCTGAAGCTGTCTGGGAATTTCCCTCATGTAATGAAACAGGCCTTGGGTTTAGCGTCCTCCGTCTCTGCATGAGATCCCTTTCCTGCAGCACCGTTGACATTTTCAGGTTGTTGTTTTGGGTCCAGCTGCTGCAGCGTTTGGTCAGGGTCACATCAAAGATGGTAGAGAGGAGCGCTGGAGTCCAGGTCAGCCTTGGCTTCCAGGGCCGGCAAAGCAGTCTGTAATCAAGCATAAAGAGAAAAAACAAAACAAAAAACAGACAGGAGTGTACAAACAGGAAAATGATGTTGTGTTTGCTGTGTTACAAGGATAGGGGAGAAAGGCTGGGCCGGGCCCTGTGACAGCCTTCTCGCCCCACTTTTTATTTTTTAATAACATAATCAACTCATAGCCCACCAAGTTGCCAGGACAACAGGTACATGTTTACATACCAGTCTCTTTATTTTCTTTTTTTTAAAGTTAAGCTGTTGTCCTGCAACCCATAGATGTCATTTGTTAGTAGTGCATGAACTTAGAATTTAACAACAAGTATATGTTAATTTTCCCTGCTTTAATATTGCTGAAAAATCTTCACGTGTTCATGAGTGTAAGCTGATTTTCATTGCATGTGTGTGCATTAGTAGGCGGGTTAATTTTATGTGGGTTCAGTGGAGCTGCAGATCCAGCAAAGCTTCTCTCTGCCTTAGCTTTCTGCTAGCTGTGTGCTCTTAAAACCTTAATTTTTCCTCTAATTCTCTCCTCGCTGCTGTCCGTTTCACAGCTGCTGATTCTTGCTGGGTGTGGTTCCCATTATGTTAATCTATCATTTTGCTCTTGCCACTGTGCTCGTGGTGGACGGTTGATCCAGGTCCATAGCCTGTATTAACACACTGAGACACTTATTTAATATCATTTTCATCACTGCTTCATAGACAAGTAGGCAACATGCCCACCTTTACAGCACAAACTGCACACCAGTCTCACAAAACATTCCTCTCTCTGCTTCTCAATAGTTCTCCACTCTCCCTTTATTTCTCCTTTCTCCTCGTCAGATTTAAAACCCAACATATTTCACATCACTACTCACCTTTCACTTTTGTTTTTACACAACTGAGAATTTCACCCAATTAAGTCTGTCTCTATGTGGCTCCGAATTACCCTCTTTTCTGTGTCTCTTCTTTTCTCTTATTTTGTTTTAAACACATTCGTCAGGGGACAGGCACACAACAATCAACAACTTTTACCGTTGAAGCAAGTGATTCAACCTTTTTACCCAATGTAGAACTCAACCTGTGATTTTTTAATAATATGTATCTTGTTCTACGCTGGAATAAACATCAACCCGTGATTACACAGCAGTCTCTTTGTTTATACTGAGGCTAATTCGAGTCCTAAGTTCTCAAGTCGCCAACCTTGGCTAACCAGAAACCGCTGGGCCTGCCTGTGCATCCACAAGCAGGGGGACGCAAGCATGAACAAGCTTTTTTGGGGTTCCACACCCAAGGTTGCTATCCTAGTTACTTCCGGGCCGTGTCCGAACTACAGGTGGGTAAACCACTCCAGGAACAAAATCCACAAGGCCCACTAGACATCAACCTGAGTATCTTAAAATGTGTCTTCGCTCTAGTGCCCTCTAATTCACACCTCAACCATCACTGTCACCATGTTCGTATCTCACACACTGAAACACACGGAGAATGTGTCTCATCCGCAGAATTTAATGTGAAAATACATGTAACTTAGCAAACAGATTAATTTAGAATATCCAGTATGCCTCCTTTCAGCAGGCTCCAAGAAAACAAGCTTGTCTATGTCACAGGTGAAACTCCACCACACACATGTGGCAGGGATCCATTCCATGTTTCTTATGTTTACAAATCACACCTGGCTCACTGCTGTCACTGCCTTTGAATTGTGTTTGTAGTGAGTTATATGACAACATATGACACAGTTTAAAACCCTGAAGCTCACTAACCAAGAGTTAAAGCCTCCAGTTGCTCAAATGGACACCAGTAGAACAACTTAACAATGCCTGAATTAAAGTCATATCCTTTAAAGAATTTGGTATGATCACACCAAATCTACCAAGTTGGAGCAATAACTTATATCAACATCTTCTGAATTACTAAGTCCTCCATAAATGATCACCAAGGAAACTATAAATAACATCATGTCACAGTCGGGCAGGATTTCATTAGTAAATTTATTGCATTCCAGATGTTTTAGGTAAATCTGGCATGAGTGTAAATCCTGTTTGTTGTTTGTTGTTGTTGGTGACCACTTACAGCTGAAATCACACTGACCTGGGGCCCGTTCTTCGTACCTCGCTAAGTAGGTTAGCCGGATTAGATTGTTGACGATTTCGCGTGATCCTGGATCAGTCGGTTCCCCGAAGCTCATCCGGGACTTGCTGTCATAGCAACAGAGCCGTAAGCGTAAACCTGCTCGGGAGCAGCCACGCAGCCACGCAGGTATGTCCGCTTCATTTATACGAAAGCAACAGCGATATTTTTCCACTGTTTCACCATAAATAAATTTTATCAATGTAACTAAAGATAATGCAGCACTTGATCCTTTTATTGATGTCACACAGATACATACAGGTCATTTCCTAAAAAAGGGAAATGAACTATTAACATTCTATTACATGTATGTGATTATTACAGATGTAATTCATATTTCAGAGTAGTAATTGTAAATTACTTCGTGTAATCAAGATGAGAGACCACGGCTATAAAAGCGAAGGTGGATTTGGGAAGCCTGTCGCAGCCATGTCCTGTCCGTATACGCGACCAACCCATTGCGGAAGGTGCAAGATTGATAAGGAGAGTCCTCAGAATTCAGCGTATATTGCGGGACAGACAGGATCCTTTAGCTCAGCGCGACAGTGTGCTCATAGAGAGATATCGATATTCCCGTGAGAGTATTATTTACTTAACCAACTTGTTGACGAGGGGGTGCAGGACCACCACCTGTCTTTTTTTCCTCTGCCCTTTTCTTGGTTGCTGTTATGAACAAACTAACAGAGTATTACAGGCCAGTATTACCTTGCCAAGAGACGCAAAGCAATCTAAGAGATAAATATTACCATTCTGTAGAATACTCCTGTATTCCACTTTTACTTGTTCCCATGTTCTTGTGGGTCCTGTTGTGGCTCTAATGTGAAAGGGGATATAATATAACATATTATAATATAATATAATGCCATATGATATTGGACAATATAGTGTCATATGATAGATCTACCCTACCGCCTACTGGTGTTGGCCAGAGGGGCCGATGGCGCGATATGGCAGCCTGGCTACAACCGTAGCTGCCTCCACCAGTGTGTGAATGTGGGAGTGAATGAATAGTGGTATCGTAAAGCGCTTTGGGTGCCTTGGAAAGCGCTATATAAACCCAATCCATTATCATTATTATTATTATTAAATTACCTACGAGTTTGATTTGTCAGCAACTTTCTGCCAGCCCTCTCTCCTTGCTTTTGCAGCCTTTGCAGTGTTCTCTTGCGTTTTAATTAAACTCTGAAACTCCTGAAATCCCTCACTCATGAGTTCTTGCTCTGCTGCCGGAAAATACCGAGCACGCCCCTTGGACATTTTCGCCGACCAATCAGCGGGTTGCCGATCAATGTTTCTACTATCGATGCGTAGCCCCTTTTACGACACCCAGTGATGTCACATTCCTGCGTCCAGCTGTAGTAATCGTCAACAGCAGGTGTGTTCGGGGAACCGGAATAGCGAGCTCACGGTTAGCGCGATGATTTGATCTTGGATGTGTCATTTGATCTTGGATGTAGTAAGCGACGTACGAAGAACGGGCCCCTGACCTTCACTGGTTTTATTTACAGATACAAGGTGAACAAGCTAGCTCCACAAGCACGTGAAGAACAGCCTGCTCCTGAAATAAGGAGTGGTGGTGGCAACGAGGAAGAAAGTAATCAAGGAAATGAGGAGAGTGGTGTTGATGACACAGAGAGAGATAAAGACTATGAGCCCTCAACACCTAATAGCACTGACACGCGTGATGATAATAGTGGTGATGATAGTGAATGCGATGCAGGGGATAACGGAAGCTGGGTGTTGATCAATTTTTAGTCAATTAATAATAAAAAAGAAAAATTGATGAACTTGTTAAAGAAAAACAAAAATGTATTAATTATAACAGAGACATGGATAAAAAGTTGTCAGGGTTCCTGGGTCGGTGACCCAGTGTCATGGTCCGCGGCCCGGCGTCCGAGGTGCTGATGGGATGCCCACGCCCACGGGCGTGGCTGTTAACTCCACACCTGCACCCCATCCCAGGCGATCATCAGGTGGACTATTTGATCCAGCCCAGCCTGCTGCTCCACGCCAGTCCGTAGTCGTCTCACAGCGGTAACGTACACCTGCAGGAAAGCGATTGTGAAAACTCATCTGTCTGAACTAGCGCTAATTCTGTCCTGTGCACTCAGATAACAACTCGGCGTGTTTTTTGAGCCACCTGCCTGTCCACCTGCCCGTCTGGAATTTGGATCGCCTTCAGTACTCGCAACCTCGACTTTCCTGGAGCTCCCCCGCGGACCCTCACCCCTCCCTCCGGCTCCCACGGCCCCGCT
The DNA here is from genome assembly GCF_965226115.1 of Aulonocara stuartgranti. Lineage (NCBI taxonomy): Eukaryota > Metazoa > Chordata > Actinopteri > Cichliformes > Cichlidae > Aulonocara > Aulonocara stuartgranti. Next base: position 55,453 of record NC_138953.1, on the reverse strand, counting down.
GTCATCGTAAGACTCATACTCTTCCCCCACGTATGCTGCTATTTCCCCGCGCCCCAATAATTCTTTTCCTTTTTCTGTTGCAGCCTCCCACAGTCCCGTTTTCGGCGACTCATCTCCCGGTCCCTTGGTTTCTCTAGTTTCACGCGTGTTTTCCTTCTACCCTCCCGGGACACCTTCAGTTAAAATAAAGTTTATTTTCTCGTACTCCTGTGTGTGTTGGCTCTGCTTCTGGGTCCAGCTTGTGCGCTGAACTTCGGTTCATGACAGTATGGACTGGCCAGTATGGACCCAGCAGATCCACTCCGCTCCGTCATTAACAAACAGGGCGCTATTCTCGGTCGCCACGATCAGCAGCTCCAATCACTCCAAGACCGTTACCAGGAGCTTAGTGACACTCAGGATCAGCTGCAAGCCAAGCAGCCCGACCCTGTGCACCGCAGCGTTTCACCTCCGCCGCTGGAGCCCTTCCACGGGGAGTTAGACCTGTGTTGGGGGTTCCTTTTCCAATGCTCCTTATTCTTCAGCCGCACGCCGCACGCCTTCCCCACGGATGCTGCTAAAATTTCCCACTTTGTGGGGTTGGGTTTGTCCCCTCCCCCACCTGGCTGGATCTGACCACCTCTGCATGTCCCTCACCCCCACCTACACCCCCCTGCTGAGAAAAACAAAGCCCCAGACAAAGACAATAAAAACCTGGCCTAAAGGAGCCCTTTCTCAACTGCAGGACTGCTTCTCAACAACTGTATGGGATTTATTCTCCAGCCACAACCTCCAGGAGTACACGGACACTGTACTCTCGTACATCAGGAACTGTGTTGACAATGTCACCGTCAACAAAAGGGTCAGGGTGTTTCCAAATCAAAAACCCTGGATGAATAGCGAAGTGCAATCCCTCCTAAAAAGCCGCAACACTGCCTTCAAGTCAGGGGACAGGGCTGCATATAGGGCGGCCAGGGCAGACCTGAGTAGAGGCATCAGGAAAGCTAAGGCTGCCTATAGGAGGAGGATTGAAGATCACTTTGCTGACAACGACCCCAGAAAAATGTGGCAGGGGATCAATCACATTACCAACTACAGAAGCAATAACCAGGCAACATCTAGGACTGATGCCTGACTGGCTGAGGATCTAAACTGTTTCTTCGCCCACTTTGAGACGACCAGGCCCTCAGCTGCCACACCACTTCCACCCGCCCCCAGCACTGGCACACTAACACTCAGGGAGCATCAAGTGAGGCGTGTTCTAAGGTCAGTGAATCCCAGGAAGGCAGCATGTCCTGATGGAATACATGGAAAGGTTATCAGAGCATGTGCTGACGAACTGACCGGAGTCTTCACTAAAATCTTCAACCTTTCCTTGTCATCAACCACCGTCCCGCCCTGCCTCAAAACCTCCACCATCATCCCCATCGCCAAGAAGACAGCTGTGGCCAGCCCAAATGACTACAGGCCTATTGCACTTACGCCTGTAGTGATGAAGTGCTTGAGAGACTGGTCTGTCAGCACATCAGGGCCGGTCTGCCTCCCACTCTGGACCCCCACCAATTTGCCTACAGGACAAATCGATCCACCGAGGACGCTATCACCATAGCGCTCCACACTGCGCTGAGTCACCTGGAGCACCGAGGAAGCTATGTGAGAATGCTCTTTCTGGACTTCAGCTCAGCATTCAATCATATCATCCCGGAGATCCTGGTCCAGAAACTGTCTCACCTGGGACTCTCCACCCCCATCTGCCTCTGGATCAAGGACTTCCTGACAAATAGACCACAGTCTGTCAGACTCGGCCCCCACCGGTCCAGCACCATCACACTCAGCACCGGGTCTCCACACGGATGTGTTTTGAGTCCCCTCCTGTTTACGCTCTACACATCCGACTGCTCCCCTACCCATCTCTCAAACACCATCATAAAGTTCGCGGATGACACCACAGTGGTTGGACTCATCTCAAGGGGGGATGAGTCGGACTATAGAGATGAGGTCAACAGACTGACTGAGTGGTGTTCAGTTAACAACCTCCAGCTGAACACCACGAAAACTAAAGAACTTATCTTGGACTTCAGGAAGGGCAGAGCAGACCCGGCCCCACTTTACATTCACGGGAACTGTGTGGAGAGGGTACGCTCCATGAGGTTTCTGGGCATGCAGATCTCTGATGACCTCTCCTGGACTGCAAATACCACGGCGGTGGTTAAAAAGGCCCAGCAGCGTCTCCACTTTCTGAGAGTGCTCAGGAGGAACAACCTGGAGGAGAGGCTGCTGGTGACATTTTACAGAGCCACCATAGAGAGCATCCTAACGTACGGCATAACAACATGGTATGCAGGGTGCTCAGCTGCGGACAGGAAAGTACTGCAGAGGGTCATCAACACAGCCCAGAAGATCACTGGCTGCTCTCTGCCCAGCCTGGAGGTCACTGCAAACTCTCAGTACCTCAGCAGAGCTGGCAATATCATCAAGGACCACTCTCACCCCAGCAACCAACTGTTTGAACTATTACCGTCAGGCTGACGGTACAGGTCACATAAAACCAGGACAAACAGATTCAGGGATAGCTTCTTTCCCAGAGCTATCACCGTAGTAAATAAGCACAAAAACAATTGAACCTATTCCATACCGTCACTGTCATTATATTATGCTGCTATTCATACTGTCATTATATTAATGCTGCTATCCTGTATATATTGTACATACTATTGTTTGAGTATTGGGAGATCGTGGCTCAAGAGTTGGGAGTTCGCCTTGTAATCGGAAGGTTGCTGGTTCGAGCCCCGGCTTGGACAGTCTCGGTCGTTGTGTCCTTGGGCAAGACACTTCACCTGTTGCCTACTGGTGGTGGTCAGAGGGCCTGGTGGCGCGTGTGTGAATGTGTGCGTGAATGGGTGGATGACTGGATATGTAAAGCGCTTTGGGGTCCTTAGGGACTAGTAAAGCGCTATATAAATACAGGCCATTTACCAGGCCATTTTACTTACGATTGTTTTTTTTGTACTTTTTATATTTTACATTTATATTTATTATTGAAACTTGCACCAAGGGAGTGGCACTCCAATTTCGTTGTACTCTGTACAATGACAATAAAGGCTATTCTATTCTATTCTATTCTATTGTTACGGGGACGAGCTTTAGCATGGGCTGAGGCTTATTTAACCTCTCACCCCATTCGTGGTTGCGATTACGACGATTTTCTGGAGGAGTTCAAGGTGACGTTCTCCCCTCTAATTCAGGAGAATAATGCAAACTAAAACTACATAATAATTCACAATCTTTAATTAGGGGTCTAACATGGCATAAAATAATATTATAATCCAACATCCTCTACCTAATCACACGAGCCACGGTGTGAAAACAGGTGTGGGTCACAATCAGCCAAGGTTTTGGGTGAACCCATTGTGAGATCTAGCCCCACCCTATCATGTGATTTCCTGTGATCAAATGGCCCAGGATGTGAGTGGGCGTTAAGGTGTCCATGTCCCTCTTTGGTGACACTCCCATAGGGCTTAAAATCTGGGACTCTCCACCATATGACCTTCGAACTGAAAAAGCTTCTCGGATGAAGGTGAAACGTCTTCAAGCAACTTAAAGAAGTCCAGACGCTTTTCTTTGCAAGCTCCTTCGACAACAGCATTCATAGAACAACTTCCAGCTTCTTTTGCTCGGCTACAGTTTGGATGGATTTGCATTTAAAGATGCAACAAGAAAAAATGGTTAGGGTCAGGAGGTCAAAGGTCAGTGCTCCTGTGGGTCTGAGGGCAGCCTCACGCTGGAGAAGGATGAAGGAGTCTGACCTGAGCCAGTGTTTGACATGAACACATCAGCACTGCTGTCAGTGAGCTTAACGACAGCCGTTAGCATCATTTCAGTGTTTCAGTCATAAAAACACTTCCTGTCACTGTGGTGGTCGTCGGCATTCGATATGGTTGATCATAACATCCTATTGGCGAGACTTGAGCTCACTGTAGGCATTGATGCTCATTGATGCCTTGATGATTGATCAAGGCATCAATCATACCTCTCCAATCGGCTCTCCTCGGTTCACTTGGCCACTTCCTCTTCCTCCGCTGTACCTGTCTGCTGTGGTGTCCCTCAGGGATCTGTGTTAGGCCCTACTCTGTTCTCATTGTACATGCTTCCTTTAAGCGCTATCTTTGAGAAATATCACATCGCTTTTCATTATTATGCCGATGACATTCAGATCTACTTTGAGTTAAATGATGACCTAGCTTTGTCCTTGAATTGTTTTCGAGAGTGCATGTGTGAGGTCAAGCAATGGCTCCTGGCAAATTCTCTTATCCTCAATGATAAGAAAACTGAAATTGTGGTCTTTGGTAGTAACGTTCTCCGTGCCAAACTTTGTGATGCTTTTGGTTTTCTCACTAGTTCCTTTTCCGACACTGTTAGGAATCTGGGCGTGTTACTTGACAGCTCTTTTAAACTTGATAAACAAGTGTCTGCTGTTGTTAGATCCAGTTTTTACCAACTCCGCCTTATTTCTAAGGCCAGGCAGTATATCCCGCATAAAGACCTGGAAAAGCTCATCCATGCCTTTGTAACTTCGAGACTGGATTACTGCAATTCACTCTATTTTGGTCTCCACTCTGCCCTCCTTCACAGATTACAGACAGTCCAAAATGCTGCTGCACGCATTCTAACCAAAACTAGGAAGTTTGCCCACATTACTCCCGTCCTAGCTGATTTGCATTGGTTGCCTGTGAAATACCGTATCCAATTTAAAATTCTGCTGTTTACTTTTAAAATCACTAACAACATAGCACCGAGCTATCTTAAGGAACTCCTAAGCTCATATGTTCCTGCTAGGGCTTTAAGATCATCCTCACAGTTACTGTTGGTGCAGCCTAGATCTCGGCTGAAGTCTAGAGGTGATCGAGAGTTTGCCCTGGCTGCACCAGAGTTGTGGAACAACCTTCCGATTGGCATCCGGGCGTCTGACTCTATTCAATCTTTTAAATCACGGCTTAAAACATATCTGTTTGAACTTGCTTTTTCTACCGGTGAAATGCTGGCCTTGTTTGCAGTGAGTTATTCTATTAATTTTCCTATCATGCTTTTATTTGCGCTGTGCATGTCATATCGCCATTGTGTTTTGATGGCATAGTTATATTGTGCTATAGTTATGTGCTATAGTTATACTTTTTTTTATTGGTGGCTTTTTCCTGTGAACATAATTTTACACTTTTATTTTTTTGTTTTCATGACTTTGACTATACTTGTGTTAATTTGTTTTATGTTAAGCACTTTGGCATGCCGTTGGTTTTTAAATGTGCTCTATAAATAAAGATTGTTATTGTTGTTGTTGTTGTTGGTTACAGTGACATCATGCAGTTTGAATGAATGAATATTCTTTATTGTCATTGTCACAAGTACAATGAAATTGAAAGATGTCTCCGGTCAGTGCAACATCACGAAAGATAAATACTTAAAAACTATAATAGATATGATATAAAAGATAGAAATACATATAAAATACAGTATTCTCATACAGTAAATACACCCAAGCAATCCAGGCCTAAGGCCCCATACAGACACTCAACATACGACCTAGTTGATATATCACTCAAACAATCAATCACTCAGTCAATTTGTTAGCGCATCCAACAAAACATGTCTGAAAGCATTCCAACATCAAGGGCACAAATGACAACAGGGGCAATGAAAGTCATCTACTTTTAGTAGCATTGAGACATGATATTGCAATTGGGTAGAAACTGTGTTTGTGTCACGGAGCGCTGTGCGGCAGGCAGGAGTAGGACCCAAAATGCAGGACTCACAGGCACGAGGGAATGAACTCAAAACTCAGCTTTATTCGCTGGCAGAACAGACATATAAACTAAACCAAACTGGGAAACCATAAACTAAGAACTCACAGAGAGACACACAGGGAGATCCACACAGCAAGAGGGACGACGTCACACTGAACAGAGGGAGACGCAGACAGAAATACACAGAGGGTTAACGAGGGAAGTGGGAACACACGGGGAACACAGGTGACACTGATAATCATAACGAGACAGGGCGGGGTGAACTGAACACTGACGGGAGAGGTGAAACAGGAAGTACAGGAGGAGAGAGAGCACGAGTAGAACACCAACGTAACAGGCAGGGGAGACATGGAATAAACACGAAAGGGGACGAGGGCTCATAAATACATAGAGGGCACACAGGGGGAAGAGAGAGCACGGGGAGAACTTAGACATAATGGGCAGACACAATAACACCATGGACAGACAGAGGGAACACAGAGAAGTGGGAGCAGGCAGGCAAAGAACAGAAACCTAACAAATGGCAAAATCACAACAGAATACACACTCGGAATGAACAAAAGCATAAGGAAACACAAAACACTGAGTCCTCAGACTCAGGACCATGACAGTACCCCCCCCTCAAGGGCTGGCTCCAGACAGCCCAAACACAGAAAAACAAAACCAAACAGAAAACAACCCAGGGCGGGCGGCGGGGGCCCAGGACGGAGGGCCCGGAACAGAAAACAAAAGAGCACAGCAAACACCGGAGCCCAAGAAAATAACCCAAACACAGAGCAGTTCAGGGGGCCGACCGTGCGCAAGGCAACGGCGGCGACGCGGAAACAGTTCAGGAGGCCGGCCGTGCGCAAGGCAACGGCGGCGACGCGGAAACAGTTCAGGAGGCCGGCCGTGCGCAAGGCAACGGCGGCGGTGAAGGAGACGACGGAGCAGTTCAGGAGGCCGACCGCGCGGGAGGCGGCGGCGACGATGACAGCGCTGGTCCGGGGGCCGACCGTGCGGAAGGCGACGGCGGCCACTCAGGCGAAGGCGGTCCGGGGGCCGGCCATGCGGAAGGCGACGGCGGCCACTCAGGCGATGACGGCGCAGTTCAGGGGGCCGGCCGCGCGGAAGGCAGCGGCGGCCCTCCAGTCCCAGGCGTGCCGGCCATGGCCCGGTGGGCGCAGGGCCAGACGAGGCAGCTGATGAGGATGCTGGACCAGACGAGGCAGCTGATGAGGATGCTGGACCAGACGAGGCAGCTGATGAGGATGCTGGACCAGACGAGGCAGCTGATGAGGAGGCTGCGGCAGACGAAGGCTCTGAAGAGGAGGCTGCGGCAGACGAAGGCTCTGAAGAGGAGGCTGCGGCAGACGAAGGCTCTGAAGAGGAGGCTGCGGCAGACGAAGGCTCTGAAGAGGAGGCTGCGGCAGACGAAGGCTCTGAAGAGGAGGCTGCGGCAGACGAAGGCTCTGAAGAGGAGGCTGCGGCAGACGAAGGCTCTGAAGAGGAGGCTGAGGCCGGGCCAGGCGAGGTTGCAGAGGCTGAGGCCGGGCCAGGCGAGGTTGCAGAGGCTGAGGCCGGGCCAGGCGAGGTTGCAGAGGCTGAGGCCGGGCCAGGCGAGGTTGCAGAGGCTGAGGCCGGGCCAGGCGAGGTTGCAGAGGCTGAGGCCGGGCCAGGCGTAGCAGAAGCACAGGCGGATGTAGCCGGGCCAGGTGATGACGAGGCGGTCGCAGATGGCGGCTGGACAGGCTCCTCGGGCCCTCCAGCTGATGCGGCGTGAGGCTGAACGGGCCCCTCGGACCCTCCAGCGGAGACAGGAGGCTGAACGGGCCCCTCGGACCCTCCAGCGGAGACAGGAGGCTGAACGGGCCCCTCGGACCCTCCAGCGGAGACAGGAGGCTGAACGGGCCTCTCGGACCCTCCAGCGGAGACAGGAGGCTGAACGGGCCTCTCGGACCCTCCAGCGGAGACAGGGAGGTGCTGGCCGGGCTCACTGGAACCCCCAGCGGACGAGGTAGATGGCGGCGTGGGAGCCGCGGAGTCCTGGATGAGCTCATCCGAGCTTCCAGCAGGAGCTGAAGTAGAGCCAGAGAGGATTGGGACCCCGGGCTCAATGTTAAGCTGGCTAGAAAACCGCACTGCTACGGGGAACTGGGCCAAAGGTTCAGGTGCGAGCTGAGCTGCTGGACACACGGGGACCTGAGCTGCTGGACACACGGGGACCTGAGCTGCTGGACACACGGGGACCTGAGCTGCTGGACACACGGGGACCTGAGCTGCTAACGGTGGAGAAGTAAATGACTGCACAGGGGACTGAACTGATGTCTGTAGTAACGGTGGTGGTGAGGGTGGAGTTAATGACTTCACAGGGGAATGAACTAGAGGTAGTGACGGTTGTGGTGCTGGTGGTTGAGTGGGTGACTGTGCTAAAGGAGGCTGCACTGGGGACACCGGAGACTGCACTGGGGACACCGGAGACTGCACTGGGGACACCGGAGACTGCACTGATGGTTGTAGTGGAGGTGTAACGGGTGAAGGAGTGGCTGAAGTGGCTGTGGGTCGGACGGCTAGTGGCTCAGCTACAGGGTATGGCAACGGCAGGGCTATGGGTTGAATGACTGGCTGAGTAGCAGCCTGAGTGGCTGGGTGTAGTGACGGTTGTGGTGGAAGAGAAACAGGTGGCAGTGTGGATGATGGAGCTAAGGGCGACTGAGTGGCAGACCGAACTGATGACTGAAGCGATGGTAGAGGTGAAAATGGAGCTTGTGGTGGAGTTAATGGCTGAGCTAACGGGGACACAGGAGACTGAACTGAGGGTGGCTGCGAGGGAGCTAACGGAGCTGTGAAGGACTGCGAGGGAGCTAACGGAGCTGTGAAGGGCTGCGAGGGAGCTAACGGAGCTGTGAAGGGCTGCGAGGGAGCTAACGGAGCTGTGAAGGGCTGCGAGAGAGCTAACGGAGCTGTGAAGGGCTGCGAGGGAGCCGACTGAGCTTCTGGTAGCACAACAGGTGAATTAGAAGGCTGAATGTCCGGCTGTGGGGTGGCGCGTCGGCGGCGTGAATGCCGTTTTCTTCGGGAAGCCGGAGGTGCGGTGATGGAGGAAACCGGCAACGACGGAGAGATCGCGGCCGGCTCCTCATCCTCCGACCACATTGCTGCGAGAAAAGCAGCGGGTGAGTGACAGTCAGAGTGGAGGGTGGATGGAGAGGAGTCCAGTGGCAGCAGCGTGGAAACGTTTCCTGATTGTGGCGGTCGCTGTTGCGGTATGACGAGCTCGCGAATTTGTACTGTCTCCTTGGCTTTCTGCAGGTTGGACAGTAGGCCCGAAAATCCTGAGAGCTCGTGGAGATGGGGATTCCCTTTGAGAATAGCCTCGATGGCGTTTATCCCAATGGACATGGCTTTAATGTCCGAGGCGTGGGAAACTCGCTCCCACAGGCCGAAGATGCGGGCCAAATCGCTTTCCCGGGAGGAGCCTGCTGGGTCCATGTCTGGTGACGTCGTACTGTCACGGAGCGCTGTGCGGCAGGCAGGAGTAGGACCCAAAATGCAGGACTCACAGGCACGAGGGAATGAACTCAAAACTCAGCTTTATTCGCTGGCAGAACAGACATATAAACTAAACCAAACTGGGAAACCATAAACTAAGAACTCACAGAGAGACACACAGGGAGATCCACACAGCAAGAGGGACGACGTCACACTGAACAGAGGGAGACGCAGACAGAAATACACAGAGGGTTAACGAGGGAAGTGGGAACACACGGGGAACACAGGTGACACTGATAATCATAACGAGACAGGGCGGGGTGAACTGAACACTGACGGGAGAGGTGAAACAGGAAGTACAGGAGGAGAGAGAGCACGAGTAGAACACCAACGTAACAGGCAGGGGAGACATGGAATAAACACGAAAGGGGACGAGGGCTCATAAATACATAGAGGGCACACAGGGGGAAGAGAGAGCACGGGGAGAACTTAGACATAATGGGCAGACACAATAACACCATGGACAGACAGAGGGAACACAGAGAAGTGGGAGCAGGCAGGCAAAGAACAGAAACCTAACAAATGGCAAAATCACAACAGAATACACACTCGGAATGAACAAAAGCATAAGGAAACACAAAACACTGAGTCCTCAGACTCAGGACCATGACAGTTTGAGTCTGTTAGTCCTTGTGTATGTTGTTCTATACCGTTTACCTGAAGGCAGCAGTTCGAACATGGAGTGTCCAGGGTGTGAGGTGTCCTTTATGATGTTATGGGCTCTTTTGAGGCAGCGGGAACTGTGTAGGTCTTTCAGTTTGAGGAGAGGGCAGCCGATTGTCCTTTGGGCAGCGTTGATTAGTCTTTGACCTCCAGAGGGCGACAAATCAGCATAGACAGAGAGCTCCATTCAAACTTTGCTGCCATCAGGAATAATTCTTCAAATATAATCATCAGTGTTTGAGCAGTTATGATATCAGGGACAATCTAGACATGTGTGACAATACTGAACATGTCATATGACACACCTTAGACATCATGTGATGCACTCTCAGTCTGCACTTTCATTCATAGGTTGAAATGAGCTTTGAAGAAACATCAGTTCAGTGCTGAAATATTTAAACGCTGCAGGAAGAAGAACAACAAAGTGATGACAGATATTTGTGCTTCAAACAGGAAAACCAGCAGAAATAAATCACAGCCTTCCAGAGGTTTGGAGTTTCCGAGGTGCACCTGAACGCAGCACAGTGTTCCAATGCTCCTGATTGTCCTCAAACGTCTCTCTGGGTGTTTCCTTCCTGCTCAAAGTTTACTTTCACATCCAGGGGCCCGTTCTTCGTACGTCGCTTACTACATTCAAGATCAAATGACACATCCAAGATCAAATCATCGCGCTAACTCTGAGCTCGCTATTCCGGTTCCCCGAACACACCTGTTGTTGACGATTAGTATAGCTGGATGAAGTAATGTGAGATCACTGGATGGCCCAACAGGGGCTACGCATCGAAACATTGATCGGCAACCCTTTGATTGGTCGGTGAAAATGTTGAAGGAGAGCGCTCGGTATTTTTCGGCAGCAGAGCAAGAACTATTGAGTGAGGGATTTCAGGAGTTTCAGAGTTTAATTAAAATGCAAGGGAACACTGCAAAGGCTGCAAAAGCAAGGAGAGAGGGCTGGCAGAAAGTTGCTGACAAATTAAACTCGTAAGTAATTTAATAATAATAATAATAATGGATTGGATTTATATAGCGCTTTTCAAGGCACCCAAAGCGCTTTACAATGCCACTATTCAGTCACTCTCACATTCACACACTGGTGGAGGCAGCTACGGTTGTAGCCACAGCTGCCCTGGGGCAGACTGACAGAAGCGAGGCTGCCATATTGCGCCATCGGCCCCTCTGGCCAACACCAGTAGGTGGTAGGGTAGATTTATCATATCACACTATATTATCCAATATTATATTACATTATATTATAATATGTTATATTATATCCCCTTTCACATTAGAGCCACAACAGGACCCACTAGAACATGGGAACAAGTAAAAGTGAGATATAAGAACATTCTACAGAATGGTAATATTTATCACTTATATTGCTTTTCGTCTCTTGGAAAGAGACCCTGAAATAATCTGTTTGTTTGTTTGTTTATAACAGCAACCAAGAAAAGGGCAGAGCAATAAAAGACAGGTGGTGGTCCTGCACCCCCTTGTCAACAAGTTGGTTAAGTGAATAATACCCTCACGGGAAAATCGATATCTCTCAATGAGCACACTGTTGCGCTGAGCTAACGGATCCTGTCTGTCCCGCAATATACGCTGAATTCTGAGGACTCTCCTTATCAATCTTGCACCTTCCGCAATGGGTGGCTCGCGTATACGGACAGGACATGGCTGCGACAGACTTCCCAAATCCACCTTCGCTTTTATAGCCGTGGTCTCTCATCTTGATTACACGAAGTAATTTGCAATTACTACTCTGAGATATGAATTACATCTGTAATAATCACATACATGTAATAGAATGTTAATAGTACATTTCCCTTTTTTAGGAAATGACCTGTATGTATCTGTGTGACATCAATAAAAGGATCAAGTGCTGCATTATCTTTAGTTACATTGATGTTATTTATTTATGGTGAAACAGTGGTAAAATATCGCTGTTGCTTTCGTATAAATGAAGCGGACATACCTGAGTGGCCGCGATCTAATCCTGTTTACATAAAGTAAACCTGCTCCCGAGCAGGTTTACGCTTACGGCTCTGTTGCTATGACAGCAAGTTCCGGATGAGCTTCGGGGAACCGAACGATCCAAGATCACGCGAAATCGTCAACAATCAAATCCGGCTAACTTACTTAGCGAGGTACGAAGAACGGGCCCCAGGGCCCTATTTCAGGAAGCCGGTTTAGTGCAAACTCTGAGTAAGTATACCCTGAGTTAACGAAAACTCTGGGTTTTCGGTTTCACAAAGCGAGTTTAGATTAATCCTGAGTGAGTTACTATGACGACACACTCCGTGAAGCTAACCTGCCCCCTAGCAGGTTTACTTCAACTAACCCTAACTTTCTCCGCCTCTTTGTCGGAAACCTGACTGTAGGAAGTGTCAGACATGGCGTGCTCCTTCCTTGAAGAGCCAGTAGATCGTGAAGCCCAAATTCTCCGCAGAGCTCTCCGCCGGGAGAGAGTGATTAGAGCGCGTTTGGACATTTTATCATTTCCTGATGATTTCCTGTGTGAACGTTACCATTTTTCAGCACAATCTATAAGTTATTTGAATAACATCCTCAGGCCTAATATTGCTCATGTGACACATCGCGGACATCCTCTCAGTTCTGTACATATTATTTGTATTGCACTTCGGTTTTTTGCAAACGGGAGCTTTCTGTATAATATTGGTGACGCTGAGCACGTTTCCAAGGCTACCTTCTGTCGGGCAGTCAGGAATGTTACAGTTGCACTGAAACATCTCCTGTACTCGTTTGTGGTGTTCCCCGGTCATAGACCCACAAGATTTATCAAAGAGGGATTCCACAAAATTGCAGGTATCAGGATGAACAAAACTCAATTCATGATGAGGTGATATTTGAACTACTACTTAAATTTTACATTTATTCCCACGGTTCCCAGGCGTGATTGGCTGTATAGATGGCACTCACATTCCAATCATTGCTCCTTCAGTAAATGAAGGAGACTATGTGAACAGGAAGTCTTTCCACAGCATTAATGTACAGGTACATAGTTCCCTGTAGCATTTCAAACTAACAGATTATTTCATTATAGTAATGGATGCTAATTTGTGTTCTCTGCACTGTGAAGATCATATGTGATGCTGCCAACATTATCACAAATGTGGAAGCCAACTGCTCAGCCTCTGTGAGTGGTGGTGGAGGAGGACCCCCACCTGTTTTTCAGGCCTCCGCTTTTTTTTCTGTTGGCTATAACGGGTCACATTTGAGCATACAGAGTAAGCAAATGTGTACTTGTAATGTGCTCAGATAATTTCAATAAGTGCTTACAGAGGGGAAATTAATGTAGCCTCTAACTGCAATTGATTTACATGGGACAAACAGACCAAGCACTATGGCTCATAATACAATTACACCTTACCTGTTTGGACTATATTTTTATATTTCATTTTTACTTGCTGCCAGGAACGTTTGGGGCCTGTTGGGTTGCACCTGCGCTCACATCACATCACAAAATAGAATGTATGAAATAAAAAATGAAATAAAATAAAATATAATAAAATAACGTGTTAAATGGGTGGAAATCCCTAGATCAGTGTTTAAATTAACACTCACGCATTGACTCTGTTGGCTATGTTTTGCCATGCATGCTCCCTTTCTTTTCCAGCTGAGGCTGTGTTACTTTTGTCCCGCAAAATTTGCATGTTATCGCCCACCCCCGTGACATCACGCTCCAAAGCCCTATACTGCCATCAGAATTTCGGCCTCAAGCGCTGTAAAATACATTGTGTACACCAAGTGACAGCGCACTCTTGGTGGCGCTGTCACTTGGTGTTCGCTCGCTCTGCGGTAGAGTATCACTTCCTGTTCCTGCTCAAACACAGTGGTGTTTCTGAGTAGCTTATTTGCTTAGCAATTTAATTAACAACTTTTAAATATATTCTTCTTTCATAGTATAATTTTCACGTGCTTCATCCGAAGCACACTTTCTCTGTACTCACTACCTAATTTATAGCCAAAGTATTCACTCACTGTCTCTGTACTGTTTCGCTAGCTTAGCTTAGCTCGTAGCCGACTCGTTAGCACCATGGCTACTTCACCTGTCCCTCCTGCACTTTCTTGCTCATTGTGTCAGATGTTTAGTTACTCCTCGGCCTCCTTTAGCAGTAATGATATCTGTAACAAATGTAGCATATTTGCAGCTCTGGAGGCCAGGATTACTGAATTGGAGACTCGGCTTCGCACCCTTCATTCACCTGACATGACCCAAGATGGCGCCGAGTATGGCAGCCTCGTCGCGAGCTCCTCCAAGCAACGGCTTTCTTCTGTGTTTAATTTTACTTTTCCTTTATTTTTTCACGAGCAGCACTTGTCTCCTTGTGTACGACCGACAAACCTTACTGGACATAAAAGACGGTCTTTCTTATAACTTTCCGGAGTTCAAGTTTTGCAACACGGACGCTCCATTTGCAGACCCCCCATTCATCTCACCTGAGACGCCTTTGTTCTCTGTCCCTGGAGGCCGCAAACGCCGACGCAGAGGGAGAAGATCTGGCGTTCTGGTTCGACTGAGACGGCGCACTTACAGACCACCGTTACCCAGTTTATTACTGGCTAATGTGCAGTCTCTGGAGAACAAGCTGTGCGAGCTTCGGGCACGGATCTCATTCCAGTGAGAGATGCGGGACTGCTGCGTGATCTGCCTCACAGAAACCTGGCTATCGGACAAAGTACCGGACTCCGCAATACAACTACCGGGGTTCTCTGTGCACCGCGCGGACAGGTCACAGGATCTTACTGGGAAAAGCAGAGGCGGTGGTGTATGTTTCATGATCAACAACAGCTGGTGTGATTATGCGAACGTGCACCCGGTCAAATCCTTCTGCTCACCGGACCTGGAGTACCTGATGATTAAGTGCCGGCCATTCTGGCTACCGAGGGAATTTACAGCAGTGATTATTACGGCTGTTTACATTCCCCCACAAGCCGACACTGACCGAGCACTCAGGGAACTGTACAGCGCGATCAGCAGCGAGGAAACCGCACACCCAGAGGCAGCGTTTATCACAGCCGGAGACTTTAATAAGGGAAACCTGAAGAAAGTCTCACCAAAACTCCATCAACACATTCTTTTTAACACACGTGGAGACCGGCTTCTCGACCACTGTTACACCTCCTTCCGGGATGCGTACAAAGCCCTCCCCCGCGCCCCATTCGGCCAATCGGATCACTGCTCCATCCTGCTCCTACCCGCCTACAGGCAGAAGCTGAAACAGGAAGCTCCAACCCGGAGGGCGGTGCACTGTTGGACGGACCAATCGGAGTCTGCGCTGCACTGTTTTGATCACGCGGACTGGGAAGTGTTTAACGTGGCCGCTAAAGACATTGATGAATACACAGACTCAGTCTGTGGATTTATCAGGAAATGCGTGGAAGATGTCGTCCCATCCAGAACAGTCAAATCCTTCCCAAATCAAAAACCCTGGATTAACGGAGATGTTCGTGCGGCACTGGCGGCACGGAGCACCGCCTTTGCCTCCGCGAACACATCGGACTACAAACACGCACATTACCAACTCCGGAAGACGATCAAAGCAGCCAAACGTGAGTACAGGGACAGGGTGGAGCAACAGTTTGACAACCCTCGGAGTATGTGGCAGGGACTAAAAACGATCGCAGACTTTAGAGGGAAAACCAGCACACCGCAGACCACGGCCTCTCTGTGTGAGGATCTAAACGTATTCTACGCTAGATTCGACACAGCGAACACCATGAGACCGGACAGTGTGCGCACCGCGGATGACGTCAGTGCGCACACTGTGTCTGAGGAGGATGTGCGGAGGTGCTTCAGGAAGGTGAACGCGCGCAAAGCTACTGGTCCGGACGGGATTCCCGGCCGCGTCCTCAAGTCATGCGCGGCTCAGCTGGCTGGAGTGTTCACGCACATCTTCAACCTTTCCCTCTCTCTGTCTGTAGTCCCAGCCTGCTTCAAAATGGCCACCATCGTCCCTGTACCCAAATCCTCCACCATCTCCTCATTGAACGACTGGCGACCTGTAGCCATGACCCCCATCGTGAGCAAATGCTTCGAGAAGCTGGTCAGGGACTTCATCCGCTCTGCACTACCCGACTCACTGGACCCTCTACAGTTCGCATACCGCCACAAGAGGTCCACTGATGATGCCATAGCCCTGACACTACACACTGCCCTGTCACACCTGGAGAAGAGAGACACGTATGTGAGAATGCTGTTTGTAGATTACAGCTCAGCATTCAATACCATCGTTCCCTCGAAGCTGGACAGGAAACTGCAGGATCTAGGACTGAGCAGCTCCCTCTGCAGCTGGATCCTTAGCTTCCTGTCTGACAGACGCCAAGTGGTCAGACTGGGCAGCATCACCTCATCCCCCATCACACTGAACACTGGTGCTCCACAGGGGTGTGTACTGAGCCCTCTCCTGTACTCACTCTACACCTACGACTGCACGGCCACTAACAACTCCAACATCATTGTGAAGTTTGCGGACGACACTACAGTGGTGGGTCTTATCACCAACGGTGATGAGACGGCTTACAGGGAGGAGGTCAGCGCCCTGACCCACTGGTGTCAAGACAACCATCTCACCCTCAACGTCGCAAAGACAAAGGAGTTGATAGTGGACTTCCGGAGGTGCAGAGAAGTACACACCCCCATCACCATCAACGGCGCTGCTGTGGAGAGAGTGAGCAGCTTCCGTTTCCTTGGTGTACATCTGGCTGAGGATCTCACGTGGTCAGTACACATAAACAAAACAGTGAAGAAGGCGCAGCAGCGCCTCTTCTTTCTCAGGAGACTGAAAAGATTCGGCATGAGCCCCCGCATCCTCAGGACCTTCTATCACTGTGCCATTGAGAGCATCCTCACTGGATGCATCACCACCTGGTATGGCAACAGCACCGCCTACAACCGCAAAGCTCTCCAGCGAGTAGTGCGGTGCTCTGAACGGATAATTGGAGGTGAGCTTCCCTCCCTCCAAGACATCTACAGGAAGCGGTGCCTGAGGAAAGCGGGGAGGATCATCAAGGACTCCAGTCACCCCAGCCATAAACTGTTCAGACTGCTTCCATCAGGAAGGAGGTTCTGCAGCATCCGGTCCCGTACCAGCAGACTGAGAGACAGCTTCTTCCACCAGGCCATCAGACTGCTGAACATGTCATAGACACCTCAGCTTCACTACTGGAACTTCAACACTATGCACTCCACACTGTATATAAATGCCACTTGTTTTGCACATATTCAACTCTGTATATTTTTATATATTTTATTTTATTTATATTTTATTTTATTTTTTTATTTTTTTATTTTTTACTATTTAATTTGTAAAAATGTGTATACACACACACACACACGTAGGATAATATTTAGTATACACATCCAGGAATGCATACACTATTATATATTGTACATATATTTATTAGTTTCAGATTCTTTCTTGTATTTTGCTCGTTTGTGTTGTTGTGTTTTGCATATCTCTGTTGCTTGTGGGGCTCGCACACAAGAATTTCACTCGCATGTGCTGTGCCAGTGTGCCTGCACATGTGATTTGATTTGATTTGATTTGATTTGATTTGTAGCTAGCCAGGCCCCTGTAGCTGGTGCAGCCGAAGATAGCATAGGCCCCGCTAGCTGTTCCCCGGCAGACCCAAAGCAGCTGGGGAAAGAGGGCGGCTGGGTGACGGTGAGGAGGAAGCATAGTCCTAAACAGAAGCCCCAGGTACACCACCAACCCGTTCATGTGTCTAACCGTTTTTCCCCACTCGGTGACACACCCGCCGGGGGTCAAACTCTGGTAATTGGTGATTCTGTTCTCAGACATGTGAAGCTAGAGACACCGGCAACCATAGTCAATTGTCTTCCAGGGGCCAGAGCAGGCGACATTGAAGGAAATTTAAAACTGCTGGCTAAGGGTAAACGTAAATTCAGTAAAATCATAATTCACGTCGGCAGTAATGACACCCGGTTACGCCAATCGGAGGTCACTAAAATCAATATTGAATCGGTGTGCAACTTTGCTAAAACAATGTCGGACTCTGTAGTTTTCTCTGGTCCCCTCCCCAATCAGACCAGGAGTGACATGTTTAGCCGCATGTTCTCCTTAAATTGCTGGCTGTCTGAGTGGTGTCCCAGAAACGATGTGGGCTTCATAGATAATTGGCAAACCTTCTGGAGGAAACCTGGTCTTGTTAGGAGAGACGGCATCCATCCCACTTTGGATGGAGCAGCTCTCATTTCTAGAAATATGGACAAATTTATTAAACCCCCCAAAATATGACTATCCAGAGTTGGGACCAGGAAGCAGAGTTGCAGTCTTACACGCCTCTCTGCAGCTTCTCTCCTCCTGCTACCCCCCCAAAAACCCATCTCCATAGAGACTGTGTCAGCTCCCAAACAGACAAAAAACAAACTAAAAACCAGCAACAAACGACTTAAACATAAACAATTACAAAGAAAGAACAATACAGTATCCACATCTGAACCAAAGAGTAAAACAGTGAAATGTGGATTATTAAATATTAGGTCTCTCTCCTCCAAGTCTCTGTTAGTACATGACTTAATAATTGATCAACAAATTGATTTACTCTGCCTTACAGAAACCTGGTTGCAGCAGGATGATTATGTTAGTTTAAATGAATCAACACCCCCGAGTCATTCTAACTACCAGAAATCTCGAAGCACAGGCCGAGGGGGCGGTGTGGCAGCAATTTTTCACACCAGCCTATTAATTAATGAAAGACCAAGACAGACTTTTAATTCATTTGAAAGCCTGATGCTTAGCCTCGTCCACCCCAGCTGTGAAACTCAGAAACCAGTCTTACTTGTTATCATCTATCGTCCACCTGGACCTTACACAGAGTTTCTGTCTGATTTCTCAGACTTTATATCTAATTTAGTTCTGAGCTCAGATAAAATAATTATTGTGGGTGATTTTAACATCCATGTAGATGCTAAAAATGACAGCCTCAACATGGCATTTAGTCTGTTATTAGACTCAATTGGCTTCTCTCAAAATGTAAAAGAACCCACCCACCACTTTAATCACACTCTAGATCTTGTTTTAACATATGGCATAGAAACTGAACATTTAACAGTGTTTCCTGAAAACCCTCTCCTGTCTGATCATTTCCTGATAACATTTACATTTACAATAATTGATTACACAGCGGTGGAGAGTAGACTTTATCAAAGTAGATGTCTTTCTGAAAGTGCTGTAACTAAGATTAAGAATATAATCCACCCACTGTTATCATCTTCAATGCTCTGTACCAACACAGAGCAGAGCAGCTATCTGAACGCTACCCCAACAGAGGTCGATTATCTTGTTAATAATTTCACCTCCTCACTACATACGACTCTGGATACTGTAGCTCCTGTGAAAACTAAGGTCTCTAATCAGAAGTATTTGACTCCGTGGTATAATTCTCAAACACGTAGCCTAAAGCAGATGACTCGTAATCTGGAGAGGAAATGGCGTGTCACAAATTTAGAGGATCATCATTTAGCCTGGAGAAATAGTTTGCTGCTTTATAAGAAAGCCCTCCACAAAGCCAGAACATCTTACTATTCATCACTGATTGAAGAAAATAAGAACAACCCCAGGTTTCTCTTCAGCACTGTAGCCAGGCTGACAAAAAGTCAGAGCTCTTGTGAGCCAACAATCCCTTTAACGTTAACTAGTAATGACTTCATGAACTTCTTCACAAATAAAATTTTTATCATTAGAGAAAAAATTACCAGTAATCATCCCACAGATGTAATATTATCTACAGCTACTCTTAGTACCATTGATGTTAAGTTAGACTCTTTTTCTCCAATTGATCTTTCTGAGTTAACTTCAATAATTACTTCCTCCAAACCTTCAACGTGTCTTTTAGACCCCATTCCTACAAAACTGCTCAAAGAAGTCCTGCCATTAATTAATTCTTCGATGTTAAATATGATCAACCTATCTCTAATGATCGGCTATGTACCACAGGCCTTCAAGCTGGCTGTAGTTAAACCTTTACTCAAAAAGCATCTCTAGACCCAGCAGTCTTAGCTAATTATAGGCCAATCTCCAACCTTCCTTTCATATCAAAAATCCTTGAAAGAGTAGTTGTCAAACAGCTAACAGATCATCTGCAGAGGAATGGTTTATCTGAAGAGTTTCAGTCAGGTTTCAGAGCTCATCACAGCACAGAAACAGCTTTAGTGAAGGTTACAAATGATCTTCTTATGGCCTCTGACAGTGGACTCATCTCTGTGCTTGTCCTGCTAGACCTTGATTGATTGATTGATTGAATCTTTATTTTGAACATGTTGAAAAAGTATAAAAAAAATAGAATTAAAAGAGACAAATGAACAAAGCAAACAAAAGGAAAACGAGCAACCACAACTCCAAATAACGTCCATGTTCAAAAAGGAGCAGGAAGAAGCATAAGCTTATTTAATCCCACCCCTTTTCCACTATCTAGTATCAATAGACTACAGAAATACCTCCTTGCAATTACATTATATGTTATGTGTAATTTTTTTTTTTATATATACACATATATGTTTCTATCTATCCATACCTACGTATATACACACATGCGCACATATACACATTTTCAATAACCCCATTAACACCTGAAGGATACACAACCTACACAACCTATATATATATATATATATATATACATACATACATATATATACCCATACCAACAAACCCGTGCATGCGCACACACATGAAAATATTAGACAAGAACACCCTATCAAATCTCTACCTTTTCCCTGTACCCTGTAAAAACCATATCCTTAAACCGCTTTTTAAACTGCGCCATGCTTGGACATTGCTTCATATCTTTACTTAGTCTGTTCCACAGCTTCACTCCACACACAGAGATGCAAAAACTTTTTAATGTTGTACGGATACGAGGATGTTTCAAATTTAATTCCCCCCTCAAATTGTATCCCCGTTCCCTTTTAGAAAACATTTTTAGAATATTGTCAGGAAGCAGGTTATTTATTGCTTTATATATAATTTGTGCTGTGAGAAAATGAACCAGATCTGTGAATTTTAGAATTTTTGATTTTAAGAATAGTGGATTTGTATGATCTCTGTAACCAGTTTTATGGATTATCCTTATGGCCCTTTTTTGTAATATAAAGATTGATGATAGCGAACATTTGTAAGTATTGCCCCAAACCTCTGCACAGTAATTCAAATACGGTGCAATCAGGGAACAATAGAGAATGTGGAGTGATTTGTGGTCCAGAATGTGTTTTACTTTACTCAAGATTGAGACACTTCTTGAAATTTTGTTATGTATATGATTTATATGAGACTTCCAGTTTAATTTATCATCTATAATCACACCAAGGAACTTATGTTCAAGTACTCTTTCAATTTCCACACCATCTATATGAATCTGCACTTGTGCATTTCTAAGGGAATTCCCAAATAAGATAATTTTAGTTTTACTTAGATTTAGCGATAGTTTGTTCCTGTTAAACCATTTTTTAATTTTGCACATTTCTGAAGTAATTGTATCCAGCAGCTCCTTTAGATTCCCCCCAGAACAAAAAATATTTGTGTCATCTGCAAATAATACTAATTTTAATATATCAGATGCCTTACAAATATCATTTATATAAATAATAAATAATTTTGGACCCAGTACAGAGCCTTGTGGAACACCACAAGCAATGTCCAAGCGTGATGAGGAATGGACACCCAGCTTCACAAATTGTTTCCGGTCACTTAAATAATTTTTCACCCATTGCAGTACAACCCCCCTAATCCCATACCGTTCCAGTTTATTAATTAATATGTCATGATTGATTGTGTCGAATGCTTTCTTGAGATCCAGAAATACTCTAGCTGCATACTGTTTCTGATCTATAGCATTCGTAATCTCCTCAATTGATTCGATTAATGCCAGAGATGTTGATCTTTTTGATCTGAATCCATATTGACTGTCAGAGAGTAATTTATATTTATCTAAGAATTTGTCTAATCGTTTATTAAACAGGTTTTCTAGGATTTTGGAGAATTGTGGTAGTAAAGAAACAGGCCTGTAATTTGTGAAGTGGCGTCTATCCCCGGTTTTATACAGCGGCACAACTTTAGCTATTTTCATTTTGTTTGGCACTTTTCCCGTCTGAAATGATAAGTTGCAAATATATGTTAGAGGTCCTACAATTCCTTCAATGACCTTCTTGACGATTTTCATGTCAATATCATTACAATCAGTAGATGTTTTATATTTACACATGTGTACAATGTCAATTATTTCTTTTTCCTCCACTGATGTGAGGAACATTGAGTTAGGGTTCCTATCAATCAGGTTTTCACTACATTCTACTGATGGCAGTGACTCAGGAATTTGTTCTGCCAGTTTTGGTCCAATATTTACAAAATAATGATTAAAGCTGTTGACCTTATCAGCAGTGTTTTCCATAATATTGCCATTATCGATAAAGTATTGTGGATAACTTTGTTGTCCAGAATTATTTTTAATGATACCGTTTAAAACATCCCATATTCCTTTCATATTATGTTTATTGTTGTTCAATATTTTACTATAATACTCCTTTCTACATACACGTATAATATTGGTCAACTTATTTTTGTATTTTTTATATTTATTTTCAGCATCTTTTGTTCTTTGTTTTAGGTATTCCCTATAGAGTGTATTTTTCTTTTTACATGCATTTTGTAAACCCTTAGTGAGCCATGGTCTATCTGAATATTTGTGCTTTCTGTTGTATTTTATTGTTGGACAGTTTTTATCGTACAACTCCATGAATATTCTTAAAAATATGCCATATGCAATATCAATATCAGCTTCTTTGTACACATTGTCCCAGTCCTTATTTAATAGATCGTTCTTAAATGCAGTCATCGTTTCTTCCGTCCTTACACGTCTGTATCTCAGTTGTTCTTCATGCTGATTTTTCTTATAATTAGTGTCATAAACTGCAAAAACTGGTAGGTGATCACTGATGTCATTAATTAATAATCCGCTCACAATGTTGTTTTCCATATTGTTAGTGAAAATATTGTCAAGTAAGGTGGCACAATGTGGTGTAATTCTGCTAGGCCTGGTTATTTTAGGATGTAAACTCAAACTGTACATAGTGTTTAGGAATTCGTCGGTCATTTTATGCTTTTTTGGATTCAACAGGTCAATATTAAAATCACCACAGATAAACATAACTTTTTGATTTGTTTTAGAGAATATTTCCTCTATGAAGTCATTAAATACTTGAATACTAGAGCCAGGTGTTCTACACTCAAAAAAATCAACTAGGGCATGTGTTTGATTAACAAAGTAGTAATATGTTTACATCACATGAAGAAATCATTTTTATGCTCATTAAATGATTCATTCTTTTTTGTTGAATATAAATCAAAGAAAACTTTGATGAGTTAAATTCGTTCATGGCAATCCAATGAGAATGAGGTCCATCAAACCAAAGGCTCTGATAGCGTCATGTATTGCGCATGCTCCACGCCCACCGGATGCGGAAAGGTCCGTTGAGAAGTTAACGAGCGCACGTGGAGTTACTTCTTTGGCATACCTGATAGTGAGGTAAGTAATATTTCTTGATATATTTATTTAGGTTAGTGGAGTGAGAGATAAATACTATCAGTTAAAATTTTTTACCTGTGTAGTGTGGAGATTTATATATAGCAGGGAGGTTGTAGTCCCAAACATTTTTCAAATGTAAGTCGGTGAATTTAATGTTTTTTTAAAAACTTAACCAGAGTCGCTAATTGTTGCAACAGAGCAAAAACTGATGCGGTTATTTTGGTAAGTTCGTTTTTTTGTTTTTGTTTCTGTCGACTTTGAATGAGGTGTGTTTCATGGTTATCTGTGTTGGTAGGACTGTTTTTCTTCTCTGGAGTTAGCTAACTTTGAAGAGCGGGAAAGCCGCGTAGAGCCGTAACGTCTTCGCATATAGCTCCATGAATGAAGGGTTACTTTCTGCTTAACCGGAGTTGGTGATTGTTGGTAGTAGTGGTAAGACTGACCGACATGGTTTTGGTGATTTTATGAGTGTTTTATGATGCTCTATCTAAAATTCCTGTTTTTGTCAGTGGAGTTTAGTCGCGGGCAACCGCATTAACTGGATTGATGAAAGGTTTAATCAAACTAAACCAGCGTTTAGGGGAGTTAATAACAAGGAGTAAGATAAAATCTGTCACAATAATTGCATGTGCATTTTTTTTTTTTTGTAATATATTCACTTAGTTTTTGAATTCAGAATGATTTAGGTGGATAATTGTTTGGGTTATAGTTTCTCTGGTGCTCTGCATTAAGGCTGACTAACGGTGCGTTCACACCGAACGCGATAGATGCCCCTAGCTGATCTCGTGCACATTTGCACCTCGAAGCGCGTCCAGCATGAACTGGTCGAGGTTTATATGCAATTTTCACGCGTATGAAGAAGAGATCTGGGAGGAAGTAGTGCCAGACGGTATGTTATTAAAATGGCAGCTGTCAATCTAGCGTTTGAAGAAAGAGTCTCCCTTCTCTATTTGCTGTGGAGAGCAGAGCAGTGCCTAAAGGACGTCCTCACTGTACCTGGGTCCATCAGGTCTTCCACAAGCGTGAGCAGTTTGGTGAGTTTCACCACTTGCTCCAGAAGCTCCGTCTGGATGACGGCCGCTTTCAGCTGTACCACCTTCTGTCCCTTGCCGAGTTTGAGGAGCTGCTGTCCCGCAGATTTTACCAGCTCGAGCGGTAGACGTGATAAGCGCGAATGCACAAAATGCACCACACAAACTGCAGTGCGTATTTTACTTCGCGCTTCAAAGGCGTCAGTCGTGTGAAGTAGGCAGAAAAGCGTTTTCTCAATGCAACTCTGCTTCCGAAGTTTAGCTGGACCCCCAGTCGCGCTTCATCGTGCTCCTCCATTGACTTTACATGTAAACCTGAAGCTCTGGTCGCGTCTATCGCGTTCAGTGTGTACGCACCGTAACAGTCTTCACATTTCACAGTATGTAGATATTAACACAAATTTGTCAGAGTAATAACTTTGTTTTAATTAATTTCTCTCCCCAGAAATACATCACAAAATAAAGCCACATTCCCATGCTCTGAGATTCTTATGCACCTCCTCAACAATACATGGTAAGTTCATGTTTGCCTTATTATTATTATTATTATGTTATTTATTTATTTTTTTTGGATGATGCAGAAGTTTAATCTCCTTGATGTTTTCTAATGCATATTTCATTTTTTATCAGTGACGTGTATGTGGCAGTGCAAGCATTGTGTTACCAGAGAGAGCAGCAGGTACAAATTACTTCAACATTATAAACTACATCATCATTACGGAATAGGTCAACATTATCTGTGCATATATGTTAATTGTCCGTGCACATTTAAGACTTGGAGTGGACTGAACACTCATGTCTATAAAGCTCATTCATCTCAGTTTACACAGACAGCTTCAAGTTCAGTAACTTTTAAATGTGAGTTATGTGACTGCAGTGACCTCTTCTCTGAGAGAGATTTTTTTGTCCATATTGGAACACATCTGCGAAGTAACGAGACAGTTAGTTGTGTGTTTCTTGGTTGCCCTTTCAAGACAAATATTTACAATACATTTTATACACACAAAAAGAGGAAGCATCATCCACACACACTTAAAGATTTTAAAGCTAGTGTAGTTACACGTGTGGACCCAGTTCAAGTGATAGAGTCCTCTGATAACGTAAGGGCAAGCTGTTCTGAAGATGTATCCTATGGTGAATTTGAAAGTGAGTCAGTGACAGAATGTGATAATAGTGCTGTTGAAAATCAGCCCGAACTAATTGAACGGAAATTAGCAGTAATATTGTTGAAATTGGAACACATATTTCATGTTCCAGCAAAAGGATTAGATGAGTTCTTAGAGGAGTTAGTTTTTCTGTTGAGTTCAGCTAGTGTACCTCTGACAAAACGTACAATTACAGAAATTTTTAAGAGCCATAACCTCCATATTAGTCAGGCTGTTATTGAAGAGCTTGCAAATTCTGTATGTGTTTCTAACCCTGTGGCTAAAATATTGGGAAAGTGTGGCCCTCTTGCCACTCCTTATAAAAGAAAACTATACTACATACAAAATTTTAGGGTTGTAGAGCCTGTTGAGTATTTTTTATCGATAGACCAAAGGAAGTCATTTCAGTACATCCCTTTATTACAGTTATTGCAGGAAATATTGAGTCACAATAAATTGCTGGATAGAGTGATTGAAGAACAAATAGCTCAAGAAAATAGAGAGAATCTGAATGGTGATCAGAGGGTTTACAGATCTTTTCGAGATGGGGAGCATTATAAAAGAAATAGCTTTCTAGATGGTGAGAAGTTGAGAATTTCTATTAACCTTTATATTGATGATTTTGAGGTTTGTAATCCTCTTGGGACCTCACGGAAAAAGCACAAGCTTTGTGGTGTATATTGGGTCTTGGGCAATTTACCACCTGGTTCTCATTCAGCCCTTTCATCCATTTATTTGGCAATCCTTTGCAAGAGTGAAGATTTGAGGACATTTGGGTTTGAAAAAGTCTTTGATCCACTTTTGAGAGATCTGGTAACTTTGGAGCAACATGGTGTGTTCATCAGTCAGTTGAACGAGTGTATTAAAGGAACTGTGAGCTGCGTCATAGCTGACAACCTAGGAGCCCATGGGCTGGCAGGTTTTGTGGAAAGTTTTTCTGCTGAATACATATGCAGATTCTGTACAGCTAAAAAATCTGAAATAAAGTCAGTGACTGCTGGTGATTTTGAGCGTAGAACACCGGAACTTCATGAATTCCATTTGAAGCGTGCACAAGAAACAGCAAGTGCTTGTTGTGGAGTTAAGCGAGATTGTATTTTGAGTAAGAATCTGAGCCATTTTCATGTCACTGCAGGCTACCCTCCAGATGTAGCACATGATCTGCTAGAGGGCATAATACCAGTGGAGCTTGCGCATTGTTTTTCTTTTTTAATCTCTAAAAGGTATTTCACCTTAGAAAAACTTAACAACTTGATCCAAAATTTTGAGTGTAAATGGGCAGATAAAACCAACCGGCCTCATGCAATTCCCCAGACTTTCTCATTAAAAAAAAATATTGGTGGAAATGCACATGAAAATTGGTCTCTGCTTCGTTTGTTGCCTCTAATTATTGGTCCACTTGTTCCAGAGGATGAACCTGCATGGCATATTGTTTTGGATCTGAAGGACATTGTGGAGCTTGTTGTAGCCCCTGTCCAGTCTGATGAGTCGATTTCATACCTTGAGTGTAAAATCAGTGAACATCGCCAGAGATACCAAGAACTTTTTCCAAACAACAGTCTTCTCCCTAAACATCATTATTTGGAGCACTACCCTGCTCTGATTCGGCATTTTGGGCCTCTTGTCCACAAATGGACAATGAGATTTGAGGCGAAACATAGTTTTTTTAAACAAATTGCTCGCCATACAAACTGTTTTAAGAACATACCTGTTACACTTGCCAAAAAACATCAGCTCGTGATTGCCTCTGACTTGCACTCTTCTGACCTTAAGACACCTTTAATGGTAAATGTTGGCTCATCAGTACCAATTGATGTTCTGAAAAGTGATATCGCAGTAGCTATAAAGCAAAGATTACCAGATGAAACTGATGTCCATATTACAAAAAGCGTGTCATACAATGGCATGAACTACAGCACAGGAATGATAGTTGTTCATGGGCAAATATTTGGTTTGCCAGAGTTTGCAGAAATTCTGCAGATTTTTATTTTGCATGGCAGAATATACTTTTTTGTAAAAAAGTTCTCTGCTTGGTATCGAGAGCACTTCAGAGCTTTTGAGCTTGACATGTCACATGCGAGAGAGGTGTCTCTGATTGAGCATGGGGAACTACTCGATGACTACCCGTTAGCTGCCTATTCAGTGGGAGGCCTGCGTCTGGTTACTCTGAAGAGACACACTAACTTGCAGGGTAAACAGGAGTGATGTTTGTAAGTATTTTCCCCCTATATCACCTGGCACAGTAAATAATACATCATACTTTGAAGACCAATTGCTACTTAATTTATTGAGAGTAGATTTCTTTTAAGCATCTTATGCAAGAATTGTCATTAATTAGAAGAATGCAAGACAAATCTGGAAAATGCACTATTCACTTCTCCAGTAAAAAAATTCCTCGAGGCCAAGGTGACATCATCAAATTATCGTTGACATTAGAATTTGTTACACACACTCGCACAATAGTCAATGAGTACATCTTTATTTATTTTTTAAATATTTGATATTTGTCCAGGTCAGCATGATGGCCCAGCCCATAAGACTGAGGATCATTCTCGGAGAAGATGATGCCAGGAAACTAATTTTACCAGCTGGGATATCAGACTCCATTGAGGAATTGTGTCAGGAAATAAAGACAAATTTTGGAGTGCAACAGGATTTTCGTCTTCAATATCAAGATCCTGATTTCGGAAATGGTTTTGTAAATCTGACTGCGATCTCTGAAATTAATGATAAAGCAACTTTAAAGGTTGTATACTTGGATAGTGTGCAGTTGCAAAGTTTTACAGAAGATGGAGTGACATGTCAACCAGTGCGAAGTCCAACACATTCCTTTTCAAGCTCTTCAGACACAGACAATACAAGGCCCGTTTCATCGTCAGGTTCATCACCGTCTACACGACTGTCAGTGTGGCCAAGTGTCTTCACAGTCCCTCGTTTCAGCTATGAGGCTGAACTGCAACTTGAAAAGGCCAATGCTGAGTTCATTGCTGGTGGAACTCATTTGACCCCCTCACCAAAACTGAAATCCCACCTTTTAGAAAGGCTGGCTGAAGAAATAATAAAATTTAAAGTCTATCCAACTGACAATGACCTGAATGAAGTTGCAGAAGCCCTTGTCAAACAGCATCCTTGTCTGAGGGAGCAGGGATCCTTTAATGGCTGTTATGGTTGGAAAATTAGCCTCAAGTATAAAATGGCCAATGTCCGCACCAAACTGAGAGGCCTGGGCTGTGCTGAGGTGTTGGTAAATTCACTAAAGAACAAGGCCCAAGACAAAAGTAAGGCAGCATTGAATGTGAAAAAGCCTAGAAGAGCAGAAGTCAATTACTGTCCGCAGTATCCAAAAGGAGAAACCACTGACAGCCTGGAAAAAGAGAGAATTGCACTGCTTTCAGAGGTTCAGAAGAGAAACAATGACAATATAGTGACAATGAAAATGCAGAAGACTTTTTCGTACAGAAGGCAAGAAGTTATTCAAGGACAGCCCTTCATTGCAGATTTTAAAAGCAGATGGCCAGCTCTGTTCACCGAGAAAGAGGTGCATGTCCTATATGTCTAACTTTTAGAGTGTGTTTATGGTTGACCAGTTATTTCTTGCTTCACTAATATTGACATAACACAGTGATAAAACAGCTAATAATTCCTGGTATGTCCTTCCTCTGGTGCATATTATAAGTGCATTGTTCATGTTTTTCAGATTGACAAGGAATTCCTGCGCATATCGACAGTACCGCTGCTATCTAGATTCTTTTATGAGCTAGACTTGTACACTCCACGCATGATGGAGCTCTTTCGAGGCAAAGGTGGGGTGGCTGGCAGAAAAATGAGACACATCATGGTGGCCATCTCCAAGGTGGGTTAGATCTGTGCTTAAGAACTTTTTATGCCCATAATCTGGCAATTTTATGAGCAAAGATATCTATACATATGGTAGGCAAAAGTGCTAAGACGTTTTCATATTTTATACAAATTATATAAGCATCAGTCTTATATTAATAAGTAATTGATAAAATCGTATGGTTAATTTTGATCAAAATGGGGAAAAAACCCCAAAAAAAACATTAGTGTTTAGTTGCCTCATTTTGTATCTGATTTGGTTTAGACAGATGTTTCGAGGTGGCTGTAGCTCAGGTGGTAGAGCAGGTCAGCTACTAATCAGAAGCTTGGCGGTTTGGTCCCAAGCTTCTCCAGTGTGCATGCCAAATATCCTTGGGTAAGATACTAACCCCAAGTTGCTCACCGATGCATTCATCGGAGTGTGAATGTGTATGAATGTTAGACAGTAAGCACTAAACCCGGTGGCGCCAGTGTTCGACAGCCTCGACCTCTGTCAGTGCGCCCCAGGGTGGCTGTGGCTACAATGTAGCTTACCATCACCAGTGTGTGAATGTGTGTGTGAATGGGTGGATGACTGGATATGTAAAGCGCTTTTGGGTCCTTAGGGACTAGTAAAGCGCTATATAAATACAGGCCATTTAAACAGTTTAGAAAAAGTGATTGGGTGAATGAATTGTTGTATAAAGGCAGCTTTGAGTGCTCTGAGTAGAAAAACGCTATATAAGAACCAGTCTATTTACCATGTGGCCTTTTGGACTCTTCCAAACTAAGTATTCCTTTTTCAAACTGCTGCCTAAAAGCTAAATATTGTCATTGTGGATTCCCTTTTTTTCTTAGGATGACACAATACATACAAGACGAGCATGCATCCTGAAGTCCTTGTGTGTCTACCTGAATGAAGACCATGAGAAACTTGTGAAGGAATATACGGTCAGTTACATTCACAAGTTGTTCTGTGTTATGTAATTTGCTCCAGGAGTTATGGGTAATTTCGATATATGAAATGGTAAAATGTGACACCACGTGTGAATAAAAGATATTGCAATTGGTCCTTGTTTTGTTTCATGTCAAATTTCTGAGGTGTGAAACCAGAGACATAGAATTTAGTAAATATATCAGCATATTCACGCTGATTGCTGAATTCCTTTTTTTTTTTTCATATCTAGACTCAAACAAATGTATTATTATATTTTACGTCACAGAACACTGAGGCCAACACTGAAGCCATGGAACAAACTGTGATGGGAGTGTATGTCATACATCAGGAGGGTGCGGAGCCTGGAGATGACCCAGAGAACATCGGTGTCCTGATTGAAGGCGTGGAGGTTCTCACTGGTTTGAGGAGCATTGCAATTGCTTGTGCTCTGTTATTTGGACTGATATACTGTCTGAACCTAAGCTACCCACCGGAGCTCAAATGCACTTTTGAAGTCTTGCAAAAGATTATCATGAAGCTGGATGGACAGAGGTTGTCATCCAAGGCACAGTTCCTAAAAAACAAGCTAATGGGGTGAATGAGCTTGAAACGGACTCATGCAAGCCAGATATTTTTTTTTCAAGGTTTCTGCAATGCAAATATGTGTTTACTGTTTTAAAGTTTAAAATTGTAAGTTATAAAATGTTCATATAAACTATGTGGTTTGCTCTGTGGCTATTATACAAAGATTGTTCGTCCATAACTTAAAGTCTTATACACTTGAAGTGTAAACACTGATTTTTGCCAGATGGCAATTGTTACAAAGGCAAATGCACACTGGTTTTCACAAATTGTTTGAGTGGAGCAGTTATGCTCAAAATTTAATGTTTTCTCCACACGTTAAATAGCATAAAGTCACTATTAATGGATACAGCCTTATTAAATGGAGGACTAATGTATGCAAGCAACATAGTAATGTTGTAATATTATAGTAATGTTGAATGTTGTGTCTGAGCTGTAAATTGTGTTAAAATTCATATTGTTGTTTGCAATGCATATTTTACTACATTTTACGAAAGTTGCTTTGGGGATAATATTTTTTGTCTGCAAACTATTCAACAGACTTATTTCATTTTTATTATTAGGGTTAGGGTTATTTTATTGTATTTTTTCTTTCAGTCAGCATGTCTTGATCTGGAAGTTCTGTGGTCTTGGTATGAGATCGTTAAAGGGGAGAAAGCTAGGCTGAACTGGGATCCTGCCAACTGTTTTAAGAATGTTCAAGCAAAATAAAAGATGGTTTTGCAAGTTATCATTTATGTATGTTTCATTAATTTAATTAAAAGTAATGTTTACATAAGCAATACAAACACTAACTGAAACATGATTGGTGTAAGTACTACAGACATAAATTACATTTGTTCATTCAACAAGATTAACATTGGTGTAACAAACAAATATTTTACTAGTTCATGTAACAAGACTGACTTTTGATGTGCCAAAGTGTTTAAACAATATAACATGAATTTGAATTAATTAGACTAACTTGGTACAAACATGTTAACTGAATAAAAATCAAATTAACTGAATGTTAATGTTTAAATTATGTTACACTTACAAACATATTTAGTGTTGAAACAACACAATCAAGATGGATTGATTTAACATGATTTGTTTAGATGGAATATAGGTGGCAAGATGAAATTAAGTTCATCCAATGAATTATTTTTTTGAGTGTATATATACAGCTAATTATTACATTTTTTTCTTTTTCCTTATAAATTTCAATTGTTATACATTCTAGTAAATTATCAATTACAGTTGTCATACTTTCTACCACCTTGTAGTTTAGGTTTTTATCCACATACACAGCTACTCCCCCTCCACTCTTGTTCCTTCTATTTACAAAATTCACTTCATATCCCTCCAGTCCAAAGTCCATTCCTTTCTCCGCATTGATCCATGTTTCAGAAATGGCAATAATTCCAAATGGATTTGTCAACTCATTTAGATATTCCTTTATATTGTTGAAGTTGGCATACAGACTTCTGCTATTAAAATGGATTATTGATAATTTATTTTCCGTGTTGATGGTGTGCTTAAACTGTTCATCAGTGAAGTAGCAGCAGTTACAGCTGATGTTGTAGAAGAAATTATTTTCCGGGTCTATATCCTTTTCTAAGTCTAGAACATTATGGTCTGTGTATCAAAATGTTCTCAGTTCCAGATTATCATAAAGAGAATTCCAATGAGTTATGTTGATATTGTTGCCGGATGCAGATGAAGTTCTTTTGGACTGTGCCATGTGTTGTGTTGTGTGTCACGTCACATGTGTATTCATACCTCCAGAGTAAGTTGACCTCAGTATTTGTCCAGCTCTTCCATATTTCTGATGACCAACACTTTGGCTTGTTCCGGTGTTCCATTGAGTTTAATGAATACTTTGCAGTTGGTGGTCCATGTATTTTGAATTTTTCCCTGTTTCTTCAAGTAACGTGCTTTCCTGGCAATGTCCGCATTTCTTTTTATCAGATGTTCGTTCATGAAGACATCGGATCCTTTCAGTTTCTTTCCTTGTTTTAACAGTGCTGTTTTCTGTTTTCTGTTTGCAAATCTCACAATGATGGCTGGTTTGTCACTGTCATTTTTTCGGGGTAGAGGGTGGCAAGCCTCAATGTTGTTATAATCCACTTCCACACCTTTGGACCGTAGAAAGGTAACCACTTGATGCTCCGTGGAGTTGACATCTTCCTCTCCTGGCCCTCCTACATTGTCAGTGGCGACCGCCCGGGCGTATGACCGGGGTTTGATGCGAAGCCCCGTGATGATAACATCGTTCATCCGGGTGTACTGCTCCAAATCCGCCACTCTGTTCTCCAGGAACGCCAGCCGCCGATCCTTCTCGGGGTTCTGGATGCGGAGAGCCTTAACTTCCTCGACCAGGTCCAGGATGGCTTTCTGCTGCAGTTTGACAGTAGAAATCTCCTCTGTCATAAACTCCAGCGACTTCTTAATATCGTCTCCTTCCTCGGCTGACAGAACTTTTTTCGGGCCCATGCTGAGAGACGCTCTTGTAGCTTTGCCGTGACGACTGGCTAGCTAGTTGATGCTAGCGTCCTTCCTCTCACTCACCGCTGAATGCCAACTTTGATTTGCTCCTTAAATGTGCGCAGTTCAGATCTGATTTAATTTAATTTCCTTCACACAGCACATTCGTCCAGGCTGACAGGTAAACATAGAATTAATCTCAGGTAACATGACTCATAGTAGAGATTCAGTAAGAAAGATTGCAGGCTCTAATATTATTACCACACAATCCAAGGACACACCAACAGCTCAGATTTGTAGAACTATTTAAACAAATGTCTTCTGAATATTCAATTCATGTTCACAGTGGGAGGGGGGGGGGGGTCGTGGAATTTTTAAAATAAAGTCTGCAACACAGAAAGAGCTGTGATCAAGCTATTTATTACTGCGCCAACACACATCAAACATCACAGTTCACAGTCAGCGCTGCCACAGAAGTGGTGCTCCTGCTCATTTATGCATTCCAAGGAAGAGGGAGGAAGTTACAAACTGATCCTACCACACTTCACGTGTCTCGCTATGAAACCTAACGGATCAATGGTTATGCTGTTTGGTGCCCTTGGCCTTATCAGCACCTGTAAAGGGAGTTGTTTTCTCAAACTGCTGACGCTGAAGTAAGTTCATCTAGTTTTAGAAACTTTCACTGAACAGTAACAGTGTCACAACTAAGCATATGCATAAGCACTTAAATACTTTAAATGAGAATAACAGACGATTTCTTTTACAGAGGCTAGAGCCTGTCCCAGTAGTCATAGGTAGAGCACACCTGGACAGGTCACCAGTGTGTCAGAGGACTAACACAGAGACAGACATCAGAGTAACAAATCTATTTAAAATTAATGTAAGTTTGCTGCAGCTGTATGTATGAACATGTGTTTCTGTGCTCACAGTCCACCTCTCAGGAACCTGCAGTTCACTTTTAGTCAACTTTAAACAGACCTCACAAAAGGCTGATGTGGCTGGATCAGTAGTCTGATTTAAGTACGATACCTTTGGCCAGGGATTAATCTGGTGCATCGCTTCACTGCAGTCTTTGCAGTATTTTCCCCACACCTGAATAAAAAATACTGATATATACAAATAACAGCTTCAGCTGATGCAGCCTGACTCAATCCTAGATGTTCAGCACACAGAGACACAGAGGTGCTGTTTAAAGTTTAGTGATAACCTGAGTCACTGATCATTTGCAGTATTACAGAGTCTGGCAGTCTTTGCATGATGTCCACGTCACTGTAAGTTTCTAGCTGACTCTCAGGTGTGACAGGTGTGCCAGCAGGAAAGAGTAATAATAACCTGCATCCTGAGGTTTGTCATGCAGGATTAAATTTACAGTGGCTTTGTTCACACAGCTGGGATTGTATTTTACACTGACCCTGGGTCAGTATAAATGGTAAATGGCCTGTATTTATATAGCGCTTTACTAGTCCCTAAGGACACCAGATTCATCTCTCTGCTGTGATGTCAAATATCAATGCCAGATTCATCTCTCTGCTGTGATGTCAAATATCAATGCCAGATTCATCTCTCTGCTGTGATGTCAAATATCAATGCCAGATTCACCTCTCTGCTGTGATGTCAAATATCAATGCCAAATTCATCTCTCTGCTGTGATGTCAAATATCAATGCCAGATTCATCTCTCTGCTGTGATGTCAAATATCAATGCCAGACTCGACCTCTCTGTTGTGATGTCAACAGAGAAGCGAATCTGGCATTGATATTTGACATCACAACAGAGAAACTGGATGTGATGTCACAAAGATGACTGTGATGTCAGAACCCTCTAAATGTTGTAATTTACAGATGGTAAATGGCCTGTATTTGTATAGCGCTTTACTAGTCCCTAAGGACACCAGATTCAGAGATATTTAATTCCAAATTATTTGACTGCATCATTGCGTCTTTGAGTTATGACCCAAACTCTCTATCAACTTTGTGAATAAATTCACGTCCCCCTGTGACCTCATAATTACACCACAATTCAGATAGCATGAATGAGTCATGAGGTCACACCAACAGTGACAACATCAGCAGTGACATCACTAAAGTTGCCAGGTTAGTCCATAAATAGAACCCGTGACGTGGAACAGGTACCGCTGTTTTGGACCTTGTCCCTGCAGCAGCTCCAAAGTGAGCCAATGGAGAGAATAGCTCAGTGTTTAGAGTTCCTCATAGAGGAAAATAGAACGATTAGTGCTAGGATGGACAACCTTGAATGGGAGTTGAGAAAGGAACAGAGGCGTGAAAGGAGGCGTGAGAAAGCACCACAGAGTGCCCTTGGCAACCTAGGTCTAGGTCTAGGTCTAGGTCTTGCCATAACGGGCACCATCTTCGGTGCAGCTTACCTGTCCACCTTGATTGGCTGCTTATAACATAATAACTATACTCTGCTCTCATTTATGTTAAGTTTTATTTTGCCCTCACCTCCCAACCAGCCATGACAGAAGACTGCCCCACACCGAGCCTGGTTCTGTCACAGGTTTCTTCCTGTTAAAAGGGAGTTTTTCCTGTCCACCGTTGCTCATAGGGAATCACTTGATTGTTGGGGTTGGATTTTTGAATTCAATTTAATTGCCTTAAACTGAAAATCAAAAATTCAAGTGAGGGGTTGAGCAGGGCTTGTTAGGTGGGTTGTTTTTTTATTTGTAATTTGCTAATTAAAATAAAGAAAAATTATATTTAAAAATATATATTAATTGCTCTGTGTGTTTATTTCAATGAAGACGTGTATTTTTTGTGATAGAAAAATATAAATTGTCCAAAACATTTGAGAGTTTTTAAATTAGCACTGCATGAGTTTAACTGTGGCACAGACAGCTGTCAATCCTGGTGAGTGAGAGTTCAACCTCCAAACTGAACCCAGTGTGTTACTGGCAGAATCACAGATTTACTCACATTTACTGATTGTTCTGTAGGGTCTTTACAATTTTCAGCCCCTTCAGGTGACTGTTGTCTTCTGACTCCATCTTTATGGTTTAGTTAGATTAAATATTTAACCAGTTAATTCAAGAATGAAAGACACATTTATCACAAAGGCACTCTTATAATGTAGATTAAATGTGTGTTGACATAACATCTAGATGTATGATTAGAAAGAGAGAAATGTTGTAATGAGTAATGACATGAACAAAGTGCAGTATTCCAAGATGGCATCAGAGTTTTAACACCTTTTATACTCATGTTTTTATAATTATGCTAAGTTTAAAAGCTCAAAGATAATGACATAGATGCATCTGTTTCTGTTATTATCACAAGACCATATTGGTCGCACTCTAGGGCCCTGAACAATTAGCTAATGTTGTTCATGAGACTAAAGTCAGTGTAAATATATGTGGCCAATATTCTAGTTACTATATTAATCATTATAAGTTATTACAGCAGTGAGTTTGAACTCTCAAATCAAATCACTTATTGTCACATCACATGTGCAGGTACACTGGTACAGCACATGTGAGTGAAATCAACCCGTTCTCACTCCCGACGCGTAAAATAATGACGACAGAAACACACACTTTTTTTTTTTAATTTATGTTTTATTAGTTTTCTTATTTATACAACATATACATCCATCCATCCATTTTCAACCGCTTATCCGAGGCCGGGTCGCGGGGGCAGCAGCCTAAGCAAAGAGGCCCAGACCTCCCTCTCCCCAGCCACCTCCTCCAGCTTATCCGGGGGAATACCAAGGCGTTCCCAGGCCAGCCGAGAGATATAATCTCTCCAGCGTGTCCTGGGTCTTCCCCGGGGCCTCCTCCCGGTGGGACATGCCTGGAACACCTCACCCAGGAGGCGCCCAGGGGGCATCCTTGTCAGATGCCCGAACCACCTCAGCTGACTCCTTTCGATGTGGAGCAGCAGCGGCTCTACTCTGAGCCCCTCCCGGATGGCTGAACTTCTCACCCTATCTCTAAGGGAGAGGCCAGCCACCCTTCGGAGGAAGCTCATTTCCGCCGCTTGTATCCGCGATCTCGTTCTTTCGGTCACTACCCACAGCTCGTGGCCATAGGTGAGGGTAGGGACGTAGATCGACCGGTAAATTGAGAGCTTCGCTTTTACACTCAGCTCCCTCTTCACCACGACGGACCGGTGCAGCGTCCGCATTACAGCAGCTGCAGCCCCAATCCGTCTGTCAATATCCGGCTCCCTTCTCCCATCACTCGCGAACAAGACCCCGAGATACTTGAACTCCTCCACTTGGGGCAGGAACTCATCCCCGACCCGGAGAGGGCACTCCACCCTCTTCCGGCTGAGAACCATGGCCTCAGATTTGGAGGTGCTGATCCTCATTCTCGCTGCTTCACACTCGGCTGCGAACCGTTCCAGTGCGAGCTGGAGGCCCTCATCTGATGAAGCCAACAGAACCACATCATCCGCAAAAATCAGAGATGAGATTCTGAGGCCACCAAAGCGAAAGCCCTCCGCCACTTGGCTGCGCCTAGAAATCCTGTCCATAAAAATTATGAACAGAACCGGAGACAAAGGGCAGCCCTGGCGGAGCCCATCACCCACCGGGAACGAGTCCGACTTATTGCCGGCAATGCGAACCAAGCTCCTGCAACGGTTGTATAGGGATCGAATGGCCCGTAGCAATGGGCCAGACACCCCATACTCCCGCAGCACCTCCCACAGGACACCCCGAGGGACACGGTCGAATGCCTTCTCCAAGTCCACAAAACACATGTAGACTGGTTGGGCAAACTCCCATGCGCCCTCAAGTACCCTCGAGAGGATAAAGAGCTGGTCCAGTGTTCCGCGACCAGGACGAAAACCGCATTGTTCCTCCTGTATCCGAGGTTCGACTAGCGGACGAACTCTCCTTTCCAGCACCCTGGCATAGACTTTCCCAGGGAGGCTGAGGAGTGTGATCCCCCTGTAGTTGGAACACACCCTCCGGTCCCCCTTCTTAAAGATGGGGACCACCACCCCGGTCTGCCAGTCCACAGGTACTGCCCCTGATCTCCACGCAACATTGCAAAGGCGTGTCAACCAGGACAGCCCTACAACGTCCAGAGCCTTCAGGAACTCGGGACGGACCTCGTCAACACCAGGGGCTCTGCCACCAAGGAGTTGTTTAACTGCCTCAGTGACCTCGCCCCCGGAAATTGGCGGGTCATTCCCCTCATCCCCAGACTCTGCTTCCTCCTCGGAAGACGTGTCAGTGGGATTAAGGAGGTCCTCAAAGTATTCCTTCCACCGCCTGACAATTTTCTCAGTCGACGTCAACAGCGCTCCACCAGCACTATACACAGTGCAGGTAGAGCACCGCTTTCCCCTCCTGAGACGCCTGACGGTTTGCCAGAATCTCTTCGAGGCAGTCCGAAAGTCTTTTTCCATGGCCTCTCCGAACTCCTCCCACACCCGAGTTTTTGCTTCAGCCACTGCCCGAGCCACATTCCGCTTGGCCTGTCGATACCTGTCAGCTGCCTCCGGAGTCCCACAGGCTAACCAAGCCAGATAGGACTCCTTCTTCAGCCTGGTGGCTCCCTTCACCTCTGGTGTCCACCATTTGGTTCGGGGATTACCACCACGGCAGGCACCAACCACCCTGCGGCCGCAGCTCAATGCAGCAGCTTCGGCAATGGAGACGCTGAACATGGTCCATTCGGACTCAATGTCCCCAGTCTCCCTCGGAATGCTATTGAAGCTCTGCCGGAGGTGTGCGTTGAAGATCTCACGGACTGGGGCCTCTGCTAGACGTTCCCAGCACACCCTCACTACGCATTTAGGTGTACCAGGTCTGTCCAGTGTCCTCCCCCGCCACCTGATCCAACTCACCACCAGGTGGTGATCAGTTGACAGCTCAGCCCCTCTCTTTACCCGAGTGTCCAGAACATATGGTCGCAGGTCTGCTGATACGATTACAAAATCGATCATCGACCTACGGCCTAGAGCGTCCTGGTGCCACGTGCACTTATGGACACTCTTATGTTCGAACAGGGTGTTCGTTATGGACAAACTGTGATTAGCACAGAAGTCCAATAACAAAGCACTGCTCGGGTTCAGATCAGGGAGGCCGTTCCTCCCAATCACGCCCCTCCAGGTCTCGCTGTCGTTACCCACGTGAGCATTGAAGTCTCCCAGCAGGACAACAGAGTCTCCAGGTGGAGCACCTTCCAGCACCCCCCCCAGGGACTCTAAGAAGGCTGGGTACTCTGAACTGCCACTCGGCGCATAAGCGCAGATGACAGTCAGGACCCGTTCCCCGACCCTAAGGCACAGGGAACAAACCCTCTCGTCCACCGGGAAAAACCCCAACGTACCGGCAGCAAGCCGAGGGGATATTAGAATACCCACCCCAGCCCGCCGCCTCTCACCAGGGGCAACTCCAGACTGAGACAGAGTCCAGCCCCTCTCCAGGAGACTGGTTCCAGAGCCCAAGCCATGCGTAGAGGTGAGCCCAACTATATCTAGCCGGTACCTCTCAACCTCACGCACTAACTCAGGCTCCTTCCCCACCAGAGAGGTGACATTCCATGTCCCTATTGCCAGTCTTGGCAGCCGGGGGTCAGTCCGCCAGGGCCTCCGCTCCTGGCCGCCACCCGACACACAATGCACCCGACCCCTATGGCGCCTCCTGCGGGTGGTGGGCCTGCGGGAGGATGGGCCCATGTCTCCTCTTCGGGCTGTGCCCGGCCGGGCCCCATGGACTAAGGCCCGGCCACCAGGCGCTCGCCCTCGAGCACCCTCCCCGGGCCTGGCTCCAGGGCGGGGCCCCGGTAACCCTATCCCGGGCAGGGTAAACTGTTCCCTCGATGTCCTTTTCATAAGGGTCTTCTGAATCACTTTTTGTCTGGTCCCTCACCCAGGACCAATTTGCCATGGGAGACCCTACCAGGGGGCAAAAGCCCCCAGACAACATAGCCCCCGGGATCCCTGGGACACACAAACCCCTCCACCACGATAAGGTAGCGATTCAACAACAACATATACAACAAATTCAATTTAATCACCGTGAGGGGGAAAGCAAAACCAAACCGAACAACAACAGAAGAGACAAACGGACCAAAACAAGACCAAACAAAACACAAGAATAAACAAACCAAGAAATACAATGACATTATACAAAATCGGGCCTCCCATTTTGTACATATTTCAACCATTTCAACCAATATTCTTCAAAAGAGTCCGCCTGGCACTTTAGCCTAAAAGTTATTCTTTCCATAACAAAAATATTATATATCACATCAATCCATTCATCTATGGTAGGAATATCCTCTTTAATCCAAAGGCGAGTTATGGCCTTTTTGCAAGCTACCGACAGCACACTGAACAAATACTTATCCGGTTTGCATAGATTAAGACTCTCTAGGTTGCCTAGGTACAATAATGCAAAATGAAATTGTATTTTCTTTTGGAAGATTGTTTCCATGACCTTATGTATTTCCTTCCAAAATGGAACCACACGGGGACCTTCCCAAAAAATGTGAAAATGATTTGCTGTTGCATGTCCACAATGCCTCCAGCATGTTGTGTTCTGAGAATAATTGGATTTTTGGGCTGGGGTAATAAAATAACGAAATACATTCTTCCAGCTGAATTCCCTCCACGAGGGGGAGCTTGTTACTGACCACTGCTGCCTACAAATCCCATCCCATTCCTCTCCTGTTAAGAATAGATTGCTCTCTGTTTCCCATCTTCCTTTAACATATCTTGTATCATGACCCCGTAGATTGATCAGTGAACAATATAATTTGTAAATGATTTTTTGATAGGGTCCATCTCTATATGCATTCTCGAATATATTTATAATCTCTTCATTCCCAGTCGATAACTGAGAATTGTTTAGCTTTTTTTAGAAACACACACTTCTTACCGAAGAAATGAATATTATTTTACAGTGTTGCTGAATCACATGGATGAATTTAACACCTGGACACAGTTATAGGGCTTTGGAGCGTGATGTCACGGGGGTGGGCTTGGAAAGGTGAAGAGTTCTCTTCCATCTCCAAATATCTGTTGATGCTCCTGACATTTTCATTCCGGTAAGTTCTAAATATGTTCATATCACTCTTTATAGCCTATTAGTTTTATTTTCTATGCGCTCTGAGCTCATAGCAAATTAGAACAAACATCCTACTGAGTGATTTTGCAGAACTACCTTCTATTTATAGAGTTGCTAATTATTTGGCATTATTGTAGTAAACCAGCCTATGAAATGGGTGAAACACATCATGACTGGGTTCCAGCGCTACACAAGGGACCTGCTTCAAACATACCACCATGCCAATCAGATTACTTCTTCCATGTGAGGGTGAAGAGGTGACCCTCCTGGATAAGATGGTGAAGGTTTGCTGCGTTTTGGTGAACAGTGTGATAATAAAACTGATGTGATGTTCTATAAGGTGGTTTTAATAAAAAAAGAGGCAAAAATTAGTTTG
Source organism: Aulonocara stuartgranti (assembly GCF_965226115.1). Taxonomy (NCBI): domain Eukaryota; kingdom Metazoa; phylum Chordata; class Actinopteri; order Cichliformes; family Cichlidae; genus Aulonocara; species Aulonocara stuartgranti. The sequence continues at coordinate 13,529 of NC_138953.1, read as the reverse complement.
TTTCTTTATTCAACTTTTGAACAGTGGTACTCAGTCAGTAGCTAGTTGAAGGTCAGGTGGTTTTAGTGGCGTACCACTGAAGTGCTCTTCGTAGATGTGGTTAGGCAGGATAGAAACTGCAGAACCTGTGTCCACAATCAGTTCAATGTCCTTAGCTGATGACGTAGGTGTGCTCACATTTATGCTGCATTGCAATCCTTTTGATGCATGAGAAGGATCTGTTAAGTAAAGGACTGTGAGTTTTGGCAAATGGACTTCCCGTACATCTCTTGTCTTGGATGAGCAGCAGACACAAGCAAAATGTCCAATTTTATGACACAGTTTACAAGTAGCTTTGGATAAGATGGTGAAGGTTTGCTGCGTTTGGTGAACAGTGTGATAATAAAACCAGGGAAAAATGAAACCTGCTCCTGTTAAATATTCTTAAGTCTTGTGTTGTTAAAATTGCTGTATTTTTTCAAAAGATACAGTAAATAAAGTAATGTTAGTAGTGGGTGATATCATGTAAACACTGTCATGATTTTGTGTAAACATTTTGTCATTTGTAAACTATAAATGACATTGATTCTACATTGTAACTGATGTGATGTTCTATAAGGTGGTTTTAATAAAAAAAGAGGTTGACAGCAAATATCTCGATTAGCTTCAGTGCATCTGTAATAAATATGTGCAAGTTTCACTGCTTCGTTTAAACTGTATGATACTTATACTGACCCAGGGTCAGTGTAAAATACAATCCCAGCTGTGTGAACAAAGCCACTGTAAATTTAATCCTGTATGACAAACCTCAGGATGCTGGTTATTATTACTCTTTCCTGCTGGCACACCTGTCACACCTGAGAGTCAGCTAGAAACTTACAGTGACGTGGAAATCATGCAAAGACTGCCAGACTCTGTAATACTGCAAATGATCAGTGACTCAGGTTATCACTAAACTTTAAACAGCACCTCTGTGTGCTGAACATCTAGGATTGAGTCAGGCTGCATTGACTGTGGGACTTTAATGTGTTAAAAGCAGGTTGAAGACGGCTCAGAAACATTTGAAGATTAAAATTTAGCATTATGGCTGCTGGTGGTTTGTAAAGCCTCTACTCAGCTGTATTTTTGTTACTAATTTATGTTTGTTGTTGTTTAACACGGATTTCAGAAGAGCAAATATGCTTAATAGTTTAACTAGATTTCATTTGTCAGTGTAGGACTGCTGAGTCACCTGAAGAACTCATTTCATTCATTCTCCACATGATGTTCATTTACAGAAATGTTTCACAGGAACTGATTTCTCCCAAAGGTTGAACTAGTGTGTTTCCATAGATTACCTCTGTATGAATGTACTTCTTAAATGAAGGCAAGTGTTTGTCCTTTTTTGTTCCTCAGGTACAGTACGTGATATCAAGGGCAGGCGGTCAACACTGGGGACAAGAAGCAGACATACTTCCAAGAGGGAGCTGCAGTGAGGTCAGAGGTCAGAATCTGAAACAGCTCAGGTTTATATTTTAGAGGTTATAAAAAAATCAAAATGTATTTATAAAGAAACCTTTAAATAATAGTCATAATTATGATTATTATAAGAAATATCAAACATTTAAGTGGATTTTCTGTTACACATGTTGTGTTAGCCCTGCGATAAACTGGCAGCCTGTCTTTGTCCTGTATCAGCTGGGATAGGCTTCATCCACCCGCAACCCTGAATTGGATACATTGTATTCCAATTATGTAATCTGATCATTTACAAACTCAAGGTATCTAATCAAAATGTAAGTAATAATTATAAAATGGGAAAGCAGAAATAAGTGTGACATAAATGTAAATGTGTTAGCTGACATAGAGGACAGCTACATGTAGTCTGAAAAACCTTTGTTGTCAAGTTTGCAGGTATATCAGCACGAGACATTCTTACATAGAAGAGACATTAAAGTCTCTGACTCAGTGAAGCATTATTGGTCCCATCTGTTTGGATAAATATAGGTTCGAGAGGCTCTTGGGCAAAAGGGGGACACGTTCCTGTTCCTTTTTCTGGAGGATACACCGGACCGGAGGATACACAGATTGTTGTTTGAAATCGGGGCAGAATAATCCCCTGATCTGTGCAACGACTGAAGGGTTGTCTAACCCCTGAGGTTGAAGAAAGAAGAGCAAAGGACCACCCAACTGGACGACACTGGTGGCTGCAGCAATAAAATAAAGGTCTAAAGCTCCTTGGACAGAAGTTCTAGTCTGAGTACGTCTGAAGGAGTGGAGTACCTGAATCTGGCATTAATATTTGACATCACAACAGAGAGGTCGAGTCTGGCATTAATATTTGACATCACAACAGAGATGAATCTGGCAGTGATATTTGACATCATAAAAGAGAAGCGAGTCTGGCAGTGATATTTGACATCACAGCAGAGAGACTGGATGTGATGTCAGAAAGATGACTGTGATGTCAGAACCCTCTAAATGTTGTAATTTACAGATGATAAATTGTATAGCGCTTTACTAGTCCCTAAGGACCCCAAAGCACCTTACACATCCAGTCATCCACCCATTCACACACCGGTGACGGCAAGCTACATTGTAGCCACAGCCACCCTGGGGCGCCCTGACAGAGATATTTAATTCCAAATGATTTGACTGCATCATTGCGTCTTTGAGTTATGATCATAGGCTTAGGGTTAGCACCACTGTTCAAAAGTTGAATAAAGAAACGAACTAATTTTTGCCTCTTTTTTTACAGGCCATTTACTATCTGTAAATTACAACATTTAGAGGGTTCTGACATCACAGTCATCCTTCTGACATCACATCCAGTCTCTCTGTTGTGATGTCAAATATCAATGCCAGACTCGCTTCTCTGTTGTGATGTCAAATATCAATGCCAGATTCGTCTCTCTGCTGTGATTCAAAATATCAAATAATAAAAACTAAACTAAACTAGCAAATAGTTGGTAAAAACTAATTAGAAACGGATATAACATTGAACATCTGAAGTCGAAGCTAAATAAAAATATAAACTAATGAAAATTGCAATACTATTAAAACCCTGGTGCAGATGTTGGTAAATCTGACCAGATAATGTTATGAAATGGATTGTCGGAGCAGTGAGCATTAAAGTTACCTTTGACAGTCCAGACTAAGATGGCGTTGAGCATCTTTAGGGCGGAGAAAGGTTGGTGTGACCAAGGTGTGGTTTGGCTTGTTCTATGTATATTTCATGATCATATGGCTCTGGATGGACCAGTTACCAGGGCATGGAAGGAGGACAGACTCATTAAATGAGGAGAAGGAAATTTCTGGGATTGGAAATCCTCTGGGTGAGTGGTTGACTAAAAGCATGCATAAAATAAAAGCTATTTTTCATTATTGATTGGTAATAGATTGATAATTAGCCACATTTACAGCTGTATTGACTTGTTGTGGACGCAGTCTACTTCATGTTTAAGCACTCTAATTAACAGATTGAAAATAGCTACATTAAAGGAAAAGCATGCGGTGCCACCCCGTCAGACGCCAGTGCCGGTGGGGCTCAGTGATGAATCAGGTGAGCTGCACTCATGGCTGAAGCAAAACTAAGTTTCCCCTGCTGTGGTCACAGAGGGAAAAAATGGGGGGGAAATAAGTTTTAAAAGAGGCTGGTAAAAGATACATTTATATACGTTTATATGTGAAGTAAAAGGGATAAAAAGGGGGTGTTTTACTGTTATTTCAGCATCAGCATTATTATTGCACCAGAATCATATAACAAGCATTGCATTAATCATTTTTCAAATTCAAATTCAAATTCAAATTTTTATTTGTCACGTACACAGTCATACACAGTACGATATGTAGTGAAATGCTTGGACAACTGCTCGTGACCTAAAGAAAACAAAAAAGGAAAAGGCTATGAATAAGATAGGAAATAAATATGAAAAATTAAAAAGAGTAAATTTAACTAGGAAGGAATAAAATATAAATTAAGGTTAAAAATGAAATAACTGTACAACACACAGGGAAAGAATAAGATAAAATATATAAATTAAATTGAAAATAAAATAACTGTACAACAAAATACACAATATAGAACTATATAAGAATGTATGAACAAAATACACAAGAAGTATAAATAAATATATACACAATAACAGCAGCAGTGATTTAAGTGATGAAGTGAAAACAATGTCCAGAATGTCCAGTGTGTGTGTAAGAACTATATGTGTGGGTCAGTACTGTGTGGTGGTGTGTTTGTGATTGAGAGACCGTATCGCCTGCGGGAAGAAGCTCCTCATGACTGTTTGAACCACATCTAAAACAGTTCTTAGATGTTTTTGTTGCATGAGATGGCTTTGCAGGGTGAGCATTGTATTTATGTTTCCTCTGCATGGAGTGTGAGTGAGACTGCACAGCTTGGACTGGGGTACTGCTGTCTGCAGCTATGGATTTAGCTTGTTGGACTGCAGATTCCATTTGCGTTGCCAGTGTAACAGCTTTATCTAGTGTCAAATCAGGTTCCAGCAAGAGTCTTTCTCTTATGCTGGGGCTAGACACATGTTCCACTAGCTGATCACGGATCATTTCTTCTGTCCTGTCATCAAACTCACATTTAGAAGCAAGGTCACACAAGCTGGCCACATACTGGATAACAGTCTTGTGTGAAGCTTGTGTTCGCTGTCTGAAAGCATGTCTTTCCACAACAACATTCACCTTTGGGTGAAAAGTATTGTTCTAGGGCAGTAACAGCAGAGGCGAAAGTGTCACCTGTATTTGGCAGTGAATATTCAATTCATGTTCACAGTGGGAGGGTGGGGGGGGGGGGGGGGGGGGGTCGTGGAATTTTTAAAATAAAGTCTGCAACACAGAAAGAGCTGTGATCAAGCTATTTATTACTGCGCCAACACACATCAAACATCACACTGCAAAAACTCAAAATCTTACCAAGTATATTTGTCTTATTTCAAGTCAAAATATCTAATCACACTTAAAATAAGCCATAATCAGCTAAAGAGTAACATTTCAGTGAGATATAGGAACTTGTTTTTAGACAGTGCATCTTGGATATCTTGTTAAGTGAAAAACTCTTGAAAACATATTGTTTTGAGTCATATCTCACACGAAACAAGCTTTTTTGGCATTTCATAAACGTTTTAAGCTGCTGTGTTATTTGTAAAAGATGTATCATCTTGTTTCAAGAAATAGACCTAACTTGAATCAGGACATCAAATCTACTTTATTGAGAACTGCAGGTTAATATCATGCCCAACATTGCATTATTATGAGTCTTAGTATCTTAAGCACAGTGTATTTATTTTTCTTACATACCAGTCAAACCATATCAATGTGACATTGAAAAAGAGGCAAAACACTGAAATTGTTTCCCTCACTGAACAGATTGCGCCAAAAGTAAAATAAAAAGTAAATAGAACAATTTTTTTGCCAGTCTTTAAAAACCTTATTTCAGCCCACATATTCACAAAAGACTCAAGAATAATGTTTGATGATGTCAGTTAGATCATACTTCACTGGAATGTACTTGCTGTTATTAAAGTTTACATAGTGGTATGCTGTATAATCAACAAGATTTCCAGCATCCACAAAAATATTTGCCTGAGCTAGACAGGGAACTTCTACCTCATAAGCTAAATATTGATCATTCCACCCAACTGTAGAGAGAGGCTGGCATTCAAAACAATACACAGATGCATTTACAATATAGATGTTTTTAACAAGTGCAAACTCTGGAGCATCATTTATGACATCAGAAATAACCAAAGATTTTTCACATGAATGTATATTTCCATGTAGCATAATCCACTGTACAGAAACTACATGTTCAACTTGCTCAATGAAGTCTTTAATCTTGCCTTCTACATAATGAACATTTTTCACCTCTTTGGCTGGACCCATGTCGACTTCACTTGAAAAAATGGGATGTTTCTCATGCACGTTCTGACTACATTCATAAAGTTGGTTGTGCTTCACAAGAGATTTACAAATATTCTTAAAACTACTTTTCAGAGCCCACTGCTTGAAGAAACAATGTTTTGACTCAAAACGCATACACATATGCCTCACTGTAGGACCAAGAGCCTTAATCTGAGAAGGAAGATGCAGTAAATAATGCTGTTTAGGTATAATATTTTCATCTGGAAACAGTTGTTTGAAATGTTTTAAATGCTGCTCTATTAAAAGCTTCAATCTGGAGAGAGTTGAGACAGCAATAATAGGTGAAAACAGAATTTTTATGATCTCTAACATGTTACATAGCATTTGTGTGTAATGATTTTCTCCAATTTTGTCCATAAGAAATGGAAGGATCTTCAACAAAACCAGCATCTGCCCAGCTGACTGTTTCAATTTATTGTCATTTGATGACAGCGTACTGACAGATATGGGGCAAGGCTTATCCCTCACATCAACAGGAGAATAAGGGAAACACAAAATTGCACTATTGAATGAATCTAAGTTCATTTGCCCTGAAAGCACAAGATTCTTTAAAACACATTTGATTTCATATGGGGCAACGCCTTCAAGAATAACATGCATGATGTCTTGTGGGGTTTGATTGATTATATCAACGTGAGGAGATTCTGTTAACTTGCTTCTCCTGTTTATACCATACGTTATTTTTAGTTTGTCTTTCAGAAAGTCCGTACTTGCCTTCTCAATGTCATTACATTGCCTGTTATGACTGGCCATGGTCCTTTTAACAAAAAAATCTTCATTAAATTTTTCCTGCATGTCTTCAAAGTGGCATTCGCAGTGCCTGCATTTACTGTAGGCAAAACCCACTCCTTCCTTAAATCCAGCCACTTCATGCTGAGCTAGAGTGTCTCCACACACAGATATGAGTGCCCCATGAATTGTCCTCTCACCACTTGCAGTGACAACTTGGACACCATCACACAGCTCAATTAAGTCACGGTTAATCCTCTCAAATATCTCATCTATACCACAACGGGAAAGATCTTTTGATTTTACCATGGCAAGCAGACGAATAGCAGGAAGTCTTGATCTGTACTTAGGGCTGATGTTACCTAAGGTGTAATAAATCAATAACAGCTTGTTCTTGTTTGCCCGAGATCCAAGAGGATTGCATAGTTCAATTTCATCTGTATATAAAATCAACTGTAATGCTGTAGGGACTTTAATAAACAGTGGGTGCCACTTAAAAATGTCTCCATCAATGAAATCATGAAGAAAGCCATCCTTGCATGGCTTTGGCCTCTCATCAATCATTGCAAGCATTCTTGGATGTGATAGCAGCTGCTCCAAACTTTTCACCAACGGTATGTAATGAAAACAATGGTCTTTAATGGCAAGAACTCTGGAGTCTCCACGCTTCGAATAACAGACTGTTTGTTTTGTGACAATAATCTCTGGTTCAACTGGTTTTAACAGTTCTTTGATGGTCTTGTCCTGCAAATGGGTGGAAGCAATTTGAGTGAAAGGGTCAACAAACTGGTCAAATACCCCCACTGCATCACTCTTTAGTTGATCCAGGTCCCCAGAATGTCTCTCAATCATGTCACTCATTTGTTGTTTTAGGTGCTCCAATAATACGGCCTGATATTGCTGGATTCCACTCACGATGTGGTTAACAGCTCTCTGTGGAAGAGGAAAAAACAAAGGAAAATCCTTAATTACAAAATTCATATGAGAACACAGTCAACATGCAAACTCACAGAGACACAATTTTTGAAAAATGAAACCTTCAGTTACATAAAGTTAGTGAGATGCAATGAGCAAAATAAGTTACCCCCACCACCCAATTTTTTTTGTAAAGAATAATATTGTCTTATGCAACGTTAAAACCTTGTTTTCACTTAATTATAATGCATTTTGAGGAATCGGATCATAGGTGGAAATGCAAATTGAAAATTTGTGTTGTGTGTATTATGTTGTCTCTATTCTTAGCTCATGCTAAGGAAATATAGTGATAGGCAGATTTTGGATGCAACATACATGTCTATTTCCATATATAGTGGGGGAGTGAGATCTGAGTGGTCACCCATGAATTACATGGAGACACATTCGAATGTCAGGTGTTTCACTCACATACCTATAGCTGTCCATTTATGATCAGATCATTCAAGATGCCAGGTCTGAACAGTGCCCAAGTTATAGCTTGAGCACTGTTAAGCATAAGTTAAGCATATTGCTTTTAGGTTCTCTAACAATGAAATACAATTCAATGGAAAATTAATGGCATAAATTACCTGTGTCAGTCGATGGGTTTCCTTGGCTTGAAGAAGAAATGCAGTTGCATGTTTATAAATGTCAAGATTCAGGTGACCCTCTCCATCTTCTTGAAATCCACTCTGAAACAGAATAACAAAAACATATCTATTAAAACAGAAATAAATAATTGCATTGATAGGTAGCAATCACCAAACAATATTGCATTCATTAGTTAGCTAGATTCATGCCCATAAGGTACAAGGTAGATGTATTTTTACTGACTGATGTCTTTAATTTGAGCTTTTAAAATGACAACTAAAATGACAAACAAAGCAGTACTTGATAATAGATTAATAAGACTAGCAAAGCACATGGAGAGTTCAGTACAGTATAATTTAAATTCCTTGATCATGCCTGATCACCCCCAAAATTGAATTACTTGTTTATTGGCCCATTTGTGACATTTCCTGAAAATTTAAAATCTGTCCATAACTTTGAGTTATTTTGCTAACAGTCAGACAAATGCCACCAAAAACATAACATCCTGAGTTACTAAGAAAAAAGGTAAAGAAAAGAAAAACAAAAGATAGTTTTAGAAAAAAAAGTAACAGTTAATGTTGTCAGTAGTCTTACTGTTACTTCAGAAATGCAAATAGTTATTTATAACTGATTACTCATTTAAAAAATATACAAAATAACTTACTGATTGGTTTGTATGAAAGTACTTTACTTTACTTTACTTTATTGTACTTTATTAATTAGTTATGTCAGTTATTTACTGTTGGACAAGTTACTGACAATTTGAAATCTGTTATATTTAGTAATTTCACCTTTAAAAAAAATGACCAATACTGACAATAAAAGTAATATTGACTTTAATGCTCTTATTAATGTGAAGATGAGTATTTTTTTGTGTGTTTGAATTTTTTTTTGACAGTAACTCTGAACAAATCATGTAATTTTGGTTTGCTTTGCCTAATAGTCATTCTCTTAGGCTACGTCCACACGTACCCGGGTATTTTTGAAAACGCAGATTTTTCTATGCGTTTGCACCTTTCGTCCACACGTAAACGGCGTTTTTGGTCACTGAAAACGGAGATTTTTAAAAACTCCGGCCAGGGTGGATATTTTCTAAAACTCCGTTTTTGCATTTACGTGTGGACATAAAAATGGAGAAAACGCAGTGTCAAAGGTGTGCTCATTTTTTGACGTCACACTGTGCGCCACGTTATTATTTCGGTGAAATGAATTTCTACAATACTGTTACTTCTACTCTCTGCACTGTTTAAATGCTTACATATACACACACAGTTACTGTCCCTCCACACATACCACTTGCTTCTGCTTCTATGCCCCAGCTTTGTTTACTTTTTCCCACCGAGGCTTCTAGACTTCTGATTGGCCAACATTGCTGCACGGTTAGGAATATATCGCCACCTGTTGCTTTGGCATGTTCCTAGCAGTGTTTTCCTTCATTTCTGCCTTTACGTGTGGACGGGATTATTTTTTAAAACGAAAACGGAAAATCTCCGTTTTCAAAAATACCCGTGTACGTGTGGACATGGCTTAAATTGACCTTGAACACATATGTAAACATGATAGCGACCTATTCAGTTAGCTGACTGGCTTTTACCAGCTGATTTCAACACGTATTTCAACAATATATCAACTTTTTTTAAACTAATAGGACTTTCTGCAAAGTTTGGATGCATTCACCGGAGCGAACGAACGGATGACTGAAAAAAAAAAAACAGTCTGACAAGACTGCAGCTTTGCGTTTCTGCCACAGCTCTCATTTACGTTTCAGGTGAGTTACTTAATTTAGCGAAACAACTAGTTCGACACTCATCACTGTTAAAATAAAAGTACAACATGAGTCTGTCAAAAACAACACATTTAATGGACGTACTTGGATCAGCCAAAGTAAATGCTAACATTATGTTACAGCTTCTGCAGCTCGTTTCTCTGGCTTTTGTTAAAATAACTTACCGTTAGTGCGGGGATGCTTGAGCCCTCGTCAGTTACTGAAGAACTGGCGTTAGTTTGGTTGATTGGGGCCGTCCTTTCACCTGCTCCAGGTAAACCGTGGCGGGTTGATCCATCCTCCTCATCCGCTTCCACTCCGAGAAGGTGACGCGCGTGTGTCCGCTTTACGTGATAGTAGAAAGAGTTATATACTCTGTACTCACTCGGACAGCCATCAATTCCACACACCACGCGAAAGTCAGGGCTGCGGCTGTGCATGGTATTAATGTGACTCAAAAGTTGTCTCAGACTCAATGCTACAAACACGTAGCATATAAAGCAACGCCAAGTCATTTTGGAAGCTAGTATGTTTCATTCGGTAGCGCGGGCTGCAGTTGTGCCGTAAAATAACTCGTTACCATGGTTAAACGCGCCTGCTAAATTGTCGTAAATGTGGGGGATAAAGTAAAAAAAAATTTTATTAACCTATAATAATTAACGTTATTTTGCAATGCACACCAATCAATCATCCTTTTAGGATTTTTGGGCCAAAGAAATGTCAGGCAAATTGAAGACGAACTTCGTTTCTGGCTGTCGTGAATGATCTGGTGGACATCTTAAGTTCATGTAGACACGTGCCTGCCACTACTGTCCCAGAGTTCTTTGCATTCGCGTTTCATTGGAAGTAAGTTAAAATGTATTATACAGTGCTCATTTTTTGTACATATTACACTCCTTTCGAAAGTTCTAAATGTTTTGGTGTGTTTATATTGTGTAACGTTGCAGCCGAACAGTGACTGGACGAGGCAAGCTAACGCCAAAAAAGCTAACTAGTGTGCTAAGTAGGCAAACAGCATGGAAGGACTGGATGAGGTCACAGTGTCGGTTTTAAAGGGTAATGTATGCAAATTTATTTTTAAACAGATTAAATGGACTTATGTTTTACATAGGTGTATGAACACGGAAGTGTGCAAATTACATTATTTTATAAATAATGTCGTTGATGATGTTTAAGTAATTTTTTTTACCTTCCATTTCATGTGATCATTTCCTCATTTTAGGAACATTTGTAGTTATTTGTTTTACTTATGCAAGTGTATTTATTCATCCTTAGAGGTGGATAATTCTCAGTAACATTTACCAATTTACATTTAATTGATTAACTTTTGGGGAAAAAAAGTACTTAAGAGTAGTTTTACTGCACTATAGTTTAAACTTTTACTTGAGTAGATTTGTAAAGAAGTAACTGTACTCCACTACATTCCAAAAAGCTCAGTTCCTTTATTAATACCTAAAGCTGGATAAAAATTCAGTGTCCAATATATAAAAAATGAGGTCAACAATGCTACTAAAGTAGTGTGACAATTTGTCTGTAAACAGAATTTTTCCACAGCAGTTAGCCCAGCAGATATATATTTTTTAATTTAATTAAGTAATTTTTTTGAGGAGAATACTTTTTTCTTCTACTTCATTTTATTTTGAAGTAACACTACTTTTACTTAAGTACAGTCTTTTTAGCATGTTGATCATTAGCTCTATACAAAAAACAGTAGCAGACAATGAGGTATCCACATTTCTATACTAAACTAGTTAGCAATAGCAACACAATTTTAATGAAGTGTCAACTTTCATAGTCTCATCTCTCATGCAGTTTCCTTTGTAGGGCATAATTTCATCTTGCTATGTTTTTCTTCCAATGTGTTCATAGCTGCAAACATCAGCGAGGGAATGATGGGCACCCTGTCTCGTGAAGACTTGCAGGATCTTTTCCCAGGCCCAGAGAACTTTTTACGGAGAAAAGCTGTCTGACGTGCTTGTCAGGATGTACTGGAGGTCAGTTTCTCAGTCACTCACCACCGCTTAAAATTGGCATCGTCGTGTTTTTGTCCGATTACAACTAGTTTAACCGCGGGCAGAGTTGAATGGCTCTTCACTATTCCCCCCTCTCCACACACACACACACACACACACACAAAAATTGCGTTTTGCTTTTATTCATTATTATTTATTTTATAGGAATCTGGCCAAGATGACTCAAAATCTTCAACCAGCTCCTCCATTAATGAGTCACCCAAGCAACAGACATCCACTACTGTAAATGCAACTGCTGCAAAATGCACAAGCCCTGAAAAGGTTGTGAAGTTATTCTATCCAGAATATGTATTGCACACTGACACTGAGCTTGAGCAAGTCCGCCAACAATACTTTGAGTTGTCAAAGAAAGGTGAAGAGCGCAGCTGCAAAATGTCAAAGGAGCTCAGATCTCGGCTCATCCGAAACACCATGACTAGTATGATTGCAATCCTGAGGGCAAAAGGGGATGGAGAATCGCATAGATACCCATCAAAACCAGAAATTACAGCAATGGCAAAGAGAATAGTGCAGTACTACCCTATGCTACAGGACCAAGGCATCAAGAATACATGGGTAAGTGAAATGCATCCACTTCAATACCAAAGTGTTTCATGTTGGACATTTTAGTAGTGGTTGGAAAAATGTATTAAATGTCCTATACAGGTTACTGTGTACACACAGCTAAACAAAAGACTGCAAAATGTGAGATCCCCACAAAAAGCCACTCCAGATGGGAGACATTCAAAGAGGTAAGGCTGCAACTAATTAATTTTAATTTTAACTATGATAATTCTGTTATTCATTTTCCTCATTAATTGATAAGTTGTTTAGTCAGTACGATGTTTGAAAGTTGTGAAAGTTTTTCCCCAAAAGTCTTCTTTTGTCCACAACCTGACAATTTTAATTTCAACGATAGAGGACAAACAAAAAAGCTAAAATCATGTTTGGGCATTTTATTAAGGAAAGAAAGAAGTGATCCAATGTGATTAATCAAGTATTTGGTGACCTGCCTTTAGTTTCCTCACCTGTTTTAGCATGAAAGGAAGAAGCACTTTGTGTTACACTTTGTATATTTGAAAATGGCTGTACAATAAAGATATGAATTGATTGAGTTTATAGTTGATAACTAATTGATTAACTGACTAATCTTCGCAGCTCTGCCAAGAGGCGACGTCTTGATCAGCCAAGTGACGTAGAAGAAATGGATTCAAGTGACTCAACAATCATTCTGGATCTGTCCACAGAAGGGAGGAGCAGCCCAGAGTCGGCCAGTAAAACAAGTGAGTTAGAAGGTGAGTTTCAACTTTACATTTACAAACTGTGTGGTCATCATAAAAAAATAAAACAAATATACCTGCATGTTGAGTCAAGATGGCAGTCCTGACATGACAGAAGTAAAAGGCTTTAAAATGGGCATCAGAAAATGATAACTACATCACATTTTTCCTGTTTTATCATCAGTTTGTTAACATTTCTGTGGAAATTAATGTTAATAAAGTATTGGTATTAATAAAAGCCAGTATATTATAAATTTAAAGAGCTGGGTATTGTGGTGTGTTTATAGTATAAGTCTG